>NC_071999.2:116829653-117429653 GCF_028885655.2 Pongo abelii
ATGCTTTCACAGAGAAGACAAACCATCTTCTCTCCTCGGTCAGAGACGATCTGATGCTCTAGCCAGTGGCTGCAGTACTGGCAAGACAGGCAAGTCAAGGAGGTAACAGTGGACGAATTTGCACAACTTAGAAAAGACCTGTAGGTATGATGTTAAAAACATTCAGCCCGACGTGGCGGCCTGAGCTACTGTGGAGGCTGAGGTGAAAGGACTGCTTGAGCCCAGGAGTTCAGCTGCAGTGAGTTATGATCATGCCAATGAATAGCCACTGCACTCCAGCCTGAGCAACATAGTGAGACTGCAGCTCTAAATAATTTTTTTTAACTTTTTTTTTTTTTTGGAGACAAAGTCTGGCTCTATCGCCCAGGCTGGAGTGCAGAGGCATGATCTCCGCTCACTGAAACCTCTGCCTCCCAGGCTGAAACCATCCTCCCACCTTAGCCTCACAAGTAGTGTGGACTACAGGCGTATACCACCACACCTGGCTAATTTTTGTTTTTTGTTTTTTGTTTTTTGGTTTTTTTTGGTAGAGACGGGATTTCGTCATGTCGCCCAGGCTGGTCTTGAACTCCTGGGCTTGAGATATCTTCCTGCCTCCGTCTCCCAAAGTGCTGGGATTACAGGTGTGCACCACTGTGTCCGGCCAGCAAGTACTTTGGAATAGTTCCTTATTCCGTCTGCAAAGGACTGTTCATAGAGCTTAGCAAGGGGAATTTGAACTGTTAAAAGAAAAACCTAAGCCTAAAGTATTACACTATGGGGAAGGGCCAGGTGCAGTGGCTCACACCTGTAATCCTAGAACTTTGGGAGGCCAAGGCGGGCAGATTACCAAGGCGTGCCTATAATCCCAGCTACTCTGCTGGGCTGAGGCAGGAGAATCGCTTGAATCCGGGAGGCAGAGGTTGCAGTTAGCAGGCCATTAGGAAAGGTATTTGAGTCCTGTGACATTCCACTATCTAGCAAATCATATCTGGTAGCTGTTATTCTCCTTATTAAACACAGATATCCATGTAGATAAGCATAATCTTCCCTTCGTGCTTTTCCTTTCCTACATTCATTTCCTTCATTCAGAGCCGAGATCGTGCCACTGCACTCCAGGCCGGGTGGCAGAGCAAAACTCCGACTAAAAAAAAATGAAAATAATAATAAACTATGGGGAAGAATAAAGAAGGAATTGCCTACATTTAGAGGGGAGGTAGAAGAACAAAAAGAGGAAAATATGTAACTATTTTAAAACCTTCTTAACATAAGTCTTTCAAATCCTAGAAACTTGGGACTTGTGCGAGGGGAGGACCCTTCTCTCACTCTGTTATGCTTTCTGAATGTTTTCAAAAGCACTGTAGACACGGTGATGCTTAGAACTGGGGGAGGCCAGGCCTCCTGGAAGAAGTTTGCTGAGGGCCCGTGGATAGAGAAGCAGAAACAGGAACACAGCCTGGGGCAAACATCATGCGGATAATGGGCATCTCAAACACTGGAAATAAATGAGGCTGCGGGAGCGAAATTGCTGGGTTCCCCTGCTGAGCACACCTGCCCTGCTTGGAACAAGAGCAAAGATGTCTAGTGGGGGAGCCGATGTGAGATGGATGATAGACAAGGCCCCCAGCCTGGGGGATGGGACCAGGGACCATTTGTGAGATAAACCCAGGTATTAGCCCAGGGCAGAGGCTCCCGGCTGACCTTAAAACAGAGGCAGCCCAGCTCCACCCAGCACTTCGTCAGCAGGCCTGGGCTGGGGTCAGAGAATTCGCATTTCTAAGGTGTTCTCAGACTGAAGGACCCAGTGAAAAAGCATCCTGATTACTGGGTTATAAACACCTGAAGAGTTCTGAAAGAAATGGGCCACACCCTCAGGATCCAAAGTCTTAAAGGAAAGCTGAAGAGGTGTCCTGTGAGTTCAGGGGCACCCTGGTGAAGCCTGGGGCTTAGAATGAAAAGAAGTGTTTATACCAGGAGGGCAGAGAGCAAGGAGCAGGGAGAGGCCAGGGCAGCCCCCAAACCTGAGCCTGAGGCTGGACCCTGCCTCTGACGAGGAGCATGGCCGGCCACCATGCTGACCCCTGCATCCTTCTTTCTTTGTTCCTTGAAGCCCCTCAAAGTCCTTCCTGAGACACATCCCCTCCCAAGGCACACCCTGGAGGGTCTCGAGACTTGAAAATCAGTCAAGAAGCAGGCAAGGAGTGAGCTGATCACTGTAGTTAAAGAGATGGCACCAAAGACATTGTACAAAAGAGGTCAGGAAGATGTCCATGTGTCTGCACCAGACCTTCTGCACCAGTGAGGGATGCTGCAGGCAAAAGACAGGGCAGATGGCAAGAGGGTCCCTACCCAGCCGCAGCACCCGGCAATGCCCAACAGAGCCGACCTCCTGCCCGTGTTCTGTGAGTCCACGTCGTCTGCATCAGGCAGGGTGCTGGTGGCAAAGCCTCCGGGTGTCCCTCCATTGCAGGGTCTACTCCTGCAGTGTGGACAGCAGAGACAGAGGAAGTTTTCCCAAGTGCAGGGAGGCAGGCTCTGTGGGAAGCCCTTCACTCAAAGGCACACTCATGGTTTTGTTACCAGAGCAGCTGAAGAATTCAAAGTAGCTTCTGAGAACTTTAACTGTCTGGACCATGCTATAGTAAGGGCTAAGCTAACTTAAGAGCCATCCAAAAAAAAAAAAAAAAAAAAGAAGTGAAAAGGTGACTGATGTCAGATGTAAACCCAAGAGGGTAACACAGCAATGCTGAGACATCTGAAACAACTTCCTATTAGCTGTCCAGGACCTTAACCCAGGTCTTAAGGGATTCTGTCTTTTTCAGTTTAAGGCAGTTGAATACTAAATTATTAAAACAGGTCTTATTTTATGACCCTAATCATTGACAAGGGGCGCTTTTTGTTGTTGTTGTTGACACAGAGTCTGGCTCTGTAGCCCAGGCTGGAGTGCAGTGGCGCATCTCGGCTCACTGCATCTCCACCTCCCAGGTTCAAGTGATTCTCCTGCCTCAGCCTCCAGAGTAGCTGGGGTTACTGGCACACGCCACCATGCCCAGCTAATTTTTGTATTTTTAGTAGAGACAGGGCTTCATCACATTGGCCAGGCTGGTCTCGAACCCTGACCTTAAGTAATCTGTCCACCTCAGTCTCCCAAAGTTCTGGGATTACAGGTGTGAGCCACCGTGCCCGGCCGACAAGAGGCACTTTTACCTCAAGTTAACAAAAGGAAAAGAGAAAAGAGAAACCTTTTGAAGACAAACAATAGATAATTGGGTGAAAGATGGATGAATTCTCCCCACGTCTGTAACTCCTAAGAAACAGAGGCCCTGTGTTTCGCATGAGGACGTATCCGTTGTTCACAATCCCCACACTCAGCTGAAAACCACAAACCCACCCAGAGGGATTGCCTTTCTTCTTCTCCATTTGGGTACTTGCTCTCCAGCTAAATTCCATCATCCACTTTAATTTCATCAGTGAAGATCAGTTCAATTGGATAGACTGCAAGCTCTTTTCACAATGTAAGGGAAGATTACTCTATGAGAGATCTAATCATTTATTTTTAAACTACAGCTCTTGACTAAGAAAAATTTCCTCTGCAATTAGGATTTTACCCACTTCTATGCGATGCACCGTCTGTCATTTTCTAGAGTGGATCTAAAGTGCTGGAAGAAAAGAAACAAGAGTCACATCCACTTAAAAAGCCACATGAAAATTAAATTATGATATGTTCACAACACAAAAGAATAAGGAAAGAAAATAAAGAACTAAATTTAGTTTCTGTAGAGATAAACACTGAACTGAAGTGATAGCACAACCGTAATTGCAAATGAATTTTCATTAAATGGTAGCAAGGCTAAATCAGCTAATGGTTCAGAAGCAAAGATGCCCTTTGTTATGGGTTAAATTGTGCCCGCCCCCCCCCAAAAAAAAGATACTTTGAAATCCTACCCCCCGTACTTCAGAGTGTGACCTTACTTGGAAATAAGGTTTTTACAGGGCAATCAAGTTAAAATGAGGTTATTAGGGTGGGCTTCAATCCAATAGGCGGGCGCCCTTATTAAAGGGAGGGATTTGGACACAGCCACACTGAGAGGAAGATGCCATCTACCAGCCCCAGCACACTGGAGGTGCTGGGAGTGGGAGAAAGGCTGGACAGAGGCTCCCACGCAGCCTCAGGAGGAGCCAACCCTGCTGACACCTCAGACTTCTGTCCTCCAGGGCTGGCAGAAAAGGCGCTGACATTGTTCTAAGCCACCCAATTGGGGGTACTGTGTTTCTGCAACCTCTGAGAACTAACATACCTTTAAAGATCCAGAGGATTTAGTAAAGCATTGTGGCACATACTCAATGTGCACCAAAATTAGTCTTACCTGTTAAAAAAGCCAAAATCCCTCACTAACCGTACGTGGATTCTGAGAAGGCAATAGAAGAGCATATTCACAATGTGAAGTATGACACATCAGAGTTAGGTTTGCTGCAGATTTTACAAATTTCAAGGACACTAAACAATCAGCCACTGTAATTTTTCAATCAATTTTAGCAGAGGGGATCTACTCCCATCTCCTAGATAGAGCCACGCAGATGTCACAGACCAGCTCACACCGCACAGAGACCCCCCCAAAACCAGCAGACAGGAACCACTCCTTAATCAAGATCTGAAGTGACTACTTACACATTAGGAAAAAAAAAAAAAAAAGACTCAACAATAGCATTGGAAGATACATTCATCAGACCTAATCCTCACAATAGCCTTGGGAAGTAAGCTTTGCCTTCCATCTTTACAGAAGAAACCGATCGTGAGAGGTGACGTCCCCCACCAAGGACACCAGGCAGGAGCCACAGAGCTGAGCCACAGTTCCCACAGGCTCCACTGGTCCAAGCTGCCCACCAGTACCTGGACAAGGACCCCAGCAGTCCAGAGAGGAAAGAGACAGCACAGTCCTTTATCTTTACTTCCTCAGTGCAATCACCAGGAATTGGTGTGCAAAATCATTCCGCATTGTAAGATGTGCAATGTGGTTGTGCTTCACACATCTGTGTATTTTCAGATGGCTACAGTGCACTCAGCAAATCCATTATGCTGGACTTAGGGGCATTTTTTCTACTTTTGAGCAAAAAGTGTATCTGGCTTCACCATGACTCAAAACCAGAATTTGAAGCAATGTATCTGCTGCTACTAAATTTAAATCTGCTGCTGCTCTTCACAACCTGCAGGAGAAGGAACGCATTTCTTCACTGGACAGGATGCCTTCCCCAGGGGCTACCATCTGCTCTTCCAGCCTCTCCCTGACACACACGGAACTTCTGGGTGGCTCCCAAATGCAGGCTGACGTCACCAGATGCTGATTCTGATCCTCACCTTCCCACCCCCCATATCAGCCCTGACCTCAGAGCCTTGTTGCCCAGCAAGCCACTTCCTTCTTTGCAGCCTCTGGGGAAGCTCCGTGGTGACCTCTGCTGGCAGGATCATCTGGCCCTGGCTCCTTTTTCATCCTTCATTGGTTAGTAGGTCAGTTTCTCCCGCTGGATGGAGAACTTCTGCAGAGACGGCCAAGCTGAGCCCTCCCCTCACCACAGGGAAGAGCTGAGTCAGATGAGAGCAGGGAGGCCAATGTCACTTCCCCAATGTCACCAAACGTCAAATAGAAAAGTTCACCCGGAAGGAAGCAGTGGGGACGAAACCACCACAGGGCGACTTGTGGGCTCACAGACAGAGGCCCCTCTTCCCCAACACAACCACCTCTCTCCTTCCCTCCCTCCCACACACCCCAGAGGTCATCACAGCAGCTGGGCGTCCCGCAGCCCATTTGTCCATCCCCCCACCTGCTCTGGGGGACCTGTTCCTACACAGCGGACCCTGAAACCAACGTCACCTGCGACTTCGTCGTGGCCCAATCTCACAGTTGCTTTAGCCTTTCAATCTACTTGTCTTGCACCCTGTTCCCCACTTCCTTCTTTTTGAAAATTGATCCTGGGCCTTCCCAACCCACCTGACCACAGGGCCCTTTACCTCCCCAGGGATCTCCCTTTGATCAAGTGGGTTTGCTCTTTAAATAAACTCCACAAACACCTGCCAGGTGCCTTGCCAGTTTTCATCTCTGTGCTGGTTACGTAGAAAGTTGTCCACATTTCCCCCAGTGATTCAGGAGGCTGAAGGGGGAGAATCACTTGAAACTAGCCTGGGCAACACAGCAAGATGCAGTCTTCACAAAAAATTTAAAAACTAGCCAGGCATGGTAGCATCTGCCTGTGGTCCCAGCTACTCCAGAGGCTGAGGCAGGAAGGTCACTTGAACCCTTGAGTTTGAGGCTGCAGTGAGCCAAGATCACACCACTGCGATGTTGTGATCTCAGCTCACTGCAACCTCCGCCTCCTGGGTTCAAGCAATTCTCTTGCCTCAGCCTCCCAAGTAGCTGGGACTACGGGCATGCACCACCATGCCCAGATACTTTTTTCGTATTTTTAGTAGAGACTGGGTTTCGCCATGTTGTCCAGGCTGGTCTTGAACTCTTGACTTCATGTGTTCCTCCCACCTCAGCCTCCCAAAGTGCTGGGATTACATGCATGAGCCACCACACACAGCCAATAAAATTTTTTTTAAATAAATAGATTTTTAGCAGTTTTAGGTTTGCAAAAAAATTGAGTGGAAAATACAGCGTTCCCATGCCCCGCTCACACTCCCTCTGTCCTGGTTTTCCCTATGAGTAACAGCTTGGCATTCGTGTGGTACAGTTGTTACAATGGAGGAGTCAATATTGCGTTAGTATTGGCACAAGTATTACAATGGCAGAATTGATATTGATACATAATTATTAACTAAGTCCACAGTTTAAGTCAGGGTTCATTCTTCATGTTGTACCTTCTATGAATTTGGACAAATGTATGGCATGTATCCACCATTATAGTCTCACGCAGGATAGTTTGGTTTTTTCTTTTCTTTTTTCTTTCAAGGCAGAGTCTCACTCTGCTGCACAGGCTGAAGTGCAGTGGTGACATCTCGGCTCACTGCAATCTCTGCCTCCTGGGCTCAAGCGAGCCTCCCACCTCAGCCGCCCGAGTAGCTAGGACCAGAGGCATGTGCCACCACACCTGGATAATATTTTATTTTTTATTTTTTATTTTTTTTTAGACAGAGTCTCACTCTGTCACCAGGCTGGAGTGCAGTGTTGCAATCTTGGCTCACTGCAACCTCTGCCTCCTGGGTTCAAGTAATTCTCTTGCCTCAGCCTCCCGAGTAGCTGGGACTACAGGCGCGTGCCATCACATTCAGGTAATTTTTGCATTTTTAGTAGAGACGGGTTTCACCATGTTGGCCAGGATGGCCTCGATCTCCTGACCTCGTGATCCAACTACCTTGGCTTCCCAAAGTGCTGGGATTACAGGTGTGAGCCATCACACCCAACCAATTTTTTTTGTTTCTTGTAGACATGGGGTTTCTGTGTTGTCCAGGCTGGTCTCAAACTCCTGAGCTCAAGCGATCCAACTGCCTCGACTTCCCAAAGTACTGGGAATACAGGCATGAGCCACCACACCCAGCCCTCATGAAGGATAGTCTGACTGCTCTAAAAATCCTCTGTGCTCTTCCTATCCATCCTTCCCTCCCCCAGCCGCTGGCAACCCCTGGCAACCCCTGATCCTTTTACTGTCTCCATCGTTTTGCCTTTTCCAGAATGTCATATAGTTGGAATCATACAGTATGTAGCCTTTTCTGATCGGCTTCTTTCACTTAAAAGAAAACTTTTGGGCCGGGCGCAGTGGCTCATGCCTGTAATCCCAGCACATTGGGAGGCCGAGGCGGGCTGATCAGGAGGTCAGGAGATCGAGACCATCCTGGCTAACACAGTGAAACCCTGTCTCTACTAAAAACACAAAAAGTTAGCTGGGTGTGGTGACGGGTGCCTGTAGTCCCAGCTACTCAGGTGGCTGAGGCAAGAGAATGGTGTGAACCCGGGAGGCGGAGCTTGCAGTGAGCTGATACCACGCCACTGCACTCCATCCTGGACAGAGCAAGACTCTGTCTCAAAAGAAAAAAAAAAAAAAAAAACTTTTGAATTCTTTATTTTCTCTAAAGTTGTGCAATGTGATTCAGTAAAATCTTTCTTAAGTCTATGTGGCATATATTTGGATACGCACAGAAAAAGTATGGGATGTGAGTACTAAACTGTCAGCAACCATCATCTCTAAAGGAATGAATGGGAGGGGATTCCTTCAGGCCACTCTGCGGTGAAGATTCCAACCTCTTCCTTCAGGATGGGTGTTTGGGCGCTGTGTACTCCGGGTCCCCTGGGTCTGAGTTACAGCCACTCGTGGGCGTGAGTTCATGATGACCTCAGCCCGCTGCTATAGACAAACCATGGAAATAGACACTGGGAGTTTGGAGCACATGGAGATGGGGCCAGTAGGGTGAAGGAAGGAAGAGCAACATGGGCAGCTGCTCATCCCTGCCCCGGCAGAAGTGAGAGCGGGACACATCCCCAGGCCACCTGCCATGGGATGGCTTGTGTCCCTCAGAAGATACAATGAAGTCCTAACCCTAGTGCCTCAGATTGTGACCTCATTTGGAAAGAGAGTTGTTGCAGACATAACTAGTTTGTTTTGTTTTGTTTTTGAGATGTACTGTCGCTCTGTCGTCCAGGCTGGAGTGCTGTGGTGCCATCTCAGCTCACTGCAACCTCCACCTTCCGGGTTCAAGCGATTCTTCTGCCTCAGCCTCCTGAGTAGCTGGGATTACAGGCGTGTGCCAGCATACTCGGCTAATTTTTGTATTTTTAGTAGAGATGTGATTTTGCCATGTTGTCCAGGCTGGTCTCAAACTCCTGATCTCAAGTGATCCGCCCGCCTCGCCCTCCCAAAGTGCTGGAATTACAGATGTGATAGTTAAGATACTTGAGTAGTATGGGCCCTAAGTCCAATATGCCTGGTATAAAAGAGGAAATTTATTTTTTGTGTGTTTTTGAGACAGGGTCTTACTCTAACCCTGTCACCCAGGCTGGAGTACAGTGGCATAATCTTGGCTCACTACAGCCTTGACCTCCCAGGCTCAAATAATTCTCTGCCTCAGCTTCCCGAGTAGCTGGGAGTACAGATGCACACCACCATGCCCAATTAATTTTTGCATTTTTTGTAGAGTCGGGGTTTTGCCATGTTGTCCAGGCTGGTCTCGAACTCCTGACCTCAAGTGATCCACCCGCCTCAGCCTCCCAAAGTGCTGGAATTACAGGCATGAGACACCGCGCCCAGCCATTTAATGTGTTTTTTAGTTTCCTTTGAGACTCCCTGTTTGACCCATGCGTTATTTAGAAGCGTGCTGTTTAGTTTCCAAGTGTTTGGAGATGTTCCTATTATCTTTTTGCTTTTGATTTCTAGTTTGATTTCATTATGGTCAAAGAAATATATCTACATGTTTTAGACTCTTTTAAATTGTTGCAGCTTCTTTTATGGCCGAGGATATAGTCTATCCATGGACAATTGAAAAGAATGTGTGTTCTGCTGTTGTTATTCTGTAAATGTCTGTCAGATCCTGTTGGTTGATGGTGTTGTTGAATTCTTTTATTGTATCCTTGCTTATTTCCGTATAATTGTCCTATCAATTGTTGAGAGAGGGGTATTGAAGTCTACTATAATTATGGATTTGTCTATTTCTCCTTTCAGCTCCTTCAGGCATTGCTTCCTATATTTTGCAACTCTGTGGTTTGCTGCATGTACATTTAGAATTACGATGTCTTCTTGATTTATTGACCCTCTTATTATTACATAATGTCCTCCTATCCACCTTTAGTAATTTTCTTCTTCCTCTTTTTTTTTTTTTTTTTTAGACAGGGTCTTGCTCTATCACCCAGGCTAGAGTGCAGTGGTACAATCACAGCTCACTGAAGCCTCAAACTCCTAGGCTCAAACAATTCCCTGCATCAGCCTCACAAGTAGCTGGGACTTACAGGCATGTGCCACCATGCCCAGCTAAATTTTTTTATTTTTTGTAGAGATGGGATCTCACTACGCTTCCTAGGCTTGTCTCCAACTCCTGGGCTCAAACAATCCTCCCACCTTAGCCTCCCAAAGAGCTGGGATTATAGGTATGAGCCACCAAGCCCAGCCAGTAATTCCCTTTAAAATTATGGATACAATTAGAACCACATCAGACTGTGTTATAATTTTTGCTTCAAACCTCCAATGTAGTTTAGAAAACTCAAAAAGGGAAGGGAGGTCTGTTGTATTTGCCTTGATTTTTGCTCAGTGTGTTCTTGTTTTCTTGTGGGTGTTCCAGGATTCCTTTTATTAAACAATTATTTCTGTGGAGAGAACTTCCTTTAGCCATTACTTAGGGTAGCTTGGCCAGTGACAAACTCTCCTGCCTTCCTTCATGTGAGAATGTTTTGATTTTTCTCTTTCATTCCTGGAGGATATTTTTACTGGGTCTAGGACACTGGATTTTTTTCTTCCAGCACTTGAAACCTGTTGTGCCTTCTGGCCTTCGTGGCCCCTGCTGAGAATTCTGCGGTCATTGGAACTGTCTTTCTCGTTTCTCTCTCACTGATTTCAAGATTGTTCCCTTGTCTTCAGTTTCCAGAAGTTTAATTATAATGTGTCTTGGCACGGGTTTCTTTGGATTTATCATGTTTGGGTTCAGTCAACCTCTGGGTGTGTAGGTTTATGTTTTTAGCCAAATTTGGGATGTTTTCAGTCACTATTTTCAAGTAGTTTTAAAGCCCCACCCCGCTGTCTCCTCCCAGGACTCTGATCACTCAAATGTCATCTTTTGTTATAGTCCCACAGGTCTCCAAGGTGCTGTTCATTTCTCTCTCTCTCTCCTTTTTTTTTTTTTTTTTTCCCCAGTAGTTTTTCTCCCTTTTTCAGATTGGGTAATTTCTATTTTTCTGTCTTTTAAGTTCACTGATCCTTTCCTCTACCCCCAGCCCCTTCTGTTCTGCTATTGAGTTCATAAATTACATTTTGAATTTTGGTTATTGGATTTTTCAGTTCTAAAATTTCTATCTGCTTCTTTTTTATAACTTCTATTTCTTTGCTGAGCCGAATGTTTCATTTATTTCAAAAAATCCTTTTCGGGGGTCCAACCTCTGTCCTTCCAGAGCAGGCCCCTGTTCATGGTTTTCTTCATTCACGTGCTGTGTTTCCTGGTCTGGGTGTGGTATGTGGCTGTCTGGTGAATGCTGTATGCTTGCACATCATGTTACGAGAGTCTAGATGTTAACGAGGCCTTGTCTTGTGGCTTCCCCTGATGCTGCTCCCTCAGGGAGAAGAGAGGGCACACAGGTGCCTCCCAAGGCAGGGGTTACAAATCCAGGGTCCTCACCTGCGCTCTACTGACACCCAAGAAATGGCTCCCTGTTACTGCCCAGTGGGTGGCAGCTCCCAACATGGTCTCCACTGACATTGCAGTGGGGTGGCTCATGACTGCCCGGCAGAGGTGACAGTCCTGGCTCCCCACTCAGCCTTCTCTGATGCCACCCCAGCAGGTCAGGGGTGGGGGTGGGGGCCTGGGTGCCTCACTGCAGCCTGGTGAGGGTGGAGGTCTCAAAGTCTAGGCTCACCTCTTGGCCTTCTCTGGCGCAGGTGGAGGTGGGGCCACGCGGTTTTCGTGGTGTTTGGCTGCGACAGAACAACAATTGTCTGCGTTTTCTGTCCCACTAGTGCCCATTTCCTGGGGCTTTGGTTTCAGAGCTGGCTTTCAGGGGCTCTTATTCACTGTGTCCCTTGGCCTCTCTGGATTTCTGCTTCTTCAACACCAAGTCTGGGATTCAAGGAGCAAAGAGAAAACCCAGAGCGGTCGCCAGCACATCCTGGACCGGCCCCGAGGTGCTGGCAACTGCCTTCTCCTCTCCAGCTTCCAGGGCCTCCTCAGGATCACTTTCTGTGGAATGCCTTGCAGAGGGGGCTTGCAGGCAGACTCGGTGGAACCACTTCATCTTCGGCCACAGTGACTTTTTGAGGTAGATCCTATTATCTCTATGTGTGCTGGGGCCACTGTGACAAAGTCCCATAGGCTGTGTGACTTAAAACCAAGAAATCTATTGTCCCGCAGGTCTGAAATCAAGGCACCAGCAGGGCCATGCTCCCTCCGAAGCCTGCAGGGGAATGCCACGCCTCTTTCTAGTCCTGGTGGCTCCTGGTCATGCTCCCAGCCTGTAGCACATTCCTCCGCTGTTCACCTTCACATCTGCCTTCTCGCACAGTCTCCACGCCTGCTTCTCCCCTGTCTGCACCCTGTCACGGCCTCCTCCTGTAAGGACATGTGGGGTCAGGGGCTCACCCACCCCAGCATGACCTCAGCTTAACCAATCACATCTGCAACGAGCCAATCTCCAAACAAGGCCACATTCAGAGGTCCTAGAGGCTTGGATATCACACATCATGCTAAAAAGTGGCAGAGCTGGGATCTGAGGGCAGACCTTCCCTGCTCCTGCTACAGTTAGTTTATCCCACTTAACACCTCTGGGACTCAGCTTCCTCAACCAAATAATTTTTTAAAATATTAATTAATTAAGCAAAGGGAGGTCTTGGAGGCCACACCAACGGATGAGTATTATAGGCCGATTTTTCTTTCTTTTGGTTAACTCCGTTTTTGTATGCACATCAAAGCTGATTTACCATAGCGATTTAGTTAGGTCAAGGATCAACATTTCACTAAAGGAGTTTGCAAACCCAAAGCCACAGCCCACTCGTGGACCAGGTGGGAAGATTCATCACGATGAGAACTTCTTCATCCACCTCTCATCGCACCATTGTCTTATGGCCTGTGCCTTCTAAATTTGTAAAGAAAAACGTGTACACACACACACACACACACACACACACACACACACACAGGCATCTGGCACCTTTCTCAAGTATGAGAACAATGCAATTCACACATCTTCCAGGCTCTCAAATTATGTTTGCAGTTGCAGTGAAAGGTTTCAATAGTGTTAGCACACTCTCTTCTGTAGAGATGAGAAAAGTAAGAATTTGTGAGCTAGCTACAGAATCTGTGGCTGGAACAAAGTGTTGATTCTCCTTGCAAAAATAAAATGCCTCTGATATGGTTTGGATGTCCCCTGCAAATCTCATGTTGAGATGTAATCCCCAGTGTGGGAGGTGGGGCCTGGTGGGAGGTGTTTGGGTTATAGAGCAGAGCGCTCATGGCTTGGTGCTGTCCTCATAGCGTGCTCTCAATATCTGGCTGTTGCAAACTGTGTGAGTGCCACCCCCCCCCCACCACCCCCGACCCCTGCTCTCTCTCTCTCTCAGTCTCTCTCTCTTACTCTCTTGGTCCTGCTTTTACACATGTGACATGCCTGCTTTCTGTTCACCTTCCACCATGATTGGAAGCTTCCTGAGGCCTCCCCAGAAGCAGATGTGGGCTCTATGCTTCTTGTACAGCTTGCAGAACCATGAGCTAATTAAACCTCTTTTATCAATTATCCAGCCTCGGGTATTTCTTTATAGTAATGTAAGAACAGCCTGATACAGCTTCCATAAGGGGCAAATTCATCATCATGGTACCACTTGGAAAATGTCTGAGAAGCCCCTAGCCCTCTTTAGGCAGGCAGTTAGTACCACTTGGAAAATGTCTGAGAAGCCCCTAGCCCTCTTTAGGCAGCAGCAGTTAGAAAGGTAAGAAATAAGTCCTGGAGTGAAAGGGAAGACACCGAGTTTCTGTAGGTGTATGGGTCTGTGTAGGGCTCTCTATTCAATTCAGTTTGTATACCTGTCTTCTCAGCAACAACACACTCTTTTAATGGCTATAGCTTGATAACAGCTCTTAGCAGCAAGTAGGGCAACTCCACTCATACTGTTTTCTTAATTTTAGAACATTTTCATCACTCCTAAAAGAAACCATGAGCAGCAACTGCCTCCCAGCCCCAGGCAACAACTAGTCTGCTTTGTTTCTATACATTTGCCTATTCTGGATACTTCACAAAAATTGAACCAATATATGACCTTTGCGTCAGACTTCTTCCGTGTAGCATAATGCTTCCAGAGTTCATCCATGTTGTAGCATATGAAAGTACTTCTTTGTTGTTGTTTTTGAGACAGGGTTTTGCTCTGTTGCACAGGCTTGAGTGCAGTGGCGCGATCTCGGCTCACTGCAACCTCTACCTCCAGGGCTCAAGTGATCCTCCCACCTCAGCCTCCCTAGTAGCTGGGACCACAGGCGTGCGCTACCATGCTCAGCTAGTTTTTGTATTCTTTGCAAAGATGGGGTTTCACCATGTTGCACAGGCTGGTCTCAAACTCCTTAGCTCAAGGGATCCATCTGCCTCAGCCTCCCAAAGTGCTGGGATTATAGGTGTGAGCCACCGCGCCTGGCCCAAAAGTACTTTTCAATGGCTGAAAAATATTCCACTGTAGGGAGATACTATGTATTATTTATCTATTCACCAGCTGATAAACATTGTGATTGTTTCTACTTTTTAGCTGTTACGAATAATGATGCTATAAACATTCATACCGAGGCTTTTGTACTTGTACATATGTCTTCAGTTCTCTTGGGTGTATACCTTGGAGTAGAATTACTGAATTGTATAGTGGTTCTTTATGCTTTTATGTAAATTTTTGGCCATACTTGTCAATTTCCACAAAACATCTGTTGAGATTTCAATTGAAATCACATTAACTGTATAGACTTGAAGAGAACAGACATGCCCATGGTTTCTATTTTAGTTCCATACAGAAACCATAGCACAACCCTCCATTTATTTGAGTCTTAAAAAATGTCTTTTCCAGTGATTTCATTTTTCTCCACAAAAGTCTCACATCTTATGGTTTTTGGGGGGTTTTTTGGTAACTTTTGGTTTATGTTTTGGCGGGGCATGGTGGCTCAGGCCTGTAATCCCAGCACTTTGGGAAGCCAAATAGGACAATGACTTGAGGCCAGGAGTTCAAGACCAGCCTGGCCAACCTGGTGAAACCCCGTCCCTACTAAAAATACAAAAATTAGCCAGGCGTGGTTGCGTGTGCCTGTAGTCCCAGCTATCTGGAGCCTGAGGCATGAGAAACGCTTGAACCTGGGAGGCAGAGGTTGCAGTGAGCGGAGATGGCGCCACTGCCCTCCAGCCTGGGCGACAGAGCAAGACTGTCTGAAAACAAACAAGCAAAACCTGTTGAGATTTTGATTGGAATTGCATTGACTTTATAGATTGTCTTGAGAAGAGCAGACATGTCCATGGCTTCCAGTTTAGTTCCATACTAAACTGGAAGTTCCATACAAAAATTAGCTGGAAGGTGTGGTGGGTGCCTATAATCCCAGCTACTCAGGAGGCCGAGGTGTGAGAATCACTTGAAACCGGAAGACAGAGGTTGCAGTGAGCCGACATTGTGAGCGCCACTACACTCCAGCTTGGGAGACAGAGCAAGACACTGTCTCAAAAACAAAAACAACAAAGACATTAAATGAATGAAATGAAAATGAAAAGACAACATATCAAAACTTGTGGGACACAGTTAACGCAATATTGAGGGGGAAATTTCTAGTACCAAATGCATATGTTAAAAAAACTGAAATCAGCCAGGCACAATGGCTCACACCTGTAATCCCAGCACATTGGGAGGCTGAGGCGGACGGATCACTTGAGGTCAGGAGTTCGAGACCAGCCTGGCTAACATGGTGAAACCCCGTCTCTACTAAAAATACAAAAATTAGCCAGGTGTGGTGGTGCACGCCTGTAATCCCAGCACATTGGGAGGCCAAGGTGGGCGGATTACTTGAGGTCAGGAGTTCAAGACCAGCCTGGCCAACATGGTGAAACCCTGTCTCTACTAAAAATACAAAAATTAGCTAGGCATGGTGGTGCACACCTGTAATCCCAGCTACTTGGGAGGCTGAGGCAGGAGAATCACTTCAACCTGGGAGACGGTGGTTGCAGTGAGCTGAGATTATGCCACTGCACTCCAGACTGGGCGACAGAGCAAGACTCCACCTCAAAAACAACAACAACAACAACAAAAACAAACAAACAAAAAAAAACCCTGAAAGCAATACTCTGTATTCCTACTTCAAGAGCCTAGAAAGAGAAGAGTAAGGTAAACCCAAGGCAGGCAGAAGGAAGAAAACAATAAAAAACAGAAATCAGTTAGATAGAAAAAAGAAAAACAATAGAAGAAGTCAATGAAACAAAGAATTGGTTGTTTGAAAAGATCAATAAAATTGACAAACTTCTATCAAGACCGACAAAGAAAAAGGGGAGAAGACACAAATTACCAATACCAGGAATGAAACACTACAGACCCTGCAAACATCAAAAGAATAGTAAAGCAATACTACAAACGACCATGTACACACATAAATTCAAAAACTTAGATGAAATGCATCAATTCCTCAGAAAATATGAACTATCTCAACTCACCCAATATGAAACAGGTCATTTGAATAGCCCTATGACTATTAAGGAAATTGAATTAATAATTTTTTTTAAATCCCCAAAAAGAAATCTCCGGGTCTAGGTGGCTTCATTGTTTAATTCTACCAAATATATAAAAAATATTTGATACCTATTCTACACAATCTCTTCTGAAAACAGAAGAAAAGGGAATACTTCACAATTATTTTTATGAAGCTAGTATTACCCTGATATAAAATCACACAAAAGTAGTACCAAAAATATATATATATACTGCAGGTCCAGGTGCGGTGGCTCTCACGCCTGTAATCCCAGCACTTTGGGAGGCTGAGGTGGGCAAATCCCTTGAGGTCAGGAGTTCCAGACCAGCCTGTTCAACATGGTGAAACCACGCTTCTACTAAAAATACAAAAATTAGTCAGGAGTGGTGGTGGGCGCCTGTAGTCCCAGCTACTCGGGAGGCTGAGGCACGAGAATCACTTGAACCCGGGAAGCAGAGGTTGCGGTGAGCCGAGATCATGCCACTGCATTCCACCCTGGGTGACAGAGTGAGACTCTGTCTAAACAAAACAAAACAAAAAAACTACAAGCCAATGTGCTAATGAATATAGATGCAAAACTCATTAACAAAATATTAGCAAATAGAATTCAGTACTATATAAAAAAGATTATATACCATAGTTGAGTTTATTTCAAGGATGAAAGACTCAGTCAATGTTTGAAAATTAATTAATGTAATCTACATATTAATGGGCTAAAGAAGAAAAATCACATGATGATATCACTTGATGCAGAAGCATTTAACAAAATTCAATGCCTACACATGATTTTTGAAAAATAGGAATAGAGAAAAATACGATTCTCAGAAAAATAAGAATAGAGAAAAACTTTCTCAACTTGATAAAGAACATCTACAAAACCTCCACAGCTTACATGATACTTAGTGGTGAAAGGCTGAGTGCTTTTCTCCTAGGACTGGCAACAAAGCAAATATGTCTGCTTTAGCACTTTTGTTCAACAGAGTGCTAGAAGTTCTAGATAACATTATAAGGCAGGAAAAGTAAATAAGAAGCATAGAGATTGAAATGGAAGAAATAAAACTGTTTCTATTTTCAGAGGACATAATTATCTATATAAACAATCCCAAAGGATATAAAACTATCTTTCAGAACTAATAAGTGAGTTCCGCCAGGTGACAGAATACAAGGAAAAGGTACAAAAATCAGTTTTATGTCTGTTAACCAGAAATTGGGCATCCATAGAGAAATGAACACACAGACACAAAAATTTAAAGTACAGTGGCATTTATAATTGCTCAGAAAAAAATGAAGTACTTAGGTGTAAATATAACAAAGCAGTTATAGAACTTCTAGATTGAAAATTACACACTGCTGATGAAAGAAATCAAAGAAGACCTAAATAAATGGAGAGCTATATTATGTTCATGGATTGGAAAACTCGGCATCATAAAGATGTCAAATCTCTTCAAACTGATTCACAGGTTTACCACAATTCCTCTCAAGACCCCAGCAAAATGTTTCTGTAGATATAGATAAGATTATTCTAAAATGTATATGAAAAGGCAAAGGAATGAGAGAAGCTAATAAATTTGGAAAAAGAATGAAGTGAAAGAAATAATTCTACCTGATTCCATAACTTATTATATAGTTACAGTAATCACGACAGCGTGGTGTTGGCGGTGGAATAGACTCATAGCTCCATGGGACAGAATAAAGAACCCAGAAATGGATCCACTCAAATATGCCCAGTGGATTGTTGACAAAGATTCAAAAGCAACTTAATGGAGGAAAGAGCCTTTTCAGCAAATAGTGCTAGAGAAATTGGTCATCCTTAGCGAAAAAAATATACCTACACCTTATACAAAAAAAGGAACTCAAAGTGAATCACAGCCCTAAATGTAAAATGTAAAACTATAAAACTTTTTTTTTTTTTGAGACAGGCTCTCACTCTGCTGCCCAGGCTACAGTGCAATGGCGTGATCATAGCTCACTGCAGCCTCGAACTCCTGGGCTCAAACAATCCTCCTGAGTAGCTAAAACTACAGGTGCACGGCACCACGACTGGTTAATTTTAAAAATTTTTGTAGAGATAGGATGTCACTATTTTGCCCACGCTGGTCTGGAACTCCTGGCCTCAAGTGATTCTCCTGCCTCAGCCTCCCAAAGTGCTAAGATTACAGACATGAACTACTGTGCCTGGCCTATAAAACTTTTAGAAAAACAAATAGGAGAAAATCTTCAGGATCTATGGCTAGGCAAAGAGTTCATAGACTTTACATCAAAAGCATAGTCAATAAAAACATTTTTAAATTGAACTTCATCAGAACTAAAACTTTTTGCTCTGTGAAACACCCTATTGAATGAAAATATAAGCTGTAGAGTGGGAGAAATATTTACCAACCACATAGCTGGCAACTGACTAGTGTTTAGAATATATAAAGAACTCTCAAAATTTAACAGTTAAAAAAACCCACACAATCCAATTAGATGATGGGCAAAAATAAATAAATAAATAAGCATATATTTCACCAAAGAGGATATATGGATGACAAAGACATGAAAGAATATTCAACATCACTAGCCATTAGGGAGATGCAAATTAAAACCACAATGTGATATAACTACATATCTACCAACCAGAATCGCTAAAATTAAAAGTGACAATATCAAATGCTGATGAGGATTTTGAGAAACTGGATCCCTCATTTCTGGCAGGAATGTAAAATGGTGCAGCTACTTTAAAAAACAGTTTGGCAGTTTCTTAAAAACAAAACCAAAAACTAAATATGCAACCACCACATGACCAGCCATTGCACTCCTGGGGCATGATCCTAGAGAACTGAAGACATGTTCACATGATAACTACACATGCATGCTTGCATCAGCTTTAATCATACTAGCCCAATGCTAGAGATAACACAGATGCTCTTCAATGATTGAATGGTTAAACAAATTCTGGCCCATCCATACCATGGAATACTTACTGCTCAGCGGAGAAAGGAATCAAACTGTTGACACAGGCAGCAACCTGGATGAACCTCCAGAGAATTACACTGAGCTGGAGGGAAAATAAAGCAATCCCAAAGGTTACATACTGTAGATTCCATTTCTATAACATTCTGGAAATGACAAAATTATAGCAATGGAAAACAGTTCCATTGTGGCCAGGGGTTAAGGAGGGGGTTGAGGTGAAAGGGAAGTGAGTATGGCTATAAAACGTCAATATCAAGGATCCTTGTGCTGACGGAAAGGTTGTAAATTTGACCTGTAACAATGTCACCACTCTGGTTGCCATCTTGTACTGTAGTTTTGCAAGATGCTATCATTGGAGGAAACTAGGTGAAGAGCATTTGAGCTGTTTCTGTATTATTTCTTTTAACTGCATGTGATTCTACAATTATCTCTAATAGTTTTAGAAAAAAGTCATGGTGAGAGGCAAAGAGAATGATGTGTGTAAATTCCTCAGCACAATGCCTGGCAGGTAGGAGGGACTTTAGTGCTATCACTGAAAAGTCCTGGGCAAGCCAGGACAGCTGGTCACCCACAGGGCAGGTCCAGAATTCGCTCACTCAGTGTCGCCGAAGACTCAAGTTTTCCACCTTCCCACCCTGCCCTCCTTGGAATGCTGGTTCATGTTCAAGTCGGATGCCCTCAGGGTTACGGGGCAGCTTTTCCAGTTCCAGGCATCATGTGCACACTGGTCCACATCTCTCTCACCTCTCTCTAAAAGCAAAGAAACCATTCCTGGAGGCTTCCCTGCCTCACAGCTTAGTGGCTATGGTTGCTACACTGATGCATGAAAAGCCACTCATTCATAAGAATCAGCAAGGGAAATGGGACCACAGTGCTTAGGTTGGGTCCATCTGGATTTACCTCCAGACCTGGAGGCAGAACCAGCCTTCCTGCATCAAGTGGCAGAATTCTATCTATGCCAGCCAGTATGAAGGTTTTGGGTGGCCCCCCAGAGCTGTTCTTCCTCCTTTCTCGGGACTCCAATGGCCTAACATACGTGGCTCTGGGCACCTGAGTTGTGTTTCCTGGACCCACCAGATCTAAGCGGGTCAACACCAGAAACTGTGCTTGTTCATGTGTTTATCCTCAGCATCTTGCAGGTGCCCTGTGCATATAAAGCATGGTTACATATTTGTTGAAATGAATTCAACAGCCTTCATCATATTGATTCTGCCTCTCAAATGTCTAATTAAATCTATACCCATAACCATATCCTGATGGTCCAGATTAGAAACTTCATCAGGCGCCAAGTCGGCTACCTAGAGTGTCTCTTAATTTCCGCAGATGCAGAGCTGCAAATTTTTCTTGCTCTTCTGAGCACTCCTACATTTGATTTATTCATTTCGCATTTTGAGGTGAAGGCAAGACAGTGTTATTGTTAACTCTGTGCTTTTCTTTAAAATGTTTCTTTGCTGGCTGGGTGTGGTGGTTCATGCCTGTCATCACAGCACTTTGGAAGGCTGAGGCAGGATTACTTGAGGCCAGGAGTTCAAGACCAGTCTGAGCAACATAGTGAGACCCTATCTCTACAAATCAAATAAAATAGGTCAGGCGCCATGGCTCACGCCTGTAATCCCAGCACCTTGGGAGGCCAAGGCAGGCGGATCACCTGAGGTCAGGAGTTCGAGACCAGCCTGACCAACATGGAGAAACCCTGTCTCTACTAAAAATACAAAAATTAGCCAGGTGTGGTGGTACATGCCTGTAATCCCAGCACCTTGGGAGGCCAAGGCAGGCGGATCACCTGAGGTCAGGAGTTCGAGACCAGCCTGACCAACATGGAGAAACCCTGTCTCTACTAAAAATACAAAAATTAGCCAGGTGTGGTGGTACATGCCTGTAATCCCAGCTACTTGGGAGGCTGAGGCAAGAAAATTGCTTGAACCTGGGAGGCAGAGGCTGCGGTGAGCCGAGATCACGCCATTGCACTCCAGCCTGGGCAACAAGAGCAATACTCTGTCTCAAAAAAATAAATAAATAAAATGAAAAAACAAGTAAAATAAAATAGCCAGGCATGGTGGGGTGCCATCTGTGGTCCCAGCTACTTGGGAGGCTTAATGGGAGGATCAAGGCTGCACCCTGGGGATCAAGGCTGCAGTGAGCCAAGATCACACCACCACACTCCAGCCTGGGTGACATAATGAGATCCCATTTCAAAAAAACAAATAAAATAAAAATATTTATTTGTGATCCATCTAAACCTATATGAATTTCTGTACTCTTATTTATGTTTTCTTTTGTTTTTATTTTTATGTATGTATTTATTTATTTTTAAAAACGGGGTCCTCATTCTGTCGCCCAGGCTGGAGTGCAGTCACTGCAGCTTCAGACTCCCCTGGGTCCAAGCAATCCTACAATTTCAACCTCCGGAGTAGCTGGGACTAAGGTACACGCAACCACACCCAGCTAACTTTTTAAAATTTTTTTGTAGTGATGGGGTCTCGCTATATTTCCCAGGCTGGTCTCTAAATCCTGGCCTCAAGCAGTCCTCCTGCCTTGGCCTCCCAAAGTGCTGGGATTATAGGCATGAGCCATCATGCTCGGTTTATTCATGTTTCTAATTGTCCTCCCATCTTCTAGAGGGAAGTTAATGTAACTTTGATATTTGAATTTTTACTTCATGATTCATGTGGCATACTGAGTATGAAAATCATCTTCCTCCCTAAAGGCCATCATTTTTTCTCCCCACGAAAGTTTATGCCAAATACTGTTTTGAATTTAATAGTTCCATATCCCCTAAGCAGAACCCAGTCTGACTTCTCTCTTTTTTTTTTTCCCTGCCTCTGAGTCAACTGTGAGAAATTATTCCGACTCATAAAATTGATATATCTATAGAACAAATGGCAGTCATAGCCCCTCCTGAAGATGACTCCTTGGGTTTCCACACTTTCTGGATTGGACTTGAATTCCTTGGCTTCATTTTCAGGGCCTCCTGCGGCTTTGCCCCATATATGCCTCAGACCCATGCAAATCAAGTCCTGGATTTCCTGGCTATTTTTACTCTAACACAGAATATAAATGTGCATGTTAGACATAAGCCCTTAACAACGCCCAGTGATATTACTTCTGTCAAGAAGGAAAGATTGAACGAAACAATGGAGAATCAACAATCCCAGGCTGGGCGTGGTGGCTCACGCCTGTAATCCCACCACTCTGAGAGGCCGAAGCGGGCAGATCACCTGAGGTCAGGAGTTCGAGACCAGCCTGGCCAACAAGGCGAAACCCCACCTCTATTAAAAAATACAAAAATCAGCTGGGTGTGGTGGCATGTGCCTGTAATCCCAGCAACTCAGGAAGCTGAGACAGGAGAATTGCTTGAACCCGGGAGGTGGAGGTTGCAGTGAGCCAAGATCGCTCCCCTGCACTCCAGCCTGGGTGACAGAGCAAAACTCCTTCTCAAAAAAAAAAAATCCCAAAGGTCTATGATCCTTTCATTAATAAGATAGAATTCCATAATTCTTTATTGGTTTAAATTTTATCTTCATCAGAAGTTCTGCTTGAAGGATCAGACCTAAATACAAACCATCTGATAATGACAGCTCTGGGCTAAACTGCAGGGCCCCTGGAACCAAATGTCATCTGAAGGAACTCAAGTTGGGGACATTTCCCAACACAGTCATCCTAGAGACAGTAGAGGGCACTACAGGCAAATATTAAACTAAAAAGTAAATGTCCCGTCAGGAAACTTAACTTGGAGTATTAGGTGTCGTACGTAACACAACACTGTAAAATTTCTCATGCTCAAGGCTAAATGAGTGTTTTCTGTTTAAGTTCTTAATGTACTAGAGCTCTACTATTCAATATGGCAGACACCAACCACGTATGTGTATTTAAATTTAAATTAATGAAAATGTAATAAAATTTAAAATTCAGCTCTTCAGTTGTACCAGCCACATTTCTCGTGCTCAATGGATATGTGGCTAGTGGCTACCATATAGGACAGTGCGGGCATAGAACATTTCCTTCATCACAGAAAGTTCTAGTAGACAGCACTGCTGAAGTCTCAGTTTCCACTATATATTACAATAGAAGGGGATTAGAATATGCCGCCTCAAGATATGCCACTTTGGCATAAAGATTATTTTGACCTGGAAGGAACTGGAAGGCAATTGAGAAAAAGTAGACACAGGAAAGGCTCTCTGCCCTCCCCTCTCTGCCTAAAAGCCGGGCATAAATTTCTCTCATGAGGGTGTCCCCATCTCTCATACCGGGAAGGGAAGAACAACATTATCACTGACGATGGAGATGGCACCAGGATGCGTCTGCGTAAACTAGCTTTACTAAATGACCCTATAACCCTTCCCTTCTGTTCACTTTCCTCATATGCTCCTTTCCAGACTTTACCACCTCTAGAAGCCCAAAGTCTTTTTCCTTGGTCTTGTCATGTCTCCACAATTTATAGCCCTTTGTTAAAAGGGCATAGAACCCCAGCCCCATGGTTTTTGTCGTTTGGTTTTTTGTGGGTTGTTTTTTGTCTGTTTGCTTTTTTTTTGAGACAGAGTCTTGCTTTGTCACCCAGGCTGGAGTGCAGTGGCACGATCTTGGCTCACTGCAACGTCTGCCTCCTGAGTTCAAGCAATTCTCCTGCCTCAGTCTCCTGAGTAGCTGGGATTACAGGTTCATGCCACCACGCCTGGCTGATTTTTGTATTTTTAGTAGAGATGGGGTTTCACCATGGTGGCCAGGATGGTCTCGAACTCTTGACCTCAGGTGATCTGCCCGCCTCAGACTCCCAAAGTGCTGGGATTACAGGCATGAGCCACCACACCTGGCCCCCAGCCCCATGTTTAACTGCTCCTGTGGGTCTTCATTTCTTTCCTGTGAAGTCCTCCATGCACACAAAAAATTAAAACATATTAAAATATTAACATGAAGGCCAGGTGCAGTGGCTCACGCCTGTAATTCCAACACTTTAGGAGGCCAAGGCCAGCGGATCACTTGAGGTCAGGCGTTTGAGACCAACCTGGCCAACATGGTGAAACTCCCATCTCTACTAAAAATACAAAAATTAGTTAGGCGTGGTGGCGCATGCCTGTAATCCCAGCTACTTGGGAGGCCGAGGCAGGAGAATCGCTTGAACCCAGGAGGCAGAGGTTGTAGTGGGCCAAGATCGTGCCACTGTACTGCAGCCTGGGTGACAGAACAAGACTCTGTCTCATTAAAAAAAAAAATTGACATAAAATATAATTTATATTCCTTTCCTCCTATTAATCTGTCTTTTGGCCTGGCGCAGTGGCTCACGCCTGTAATCCCAGCACTTTGGGAGGCCGAGGCAGGCAGATCACCTGAGGTCAGGAGATTGAGACCAGTCTGGTCAACATGGTAAAACCCCATATCTACTAAAAATACAAAAACTAGCTGGGCAAGATGGTGGGTGCCTGTAAACCCAGCTACTCAGAAGGCTGAGGCAGGAGAATCACTTGAACCTGGGAGGCAGAGGTTGCAGTGAGCTGAGATTGCGTGACTGTACTACAGCCTGGGCAATAGAGCAAGACTCCGTCTCAAAAAAAACGGAAAAAAAGAATCTGTCTTTTATCAGTGTGAGTCACAGGCCCCAGCTACAGTACCTAAGAAGATAGAGGAAACCATTTTTTTTCCTGCCCTACACAATTCACTAAGAGTAACTGAGAAATAAGAACTATTCTAGCATGGAGGCTGCACTCCTGAGCTTATGAAGACTGAGTGTCATGTATACCAATGACATCTGTGGAAATGAAGTCACCTGGCTTCTAATCAGGTGAAGTCACCTAGCCACCCTTCTCGAATTTTCACTTTGGAGAAAAACTTAAAAAAAAGATACAGGGGAGATATTTGTCTTTGTATCATTTACAACTTGCTGTATACAAATTACAGACTATTGAGAATCCTCGAGAACATTACTATGCATCTTAGAGAGCTTTTTAATTATTTATTTATTTTTTAGGAACAGGGTTTAGCTCGGTTGCCCAGGCTGGAGTGCAGTGGCATAATCCTAGCTCATTGTAAATATAAACTCCTGGATTCAAGTGATCCTGTTATCTATCTCAACCTCCTGAGGAACCAGGACTACAGGCACGTGCCACCATGCCAGGCTAATTTTTAAATTTTTTGTACAGATGCGGTCTTGCTATGTCGTCCAGGCTGGTCTTGAACTCCTGACCTCAAACAATCCTACTGCCTCAGGCTCTCAAAGTTCTGGCCCTGGCTCTCATCTTAGAAAGCTTTAAAACAATATTTTGAAAGCTACAAACTGGCTGGGTACGGTGGCTCATGACTATAATCCCAGCACTTTGGGAGGCTGAGGTGGATGGATTGCTTCAGTCCAGGAGTTTGAGACCAGCCTGAGCAACATAGTGAAACCTAGTCTCTACTGAAAAAGTACAAAAATTAGCCAGACATGGTGGCTGAGGCTTGTGGTGCTAGGATTATAGGCATGAGCCACTCGGGAGGCTGACGTGGGAAGATCACTTGGGCCCGGGAGGTGGAGGTTGTAGTGAGCCACGTTCACACCACTGCAGTCCAGCCAGGTGATAGAACAAGACCCCATCTCAAACAAACAAACAAACAAAAAAGGTACAAACTAAATAAAGTTAAATATAAGCAAATATATTACTATACCAAACACATGTCGCTAGAGCTGAAACCCTGAAGTGTACCTAATCCAAATATTTCATTTTTTGATGATAAAAAAACTCTGTGAACCAAAAAGTTTAAGTAACTCTCTTAAATTCTTAAAGCGGAGGAATTGGAACTTTACATCTAAACTCAACCTGGTGCTTTTTCCTTTAGGTTATGATGCTATTAGAGGTTTTTATGGAAAATGTGGGCCTTCTAGATTATCTGAGATTGGAGCTCTGTAGAAAAGCCTATCACTTCATGTATTGTGGTTGAGATGTAATATAGAAGTGCACACACACAGCTGTGTTTCGCTCCCTCTCAGTCTGACTTTCTGAACTGCATAGGGATCAGAAAGGTGAATTCCATGCTCTCAGATCCTCTGGTTCAATGTGGCTTGTTTTGGTAAGTGCAGGGAGAATGGATGGGAAAAAATCGATGGAGAAATACATGTCTCCATCCAAATGTGAATTTGATGTAGGAGAAAATGAGTAAGAATACCCCGACAGCACCACATGCACGTGTGAGGAGCATGGGAAGGGCCGGGGTCGTCTGAGATGCTGATAATGAGCTTGCTCCCCAGCCCCCCCAAGCTGACATGTGGAGCTGCAGTGGGAGTGAAGTTGCAGAGGCAGCTCTGTGCTCCTCCAGGGGCCCTGCCTGTGTCACCCCCACCACCCCTGAGGGTGCTGCCGCTGCTGCAACAGACAGCTGAGAGAGAAGGCTGAGGACAGAAGCGTTCCAGCCATGGCCAAGCAGATCAATAACTGCATTAACATTTTCGTTGATCATTTGTGCTTGTGAAAAATATGCTGAATCATGGCAATCACTTAGAAAATAGATGACTTAATTTTTATGGGTAACAACTTGTACCTTTGTGCTTTTGCCTTTCAAAAAAGCCCCCAGGGGAACTACGTCTACCCAAGCCTGACTGGTTTTTCCTTAAGTCTGAAAGATAAAGTTTGCCTGATCCTGGAGATAAATTTTATTTTTTCCTCTGGCTGTATCCCATAACCATATTCCTCTTTATCATAAAGCTGAAAATAATGGGTAAAGTGTGACAATGAAGACCCCGTCTCCCGGTTTCCACTAGGCAGGAAAAACAGCACCCCTACCAACATAATTAAATTAATAAGAATGTAATTATTTGTTAGCGTTATGTTAATTCCAGTCCCTTCATGCTTACTCAATGTTTGGTTTCTTTTCTTCAGTAACTCCCCTTAATTCTGAAAAACTACAGTCACACTCACAGAGACAGAGAGTGAAATGGTGGGCACCAGGGACTGGGGGAGGGAAGAACCAGGGAGTCAGTGTTTTATGGGTACAGAGTTACTGATTAAGATTATGAGAAGTTCTAGAGGTGGACGGGGGTGATGGCTGCACAACGGTGTGAATGCAGTTCATGCCACTGAACTGTACACTTAAAACTGATTAAAATGCTAACGTTTATGTTATGTATATTTTACCACAATAATAAAATAATTTTTAAAAATCAGTCTGGGTGCAGTGGCTCATGCCTGTAATCCTAGCACTTTGGGAGGCCGAGGTGGGAGGGTTGCTTAAGGCCAAGAGTTCAAGACCAATCCGGCCAACATAGCAAGACCCCGTCTCTAAAGTGAAAAAAAAAAACAAAAACTGCACTAAATAGACCGAAAGGCTATTTTGTACAAGAAAATGTGCTTAAAAAAAAAAAAAATATGTAAGTTTCACCAAAAGAAATTGAGCAGGTCCGGGTGCCTTCCCCGCCAGGCCCTGAGAACCAGGTGGGGCAGATCTGGTTTGCGGCTCTCCACCTGGGAAGCTGACACCTGCCAGGGCGCATGCTCCGCGGTTCTGCTGAATCAAGCTTCAGCCAAGCATTTCTCCAGGTTTGTCCTTGTCTAAAACTATGAGAAACCTGGAGATCATGGGCTTGCAAATAAATACGTAAGAGGCGTGCCATGTGACAGGAGAGGTGGCCTGGCAGAAATGTGGAAAGGGAAAACGCAGAGAAATTCTGTCGAGAACCAAAACGCTTAGATCAAGCTTGTCCAACCCGAGGCCTGCGGGCCACATGTGGCCCAGGAGGGCTTTGAAGGAGGCCCAACACAAATTCATAAACTTTCTTAAAACACTATGAGTTTTTTAGTTAATCAGCTATCGTTTGTGTTAGTGTATTTTATGTGTGGCCCAAGACAATTCTTCTTCCAATGGGGCCCCCAGAAGCCAAAAGATCAGACACCCCTGGCTCAGACAAAAGGAGCAAAGCAAGGCCAGAAAGAGGTGGCTCCGAGTCCCCCTTCCGGAGCAGGCTCCTGGCATGCGGTGTCTCAGCATAAACTCGGCCACAGAGATCAATTTTGGGAACTTGGACTGAACCATTTCTGTGGAGGGCATCTTCCCACAGGCCGTGGGAAAGTACTGAGAGAAACTCCTGAGCACCGCAGGAAATGTGAGCAGGGTCCCCAGAGGGGCCAGGGTTTTAGGGCCAGCGTGCTCAAGAACTTTGAGAATGTGGCCTCAGGCCAGGTACACAGAGCACAACTCATGGGAGACAGGGCTAGGATTAGGAGAAGGTTCTGGAGACAGATCTGGACTTCCATCACGAATCCCCGGACCTCACCACCAGCTACCCACTCCCTGGGATGAGAAGATGCTAGTTAGTTTTGCTTTTAATTTTGTGTTTTGCCTGGTCACACATGTCCTCTCTTATCTATGATCGAATGGCTAATCTTTAGTCTATGTGACCTCTGCTTGGATGTAGCAAGATCAAGTTTCAATCACAAAGAAAATTTAAGTTCTGCCACCTGTTTCTGAATATCGTTCCCGAAGAATGAGGTGCCAGGCCTTTCACATGGAGACTGAAGCTGAGGGCGCCAACCAGCACCAGACCTACCCCGCCGCCCTAAGCAGGCAGAAGCCACACACAGGACTGGCCACAGGCGGAACAATGAGACCTTGAGCCACAACATTCAGAGCAAGAAAGGCCACGGATACCAAACCCCGCCTCCTAACTTTACACACGAGAAAGCAGAGGGAGGCTGAGAGGGGAGGATCGCTTGAGCCCAGGAGTTTGAGGTTATAGTGAGCTTTGATTCCCCCTCTGGACTCCAGCCAGGGTGACAGAGTAAGACCCTGTCTCAAAAAAGAAAGAAAAAATAAGAAAAACAATCACATATCCCTTTTGTTAGCAGAGCATAAACTGAAACCCACAACCCCCAATTCCTAGTTCAAACTTCTTTCCTCTACCCCAGGCCTCACCTGTTGGATTTTTGTTTGGGGTGCTATCTGCCTATCTACTTTTTCTTTTTTCTTTTTTTTTTTTTTTGAGACAGTCTCACTCGGTCAACCAGGTTGGAGTGCAGTGGCACGATCTCCGCTCACTGCAGCCTCCACATCCCAGGCTCAAGCGATTTTCCCGCCTCAGCCTCCTGAGTAGCTGGGACTACAGGCATCTGCCATCATGCCTGGCTAATTTTTGTATTTTTAGTTGATATGGGATTTAAGCATGTTGGCCAGGCTGGTTTCAGACTCCTGACCTCAGGTGATCCACCCACCTCGGCCTCCCAAAGTGCTGGGATTACAGACGTGAGCCACTGTACCCAGCCTTCTGCCTTTTTATCCCTTTTTTACCCTTGGTGGCTGTATTGGAGAGCCTTCTCCAGAAAAACAGAATCAATAGGATGTGTGTGCACGCAAGTGCGTGTGTGTGTGCGTGTGTGTGTGTGTATGTGTTGAGAAAGATTTAAGGAATTGGCTCATGCAATTATGCAGGCTGGCAAATGCACAGTCTGCAGGGCAGGGGCCAGGCTGGGGACAAGGGAGCCTGAAGCAGTCTGCAGTCAGAGCTCCCTGCTTCTAACGAAAGGTGGTTCTTTTCTCTTAAGACCTTCACCGGATTGGATGAGGCCCACCCCATTGTGAAGGATAATCTGCTTTACTCAAAGTCGACTGATTTAAATGTTAATCTTATCTTAAAAATGCCTTCACAGCAATTTTCATATGTGTCTGACCAAATATCTGATTGCTGTGTCCCAGACAAATTGACACATAGGATTAACCATTACGCCAGAAGCCCTCCTTCCCTCCCGCCCAGCCAGCCCCAGGGCTTTTACCCTCCCATGTCCTTTGCCCCAGCAATAGCTGGCTTTGCAAAGGGGAAGAGCGCTCCCCTCCCAGGAGTCAGTACACTTTGAGAGAAGAGCAAGATTTTAAAATATAGCTTCAGGAAACAGTCGCTATGAAACTGTAGCGAGTGCGAGTATTTCCCTGTTGCTTTGTTGACTTGCTGCTTTGTTGCTTTGTTGCTTTGGGTTTGTTTTGTTTTTACTTCTAAATCAAACTTGCAGCCGGGAGTGGTGGCTCACGCCTGAAATCCCAGCATTTTGGGAGGCTGAGGCAGGACGATCCTTTGAGGCCAAGAGTTTGAGACCAGCCTGGGCAACATAGCAAGCCCCTTGTCTCAAAAAAAAAAAAAAAAAGTTAAAAATTAACCAGGCATGGTGGCACACGCCTGCACTTCCAGCTACTCAGGAGGCTGAGGCAGGAGGATAGCCTGAGCACAGGAGTTCAAGGCTGCAGTAAGCCAGGATCACGCCACTGTACTCCAGCCTAGGAGATGGAGTGAGATCCTGTCTCCAAATTTTTTTTTTAAAAAACCAAACTTCCATAAATAGCTGCTGTAAAAACTAGCCTCGAGCCATAATGGAGGTCAGCATGCCCAGGATGCCTGCCTCCCCAGGTGTGTTTTTAGAGTTGAACTAGTTTCGAAATTCCTAGGTTCTCCATGTCACCAGGCACGGAGATGTGTTGCATCTACTCTCCAAATCATCCTCACCAAAGGTTCAGCACCTTCGACAAGAACTCACCTCCCTGGAAGCAGCCTCTTTACTAGACAGACTCACTGGAAGGAAGAAATCCTGAACTGTTTGTCAGATGTTAGCATTTTAGAGCTACAACCATTCCACAGTTTTAGAGAAATGTTTTCAAAGACCCATGTTCCTCTCTTTGCAGCTCTGGTTTCTTAAATGGTAAGAAATGGCTGGGTGTGGTGGCTTATGCCTGTAATCCCAGCACTTTGGGAGGCTGAGGAGGGTGGATCATGAGGTCAGGAGTTCAAGACCATCCTGGCCAACATGGTGAAACCCCATCTCTACTAAAATACAAAATTAGCCAGGCATGATGGCGCACTCCTGTAGTCCCAGCTACTTGGGAGGCTGAGGCAGGGAAATCACTTGAACCCGGAAGGCAGAGGTTGCAGTAAGCTGAGATCGCGCCACTGCACTCCAGCCTGGTGACAGAGCAAGACTCTTGTCTCAAAAATCAAAAAAAAAAAAAAAAAAAAGGTAAGAAAGACATAAAATGTGTTAAACGCAGAGTCCCATTCCCTTGTCTGAAGTGTCAGCCTGTTGGCATTCCAGTGGTTATTTTTGCCCTGCAAGTATAAAATTAAACAGAAAATTCTGAAGCTTTCTATTTATTTCTGTCTTTTCTCTTCTGCCTGCTTTGAATCTGCTATTATTAGGCTACTCATGTTGAGATAAAATTTACTGTCTCAAGGTTACTTGTAGAATTTGTTCTGGCTAAAATGTAAACCTTAGAAACTCACTTGAAACTGTGAAAGGAAAATATCTTGGGACACAAAATGACTAAAGCTAAAGGGAAAAGTCAAGCTGGGAACTGCTTAGAACAAACCTGCCTCCCATTCTATTCAAAGTCACCCCTCTGCTGACTGAGATAAAAGCTTATCTGATTGCTTCCTTTGGAGAGGCTAACCAGGAACTCAAAAGAATGCAACCATTTGGCCGGGCGCAGTGGCTCACGCCTGTAATCCCAGCACTCTGGGAGGCCAAGACAGGCGGATCACCTGAGGCCAGGAGTTTGAGACCAGCCTGACCAACATGGAGAAACCCCGTCTCTACTAAAAAAATACAAAATCAGCCGGGCATGGTGGCGCATGCTTGTAATCCTAGCTACTTGGGAGGCTGAGGCAGGAGAATCGCTTGAACCCGGGAGGTGGAGGTTGCAGTGAGCCAAGATCACGCCATTGCACTCCAGCCTGGGCAGCAAGAGCAAAACTCTATCTCAAAAAAAAAAAAAAAAAAAGAAAAGAAAAGAAAAAAAAAAGGAATGCAACCATTTGTCTCTTATCTACCTATGACCTGGAAGCCCCCTCCCCACTTCGAGTTGTCTTGCCTTTCCAGTCCCAACCAATGTTCATCTTACATATGCTGATTGATGTCTCATGTCTCCCTAAAACGTATAAAACCAAATTGTGCTCTGACCACCTTGGGCACCTGTCGTCAGGACTTCCTGAGGCTGCCTCATGGGTGCATGTCCTCAATCTTGGCAAAATAAACTTTCTAAATTAACTAAGACCTGTCTCAAATTTTCGGGGTTCACAAAACTGAAGGAAGTGATAAGAAAAAAAAAAGCTTTTTAAAAACCAAACTTCCATGAAGATTACTTTACCCAAAATTTTGATCCACAGCTCTCCTTGGATTACTGATTGGATGTCTGGGTCATTTTCAGTTAAGGAAAGTTTAGGATACAGGAAAACATATCTCTAAAATTATGAAATGGTCCAGGCGCGGTGGCTCAGGCTTGTAATCCCAGCACTTTGGGAGGCTGAGGGGGGTGGATCACCTGTGGTCAGGAGTTCAAGACCAGCCTGGCCAACATGGTGAAACCCCATCTCTACTAAAAATACAAAAAAAAAAAAAAAGTTAGCTGAGCATGGTGCTGCGTACCTGAAATAAGGAAGAAAGGAGCCAGTAAGTAGGGAAGAGAAAGATGTGATGAAAGTTATGGATATGGGCGAGGCACCATGGCTCATGCCTGTAGTCCCAGCACTTTGGGAGACTGAGGTGGCCAGATCGCTTGAGGAGTTTGAGACCAGCCTGAGCAACATGGTGAAACCCTGTCTATACAAAAAATTACAAAAATTAGCAGGGTGTGGTGGTTCATGCCTGTAGTCCCAGCTACTTGGGAGGCTAAGACAGGAGGATCACTTGAACCTGGGAGGTGGAAATTGCAGTGAGCTGAGATTATGACACTGCACTCCAGCCTGGGCAACAAAGTGAGACTCTGTCTTGAAAAAAAAAAAGCTATGGATATGAAGATGTATTTTTGGTAAGGAAGGTTATATAGAAAAGAGAATAATTTTGTACGAAAAAGGATCTTGGGCCGGGTGCGATGGCTCAAGCCTATAATCCCAGCACTTTGGGATGCCAAGGCGGGCGGATCACTCGAGCTCAGGAGTTCTGAGACCAGCCTGACCAACATAGTGAAACCCTGTCTCCACTAAAATTTAAAAAATTAGCCAGGCATTGTGGCAGGCATCTGTAATCCCAGCTACTCAGGAGGCTGAGTGAGGCAAGAGGATCACTTGAACCCTGGAGGCGGAGGTTGCAGTGAGTCGAGATGGTGACACTGCACTGCAGCCTAGGCAACAGAGCAAGACTCCATCTCAAAAAAAAGAAAAGAAAAAGTAAAAGAAAAAGGATCTTGTATGGTAAATTATTGTCCTACGTTGGTGCAAAAGTAATTGCAGTTTTGGACTGTAAATTTTAAATCATTATAACAAGGCTCAAACACATCTTTATTAATCAAAATAGGAACCGTTACAATCAACACATTTTTGCCAACGAAAAATAAATGTGTTTATTCCTGTAGCATAAAAATCAATGCTTTGGGATTTGACGAACTCTTGGAAAGCACTTTCTGCATCCTGGTGGTTGTGGAAGCATTTTCCCTCAAAAAGTTGTCGAGATGCTTGAAGAAGTGGTAGTCAGTTGGTGAGAAGTCAGGTGAATATGGCGGATGAGGCAAAACTTTGCAGCCCAATTTGTTCCACTTTTGAAGCGTTGGTTGTGTGATGTGCGGTGGGGCGCTGTGGTGGAGAAGAATTGGGCCCTTTCTGTTGACCAATGCCGGCTGCCGTCGTTGCAGTTTTCGATGCATCTCTTCGATTTGCTGAGCATACTTCTCAGATGTAATGGTTTCACTGGGATTCGGAAAGCTGTGGTGGATCAGACTGGCACAGACCACCAGACAGTGACCAGGACCTGTTTTTGGTGCAAGTTTGGCTTTGGGAAGTGCTTTGGAGCTTCTCGGTCCAACCACTGAGCTGGTTGTTGCCAGTTGTATAAGATCCACTTTTCGTCTTACATCACAATCGGATCAAGAAATGGTTCACTGTTGTTGTGGAGAATAAGAGAAGATGACACTTCAAAATTACAATTTTTTTGATTCTCGCTCAGCTCATGAGGCACCACTTATTGAGCTTTTTCACCTTTTCAATTTATGTCAAATGCCGATCGACTGTAGAACGGTCGACGTTGAGTTCTTCAGCAGCTTCTCATGTAGCTGTGAGAGGACCGGCTTCAGTGATTGCTGTCAACTGGTCGTTGTCAACTTCCGATGGCCGCACACTACGCTCCTCACCTTCAAGGCTCTTGTCTCTGCAAAACTTCTTGACTCACCACTGCACTGTGTGTTAGCAGTTCCTGGGTCAAATGCGTTGTTGATGTTGCAGGTTTTCTCCGCTGCCTTACGATCCATTTTGAACTCGAATAAGAAAATTGCTTGAGGCCGGGCGCGGTGGCTCACGCCTGTAATCCCAGCACTTTGGGAGGCTGAGGCGGGTGGATCACAAGGTCAGGAGATTGAGACCATCCTGGCTAACACGGTGAAACCCCATCTCTACTAAAAATACAAAAAACTAGCTGGGCGTGGTGGTGAATGCCTGTAGTCCCAGCTACTCGGGAGGCTGAGGCAGGAGAATGGCGTGAACTCGGGAGGCTGAGCTTGCAGTGAGCCGAGATCGCGCCGCTGCACTCCAGCCTGGGCAACAGAGCAAGACTCTGTCTCAAAAAAAAAAAAAAAAAAAGAAAAGAAAATTGCTCGAATTTCCTTTTTGTCTAACATTATTTCCATAGTCTTAAATAAATATAAAATAAAGCAGCAAGTAATAAGTCATTAGCAAAAAAAAAGTGAGAAATGTGCATGAAAATGATGTGTAGCATGACCACATGTATCTGAGAATATATTATCAAACGGCAAATTTCAACAATGCAAAAACCGCAATTACTTTTGCACCAACCTAATATTTACAAAAGAGGGAAGTTTAAGACAAGTCAGAAAGTCCAAGCATTGCCCGAATGCAGTGCCTCACACCCAGAATCCCAGCACTTTGGGAGGCTGAGGCAGGAGGATTGCTTGAGCCATTTCATAGATGGTCTGTGTAAGTTGTCATAAGGTTTGCAAATGGGAATTTAGGAAAGAAATTTTGTATGCGATTAACTTGGTTATAATTAAAAGGAAATTGGTCAGGCACGGTGGCTCATGCCTGTAATCTCAGCACTTTGGGAGGCTGAGGTGGGCGGATCATATGAGGTCAGGAGTTCAAGTCCAGTCTGACCAACATGGTGAAACCCCGTCTCTACTACAAAAAATAGCCGGGCATGGTGGCTCATTCCTGTAATTCCAGCTACACAGGAGGCTGAGGCAAGAGAATCGCTTGAACCTGGGAGACAAAGGTTGCAGTGAGCCAAGATCGTGCCACTGCATTCCAGCCTGCATTCCAGCCTGTAATTTTTTTTACAAAAAAATTTTAAAAAAAATTTTTAATGGAATTTTTAAGAAAGGAAATCATTTATAATAGTCCTGTATGTTAAAACAAAGCTTCTTTAAAGTATTGATTTGCTCTCAATAAAATTAATTGAACTTTTGCTTTTCATAATAATTCTATAATCTGTTTCTGCCTTTTCTCTGTTGAGAAGGCCTGAGATGGAAACTCAGCTTTTTTGTCAGCTCTTGTAACTTTTTTCCTCTGGTTTCAATTTTACTGTTATGGCCTAAGGCTGAAATGTTTTATCTTGAAGGTCAAAACAGAAAACACTGTTTTCCTCCATTCTGTACTCTAGGCTTTTTTTGATATGTCTAAATTTTCAGTGTAATCAAGAAACTTCCTATGCTGTTCCTAAGAGTCATGTATTCCCCTGGTGTACTCATAACCTTGAACACACTCTTCCTGTGTCTGATTAAATTCCAGTACTTTTTTATCAAACTTGACTTCCAGGTTATCTAAGTGGGCTTCTCGTAAGGAGAAGCAGTCACTGCAGAAGATTTTTCTTTGCTTTTTTGGTAACTGGCTTAAGAGACAAGATTTTATAATTCTCATGCTGTCTTTATTAGGTTTTTGATTACAAAAACTGAAATGTAAAAAGGTCAAGGTTTTTACATCCGTATTACCTTCTGTATTGCCTGTAAAGTCTTTTGATTATCACTTTTGTTAAGTAAGTAACTGTTATTTTACAATGACCTGTGCTTCTGTTTGGATCAGATGTTTTGAGCCTTTTAACATCTTTAATAAACGTCCTCAAAATCAAAATCCTAAATTAAGTCTCTGAGGTGTCTTATTGCTGGGGCTTATTAAATCTATAAAAATTAATTGCTGCAAGGTTATAGAACTTTTTTTATTTTTTGAGACGGAGTCTCGCCCTGTCGCCCAGCCTGGAGTGCAATGGCGAGATCCTGGCTCATTGCAACCTCCGGCTCCTGGGTTCAAGTGATTCTCCTGCCTCAGCCTCCCAAGTAGCTGGGATTACAGACACGTGCCACCACGTTCCAGCTAATTTTTTTGTATCTTTAGTAGAGACGGGGTTCCACCATTTTGGTCAGGCTGGTCTCAAACTCCTGACCTAGTGATCCGTCCGCCTCGGCCTCCCAAAGTGCTGGGGGGTTACAGGCGCGAGCCACCTTGCCCAGCTGTAGAACCTTTTTACAGCTTCCAGTCAGACCATGAACTCCAGTATCACCACTTCTGGCCTGATAATTACATTTACTGGAAGCAAATCAGCTGAAGAACTCCCTTAGCCCGTTGAGAGAGTCCCTATCAGGGTTTATTAACTAATTTTCGTGCTGTTAAGTTGCAGGGCCTTGACTCCTGGGTACACATATCACATCTGAAGAATGCACTGACTCCTACCAGAAACTAACACCAAACTCAAGGTGACCAGAGCCTCATCTTTAGAACCGGGCAAAGGTGACACTCAAAGCAAACTGCTTTCCTGAAACACAGGGACAGGCCTGTATTCAAACACATTAAGGTTCATTTAGGCCGGGTGCGGTGGCTCACACCTGTAATCCCAGCACTTTGGGAGGCCGAGGTGGGCGGATCCACGAGGTCAGGAGATCAAGACCATCCTGGCTAACATGTGAAACCCCGTCTCTACTAAAAATACAAAAAATTAGCCGGGCGTCGTCGTGGCGGGCGCTACTCGGGAGGCTGAGGCAGGAGAATGGCGTGAACCCGGGAGGTGGAGCTTGCAGTGAGCTGAGATCACGCCACTGCACTCCAGCCTGGGCGACAGAGCAAGACTCCATCTCAAAAAAAAAAAAAAAAGGTTCATTCAATAATTTTGCCTTTATTTGAAATAATGTAATTTATTCTACGCCTAGATACTAAATAATTTAAAGGTTTAATTTTTTTCTATCATTTGCAAAACTAGGCAGGGCTTGTGACCTTTTTGTTTAAAATGTTGTTAGTTCCTTGTGTTTGTTGTGTCTCCAGAATTTGAACTATACAATCCCTCCAGGCCCAGCATAAGATTGTAAGGGCCAATTCTGAGGAATAAAATTAATTCAGATCCTCCAACTCAAGGATGGGCACAGAGATGCCTCAGCAGCTTAACAAAATGCTTGTGTTTTGTATAGCTAATTGCTACAAACCAGATTACGGTGGCTCAATGCACATAATTTATAAATAAGTCAATTTTGTTACCTTGTCTTTTGGCTTTTGGCTCTTATGTTGCTTAAAAGAGATTTGAAGATTAATGAGTGCCTGCCCACTTCCATTCCATTTGGCTTAGAATATTTAATTGGTTATAAGTCTTTTGACTCTAAGTCCCTTAGCCATAGGGGTCCCACTGAGGGACATGATAGACCTGGTGCAGGTAGCACACCACCCCGGCATCAATATGGGACAAAATAAAAGCTTGGCCATTGACACTGCCTCTGGCATACCTTGACAAAAAGCAGACTATAAACTAAAAAAAATCTGCAGCCTCCCCAGTAGAATGGACACGCCTCTTGCCCAAAGGGGATCCGATAAAAAAAAAACAAAACCTGAAAAACTAGTTCAGGCCATGATGGAAAGCTGGGGGTCAGACACGCCTCACTCCACTTTCCCCCATGCCTTGGAATTCAGGCACAAATGACCAGGCAAAATGCCTTTGCACCCTTGAAAAGAAAAACCCTTCTGCTGATTTTATGTGGGATGCTGTTAAAGCTGCTGTACCTTCTAGTACCTGGTTTTTACCACTTTTGGGCCCGTTAAGGGTGATCTCATCATTGTTAATATTTGGCCCATGCATATTCAACTTGCTCGTAAAGTGCCTGTCTCTGGTTACAGCAGATCCAGATAAAGGTGATCTTCAAGCTAGGGTTCCAGCCGCTTCCTGTCTTGGAATCAGACTCTCCCGCTGTCCCCTGGGGACCCTTAGATCAAGCAGCCCTCGGTAGGCAGGGCCAGGGCTCTTAAATCAGTAGGAAGATGTCACAGAAGACTGACCTCCTCCCTCATCTCCCTCAAGAATAAGGGATGGAATGGCTGAGCACGGTGGGTGGCTCATGCCTGTAATCCCAGCACTTTGGAAGGCCAAGGTAGACAGATCACTTGAGCTCAAGAGTTTGAGACCACCCTGCACAACATGGCAAAAACCCATCTCTACCAAAAATACAAAAATTAGCCGGGCGTGGTAGCACACAGCTGTGGTCCCAGATACTCAGGAAGCTGAAGTGTGAGGATCGCTGGAGCCTGGGAGGGGGAGGCTGCAGTGAGCATGATTACACCACTGCATCCCAGCCTGGGTAACAGAGTGAGACCCGGTCTCAAAAAAATAAAGAAAGAAAATAAATAAAAGAAGAAGGGATGGAAATCTCTGAGGGGGAAAATGAGATGGCAATAGCACTGGGTGGTCATAGGAGGATGGAAAAACCCAAACAACAGGTAGAATAAGAACGAGGCAAAGAAACCACAGGTTAACAGAAAACCCAAAATAAGGAAGAGAAAATAGTCAAATCCTGGTCAGGGTGATATGTCCGTGATCCTGGGAAAACTCGAATAAGAGGAAAAGTCTGTGGTAATGGGGGAGGGAGTCCCTGAAATCACTCCTTTTCCAGAATACCTTATGATTATTCCACCCCTTAATTAAAAAAAAATCCATAAAATTAGAAACTCAAACTCTGATGTGAGTGACTCACTCTGCTGAGCACGCCCGCAAGTCTCTCTTACGTGTGTGCTTTCGCTTTGCGGTAAAAGCTTCTTGCCTTTCGTTTCATTCTGACGTGTCCCTGAATTCTTTCTCGTGCTGGTGTCAAGAACTTGTAAACTGGCTGGGGCTGGGGTCTCAGTGGCATCCGGAGACCCGCCTGAGACCTCCGACAGCTGTAGGTGATTGAGGGCGCCAATCATATAGGGGTCGGAGGGTGATGGAATGCACCTTAATTTTAATCTGAGTGTCATGGAAAATAGTTGGATGGTTCTATGCAGAGGAGTGACATGATCTGACTTATAAGAAAGATCATTCTATTGCTGTAGGAAAGCAGGGAGGTTAATTTATTAACAGAAGGTGTTATGGGTTGAGTTGTGCCTCCTCAAAATATGTTAAATCCTAACCCCTAGCACCTGTGACTATAACCGTAACTGGAAGTGAGGTCTTTATAGATTATTGAATTAAGATGAGATGAGCTCATTAGGGTGGGCCTACTCCAATATGACTGGTGTCCTTAAAGGAGAGGAAAATCCCACGTGAGGACAAGGAGACCATCATGTGATGACAGAGGCAGAGGCTGGGGAGGGTGCCAAGGGCATTCTACAGTAAACCTGAAACACTTGTTCAGGCCGAGATGGAAAGGGGGGTTGGATGCCTCGTTATACCCTCCTCCCTTTGGAATTCAGGCACAGTTGACCAGCATTAACGTTAAAACAGAGACCTTAAGACTGACAAAGCAGACTTTTTGTAGCAATAAGATACCAATGTGACAGATTGCAAACCCTGAAAGAAACTGGAGTATTTTACCCCAAATATATTCATTTGGCACATTTTGAAACAGCCTTGCAAAGCTGTCTCTTTGGGGAAAAACATCTACATTCTGTAGAGAATCCCCTTCCTTTTCCATGTCTTTTTCTTGATCCAGGAGATAATTTACTAAGAGTCTGGCACCTGAAGTTTGATAAGAAACATTTACAAAGTCCAGGTGTGGTGAGCCACACCTGTAATGCCAGCACTTTGGGAGTCCAAGGCAGAGGATCACTTGAGGTCAGGAGTTTGAGACCAGCCTGGCCAACACAGTGAAACCCTGTCTCTACTAAAAATACAAAAATTAGCTGGGTGTGGTGGTGCACGCCTGTAGTTCCAGCTACTTGGGAGGCTGAGTAGGGAGATCACTTGAACCTGGGGGGCAGAGGTTGCAGTGGGCCAAGATTGTGCCATTGGACTCCAGTCTGGGCAACAGAGTGAGACTCTGTCTCAAACAACAACAACAAGAAGAAGAAACATTTACAATCCATTCCCTCTGAAGCCTGCTACCTGGAGGCCTCATCTGCACAACCCCTTATCTTAACCCAGACACTTCCTTCTATTGATTCCAAGTCTTTAAGTAAACTTTCAACCAATTGCCCATCAGAATATCTTTGAATCCACCTATGACTGGAAGCCCCTCTCTTGGAGTTGTCCCACCTTTCTGGGCTGAACCAATGTACTTCTTACATGTACTGATTGATGTCTTCTGTATCCCTACCATGTATAAAACCATGCTGCAGCCCGACTAGCTTGGGCACATGTTCTCAGGATCTGCTGGGCCTATGTTACAAGCCATGGTCACTCATCTTTGGATCAAAATAAATCTCAAATATTTGACTCTTTTCGTTGATACTCATGCAGCAGACTATTGCCATCATCCAGGCTACACACTGTTAAATGGAAAAACCTTAGACACGTGTATATTTTAACTGAGTGATTTGAGCAAAACAAAGCAGATTCTTCAATGGGGCAGCCCTCCAAACCAGAGCAGATGAGAGAACTTCAACCAGGAACATGATCTGACAGCACCTATAGGAAACAGAAGTGTGTGATGGAGACAGCTAATTTGATTATAGCTTCATTGCTTAACTAGTTACAGAGTTTCCTGCCATTAAGTATAAAGCTCAGTTACTGTAGTTGTTAAACTCCTTATTGGTTTGGTCTGGTAGGTGTATTTCAGGGTTTCACTCTGTTATCAGAAAGGGGTTCCAATCCAGACCTCAAGAGGGTTCTTGGACCTTGTGCAAGAAAGAATTCTGGGCGAGTCCATAAATTGAAAGCAAATTTATTAAGAAAGGGAATAAAAGAATGGCTACTCCATAGGCAGAGCAGTGGCACTGGCTGCTTGACCGAGTATACTTATGAGAGGTGAAGCCAGCTGGACTTCCTGGGTCGAGTGGGGTCTTGGAGAACTTTTCTGTCTTACAAGAGGATTGTAAAATGCACCAATCAGCACTCTGTAGCTAGGATTGTAAAATGCACCAATGAGCGCTCTGTAGCTACCAAGAGGATTGTAAAATGCACCAATCAGTGCTCTGTAAAATGCACCAATTAGCAGGATCCTAAAAGTAGCCAACTGCAGGAAGGAATGAAAAAAGGGGATTCTGATAGGGCAGAAACAGAACATGGGAGGGGACAAATAAGGGAATAAAAGCTGCCCCCCCCCCCCCCCCCACCAACCAGCAGCAGCAATCCGCTTGGGTCCCCTTCCATGCTGTGGAAGCTTTGTTCTTTTGCTCTTCATAATGAATCTTTTTTTTTTTTTTGAGATGGAGTCTCACTCTGTCGCCCAGGCTGGAGTGCAGTGGCATGATCTCAGCTCACTGCAAGCTCCGCCTCCCGGGTTCACGCCATTCTCCTGCCTCAGCCTCCTGGGTAGCTGGGATTACAGGCGCCCGCCACCACGTCCGGCTAATTTTTTGTATTTTTAGTAGAGACAGGGTTTCACGATGTTAGCCAAGATGGTCTCGATCTCCTGACCTTGTGATCCACCCGCCTCAGCCTCCCAAAGTGCTGGGATTATAGGCATGAGCCACCACGACTGGCATCTTCATAATAAATCTTGCTGCTGCTCACTCTTTGGGTCCATGCCACCTTTAAGAGCTGTAACACTCACTGTGAAGGTCCCTGGCTTCATTCTTAAAGTCAGCGACACCATGAATCCACCAGCAGGAACCAACTCCAGACACACTTATAGTTATCTCTCGATTATAGGCTAAATAAGGATAGGATTATTCATGAGTTTTCTGGGAAAGGGGTTGGCAATTCCTGGAACTGAGGGTTTCTCCCCTTTTCAGACCATATAGAGTAATTTCCTGATGTTGCCATAGCATTTGTAAACTGTCATGGCGCTGGTAGGAGTGTCTTTTAGCATGCTAATGCATTATAATCAGCAAATAATGAGCAGTGAGGACACCACAGGTCACTTTTGTGGCCATCTTGGTTTTGGTAGGCTTTGGGCCGGTTTCTTTACTGTGTCATCTTATCAGTGGGGTCTTTGTGACCTGTATCTTGTGCCCACCACCTATCTCATCCTGTAGCTAAGAATGTCTAACCTCCTGGGAACGCAGCCCAGTAGGTCTCACCCTCATTTTACCCAGTCCCTATTCAAGATGGAATCGCTCTGGTTAAAAGGCCTCTGACATGTGGAGCCATCCTCTCACCTCAGCCTCTCAAGTAGCTGGGACTACAGGTGTGCAATACCATCCCCTGCTAATTTTCCAAAAAAAATTTGGTAGAGAAGGGGGTCTCCTTATGTTATGTTACCCAGGCTGGTCTCAAACTCCTGGGCTCAAATGATCCTTCCATCTTGGCCTCCCAAAGCATTGGGATCACATGCGCGAGCCACCGCACCTGGCCCCACAAGTTTCCTCTAGCACCATGAGGGTGGCTTCAAATAGGGTGGCAGTGGAGGTGAGAGGCCATCAGCCACAGGAGGAGCGTGGGTGGCAGGGCAGGAGAGGTCAGGGTGCCTTCCAGGGGTTTGGGCCTCAGCGTTGGAGTGACAGAGCTGCCATGACCTGAGACGGTGGAAAGCGAAGGGGCCTCGCAGTGAGCTGGTTTGGCCTCGTGGTGAGCTGGTTTGGGGTTCAGGGCAGAGGCTGCGCCTGGAGCAGAAAGGCACCTGACTGCTACACTGGGGGCACATGGTGGGCCTCGGCACTCCACCTGCCGGCAAAATCATTTTCTATAACGCCGCATGCCTAAAAATGGGCCGATAAACACAAACCAGACCACTCTTCAACCTGCCTTCCAGCTGAACTCTCTCAGGCCAGAGCTGGGGCCAGGCCGGCTTGGGCGTCGCGCTTGTCAATCATCTAGAACGGGGTGTGATTTGAGCGAGTTGGGATCCCACTTCCGACAGCGGGGCGGGGGCGGTCGGGAAACCGGAAAAAGCTTCCAATGGCTGCGTTTCCGGCGGCGGCGCGGGGGCAGCTGGGAATCCGGAATGCTGCCCGATGGCCCTGGGTCCTCGCTGTGGGGCAATCCGGGCTTGCGGGCGAGGTAAGGTCGACTCCATTTGGCCCGGGGATGGTCACACGCGCGGGGGCCGGGACTGCGGTCGCCGGCGCGGCCGTTGTCGCATTGCTCTCGGCCGCACTCGCGCTATACGGGCCGCTACTGGACGCAGGTACCCGACCGCTGAGCGCCTCTGCTGGCTCGCGAGGGGGAAGCGCCGCCGAGGGGCAGCCCGCGCGCGGGGCCAGGGCGCCTTGTGGCCTGCGGGGCGGAGTAGGGAGAGGCAGGAGGCCTCCTGGAACGGCGCGGCGACGGCTGGGCGCGGCTCGGGGTGACGGGAGCCTCCGCGCGGGGTGACAGAGGGGCAGAGAGTGGCGCCGGGCCGGAGCCAGTGCGCGTCCCGGGAGCGGGCGTGAGCGGCAGAACCCGCGTGGTGGCCGGGGAACGGGGGGCCGAGGGCCGGCAGGAGGACCCTGGGGCGCCGCGGGGCGCTGGTCGGATCCGTTTGCTCTGCTCTGCCCCCGCTCCCGGTCTGGGAAAGATGCTTGCCAACTCCGGGCTTGCTGTTTGGTCCGAGCTGGAGACGGGGGCCCTTCTGGGGCCCAGGGACGCGGCGGGCGTGCAGGCGAGCTGGTTGGCTGAGCGGGCTTCGCGCACACCAGGAGCAGGGCGGTGTCTGCATCCCCAACTTGAAGCCCCAGTGCGACTGGGCAAGTACAGACCCTGCACGTCCTTGGACCAGCTAGGCCTCCTTCGCCCGCCCCGTGTCAGGGTGTGTGTGTGCGTGCAGGAGGTCCCTTGGGGAGGGAGGTTCACCTGAGTCATCCCCAGAACCTGAAGCGCTGGCCAGATGTACCCGAGGGCCCTGCCCTGGCCTTGGCTGGTCCTTGCACGCTGAGATACCTTTTCAAATAGAACGGGTTAGGTAGAAAGAATTTAAACAGGAGCTGAGCAAGTGCTTGGAGCCCCATCTCTTCATAGGGTTTTTTGTCTTTCTGTTTGCCTTGTTGGTATTGGTGTATCTGACATATTTTATACAGGAAGTAGTTCGTGTATATCTCATTTCTCATTTCTCATAAGGAGAGATTGCTGTTATCCACCTTGGTATGGAAGATAAATAGAAGCTCAGAGAAAGTGACTTAGCCAGGATTCTCCAGCCAGTGAGTGGCCGAAATGGTTAAATGCACCATTTGTTGCTGTAGTCATTAGACAGATTTTACCTTGTGTGTATGTTGGGCATCGTCAGAGAGTTTTGGCTTTTTGTTTTCATCGGCACACACTGAGAATGCATTGGGTGGTGCTGAGAGAGTACCCTACACTGCACCTCACTCACACCAGCAGGGAGGCTTCTTAACACTTTATTTATTTATTTGTAGCTCTTTACCTTAAATTAACCCACCTTGATTAGTAGCAAGATTTTTCATTGCACTTGGTTGAGGATTTCTTATCAGACTGCCTAAACTTTTACGAAAAGCCAGGTAGAGTTGTATATTACTGAGGCTTTAGGGAATATTTCAGTTAACTTAGGGATTGTTGTTAGATGCTCTAAATTAGTTATACTTCACATTAACTTAAAGTATTTTTGCTTTTTTAAGTAGAATTTTCCAGTACTAAAAGCACTTTTAGCACAAAGCAGCAGTGATAGTCTTCCCCAGACATGGTTCCTTAAAACAAAAGCCAAACAAATTTAACTTGTTCTTCCAGACTCAGAATTGTCCTGAAGAGTTACTGAATGGGATACATCTTAAGTCACCTATTGTCAAGGCCTTTTTATCCTTCAGAACTTTGATGTTTATATGTAAATGTTTCTGTGTTAACATTTGAAATGTTAAGTTCAAATGGTGACGTCAGTAAGTCAGCTGGAACTTGCTTCACTGCCAAGTGCTGGGAAGTTTAGTTGACCTGCTTTGGCCCTTTTGCTAACAGAAGCTGTTTATCTTAGGTGAATGCTGGTGAGCAGCCTGGATTTTACTTTGCGTTAATACAATTCTAGTTAAGTGAAAATGCTATACTTCTTATTTTGCCTTAAAATGGCAGCATTTTACACCTACTGTGTGCCCACAAAAATAAAAACAAAAACATGGCAGCACTTTGGTAAAATAGTGTCTTACGGCCTGGCTTGTCCATTACTAACCACAGCATCTGCACAGGTTTCTCTCTGGGCCCCAGTTTCCTTATCTGTAAAAGAAAGATAAACTGGCTGTTAGTGAGGAGAGTGAATCACGATGTCTTTACTTCATCAAACATTTATCAAGTGTCTTGTTCTGTGCCAGTCTGTGTTCGAGGTGATTGAGTCCCACATGGAAGCAGTCAGTGCTGCAGCTTGCGGATGGTGCCACGTTCCCTGTGGGCAGACAGTAGTAGGTGGTGATTCTCCACCAGTCCAGACATAAGAACTTCCTTCTTATGTCCAGGTCAACCCCTACCATGTAGGTTGTCTGTGTGCTTGAAAGGTTTCAGAACCCCACATGTAATAATAGTTACTTTTGGTATCACTTTGAATTTTTAAAATTATATAGCAAAAAAGTTACTATTAATTATGTTATGACTTTAAAATAATTTTAAGCTAGCTTACATTTGAGAGCCATCTTCCTCATGTGTAAATCTTTAAATATTCAGTTTCTAGATGATGCTTCTTGTTCTCCAGGTTTCTTAGACCCAGCCCTTAGAGTAGCATCATGGCCAGGGAACTGGGAATCTGACAGTCTTGAGATTTCACAATGGAACAGGAGCAGGAGGAGGCGACTCCCACTGGTGGGTTGATCAAGTTGCTATGAAGGTGATTTGCACATTTTGGGCTCCAAAACACGACCTTCTATATAAGATAAAGGAATAGCTCAGAACAGGATTCCCCCCTCCCCATGTTTTCTTCCTAGGTATTATGAAGATTGCTATGTGAATGTAGTGTGTTTTTACACAATCAGAATTGATATTTTTGGCTTGTGGTAAATGGGACTTTAATGCTTAACCTACTGTAGATAAATCTGCCTTAGAAAGTGGCCCATATTTGTATATTGTATTTGATGTTTAAGTCCCCTGATATCTTATCATTTTAATAAAGATTACCTTGAAGTGGAGGAAAAATTGTATGTGTTCTTGTCGTTATTTGAATAACAACAAAAATTAGTATTAGCTTTAAAGCCTGTAGGTTTTAAGCGTATCCATGCCTGGACTCTAGCATATCTCCTCTTTCTCAACCAAAAAGATCAGAAAGGTGCTATCCCAATACCAAAAGTACTGGGAGGACTTTCAGCAAAGTGTGACGCAGAAGGGAAGCTTTTCCGCTCTGAGGCGCAGATGCGGAGAGGACGAGCACTTGGAACAGAGCATACCTGGGAGCTCTGGTGCTGCAGTTGTGACCCTGAGGTGGCCCTGCCGTGCCCTTCTGGGGGTGTTGGGCGACACTGGTTGCAGAGGGGCAGCAGCGCTCCCCTCCACCTGACAGGTGCTCCACCTTGACTCATGGATGCAGCTTAATTTTGTGTCAGATCCTTTCTGGCAATGTATAGGTTATTTCAACTATGAGGCAAAGTGCAAATGGGTAGTTCAATGTGGGTTTATGATATTTGCCCTTTTTGATATAGACATTAAATATTTCATACCTCACCTATAGTACTTTTTTTAAGACTTAAATCTGAAATTTAAGATACAGATGTTTATAAGATATGAATCTTGGATATTGGGAGAAAGAAGCCTCCTGGAAAATGTACAGTATTATCTGGTGGAACCATTTTATTTCTTTTCTTATTGTGAGAAATACACATTTATCAAGTATTACCATTTAGGAGTTGTTTTCATCAGGCAGGGTACATTGATATAAATGTTAATTTTTAACATCCGTAAGTTGAAGTCTGACTAAATTGTTTTTCTCTGTGATTTCATAAGTCACAATTTATATTTTATATGACCTTAAATATTTAATTTGAACTACTGGTATATTTAAAGGTGCTAAAACTACACGCATGCATCTCTACTAGTGGTTCTTAACCCAGGCTCATTTTGCCCCGCCCAGAAGACATTTGGGAGTGTTGAGATATTTCTGGTTGGCACCACTGGGTGTGTGCATGCACTGCTGACTGGGTAGAGGCCAGGGATGCTGGTCAGCATCCTTCAGTGCATAGAACAGCTCCCCACGACAAAGACAGGGTGCTGATCGATATCCATAAATGGCTTTTTTTTTTTTTTTGAGACAGAGTCTTGCTGTGTCACCCAGGCTGGAGTGCAGTGGCATAATCTTGGCTCACTGCAGCCTCCACCTTCTGGGTTCAAACAGTTCTTCTGCCTCAGCCTCCGGAGTAGCTGGAATTACAGGCGTGCATCACCACGCCCAACTAATTTTTGTATTTTTAGTAGAGATGGGGTTTCACTATGTTGGCCAGGCTGGTCTCGAATTCCTGACCTCAAGTGATCCACCCACCTTGGCCTCCCAAAGTGCTGAGATTACAGCGGTAATCTCACTGTGCCTGGCCCCATAAATGTCTCTTCTAGACAAGTGTTTTGTTTTAAAACCATAATTTAGCCCACCTGGAGGGATTTCAAGGATGGGTGCATCGGTCCCCTGCAGGTAGTGCCGCAAGCCTCATTGTGTCTGTCCTTGGCCCACAGTTTATAGTGATTCTGTGCCGGGTCTTGTGTGTGGGTCTGGAAGAAGGTGAAAAGGTTTGGGGTTGGGCTGAGCGCGGTGGCTGACGCCCGTAATCCTAGCACTTTGGGAGGCCGAGGTGGGCAGATCACAAGGTCAGGAGATCGAGACCACCCTGGCCAACGTGGTGAAACCCCGTCTCTGCTAAAAATACAAAAATTAGCTGGGTATGGTGGCATGCGCCTGTAGTCCCAGCTACTCAGGAGGCTGACGCAGGAGAATTGCTTGGACCAGGGAGTCGTAGGTTGCAGTGAGCCGAGATTGTGCCATGCACTCCAGCCTGGCGACAGAGTGAGACTCTGTTTCAAAAAAAAAAAAAAAAAAAAAGGATTTGGGTTGATGGGGATTCATAGGATCTTTTTATCTTGGGGGAATCCCAGCATCTGCTCTATCAGCTAAGGCAGTTACATCTACTCATAAAGAAAATTCCTTCAAAAATTTTGTTGAGTAAAAAGTAAAACTGTAAGAGTTAAAAGACAAAGCTCTTTTGCCGTGAAACACTCAGTCAGCTTTGGGCTGCAGTCAGTGGAACTTGTGACACTGGTTTTTCTCTGCTGCTGAGATAATTGGAAGGATAAAAATATTGAGTGCCTTGTTTGAAAAAATATTGTTTATATTTGCAAAGATCCTTTCATTCTAGGGAGAATGTATGCTTTATTCATTGAGCTCTATAGAACATACCAGCATTTCTCTCATAGCCGAGCTGTTTTAAATATTAAGGTAAAATATACAACACAGGAAGCTCTTCAAGAAAGGCCAGTTGAAGTGTAGCTGTTTAGAGACAACTCAAGATGATGAAATTACTTTAAATGCCACTTTGAACCCAATTTAAGAGGTGTGCCATATTTAGAATGCCATTTCTAGGTTATTTAATTAATACCCAGTTGAGTGTTGGAATACAGTTGGGAGTAATATGATGAATCTGTCGGACTTCTGAGCATCCCAGTGGATTACAGGTGGGAGCTTGCTTTCTAGTTTGTGAGGAGAGAAAAGACCTAATAATCCTAAAGGGAAATTGAAATGAAGTGATAGTTTATTAAGTAATCATTTTTTTACTTGATAAAACTTTCTGGAAAATTAAATGGTCTTCCAAAATTTCAGATACATTTCAAAAATAAACCTGATAGAAATAGCATATGTTGTCCTGGTGGGGTGGCTCGTGCCTGTAATCCCAGCACTTTGGGAGGCTGAGGTGGGCAGATCACTTGAGGTAAGGAATTGGAGACCAGCCTGGCCAACATGGTGAAACCCTGTCTCTACTAAGAATACAAAAATTAGCAGGGCAGTGTGGCAGGTGCCTGTAATCCCAGATACTCGGGAGGCTGAGGCAGGAGAATCGCTTGAACCCAGGAGGTGGAGGTTGCAGTGAGCAGGATCGTGCCACTGCACTCCAGTTTGGGTGACAGAACTAGACTGTCTCAAATGAATAAATAAATAGCATGTGTTACTATATGTGTTAATTACATGTGTTCAGGCTGGGCATAGTGGTTCACGCCTGTAATCCCAGCACTTTGAGAGGCTGCAGCTGGCAGATCACTTGAGGTCAGGAGTTCTAGACCAGCATGGCCAACATGATGAAACCCTATCTCTACTGAAAATACAAAAATTAGCCAAGTGTGATAGTAGACGCCTATAATCCCAGCTACTCAGGAGGCTGAGGCAGGAGAATTGCTTGAACCCGGGAGGCAGAGGTTGCAGTGAGCTGAGATCACACCACTGCACTCCAGCCTGGGTGACAGTCAGAGTTCGTCTCAAAAAAAGAAAAAAAAAAATTGCATGTGTTAATGTAATTTTGAACATCATATTTGCTTACAGAAATCCACTGGGTACAAATCTATAGCATTCATAATAACTGGAGAGGGTTTTGGCTAATGGGCTATTATGTGTACTAACAATATCTGTTTACCTTTCTGAATTATTCATTTTTCTTGTCTTTCAGTTTTAGAAAGAGCGTTTTCGCTACGTAAAGCACATTCAATAAAGGATATGGAAAATACTTTGCAGCTGGTGAGAAATATCATACCTCCTCTGTCTTCCACAAAGCACAAAGGGCAAGACGGAAGAATAGGCGTAGTTGGAGGCTGTCAGGAGTAAGTAGCTGATGTGCAGTGTTGGTGTTTAAAAAGTCAGTTGCTGGCTGGCTGCTTACCTGCCTGTTATTCACGCTGTCTAGTTTGACCTCAGTAATCATTTCCAAATGCAGCCTGATAGGACACTCAGTATTTTTCAGTGATCCACTTTTTGATTAACTAGGAAATAACTCTGAGGAGCCCTGACTGAATTACTCCCTCGTGTGTGTCAGTGTGAAGTTTTGTTGTAGTGGGGAAATGAGCCTGTTTTTTCCACTTTCTGCTTTCCGTATTTAACTGGACTTCATACCACAAGCATGTTTTTTGTGTTTAGGATAGAAACACTCAGCAACCTCTTGGTTTACTTTGTCAGTTTAAAGATGTTACTGAAAGTCATTTATGAAATTTGACAGATCCCTAGCTTGCTTCTGTTCTGTTTTGCTGCCGTGTTTGGTACGTAGCTATTTGTAAGTTGTCTTTGGGTGTGAAGGATACCTTCTGCCTCTGACGGAAAGCCTGTCGCGGCTCCTCTTTCTGTTTCTGCTTGCTTTCTGTTTGCATGTATGTGGTATCTCTCTTTACCCATCCCTCCATTTGCAGCTGTTGATCGTGCCATAGGGTGTGTTAGAGTTGTTACTGGATCAGGTATGTGTGCATTTTACATGCTGGTGATGCTGCTGAATTGTCCCCCCATTGCGTTAGTGTGTGCTGCCTCCCAAGAGCACCTGTTCCCTGCAGCCCTTGGAGGACCTTTGCTAGTCAATTCGACAAGCTTTCTTGTTGTTTTAATGCATTTCTCTTATTAGTGAGGCTTGTTTTCACATGATGGAAGAGTGTGTGCCTGTATGTTGCCTGTTCTGTACTGTCTTTTGCATTTACAACGCTTTCTATTGACACCGCTTTGCAGGAGAAGGCCATGTAACGTGACGTGTATGAGCATTTGCCCAGGTCTCTTTTTCTTGGGTTAGCAAAACATTTCACTCCTCGGAATGGACATAAAGGTTGCATTTGCCCATCTGATGCAGGGCAAGGCTCTTCCTTTCTGTGCCTGAAGTGCCCTTAGACCTGGAGAGCCAGGGATTCCAGAACAGTGAGGTGGAAGCAGCTGGGTGGTGGGTGCCATTTCTTGTTTGTTCCAAGTGGCCCCCATCTGGCCTCTGCTGACTGTTACTCTTGGAGGACCGGGTCTGCCCACTCTGGGACCCTATCCATGCCTGACTGCTCCGAACATGTGGTTGTCACTTTCTTCTCTCCAGGCAGAAGCCTGCGGTCAGCTCCTTGAACATTCACATTGCAGAGAGACTGCAGGCATTACTGCCAGAGATTCACTCTCCTGAAATGCATGAAGGTTTTATGTAAAAGATTGACATTTCTGGCTGGGTGCTGTAGCTCATGCCTGTAATCCTAGCATTTTGAGAGGCCAAGGCGGGTGGGTCACCTGAGGTTGGGAGTTTGAGACCAGCCTGACCAACATGGAGAAGCCCTGTCTCTACTAAAAATACAAAATTAGCGGGGTGTGGTGGTGCATGCCTGTAATCCCAGCTACTCAGGAGGCTGAGGCAGGAGAATCGCTTGAACCCAGGAGGCGGAGGTTGCAGTGAGCCAAGATCGCGCCATTGCACTCCAGCCTGGGCAACAAGAGTGAAACTCTGTCTCAAAAAAAAAAAGACATTTCTAGTCGAACCTGGTTCATGTTCATTGAACATTTGCTGAGCATCTTCTAGGTGTTGGATTTGTGCTGTGTGCTTCATGTCTCTGTTATTTATTGATAAACCATGTCTATATTATTTTTGCCTGTTTTTTATTGATAACCTATTTATTGATCAAGGTATGCTTGATACCTTATTCTCAGAAGTTTTTGACTCTAAATACCTTCTTTTTAGGTACACTGGAGCCCCATATTTTGCAGCAATCTCAGCTCTCAAAGTGGTATGTTTACTTAAAATTTCTTTATTGGGATTTTTCTGGTAGAGAGTTTGATTATTTAAATATGATTAAAGCAAATGTTTTCTGATAGAAATCTAAATAACATCTTAGGGTAATCATAGGCAATAGAAACACCTTTAAGTCTATCCTGACATCCTGTTCATGAACAAGATCACTTCAGTTGAAGTCCATTTTTTTTTTTTCTTTTTTTTGAGATGGAGTCTCGCTCTTGTTGCCCAGGCTGGAGTGCAATGGCGGGATCTCGGCACACAGCAACCTCCGCCTCCTGGGTTCAAGCGATTCTCCTGCCTCAGCCTCCTGAGTAGCTGGGATTACAGGCACCTGCCACCACACCCGGCTAATTTTTTTTGTATTTTTAGTAGAGACAGGTTTTCTCTCTGTTGGTCAGGCTGGTCTCGAACTCCTGACCTCACGTGATCCATGCACCTCGGCCTCCCAAAGTGCTGGGGTTACAGGTGTGAGCCACTGCACCTGGCCTCAATTGAAGCCCATTTTTAAAACCTGCAGCGTGATTTGTATTGTGCTCCACCAAAGTGCACCTGGGATGCCTTTGTAGGTCCCAGTTGAAGCAGCTGATCCTGCCGTTTCCCACGCGCTGAGCAAGTGCTAACGGCCGGCCTCTTCCTGTGACCCTTCCTCCTGGAGGGTGACCAGGCCGAGCTGGGCCATGCTGGTGTGCGTGGCTCTGGCCCTGCCTCTGCAGTGGCGGCAAAGTCTTTCTTGTTAGGTATTGTGCTCTGCGCCCTGGCCCTTTGCTGAGCCACCTGGCTGGGTGTAACCCGAGCTAGTACGTTTCTCATGCGTGTCGGTGTCACCAGGGCTGAGTAATGAGCGCTGGACGCCTGTGTCTGGCGGGTGGGCAGCGATGCCGGAGCCTTCTGGAGCCTGTGGACTGGGTCCCTGAGTCGGCCTCTTGTGCTCCTTCCTCAGGGCGCAGATTTGTCCCACGTGTTTTGTGCCAGTGCAGCCGCACCTGTGATTAAGGCCTACAGCCCGGAGCTGATCGTCCACCCAGTTCTGTGAGTTGCTCTGCGCCGGGTTCTCGTAGGTTCTCTTTGCCTCCTGCATCGTTTGGGGTTTTGGCACTGACACCGACAGCGTCCTGATGGATTTTCCATCCTCAGAGTTTGTCAGCAGGTGCTGTAGAGGAAGTAGGGAAATGAAGGAGCCCATTCTTCTGTGGTCAGAATAAGACAGACACGGAGGGGTGGAGAGGTGGGTGAGGGGAACTTGGGCCTGTTGGAGATGGCCGGGGCCCAGCTCCAGAGGCAGGGAGGCCCTGTGGGCTGTGTGTGACAGGTTTGCAGAAGGTGGAAACGAAGGGCCTCTGAGCAATAACAAGACCCTTCCTGCACTCGGCACATATGTCTGGTGCCAGGCCCTAGCCTGCGTTCCATGGGTCAGTGTGGAACTGGGCAGGCAAATACCTGCCCCTGTGGGGCTCCCCAAGACAGCCTGTGCTGTAGAGCTTGCTGTGTGGAGGTGTTCTGTGTGCCGTCCAGGATTGTGGCCACTGAGGGCTTGAAACGCAGCTGGGAGGCGCGGGAGCAGAGCTTTTGCTCTTGTTGACTTCTCATTGTGTGTGTCTGCACCGACTGGATTGGGCTGTGCTGCTCTGGAGACAGAGAGGAGGATGGCAGGTGGTGAAGGAAGCACAGAGAGTGGCAGCAGGGAGGGGCCGTGAGAGGGGGCAGAGGGGCGTTCGGGGCAGCCGCACAGTGTGATGACGCCTGGGTTGAGCCCGGCCTCTCCACACCAGGGAGGAGACGGCGCGGAGCTCCAGGTGGGGTGCTGTGATGTGTCGGGTGACCAAGAGGTGCAGGGCTGGGCCCCAGAGGGTGCGGGGCTGCTGTTAGGGCTGTGGCTCTGGCCCTGAGTGAGCAGGGCAGGGCCAGTGTGGGTCATAAAGGCTCCTTGGCGGCTGTTGGGCTGGGCCCCTGGGGCCGGGGTGGAGGCTGTGGTAAGGACCTGTGGGAGGGAAGGGTGCAGTCAGATGGTGAGAGGGGCCAGATTCTGGGTATGTTTGGAAAGTTTGGGGGCAGAATTTGCTGACAGATTGGATTGGAAAAGGCAAGTGGCATGGACTCCACCAAGGGTTTTGGTCTGAGCAAGTGGTCACTCCATGTGGTGGAAACGGGCTTGGGTGGGATGAAGATGAGGCGTTGGGTGTGGGGCGCAGTTTGGCTGCCAGTTAGACATCCAGGGAATGTGGCTAGTGGGCACTGGACAGTGGGGACATGGACTTGGGAGTCATGCACAGGTGGACGGTGCTTAAAGCTGGACGACGAGGGAGCAAGAGGCGGAGGGGGGCTGGGGTTGGGGGCAGGGGGACTTGGCACTCAGATGCTGGGAGCACGGGCTGGGGAGGAGGCAGCAGGGGCTTCCAGGAGTCAGTGAAGCCGCTGTTTCCAGACAGCTCTAGAAGGGCCTGTGTGTGCGACTCTGGGTCAGTTGGAGATGAGGCCTGAGAACAGTTGGTGCATCTCACAGTGCGGGGTGACCCTGACAAGGGAGCTTGTCGGGGAGGAAAGGGGACAGAAGCCTTAATAGTGTGCTCTAGGAGAGGTCACACCGAACAGGAAGGAGTTCTCAAAAAGCAAACCCCTGCCTTGTTCTGAATGAGAAACTGCAGCAGGATCAGTGCGTTGTGTGGGGCCTGGTCTATGAGCACACAAAGTAGGCTTTACAACCACACATGTATGTGATGGAAACAAACTGGCTAACTTTAGAGGGCAAAGATGATTTTGAAAATAGCCATCACTGTTTCTAACTTGTCTTAACTGTTGAAAGCTAGGCATCTAAATCTGGGCATTAAAAGACAGATCAGGGAGAGGCAATGGCCACATGCAGTGTGGGGCCTGGTTTGGGTCCTGAAACGGGAAGAGGACATCAAGAGGAAATGGGAAATTTGGAAAATGCTGTGGTTTAATGAATAGTATTAACCAATGTGAACTTAGTTATGCTGATCCGGAATGTGGATGTGTGAGGCGTTAACCTCAGGGGAGGCTGGGCGAAGGGTACATGGGAGCCTTTTGTACTGATTGAATAATAAATCTAAATTACAGAAATTATTTAAGAGTCATTACTATTTGTAAATTATTTTTTCAAAATAAAATGTAAACAAATACATGACAGTAAATAAATGAGAAATTGTGGGTAACCATCCTGGCCTTCCTTTCCTTCTTTAGCGACAGCCCCAGTGCTGTTCATGAGGTGGAGAAGTGGCTCCCCCGGCTCCATGCTCTTGTCGTAGGACCTGGCTTGGGTAGAGATGATGCGCTTCTCAGAAATGTCCAGGTAATGTGTATACTCACTCACTTCCCTCATGACAGGCTTAGCCCTTAGGCGTGAAGTTGGAACAGAGGCATTTCTCTTGCATTTTGTGTAGTGTTCCATGTGCCTCTTCATGGCATGATTGAGATAAGATTTGAGGGATGGAGGAGAAACTGAATGCAAAGGTGGTGAGGAACTGTGCTGAGATCTGCTTCCCTCCGGGCCCGACTGTTTTCTCACGGAGCAGCTGCAGGAGGTGTGTGTGTGGAGTTGCTCAGATGTTTTATGTCTGATGTGAGGAGAGGGTGAGCAGGACTGAGGAGCTGACAGAGGTTTGGGGTCAGGCCTGGGTGTACCTCCCAGGCCAGCTCTGTGTACCTGCCAGCTCTGTGTTCCCTGCGTCCTCTGACGCTCCCTGGGCTGGTGTGTCTCTGCTGGGGGTTGTGCTCCTGTGGAGATGCATCTCAGGGATTGCCCTCTGAGACCCTTTCTCGAGTTCCAGGGGACCCCTGTTAGAGCTCCTGGGGGAAGACACAGTGTGCCAGATGGCCTGGTGCCACAGGGTGCTCACTGTGCAAGGCGTGGTGACTGCATGGGGATCAGAGGCTGGGCATTAGTGAGGGACTACGCTTAAAGCCCTTAGAAGGTGCCTGGCCATTTTGTGTTCCCCAGATCAGCAGTCACCCTGAAAATGCCAGCCATCTGCATGGCACTCTGTTGGGTGCTTAGTTAATGGAGGAGTCTCTGAGGCTGCGGGGCTTGAAGGCGGCGAGTGACGGAGCCAGCAGTGCAGGATGAGTCCTCTGAGGGGCAGGCAGACGCAGGCTGACACTGCACAGACCAGGGAAAGCGGCGTAGAGTCGGCACGGGAGCCCGTCTTTGAGCTTTAAGGTCTTACCCGCTCACCGGGAAGTAGGAGGTGGCCATGTTTAGGAGCAGTAGAACCCTCTGTCATCCCCGGGGAGAGGCTCTCAGTGGGGAGTCCCATCTGCAGGCTGCAGGTCTGCAGTGCACGGCTGCTGCTCCCTGTCCAGCTCTGCAAGCTGGGGGTGCGGATGAATTAAAGGTGAACAAGCCAGAGTTCTCTGCTTCAGGTTATTTTCTTTGTGAATTTAAGTTCATAATTTAAAAACTGGTATCTTAAAAAACCACTCTACTGCGTGGAAGTGTGAAAGGTGGGAAGTGAGGGTGTGCGTCGCTGTCCCTGCAGCCCAGACTCCGGACCTCGCATTCTGGTTCCCGCACACTCTTGCCGTGGTCTTGAGAGCCCTCAGCTCATCTAGCGTGGGCTGCCGCCTCCTTGTCAGCTTCCAGCTCGTGTCTGGCGCGGAGCAGAGGCTTCCTACTTCGTCGACATTCCTGAATGAGGTCATCATCTGGTGTAGGCCTGAAAACAACCCGATTAGGTAGATTTCTATTCATAGCCCCATTCTTCTGATGACAGATTGAGTCCTGGCAAGGATTCAAGACGCCCGTGGGATCTTGTAGCAAAGAAACTGCAAAGATGGTTTTTTAAAAACGACTTTATTTAGCTGATTTACCTACCATACCCTTCACCCATTTAAAGTGAACTATTCGGTGGCTTCAAGTATATTCATAGTTGTGCAACCATAACCATGATTAACCTTAGAATATGTTTATTGCTTCTAGAAGCAGCCCATCCCCGTTAGCATCTGCTCCCTGTTCCCCAGTCTCCCCAGTTCCTGGCAGCCACTCAGCTAGTATGCTTTCTGTCTCTCTGGATTCGCCTGTTCAGGACATTTCATATGAATGGAATTACGCAATGTGTGCTATTTAGTGACTAGTTATGTCACTGCATAATTTTATATTTAGAGCTACCTGTGTTGTAGCATGTATCAGTATTCCATTCCTTTTTGTATCTAATATTTCACTGTACGCATACACCACCGTTGGTTTATCTGTTCATTAATTTATGGAAAATTGGTTTCCACTTTTTGTGTGGATGTTTTCACTCTCCTAGGTGTCAAGTGTTTCACATTTTGAGGCCCTGTCGCTGTTTCCTATAGCGGCTGTTTCCCATTCCCTCCAGCAGTATGCGAGGGCTCTGATTCTCCACATTGTCCCCAGCACTTGTTACTGTTGTCGTCTACTTAGCAGCCACTCTAGTGGGCGTGGAGCGACCTCATTGTGGTTTGGTTGGCGTTTTCCTGGCAGCTGATGCTGTTGAGCATCTTTGCATGTGCTCATTGGCTGTTTGGGTATCTTTTTTTGTTTTTTGTTTTTTTTTTGAGACAGATTCTCACTCTGTCACCCAGGCTGGAGTACAGTGGTGTGATCTTGGCTCACTGCAATCTCCACCTCCTGGGTTTAAGTGATTCCTTTGCCTTGGCCTCCAAGTAGCTTGGACTACAGGCGCCCACCATCACACCCAGCTAATTTTTGTATTTTTAGTAGAGATGGGGTTTCACCATGTTGGCCAGGCTGGTCTCGAACTCCTGACCTCAGGTGTCTACCCGCCTCAGCCTCCCAAAGTGCTGGGGTTACAGGCGTGAGCTACCACGCCTGGCCTGTTTGGGTATCTTCTTTGGAGAAGTGTCTGTTCATACCCTTTCCCCACTTTGAAAACTGTTTTTTGCCTTTTTATTTATTACTGACTTTTAGGAGTTCTTCATATACGTTCTAGACACAGGTTCCTTATCAGAGAGACGATTTGCCGATATCCTCTCATTCTGTAGGTTGTCTTTTCACTTCTTTGATGGTTTTGTTTACAGCACAGGTTTTTAATTTTGAAGTCCAATTTAGCTGTTTTTTCTTTTGTCCCTTGTGCTGTTGGTGTCTTATCTCAGAAGCTTCTGCCTACCCCAAGGTTTACTCCTACATGTTAAGAGCCTTATTGTTTTGGCTGTTACTTTAGCTGTGTGGTGCATGTCGAGCTGATGCTGGTGTGGTAGAAGGAGGCTCCAGCGTCAATCTTTGCTTGTGGGTGTCCAGCTGTTGCAGCACCATGTGCTGGAGAGACTCCTTTCCTCCCAACTTGTCATCCTACCTGACAGTCCGTTGACCCTAAATGTGAGGGCTTATTTCTGGACTCTTGTTTCTGTTTTGTTGATCTGTACAGCTGTACTGCAACTGCCTGGTCTTGACTGCTGTGGCTGCGTAGGAAGCCTTGACATCGGAAAGCCTGAGTCCTCCAAATTCGCTCTTTTTAAGGTTGTATTGGCTCTCCTGGGTCCCATGCATTCCAGTTTTGGATCAGCTTGCTGATTTGTGGAATAGGCAGCTGCAGTTTTGGTAGGGATGATGTTGAAACTGAAGATCAGTTGGGGGTATGTCTAACAACATTAAGTCTTCTGGTTCCTGGGCTTGCTTTGAACCCACGTTGTCTGAATCTGGAGCGCAGGCTCTTGACCAGTGCACCTGTCCTCACACTGTGCTCTTTTCACACTCATTAACAGTGTGTCCTGGGGACTTTTTCATGGAAGGATATGTGGATACTCATTATTTTTAACAGCTACATCAGAATTTATGGATCTACTACAGTGTATTTAGTTCATTTACACTGTTTTCAGCTTTTTTTTCATGTTAACATCAGTGGTGTCCTGAATCTATGTGTTTTGTCCACTCTTTTGGGTGAAGTTCCATTGCTGAATCAGAGTGAGGACGTTTAAATTTTTGAGAGATGCCCCCAGATTTCTCCTTAGTGTACCATGGTTTGCTTTCCCATGGGTGGGGACACCCTTCTACACTGGGTGCTCTCATGCTGCAGACCTTTCTAGGAGACCCATGTAACATTGCATTTTCCAGGGTTTGAATATTCACTTTTGACTACTATTTGCAAATACATTAAAAGAAAACACAGAAACAGATGAAAATGTCAGATTGTTACCAAATACTGCAACGTGAAATCAGAAACTGATCTAAAATCTGAATTAGCAGCAAAAGCCTGCCAGTTTTAGCAGTAAAGCCAAACTCAGGGCAAGCAGACAAAGAATTTTTATTGTTAATAAAGGGAATAAGCTTCCATGAAGTCTTAGTTACCTGCCTCCCTGGAAGGGGCTTCAGGACACACTGCTAATGCTCGGACCAGTGTCAGAGCCAAATACACACTTTCCTACGGCTGGAATGTGCGTCATAAACAGGCTGAAATGAGCACTTTGTTAGGCGAGCAGCTAATGCTTTGTTAGCTTTCAAATTTCATGTAATATACATGGCTTTAGTTTTCAATACTTTATTCTTAGCATGTATTTTGTTTAATGTTTTCTATCAAGTCAAGATCACTTTACATGCTACTGCAGTGTATAATCTTGTCACAATGTATTGGTTCATAATAATAAAAACCACCAAATATTGATTACATATATGTGTGTGTATCTATACATGTAGTTTTTTTTTTTTTTAATAGAAAACCTTTGAAACCTTCACAGTAATCCTATCAGGGAAAAATGATTCCCTGTTTATTATTGTTGTTATTTTAAAACATGTAAGTAAAGTGATATGAAAAATACATAATGACTAATGATTTGGGGAATTTTCAGGAATTCAGATTTCTTGCCTCCGAATGCTGCATATTAGTATCTGTTGGAGAACTGGAAGCCCTCGCTAGGGCGGGGGGTGTCTTCATGGGTTAGCCTAGGAGCCCAGCTGTTGTTTATAGTGTTTCCACTGGGCTTCGTCTTTCAGAGTTCCCCGTGTCCTGCCTTATTTAGGGGCTCTGCGAGTTCATTGGGTCTTTCTGCTTCTCTATTTTATTCATTTACTTGATTATTTTCCATTTATTGTTTGATGGCCTGATGTTGCATTTTATTAAGAGTCTGCTCAATTTTCTTTCACTCTTGGGAAAAGTGTCTTAGTCTGTTTTGTGCTGCTGTAGCAGTACCACAGACTGGGTAGTTGATAATGAACAGGCATTTACTGGCTCACGGTTCTAAAGGTGGATGTCCAACATCAAGGTGCCGGCATCTGGGGAGGGCAGAAGGGCAGGAGAGAGACCCTTATGCCCCTTTTAAAGGTCATTAAATCCACCTATGAGGACACTGCCACATCACCTTTTAAAGGCCCCACCTCCCAGGACCCTTCCATTGGCAATTAAGTTTCACCATGAGTTTTGAGGAGACACATATCCACACCATAGCAGCAGGCGTGGTGCTCAGTCTGGTTTTCTCTTCTGGCAGGGCATTTTGGAAGCGTCAAAGGCCAGGGACATCCCTGTTGTCATCGACGCGGTGAGTTGACCTCTCTCCTCCTGGCTCAGACTCCCAGAAGGCCTGTGCAGTGAGCACGGCTCCTTGTTCTGTGCAGGATGGCCTATGGCTGGTCGCTCAGCAGCCGGCCCTCATCCAAGGCTACCGGAAGGCTGTGCTCACTCCCAACCACATGGAGTTCAGCAGACTGTATGACGCTGTGGTGAGTCAGTGGACCCCCTGGAGGGTGGACGCAAGCCCCATTCATCCTGAAGAGGGTGAAGGACGAGCTCCATGCTTCTGCCCAGCCTGTCCCTGTGGGCACATATGCAAGTAATCGCTGTACCTCTCCCAGCGGATGGCGCGTCTTCCCATTAATGCGCTTGGATTGGATGAACGATGGTGTATTGGGCTTGGGACAGGCAGGGACTCGGATCAGCCAGCCCCTCCTGCAGTGCACTCTGGACAGATCACTTTGTCTGTGTCCTGAGTGCCTCATCTGTAATGTGATGATGGCATCTGCTTCACGGGGTTGTGAGGATGAGATGAGGAAACCTGTGTAAAGCCGTGAGTCCCCACATGGTAAGTGTCCCATCAGTGTTAGTGCCCAGTACGACTGGAATTTGTATTACTCCTGCAAAGCTCTCAGAACCCAGCCTTGGGTGGTCCTCCTTCAGCCTGCTCTGATCAGGTAGACGATGGGCACTGGAGCAGGCACCGTGTCAGGATTTGCTCGGAAGACTCACTGCAGGTGATAATCCTGGGCATCCTCCTACCTACGCGGCCTTTAACAGGTGCCTGGGTGATCCCGTTAGACACGAGAGCGTGAGTCTCATGGCGGATGGGACAGGTGCCTGGGTGATCCCTTTAGACACGAGAGCGTGAGTCTCATGGCGGATGGGACAGGTGCCTGGGTGATCCCGTTAGACACGAGAGCGTGAGTCTCATGGCGGATGGGACAGGTGCCTGGGTGATCCCGTTAGACACGAGAGCGTGAGTCTCATGGCGGATGGGACAGGTGCCTGGGTGATCCCGTTAGACACGAGAGCGTGAGTCTCATGGCGGATGGGACAGGTGCCTGGGTGATCCCGTTAGACACGAGAGCGTGAGTCTCATGGCGGATGGGACAGGTGCCTGGGTGATCCCGTTAGACACGAGAGCGTGAGTCTCATGGCGGATGGGACAGGTGCCTGGGTGATCCCGTTAGACACGAGAGCGTGAGTCTCATGGCGGATGGGACAGGTGCCTGGGTGATCCCGTTAGACACGAGAGCGTGAGTCTCATGGCGGATGGGACAGGTGCCTGGGTGATCCCGTTAGACACGAGAGCGTGAGTCTCATGGCGGATGGGACAGGTGCCTGGGTGATCCCGTTAGACACGAGAGCGTGAGTCTCATGGCGGATGGGACAGGGCTATCTGTCATGTCGTGTGTCTGAGGAAGACTTTGCTTTTTCTGTGTCTTCCTGTGTTGTCATAGCTCAGAGGCCCTATGGACAGCAATGATAGCCATGGATCTGTGCTAAGACTCAGCCAAGCCTTGGGCAACGTGACGGTGGTCCAGAAAGGAGAGCGCGACATCCTCTCCAATGGCCAGCAGGGTAAGTGGCGGCTGCCCTCTGTGCATGGGCCGGTGCCAGGTCAGTCAGTATGGCCACACCGAGCGTGAGCCCTGGAAGACCTCTCCCGTGCACACCCGTGTTCACACGCATTCACACAAAGGGATTCCTAATGAGCTCGTCAACCACACCTTCTTCAGAGTCCATGTTTTGACTTTTCACTGTTTTGCCAGGGGAGGTGACAGTGATGAGGGCAGGCTTTCGAGCCGTGGGCCTTACCCGTTGGTTGAATTCCCGTGCCTCAGTTATGAGAAGCAGTCTGGCAGGAGGGTGCCTGCAACAGCAGGGCACAGTGCGGGGTCCCGCGTCTCCAGCTGCCACTTTCATCTCACCTGTGGCATCCACGATCCATGCAGTTATTTGGGTATTTTATTGCATTTCATTCTCTTTTATCAAAATGACTGGAAAGTGCAGAAAAGCCCTGAAGCTGATGCTGGTAGTGGAATCTCAGGCACTTAGTGTGGCGTGTCTCAGCCGGCCAGTCCCACGGAGCCTGGGGAGGCTTCAGCAAGAGCCAAGTGAGAGCAGGGCAGAAGCCGGGCCCAGCGTTAGCGAGGCATCTGGGGAGTCATGCCCTTGTTAGCTCTGAAAATGGAAGCCCCCTCCATTCAGCTCTGAACAGATGATGAGCAGCGAATGCACTCACCTGCTGAGCTGGGGGGCTGCTGACTAGGTACCAAAATCAGGGTAGAACACTGAGGCATCTGTGGGCGGGTGTGTGCACATCCACACTTGTACACTCACGTTCACATGCACATATGTGCACACGCATGCACTTATACACATGCACAGTTGTGCTCACAGCCTCACACACGCCCTCGCACTCACACACATGCAGTTGTGCTCACAGCCTCGCCCTCGCACACTCACACGCAGTTGTGCTCACAGCCTCACGCACCCTTGCACACTCACACACACATGCAGTTGTGCTCAGCCTCACATGCGCCCTTACACACTCACACACGCAGTTGTGCTCACAGCCTCACACATGCCCTCGCACACTCACACACACATGCACAGTTGTGCTCAGCCTCACATGCGCCCTCGCACACTCACACTTACACACATGCAGTTGTGCTCACAGCCTCACGCGCCCTCGCACACTCACACATGCACAGTTGTGCTCATAGCCTCACACACCCTCGCACACTCACTTACACACATGCATGGTCATGCACACAGCCTCGCACATGCCCTTGAACACTCATCCACACACAGCTGTGCACAAGGAACACAACAGATGTTCTCAGAGGGACTCTGACACCTTTGAGATGAGAGTTTTTAATCACTGGAAGGCTCTCTTGGGTCTAACAGGTTCAGAGAATGTAACACCTGGTTTTCAAAATATTTTCCAAAGAAATAGAGAATTCCCACATACATAGGCATACGTGACATTATGAGGCCGGTGGAGGCCTCGCTCGGTGTTGCCCTGTATGGCTGAGCTGTGGTTTAAGGTGAACTCTGGAGTAGTGAGGGCTGGTTCCCCGGGAGCTGGTGGGAGGAGCTGGAGGCTGGCGCTGCCCTGCTCAGAGCTGTCTGCTTGGGCTCGTCTGAGGCGGTTCCAAGCTGCGGGTGTCTCCACCAACCTTCTGTGCTACACAGCGGGGTCTGGGGCAGCCTCACCACTGCGTGTCTTGGTTTCCCCTTCTGTAAAACAGAGGCTGCCTCCAACCCTTGGAACAAACAGGGAAGAGCCGTAGCGGGCAGGATGTGAGTGGAGCCTCAGGCTGCTCCTGGAGGGTGTGGCTCTGCCTGCCGTGTGGCCTTCCACAGCCGTGGCTACTGTCACATTCATACACATGGCCGTGCTGACACCTGCTCTCATTTCTGCCCTGTGTAGTGCTTGTGTGCAGCCAGGAAGGCAGCAGCCGCAGGTGTGGAGGGCAAGGGGACCTCCTGTCGGGCTCCCTGGGCGTCCTAGTACATTGGGCGCTCCTTGCTGGACCGGAGAAAACAAATGGGTAAGGCCACATGTCTTCATTTATTCTACTTTGAAACCGTCTGATTTTTCTAAGCTATTTCAGTAGCTCATGCGTTGAATAAGTAGCCCTGGAAACACTGAGAATGAACTCTAGGCTTCACTGGAGAGATCTCGGCACAGGTGAACCCTCTTGGCAGAAGCTTCCACCCCACACTTGGGCCTGGGCCTGTCCATCATTCACTGTGGATGGGGCCTGGGGCAGGGGTGGTCTTCAGAGCTCTCCAGAGAGTTCCGAGATGCAACCAAGGCCCAGCAGCATGCTGTTCTGGGAAGTTGAGTGGTTTACTCTCTGTAACACAGAATACTAAGATAGAAAACAGACAGGGTCAAGGCGTACTTAGACACTTGTTCTTAAAGATATGAATTTTCTTAAGAGACAGCAGAATTCTAGGACCAGGGCCCTTGGCCCAGTTCTGTAGTCAGAGAATTTTATGAATGCAAGCAGTTCCCATACCTCTAAGCATCTCCATTTCTCTTCTGTGAGCCCATCAGGGTGGTGGCTGCAGGTGCTAGGTGTGGCAGACCCGGGCTTCTGGAGGGTGGGCAGGCCTGTCATCCAGTGGCCTCATCTGTCCTCATTGCCGGGATGGCAGAGTCTGGGACCATCCCCCAAACTAGGTGTGTCCACATGAATTTGACAGCCAAGGAGGCAGGGTGTGGGCAGTAGTCTTACTGTTCATTCTGCTGGGTTCACTCTCGTTCCCTCCGCCCCCTCCCAGGAGATGGAGCCTCGTTCCTGGTAGCAGGAATCCACATTCTCAGACCTCAGAGGCCCTCCACACCCGGGCACTGAGAGCACAGTCAAACAGGGCTAAGCAGCTTGTGCCGCCTGGCTTTCCCCGGGAACACCTGGCCCGCTGTGTGCCCTGGCCCTGTCTCCGAGTACATAGACGTTTCCCGTGTGCCTCCTGCAGAGAGTAGTGGAGGGTTAATGGTGGTTTTTGCTGTGATAAACCTGCTTTCTCCTCAGAGGCCTATCAGTCTTGAAATTGACAATTTGGGGTCCTGAGATTGAAACAGGAGTCAAAACCAGAGCCCAGGGTAGCTGCAGCCCCCGGACCACGACGCCCACTTCCCCACACCTCCTGCTGTCCCCTTTTCTGCAGGTCCAGCCCTCTCCTGGTGGCTGCGTTTGGCGCCTGCTCTCTTACCAGGCAGTGCAACCACCAAGCCTTTCAGAAGCACGGTCGCTCCACCACCACCTCCGACATGATCGCCGAGGTGGGGGCCGCCTTCAGCAAGCTCTTCGAAACCTGAACCCACGCGGACCAGAAGTAAACAGGCACCTCGGATGGGGGAGAGCGTGTGTGATGGGAAAATCCGGACCCACGCGTGTGCTGAAGGCGCACGGTGCTTGCCAGATTTTCAACTTGAGCGTAAATTGGTTGCTGTTGAGAATTTAAGAATTTGGAATATTGCAGTTTTTGGCTAAACTTATTGCGTGGTTGGAGATGTTATGGTGACACTAAACAAAGTATTCCTGAACTTTCCTTAACTCCTTGGTAGTAACTGGGAAGACAGAAATGAAAATCACATGAGAATGAAGAATTCTTTAGCAGCTCAACAGAATTTCTTTTTCGGCCTGCTCCCAAATCGGCGAAGTTTCTACTTGTTACTCTCTCTGCCGACGCCCTTCATTTCTCCCCCGCTTCCCTTCCCTAGTCTTTCCTCCGGCAGGGAGCTGGGCAGGGGTCCCCAGGTGTCTCCCTGAGTCCCGACTGCACTGACTGCGTTTCCTCTGACTGGGTCCCTCAGAGGGCTGTTTCGTTCTCCAGCTCATCTTTTAAAGTGGTGACTGGCTTGGTGGTATGTGGCTGATTGACATGCTCCAGGGTAATCAGTGGTGACTTTGTTTGGAAACCCTTTTGGAGGTACCATGGGAACAGAAGGAAACATGAGTGACGCTGACCCTTGAGTGTGTGGGCAGGGAGCTCTGAGACGCTCTCCGGTGTCCGTGTCTACACAGAGGTCCCCATGACACCCACCAGCCCCAGCAGGGCAGACCGGACCAGGGATGGGCATGGTGAAAGGCTATAGCCTGGGGTCTGACGTGGCCCCTAGTGCTGTCTCAGGAGAAGGCTCTGGAGGACTTGGGGCATGCTGGGCCTGGTGCAGTGATGGTGGTAAGGAGACCCGGGGAAACACAGTATCGTGGTCATGTATGTTTAGGAAGCAGCACAGCCGTGTCCTCAGGGATATTCGCGTCCAGTAAAGACACTGGTAACTGCAGTTTCAGCAAACACGCTTCATGGCAGTGTCGACCTCGGGTTAGCTTCTGTTTGTGTGGATGGTTTTCCTGGAGCGGCCTGACATTGACGTGTTCTCTGGTCCCATGTCTTAGCGGGGTGTGGTACGGTTTCGTGCCTGACCCGCGCATTAGGGTGTTCTCTTATACTTTCAGTAGCGTCTTTCCACAGCAAGGGCCAAACCCTCCTGGTTCCCTTCAGAGTCTTTTTGGCCTGATGATGACTCTTGAGTGATACCCTGTGATGCAGACATGCCCCAGATGGATTCTACTTTCTTTAAAACTAGGAACTTTCAAGATTAAAAAAAAGACTGTCACTACTAATTTGACGCCTAACTTCAGAAGCTTCACTGTCTACACGTGAACTTTTCCAGAAAAACTGTGCCATGGGCATTTTTTCCTCTGGGGAATTAACATCTAAATTCTGGTAACTATTAAAAGACAGATCTGGTTAATTTAAATCGAGTGTTGTATTTTTTTCCTTAAACAGCTAAAGCTTACCTTTCAACTTTCTTAGGTGAGGATATTGTGAGATACCTGGGAGATAAAAATATCTAAGCCTGTCTGTGTGAGATTGGCCTTGAAGGATAAGCCCAAGGCAGCCCCTTCTTTCCTTAGGAAATACGATTCAGCAGTCACAGGAACTATTTGTATGGTTTTTGTTACTAAATTTTTGTTCTAAGTAAAACATCCCTTTGCTTAAAGGAGAGAATGAGTTTTTTACGAGCAGCTCATTGCTTCCCTGTTCTTTCTCAAACCCACGTATTTCATGCACTCGCTCCAGCCAGACACGCTCCCAGGAGCTTCCCTGGACCAGGACAGCAAGGGGAAAGTGTGTGTGGGTGGGTGGGCGGCCCGTGAGGCAGTGGCCTGGCTGTGGGGGACAGAGTGCCCCAGTACTGAGCAGCCCTGTCGAGATGCCTCATTGTAAGGAGCCCTCTGGGGACTTTTTCTATGTGGGTAGCTTTACTAGGGTGATTTTCTAGGTGAGTGACTTCTGAACTGTAGACAGGAGACCTGTACCTCAGGGTCACGGTTAAACGATGAGCAAGGCTGTATGCCCAGTCACGGGTCCCGCTGTTGCCTGTGCCCTTGGGATTCAGAGATGCCAGTGCGACAGGGAGAGGCCTGGCCCAGGGTCTGCGAGCGGGAAGAATGGAGAGGGGTCACCCTGCTGAGTCACTGACAACTGTGGCGCTGGACTTACCACAGAAAGGCGAGATCAGGGGCAAGGCGGGTGCTTCAGAAGGCCACCGGTCCTGTAACCCAGGCAGCCTGCCGTGCGCTGGCCGCCACCTCTCGCTCAGGAATCCTGTCTGTCACACCTCGCCAGCTGGCTTTCAGCCTGGCTGCCCTGACTCCTCCGGAACCAACCTTTCCCTGGCCCAGCTTGACCCCATCACTGCTCTGCACAGACCATGGCCACCAAGACGGCCTGCGGCTGTCAGGATGTTAACTGCAGTGGGACTGCAGACGGGTTCTCAGCTGCATTTTTTCTATGGTGAATACGTTACTTTTGTACCCAGAGAAAAAACATAAGATTGCGTTCTTGCTGGGGGACGGTGTCCCGGGGTTAGCATTGCCTGGCGTCCCACCTCTGCTTCAGACTGTGCTGCTGTGTGGCCCACCCACCTCACCCATCCCCAGCCCCTCCCTCAGGAGGTAACAGGCTGCATCCTGCTGCCTCCCAGGGTCCCTGCTCGTCTGTTCCTGTGTTTGTTCCCTGGGCACAGGGCCAGCAGGTCTCACGCACAGGCTCATGTGCTGCCGGATGCTACTGAATGTCTGACACCACTTCACTCAATCAACGGTGAGTCTGTAGCCACAGAACGCAGTGAGTGTTTAGGCTCAGTGACTAACAGACGCCAGTGGGACACTGTTGGTTGCCTTACTTTAATGCTGACCTAGCAGCCCCGACAGGAAGCTTTAACATAAAGCCTTGACTGTGAGGAGCATGGGTGCGTCTTGTCGTGAGCAGGTTCGTGGCTGTGCTCCATCCTCAGCCCGCTGATTTTTGTTTTTTTGTCCTTTGATCCAGCAGTTCCCACGTGGATGTTGTACTGCTTCTGTCCTGGAGAAGAAGAGTGAGGTCCAACTCTGAACAGACACCACATCACGTGGCACAGGGGGCTGATGGGCGTAATCAGGTTCAGAGTGCCTGTTCCCTCACCGGCCTGTCCCAAAAATCTTGCCGGGTGCTTAGAAAGGGCCCCGCTACCTCCAGCAGAAGGCCAGGAGCTGTGCGGCACCTGCAGGAGGTGGCGGGGGCCGAGCAGGACCCACGTCCCCGTGCTCAGCGTCCCCTCCAGCCAACTTGGCCCCTCCCTCATGCCCTCCCACCTCATTTTTCATGGGGGGGGCAGTTTCTCTACTCAGAAAGAAGCACAGGCCAGGCGCGGTGCCTCACGCCTGTAATCCCAGCACCTTGGGAGGCTGAGGCAGGAGGATCACTGGAGGTCGGCAGTTTGAGACTAGCCTGACCCACATGGAGAAAACCCGTCTCTACTAAAAATAAAAAATCAGCCGAGCGTGGGAGTGCATGCCTGTAATCCCAGCTACTCAGGAGGCTGAGGCAGGAGAATCCCTTGAACCTGGGAGACAGGCAGACGTTGTGGTGAGCCGAGATCACGCCATTGCACTCCAGCCTGGGTGACAAGAGTGAAACTCCGTCTCAAAAAAAAAAGCATGGTCACGGGGGATGTCTGGGCCTCTGACGGCCCCACGTCTGTGTGACACCTACCTGTTTGAGACCAGGTAGGTCTCATCCACTCGGCTCCTGGGGTGATGTCCCTGACCTGGGTGCGGCACTCACCTTGATGTTGATGCCGTGGGCAGTCAGGCCCCGGCGCAGGGTGTCGCATGCCTCCAGCAGGGGCTGCCTTTCTAGGAGCTGCTGCCGCCGGGCGTCCCCCGTGGCCTCGGGCATGGCCAGCACAAACTGCCGGACCTTCTGCCGGAACCGCACCAGCTCGTCCACCACACCATGCAAGGTAGCCTCGCTGCCGTCTCCTGAAACGCACTGAAGCCAGCAGGGCACGGTTACATCCCCTGCAGACTGTGGATGCCTCCCTCCCCACCCCATGGTTGGGCTCTGGGCCGAGACCCACCCAGCCCAGCTGGGCCTCTTTCTGGGTCTGGCAGGGATGGGTACAGCCCGCAAGCGCTGGGCTCTGGGCAAATCTCCACTCTCAACTCTGAGCATCTGTCGTTCAAGCAAGGCTGCGTGATGCTCACTTAGGAGTTGGAAGAAAGGGCTGGGGGCTGCACCCCACTCCGCCCTGAACACAAGCGCTCCCTGGGTTCCAGACCCCACGCAATTGTGGCCGAGGTATCAAGCAACCTGAGGATGAGGCTGAGGGGCAGCGACTGAGTGCTTGCACACGCGTGTTTCGGCAAATGGTCTGAGATTCACAGCCTCAGGTGCTGAGGACGGGATTTGCGCAGAAGGCCTCGCGCTGTCCTCCCACTGAGAATAGATCCTGGGACAGTGTGGAAGGGGCAGCTGTACCTATTTGTTAAATCCATGTGTGTAAAATAAGAAACAGACACATTTTTCCTTGGTGTCAAACTACTTAAACCTCATACACCCCTCAGTTATTGCTTCCACAATAAAAGACAATTTTTGTTATTACAAAAATGAGTCCAGAGTGGGCTCAGACATTGGGCCTTGTGGCTGGAGGAAGGTGAATGAGAGATCTTTGACAAGGGCTAGGCAGAGCTTGGCCAGATCCCACTTTTCTTACTCAAAACAGACTCTGGGAAGCCACCCCTAAAAATGAACATGTACATTGCAAAAACTTGGTCATCTCACACCAGTCGACTTTTATGTGATTGGCAACAGATGCCGGACTGCCGGAAAGGGGAGCTAAGTCTACCAGGTGATTAACAGGTATACAAATGAGCCAAACTTGGAAAAGACACTATAGTTCTCTGTTGAGAGCCAGTGAGATGTGTTTGGCCTGGAGCCAGGCCTCCAGCACACCTGCTTGGGCCCCTGTCCCAAGCAGCGGGACCCTCGGGGTGCCGGGCAGCTGGTCTAGAGTGGCATCCCCCGTCCAGGCAGCAGCAGCTGAGCCACACCCCAAAAGAGCCAGAGTGCCTTGTGCTGAGAATTCTACAAGGGTGTGCAAAGAATGACAGGGATGTTCAGGGACACAGCGCCAGCTCCAAGGGGCCTCCGTCAGCCACATACAAAGTGATGGTGGGGGACTTTAAGAATAAGGCAGGAAACCTCAAATCTGTATTGATACAATAAACGAGTTCCAGGTGAGCCTGGTAAGGAAGGGGACATTTTCATAGGATCCAAGTCTCTTTGCAAAAATGCTCTTGAGTTACAAGGGAAGAGAAGGAATGTGGAGAAGCCTGGCAGCGTCCACCTTCACTGCACAGCCAGGGTGAGCCTTGCTGGGAAGGTGCAGGTGACTCGTGCTTGTCGGGGAGCCCGTCCTGTCCGTATGAAACATGCGCCAGGCAAGGGGGCTCAGGCCGCCAACTTGCCCTCAAATGGGTCAGGAAAAAATGTTCTCTTACTGTGCCTGTGACTTCTGCACATTCTGAGAGTCTTTCAACATAAACGTGTGTGCAGAGCTGGCGACACTGTTGCTGAGATGGACTCATCTCTGGTTCTGCGCACAAGAGTTTGCCAACTGCAGATGTAGAACTGTGCAATTCCAATTAATAAGTATTGGCTCTGAGTGTGTTTATTTTTCCAGGAAAGTAACATGTTTTTAAACAGGTAAATACATTAGTGTGGCATCATAATGATCTATTCCAAGTTAAAAGGGTAAAGGTTATTGTCCCAACCTGGAGAAAATTCCAGAATTAAGCATTTAAAATAATAGGACCTACCTGTTGATTTGCCAGAGAAATTCCAACAGTTTCAAAAAACTGTTCAAAGTAAGAGATGATGGCACCAAACACAGCAGGACTTCTCGGCCCTCCGGGTTCCTGTAAGAGATCATGCCGCGGAAGCTCCTTAAAAGCAGTCTTGATGGCAGTGGGCAAACCGAATTCAATGTCAAAAGACAAAGGCTTCAGCAGGTCACTTCGGTCTGGCCTTTCTCCTGGCTTCTATGGAGGGAGGACACAGCTCTGGCATCGGCTACCTCACTGCAGACCATACAACTATAGGTGCATGAGGACTCTCTTGTGCCTCAGTTTACCCATCAGTCATGTGGGTGGTGACTAGCTCATCAGGCTTTGCGGGTGAAGCATGACTGTAGAGTATGGCAGGTGGTGCATGGTAGGTGGAGGCTGAGTGGGCACTGGGCTGGGTTTCTGAGAAAACGAGGAAATCCTGGTACGTGGCTCACGTCAGTCACCAAGCACAGAGACCCTTGTGTGACACTAGCCTTAGTTTGCAGGTGCCCCAGAATTGCAAAGGTTGGGAAGGAAAAGCGCAGGACAAAAGCCAGCCTCTTTACTTGTCCCCGCCCCTTGCCACAAGAGGCCCCTGTTGCCCTAGAGCTGGGCCAGCCTGGTAGTGCCAGCAGCAGCTGCAGTGAAGGCAGGAGGCTGCAGACGGGCTGAGGAGGAGGAGCTCCCGTGCAGGAGCAGCCTGGCTGCTGGACCTGCCCCAGCCCGGCCTGGCTGCCTTCAGTGCGGGGCAGCCTGTTCCTGCACCCAGCTGTGACTCAAGTGCCTGCTCCCCTCAGAGGCGAGCCCTACGCGTCTGCAGTATTTGGACCGAAGGCACCCGGCAAGGGCACATGGCACCCTGCCCCACCTGCTGGTGCTCTGAAACCCAACACTGCACGCAGCCAGGGATGGAGCCCTCCACAGAGATGCTCAACTAACAGAGCACGTGGCCAGAACCCACAGGTGTTTCCAGAGGTGGGAGAGGCACGAACAGCCTAGGCTTCCCGGGTCATGAAAGGTCACAGGGCTCCCGACGCAGCGCCTCCCAGGGCCTGGCAGGGAGACCCTCAGAAGTGCAGGAACCAAAGCCTGCCGCCACCTTCACGGTCTTTGTCCCACCTGCCAAACACTTTCAGTGACCCACGAATCCAGGCTCAGACCCCTGGGTGCTTGGTGTGGTCATCACACTGGGGTGCAGATTGCATTACAGTGCATTGGGGTAAATGGGTCTTTCCTTAAAAAGTTCCCCACAAAAGCTCTCTGGGAAGGTGCCACGAATGCAGTGGGGACATGAGATATGTCCCCTGAGGATCAAGCACACAGAATTTCTTAGCCTCAGGGGCTCCTGAGAGCTTGTTCCCCAGGTGGCCCTGAGGCCCAGGAGGGTCAAGCCCCAGGCTGGATGCCATCCCGTGTGTCAGTGGCAGACTCAGGTTCCATGAGTCCCTCCACAGAAGCTGTGGGAGGCGAAATCAGCAGAGATGCCACCCAGCCGACGTGAGAAAAATCCACCAGAGGACCCGACCCATGCCCCCAGCAGCGGGACCGCGAGGCCACCTGCTCGTTGAGCTACCTTCGGGGACGCCCTGAGCTGTCCATTCCCGTGGTGTGCAAGGCCCAGGATAGCATCAACCACCCTGGGTGTGTCAAAGTCATCTGCCAAGGCCGCCTTCACGGCCCTCTTGGTGCTGGAGAGCCTGAGGGAAGAGGAGAGAACAGTCGCAGCAGAGGGAGCTCCACTCTCCCCAGGAGGCCCCCACGCCAGTCCTTCCCCAGGGAGAGACGCTGGGGGCTCTAATTTGGGGACTCTCTCTAGGTCATATTCCCAAAGACTTGTGAGTTCCTGAGTAGCAGAAAATTATGTAACATCAACTGCAAACTGTCATGTTACCCCAAGAAAAAGTCCCAGAGCAGAGGTCACATGTGACACTGTATTTTAACACACAAGACACATGTGGGCATTTTCATGATGGTTTTAAAAATCAATAGATATTGAGGGGAGTGGCAAGGAAGACTCGGTGGGGGAGAGACGGCGCGGCCAACCACTCACAAAGAGGTTGGGGAGGCCCAGCCCGGGGCTCCTGGATCTCAGCCTCCTGTGGCCACTGGCTGCCTGCCCTGCTGAAGCGGCAGGGGTGGGTTATCACCAAGACCATACGGAAGACTCTGCACGCCGGGATGAATGTGCAGCGCTGCCCAGGACACCCATGCGTGGGGAGTGGAGGCGATGCTGTGGGCCCAGGCCTGTGTGTTTCATAGCTTTTGGCTCCTCACAGTCAGGAATGGGAGGGATGAGCAGCTCCGCTCCTCGCACAGGGAAGCCGAGCCCAAAGCCACTCTGAGCAGGGGGCTCAGAGCCCGAGGGCCCCAGGCACACTTCCTGCCCAGCGCTGTCTCCCTGGTACATCTCGGGAGCCCCTGACCCCACACCTCCTGTCCAGCCCCCAGTCTCCTGTGGCCTCTGGGGAGCCCCTGACCCCACACCTGCACCTCCTGCCCAGCACCCTGTCTCCTGGGGCCTCTCTGGGAAGTCCCTGACCCCAAACCTCCTGTCCAGTGCCCTGTCTCCTGGGGGCCCCTCTTCACCTTCAGGAGCCCACCAGCAGCACCCAGCAGGCCGCAGGAGGGGCGCCACGCCGGGTGCCAGGCGGGCCTCTTACCTCTCCCACAGCATCGCTTCCCTGACGGAGCCGCAGGCCAGCTGCCCCTTCATGTAGGCACGTGCGTCCTCCAGGAAAGAGCCCAGTCCCAGGAGCAGCTGCTGAGCTTGGAGCATGGCGCTGTCACTGTAGTCGATGGCTGAGGAGGAAGAGATGGTCACTGAGGCGGTGCCCACCATGCTGTGCTCCTGCCCCTGCCCTGGTCCAGCAGAATCACAGTGTTCTCTGAGGGCACTGCCACCCAGGGACCACACGGAGAGCGGGACATGTGGCCCTCACTGCCCTCCAGTGACCGCGAGTCCCTAGGCCCACTGGGCACAGACCACAGGGTCTGTCCCAGCTCAGTGGCACCTGCCCTGGGAGAACAAGGTGGCGGTGGAGACATGCTCCCAGTGCTTCCAGCCAAGAGGTGCATTTCCACTGATGGATGGATGGAGGTATGGATGAATGGCTGGCTCTGAAAAGAAGGAGCCCCGCCCTGGATGGATGGAGGTGCGGATGAATGGCTGGCTCTGGAAAGAGGGAGCCCTGCCCTGGGGTCAGAGGCACCTCTAGTGAAGCCCCCCCACCCCGGGGAAAGTACCCGTGTGTGATGGGACAGCCCAAAGTGGGAGGGAGAAGCAGTCCCCAGACCTGGCTTTAGAGTCTGTGGATGTTTCTTAGGCCACCTGGATGAGGAGCCCAAAGTGGAAGGGAGGAGCAGTCCCCAAACCTGGCTTTAGAGTCTTAGGGTGTTTCTTAGGCCACCTGGATGAGGGGCCAGTGTTTCTGTTTACATCTGTTCATTTCTTGTGGTTTCTAGTCTACTGCATTCTGATGGGTAAGACAACAGGAGTGAATCGCTTTGCAATGATCACATATCCTTGGATATCAGCAGAGCCAGCCACACATTTCTAGATCCTTCTCGTGCCTACTCTGTTTCCTAGGCTGTCTGAGTCCACAGTCCATGCTTTTGAGGAGTGCTGCTTCAAACAGCTCTTTGAAAACCACAAGAATAAAAAGAGCCTATCTGGACACATATGCTGAAAATTACATCTCAACATGCCTAGAAGTCCTGACTTCAAAACGAGAATTCCAAAATCAGACATGGCTTCAAGCTGGAAGCAACACAGTGAAAACCTCCCCCAGGGCTAATATCTTACTTAACATTTTTCCTTTTTTTCCAAATTCACTTTCAGTTTTTGCTTTGAATAGCTTGATAGAAAAGAGAAAAAGCCAGAAACCCACAAAGCGATCTGACAAAATTTAAAGATAATATTCGGGGACTGATAGAGTTGATGCATGGGAGGCTGTTAGAATAAGATTACCATTAATGATACAGCAAGATGAGGCATCCAGATGGGGAGGGGCAGACAGATGCCCAGCATGGAGACGCCCTCTGCCTCAAGGTCAAGGACAGCTGCATTTCTCCAATGAGGATTCTGCTCTACAGATGGGAGACGCTTCTCCAAAGTGTCAGTGCAACACAGACTGCACGGGATGCCGCCACCGTCCCCTTCCATCTTCCCAAAGGTGAAGAAAGCATGTCTGGGAAGATCCTGAACTCCCACACCATTCGTGGACAGAAGCTCAGACAGCAAGAGACGGCCCAGCTCCTCATGGCCACCTCCGGCCTCGGGGGGGTGGGGCAGTCGTGTCCACTGTGGGGATCCACGTCCTGACTAACCTTGTGTTCCTAGAAATCCCTCACCGGCAGATCGGTGCCTGCTGAATCCCACCCAAAATTCCCACTGGGAATGTGTTCCTGAAAGAGCTGCCCAGGCTTCAGAAAGCCTCTTTTCAGACCAAACTTTGTATTCAAAGCTCAAAAAGAACTGCACACAATTAGGACAGTCATACAAGGTGCTGCCCCTAATCCTGCCACAATCTGCGAGAAGGGGGGCAGAGGCTTCCGAGGGCAAAGAGCCCCTGGGAAGGGATCCGCAGGGAACAGCTTTGAAAGGACCACAGCCCCCAGCCACGAGGGGAGCAAGCATGAGCCGGGGAGAGAGCTCTGCGCTTGCACACGGGATTCATCTCCACTGCCTCTGCCCGTTTCCAGCAACACAGAGCCAGGCAGAAACAGTTTCTCCAGCCCATTCACCTCCCCAACTCTTCCTCTCATGGCATGGCTGGGCTGTTTTCATCGCGCGTAAGTGCACACCACACACAGATGCCTGCACGAGGCCAGGCGAGCTCAAGGCTGGCGATACTTCTTTTTCAAGCTCGTGCGCCTGTGAGCGCAGGTCCCCTGGGCCGGTGCACTGCAGTTCCACCCAGGGGAGAGGTTCAGACCACGTCTCAGAAAACCTGAGTTTGCAGTAGAAAGCCAACAACGTGGCGTCAGAGCCAGGATAAAGACATGGCCCAAGGTAGCCTTTCGGTGGTCAAAGGTGCAGATGTCTGTGTGCCCCACTCAAGCTGTCAGAGCTGCAGGCCGGGTGGGCCCTGTGCCAGGCCGCAGCCCGGGTGAAATTCTGCAGGCACAGCACAGGGGAGGGAGATGGATGGGACCAGCCCAGGGGCTCACCCAAACCCACCAAAGCTTTGTGTGTGACATAAAGTGTGCTGGCCAGATAGATTCACCGAATGGGGGAATGAGAATAAACTATGTTTCAGCTGCATGTCCCCACCCCCATCGTCTTCATTAAAAAGGTGAAATCATCAATTTGGAGCAAGAGAGCTACGTAGGAGGGACAAGAAGTGGGAGAGGGAGGTGGCATGACAACAGCAGCAGCCCAGGGCCTCAGCAGTGTCAACGGAGCAGAGGGGATACCAGAGGCCAGGACAGCAACCCTCGCTCACCAGGAAGGAACTGTCACCATCTCCAGAGGACACTGGCCCTGCTCCTGTAGCACTAGCCATACACTGGGACCTTACTGCCAGTTAGGCGGTCAAGCCAAGCAGGGCGGTACCGCTGTCCCCAGCCTTCACTCGCCACCAGGGATGCAGCTCTGGATAACAACTTTTTTTTTTCTTTTTTTGAGACAGGATCTTGCTCTGTTACCCAGGCTGGAGTGCAGTGGTGCGATCTCAGCTCACTGCACCACCGCCTCCTGGGTTGAAGTGATTCTCCTGCCTCAGCCTCCCGAGTAGCTGAGATTACAGGTGCATGCCACCAAGCCAATTTTTTGTATTTTTTTCAGATGGAGTCTTGCTCAGCTGCCCAGGCTAGAGAGCAGTGGCATGATCATGGCTCACTGCAGCCTCTGCCTCCCAGGTTCAAGCAATTCTCCTGCCTCACCCTCCTGAGTAGCTGGGATTACAGGCACACATCGCCATGCCTGGCTAATTTTTGTATTTTTAGGAGAGATGGGGTTTCACCATGCTGGCCAAACTGGTCTCGAACTCCTGACCTCAAGTGATTCACCTGCCTCAGCCTCCCAAAGTGTTGAGATCACAGGCGTGAGCCATCGTGCCAGGCCTTTTGTATTTTTTGTACAGATAAGATCTCACTATGTTGCCCAGGCAGGTCTCAAACTCCTGACTCAAAACATCTGCCAGCCTAGGCCTCCCAAAGTGCTGGGATCATACACGTGAGCCACCATGCCAGGCCAGTGCCAGACAACTCCTGGCCAAGAGCCTAGCCCGGGGCAGCAGGCAACTGTGCAGCATGGGAGGGACCGTCGTCACCCATCCAGGAGACCTCGCTCTGCTACACACTGTTCGGGGAAGTGCTGTCCCTGGGCAGGACAGGCAGGGTCACGTTTGAGGGCTCCCATGTTCAGGGGCCGTGCCAGGCTGGCCCCTTCCAATCTCCCAGTTCACACAGCAGGAAGCTAAGGTGCTGCGGGTTCACGATTTGTCCAGACCCACAGAGAAGGAGTGGAGAGGACTCGAGCTTGACGAGGAAGCCCATATCCACTACGGGCTGAGGCCGGACTGGCACTGGGAGCCCTCGTCCTCTGGGTTCGCTCTCAACCCGAACCGTAAGGCGCAAAGCAGCCTCACTCACAAGGTTCTGCTTATTCTCTGGCCTGCATTTTGCTGTTCTCAGTCCTGTCAGAATGACTGTCTCCAAGCTGGGGAGGAGTCCACTCCATGTGTGCTCAGCTCACCTGAGCGGTAGCTGCTCCGCAGGCAGAAGAACCGGAAGACATCAGGAGAAAAGGTCTTCAGAAAGTCCTGGTAAAGCGAGAGACAGGCAGTCACGAGGCTTTGCTTTTACACTTCACACTGTTCAGAGAATATGTTACTTACTATAATTACATAAGTTATCTCTACCTATCAAGAAATCAGGAATCTTGATGAAAATGAGCCCTCCAAACTCACAATTACCACCTGTTTCCTGGTGATTTCCTCACTGAACTTTCCACATTTGATGTCAGTATTCGTGGAAAGAGCAAGAAGAGAAAGCCGGTTTGCCCTGAAAATCTGCACCTGCACAGGCTCCAGGAGGAGTGTGTCCTGTGCTCAGCCTGGGCTCTCTTTCTACACGACAGGGACGTGGGACGGACAGCATGGAGCAATGCTGTGCTCAGGAAGAGACCAGGTAGGTGGCGGGAGGCACACCAGCTCTGGCTGCCTGCGGGCCCCCAGGAGAAGCTTGCAGTTAACGTCAGACCCGGCTGACCTCCCCGGCTCAGCCCAGCCAAGGGGCAACAGCATCACTCATCCTATTTGGCGGCACAGTTCTCATAAACACTGGGCTAAAGCATGCGCTAAGTCTGTCTCTTGAAGACTAAACCACCCAGCTTCTGATTAAACGTAAGTAAAACTCAGAACCCAACCGGTATCCTCCTATAGATCATTTAGAAAACGTTTGTCCAGAAAGAAGTGGAGCTTTCTACATGAGGAAGCTTAGGAGAGGCATTAGAGGCACTGCAAAAGCAGTGCAGCCCTCAGCAAAACCTCCTGTGGGGCGCTCAGGGTTCAGCTCTGGCAGCTACTTTTAAGAGATGGGATGAGATGAGTGGGGGAGAGAAGGAAGAGGGCTCTGCCCAGCTTGGGCTTCCACCGTGGCCCCAAGAAAGCAAGCCGAGCTCCGGCTGCACCCCTGGCCAGGGACGCGCTCCGACAGGAGCCCGAGTGGCTCCTTGCCTGGATCTGCAGCACATGGTGGTAGCTCTGACCAAAGCCCCCTTTCCAGCCACCACCTCAGAAGACAGAACTGGCTCACCCCATGCCTGTCCTCTGCGCAGGAAGCTGTCACCGACCTTGCTGGAGTGAGGACTGCGTTTCCGTCTCCCTCGGGTAAACCTCATCCCCTCTTCTCTAGGCTGATGGGCAGCAACACAAGCCCACAGCACAGGGGCTGACACCAACCCGCAGTCTGCACCCGCTCCTCAGAGCTCAGACACTCACTTCCTCTGCAGGGTGGTCGTGGCAGCACAGAGCTGCCAGGGAGAGTGAGCCGGAAACGGCGGAGTCCAGCTCAAAATACTGCATCACAACACATGGTATTTTATAAGGCATAAAAGACTGGTCTAAGGCCATGCTGCTCAACAGCCCTACTGAGAGCAAAACAAACACAACTGAAGAGCATCTTGGGGTAGAAGGGACTGTCCCTGCTGCAGGCTGCAGCGGCCTCGCCCACCGGGTAGGAAGGAGGGGGCTCCCTGGACTGCTGAGCTGGAAGGAGGAGGACACTGCTTCACCTGCCTCCGGGGCTCAGTCCCTTCAGAGGATGGAGCGGGTCTGGTCTGCCTTCCACCAGGAAGGAGCTCAGCCCCCACCCCACAACCCAACTCCTGTCTGCCTGTGCCTGAGGCAGTGAAGGGCATTCTCATGTGGGCTGGCATTAATCAGAAAGCTGCTGGGCCAATGTCCTAACACAGGGGTGCTCAACCTGGGGTCCACAGACCTCCTAGGGGCCTACAGAGAGAAGGCGGGAGGGCGGGGAGATCTGTGAACTGGGATGGTTACACAGTTATGTGTTTATTTCTGCCAGCCTTGCACTGAAGTGGGTATTTCCTTCGATGGTCAGTGCAGGCAGCAAACACATCGGGACGCACAGAGCCTGGCATGGTGGCCACAGCTGCCACAGGTGACCCCGCAGGGATGACATCACACGCCACAAATCACACGAGAGGACGGCAGCCATCAGACCCCACCCACGCTGAGCTAACCGCTGAGTCAAGCAGAGCCCCCGCTCCTCTACTTCAGTTATCATCCACGGCCTCTGGGATCCTATGTATTTTATGTATTTAAAGCAAATTGTAAGGCTGGGTCCACAGACTTCACCAGGCTGCCACAGGGGCCTGGGGTGGGGAGGGGGAGCTGGGGTGTGTGTGTGTGTGTGTTTGCGCACGTGCGTGCATGTGTGTGTGAAGAGCCCCTGTCCAATCCAACAGTAATTCATCAGTAATCACACTGGAATTCAATTTCCATCTGTCCATCTCCTGGGTGCTCCTTCCCAAATTGTGAAAAAAAGAATATGATTCCTGGGTCCTCTAATTCGCAACTCGCAGGCTCATTTGAGACCCTCCCTCACCCGAGGTGTGGTTCCAATTAACGCACACGCCCATGTCCTGCTCGTTTCAGTTCAGGTTGCGCCCTATTTAGGTCTCCACATTTCGGTGTGGAAACACCACTCACAAGCAGGCTCCACGCTCCCCACTTCATTCCAAAAAGGATTTCCCCTGGCTTTCTCTCAAAGGGGTTTTCCTCTCATTCAGAATGTAAACGCATGCAGAATTAGCCTCAGTGTGTTTTCACAAATCTAATAGTTCTCTGAAACTCCAACAACATTAAAGGCTTATCTTCCCTGTACTTGCGGGGGCGGGCGCTACTGCAGCGAGCTATAGTAGTTCTAACAGAAATCTGGAATCTAATCTTTCTAGAGCATTGAGTTTCTATGGACTAAAGGGGAAACATATTATAACTTCTTCATTACACAGTATTCTGACAATGATGTGAAAACTCTTGAATACTGTGGGTGCTCACGGACATTAATTTTTTAGCGTGTTCCTGCTCTGGGCCGGCTGACATCAGCAAGTTTCTATACTACTCCGGTTCCACCCTGCAACCTGCCACAGCTACCTGAGAGGCAAAATGTGGCGATGGCGGTGTAAGCTCGTGCTGGAACTCTCCAGGAGGTAAGCAATCTCCCAGAGCCCAGGCCGGAGGACCGGATCGGCCTTCAGGTGGGGACGGTAACAAGCCATGTGAGCCCCAGTGAGCTCACGAGGTAACAGGGTGCACACTCACAGGGAGCCCGCTGGGTTCACATGCCAGCTGCCGAGGGACTTCCTATGATGCCAGCACTGCACACACCCCTGGAGCCCCTGGGCAGAAGCAGGCACCAGAGCCTCTCTACTGGGCCAGGCCCTAGCTTGCTTTGAGAGGTATAATAACTAGAAAGCAGGTTTTAAACCATTATCTGAGCTCCAGGGTTGAGCTCTTTCTACATGGACTGTGGCCTCCATTACGCAGAAAGCACTGGATTTTCACCCAGGCTATTATAAAGATCTATCAATAGTCTCCAAGACAAAGAGGACTGGCGGGAAAAGGGTCTTATGCTAGAAACCAGGAATGTGGCAAGTATTTTTAAGATGTAGGGCAATAACATCTCCAAGGAACTATGGGCTGAGGGTAGGTGCGAGCTACCAAAAATATAAATGAAAAATCACCAGTAAATACATATAGACAAATCAACACAGCAAATAGACAAAGGCATAGAAATTTAAAATCTAGTTGCCATTCTTCACAAATTAACAAGAAAAATGGGCCAGGTGCCATGGGTCACACCTGTAACCCCAGCACTTTGTAAGGCTAAGGCAGGAGGATTGCTTGAGCCCAGGAGTTTGAGACCAGCCTGGGCAACACAGTGAGACTTCGTCTCTACAAAAAATACAAAATTAGCAGGTGTGGTAGTGCACGCCTGTGGTCCCAGCTCCTCAGGAGGCTGAAATGGGAGGTTTGCTGGAGCCCACGAGTTCCAGGCTGCAGTAAGCTAGGACTGCACCAGGTGCCACTGCACCAGGTGCCTGGGTGACAGCAAAACCCTCTCTCAAAAAAAAAAAAGAAAGAAAAAAAGGAAAAAAGGTAACCTGATTATAAGTCTAATTTGATGCTGGAGAGACCTGGGAAACAGACATTTTCATCTACTGCCAGTAGGAATGTAAATCATACTCATTGATAAAATCACCAGGGGCTGTATCCAAAACATACTGAATGTGCCTGTATCTCTGATATGCAATTCTACCTCAAGGCACTTTTCTCAAGTCACTAATCATTAGATGTGCACAGATACTTAGCTAAAGGATATTCATCACAGCACTGCAGCCTGCACAGTACAGGTCTCACAAACAAGCCCAACAACAGGGAAATAAAATCACGGTGCCTCACTGCCATGAGCCACTAAGCGGCTGCTAAAAATAATGCAGACATGGCAATGTCTGTGAAAATTTAAAATGCACATGCCCTAGTGGAAAATACAGTAGGATTTAAATGACCATCAATAGGGGATTCTTTAAATTAATTAAGCTGCACCCACACACTGGACTACGCAGCCATTCGAAAGAATGAACCAACTCCATATGGTAGAAAACCGACTGAGGCCGAGAGACTAATCAAGCAAGTGCAAAACTACACCACTGCGTGTGAAGAGAAGATGAGAAGCACAGCTACAGGGAGATGTGTGCACACACACACCTGCTCCGAGAAAACTAACCGCTGCTTCAGGAGAGAAGCCAGGCAACAGTGAACGTGGTCGGGCAGGAGGCCTGCTTTCCATACTTAGTACCTTTGAATTTTTCTACTGTGTGCTTCTCTGTCTTGTCTGCAGTTTTCAAACTTTCTGCAATTAAACCCATCACGTCTATAATCAAATTAAAACCTCACTTAAATTGTTAGGGAAAAGGCGGCACGCATACGACACTGCCTCATGAATGAGACAGAGGAGAAAGGTTGATGTGTATTGGCCTATCGTGTATAACGGAACACAGGAAGGTGAATCCAAAACAGAGAACACAACTGTGGCTGCTGGGGAGGGAATGGGTGCAGGCGGGCTCCAGGCCAGCCTTCTCCATGCTGTCTTTAGTGTTAATGCTGAACCCTGCAAATGTTTCACAGATACGACAAATAAAAGTAAATTGGGACCGGATGCAGTGGCTCATGCCTGTAATCCCAGCACTTTGGGAGGCCGAGGCAGATGAACCTGAGGTCAGGAGTTCAAGACCAGCCTGGCCAACATGGTGAAACCCCATCTCCACTAAAAATACAAAAATTAGCTGGGTGTGGTGGTGTAGGCCTGTAATCCCAGCTACTTGGGAGGCTGAAGCATGAGAATCGCTTGAACCTGGGAGGCAGAGGTTGCAGTGAGCTGAGATCACGCCACTGTACTCCAGCCTGGGCAACAGAGCAAGACTCTCTCAAAAAAGACAAAACAAAAAGTGAATTGGAAAGGGGAAGAGAGACCATCACACCGGAAACAAAGAGAACAAATGAACCTCTTGTGTTAATGAAAGGAGATCATTACACACTGCGAGTATATGTTCAGACCACAGAGCTTTAGTGGGATGCAGTCTACAAGAAAAAGAAATTTAAGTCCAGAATAGGTGAATCACAGAAACAGAAAGTAGATGAGTGGCTGTCAGGGGCTGGGAGGAGGTGGGAGTGAGAAGTGATGGCCCATGGATGTGGCGTTTCTTTTTGCGGTGATAAAAACGTTCTTAGAGGCTGGGCGCGGTGGCTCACGCCTGTTAGCCCAGCACTTTGGGAGGCCAAGGCGGGTGGATCACAAGGTCAGGAGATCGAGACCAGCCTGGCTAACATGGTGAAACCCTGTCTCTACTAAAAATACAAAAAATTAGCCGGGCATCGTGGCGGGCACCTGTAGTCCCAGCTACTCGGGAGGCTGAGGCAGGAGAATGGCGTGAACCCGGGAGGCGGAGCTTGCAGTGAGCCAAGATTGTGCCACTGCACTCCAGCCTGGGTGACAGAGCGAGACTCCGTCTCAAAAAGAAAAAAAAAAAATTCTTAGATAGTGGTGATGGTTTCACAACTGCGAATATCCTACAAACCACTAAGCAGTACCATTTAAATAGTATACTTATATAGTATGTGCGTTATATTTCAATAAAGCTATTAGTTTAAAAAGAAATAAAAAAGAAGGCTTAAGTTTTACTCAATAGTTTTACTGTTAATGGTAATATTAGTATTAAGTTTTAAAATTTATTGTGTGTATTTTAAGATAAAACAAAAAGTTGATATGCTCTCATAAGATGTTTAGTAAGAGAGGAAAATAAAGAGCTAAAACTAAAAAGCCCTGTGATATTAAATTTTATTTGGATATATCAAAACCTAAATAAGGAATCTATTTTGTACGTGCAGGTTTATCTCCCTCTCCCTTAGCTCTGACCCCTGACAAAGCCTAGACGCAGTGTCACTCCAGTAGCAATCAACATCGCAGTACCCAAATCTTGCCTTCAAAATCCCATTTCCCCTCAAAGGCAGGGATGCTGCTTGGAGAAACGGCAGGTCTGGGTAGGAAAGCAAAAGGCAGGCAGGTGCAGGAGCACAACAGAGGCCGAGGGGCCTGTCCCTGGGGGACCGGAGCCAGTCAGAAGAGCCCTCCCTGGCTAAATCTGGGATGATTTCAACACCCAAAAGATAATGACTGAATTGACAATATACTAAATAAATATAAATCAATGACTCTGTCTACTAAAAATAGAAAGACAAAACTCTTTTCTTTAAGAGGAATGCCAACTAATAAATGTAAAAGAAGGAACAATTAGACAACCATGACTTTGCAATAACCAATGAAATACGTGATCAAAGTGAAGCCTCTAAACCATAGGGTGGAAGGTTATTAGGAAACAAATTACCACACAGCATGCCACCTCTCAGATGCTTAATATTCATAAGAAGAAAATAAACTCTGCAGTAGAGGGATCTGATAGTCATTCCTTAACAAATGGTAAAACTCACCAACATGAATTGTAGGGCAACCTGACCTTGCAGTCCCCAGGGAATGCACTGTGAGTTCACAGCATCAACTACAAGGTATTCCTGCCAAAAAGCTTCTACCTGGATCAAACTGACCCTTTAACCCTCACTTCCCGTGAAAGGAACTACAGGAGATAGAAGAACAAGCTAAATGACAACCCAACGAAACAGACAAATCCAAAATGTGGGATGTTCAACAAGACAAGTGGCCCAATCTCATCAAAAAGTCAACACCACAGGAAAAATAAAAGGAGAAAGACTGCTGTAGATTAGATTAGAAACCTAGAAAGGACAATGAAATATAATTCAGCCTAAAGGAAGGAAATTTTGACATGGAATATAGCATAGGTGAATCTCGAGGACACCATGCTAAGTGAAATAAGCCAGTCCACTTACATGAGATCTAGAGCAGCCAAAATCATGGAAACAGAAAGTAGAAGGGTTGTTGCCAAGGCCTGGGGAAAGGGGAAATGGGAAGTTGTTCAGTGAGTCCACAGTTTTGGTTTTACAAGATGAAAAAATTCTAGAGATCTGTTGCATAACAATGTGGACATATTAACGCTACTGAACTGTATGGTTAAGATGATAACTTTTATGTTACGTGGTTTTTTTAACCACATTTTAAAAAACCCTAAAAAGACACAACATACAAATGCAACACATGAACCTTGATCAACTCCTCGTTTAAAAATAAAAGTATAAAACACATTTTGGGGATAACTGGAGAAAACAGGCCAGGTGCGGTGACTCATGCCTGTGATCCCAGCACTTTGGGAGGCTGAGGCAGGTGGATCACCTGAGGTCAGGAGTTCGAGACCAGCTTGGCCAACATGGTGAAACCCTGTCTCTACTAAACAAAACAAAACAAAAATTAGCCAGGCATGGTGGTGTGCACCTATAATCCCAGCTACTCGGGAGGCTGAGGCAGGAGGATCATTTGAACCCGGGAGGTGGAGGTTGCAGTAAGCTGAGATCACGCCACTGTACTCCAGCCTGGGTGATAGTGAGACAAACAAAAAAACAAAAAAACAACAACAAAAAAAGAAAAACAGACTACAGACTAGATAATATTAAGAAATTACTGCTAACTTTTTAGGTGTTTGGATTATGTAGGAAAGCATCCTTATTTTTAGGAGTTGGTTACAGAATAGAGAAGTGTCATGATGTCTTCAATGTATTTTCTAATGGTCAATAACAAGCATTATATACAGGCGTGCATGTACACACATGCTCACACAAATGTGCACACGCACACATGCTCACCACTCCCATAAACACAGATAAAGCCCCTGAAGGGTACCACAGCCCGCCAGCCCCGAATATGCCTCCCTGGCATACAGATTATTTTGAGCTAAAGACCACTGAGAACAAGCAGATGCAGGAAATGCTCTAAAAACAGGGTGCAAGTTTTCCTTGTAAACAAAGCTCCCAGTTGTAAAAGATGTGTCCTGCTGTAGCAGGGTAAGGACTCCCTAACAACTCTCAATAGAGAGGCTCAATCTGCAAAACAAATTTTACTCAACAATCCTTGTTTATCACTTTTCCTAGTCACCCTCCCAAAACCTGCCTGCCCCTCCTCAAGCCCAAATCTCCTTTTTTTTTTGTTTGGCCTAGCATAGTTCACAGGCAGACCTCAGACATACTGAGGGGTTGGTTCCAGACCACCACGATAAAGTGAATATCACAATAAAGCAAGGCACACGTATTTTCTGGTTTCCCAGTGCATATAAAAGTTATGTTTACACTATTATACTGCAGTCTATTAAGTATATAATAACATTATGTCTGAAAGAACAATGTACATACCTTAATGAAAAAATATTTTATTGCTAACAAAAATGCTAACAATCATGAGCCTTCAGTGAGTCATCTTTTTGCTGGTGGAAGGTTTTGATTCAATATTATGGCTGCTGACTGATCAAGGTAGTGGTTGATGAAGGCTGAGTTACTGTGGCAATTTCTTAAAACAAGACAATAATGAAGTCTGTGCCATCAATTGGACTCTTCCTTTCATGAAAGATTTCTCTGTAGCATCCAATGTTTGATAGCATTTTACCCACAGCAGAATATCTTTCAAAACTGGAGCCAATCCTCTCAAACCCTGCCATTGCTTTATCAACTAAATGTATGCAATTGTCTAAATCCTTTGTTGTCATTTCAACAACGTCCACAGCATCTTCACCAGGAGTAGATTCCATCTCAAGAAACCACTTTCTTTGCTCATTCATAAGAAGCAACTCCTCGTTTGTTCAACTTTTATCATGAGGTTGCAGCAGTTCAGTCACATCTCCAGGATCCATTTCTAATTTCAATAGTTCTCTTGCTATTCCCACCATATATGCAGTGACTTCCTCCAATGATGTCCTGAACCCCTCAAAGTCAACCATGAGAGTTGGACTTAACTTCTTTCAAACTCCTGTTAATGTTAATATTTTGGCCTATTCTCATCAATCATACATGTTCTTACTGGCATCTAGAACGGTGAATCCTTTCCAGAAGGTTTCCAATTTACTTTGCCCAGCTCCATCAGAGGAATCACTATCTACGGCAGCTATAGCCTTATGAACTATTTTTCTTAAATAGTAAGATTTAAAAGTTGAAATTATTCCTTGATCAATGGGCTGCAGAATGTTCTGTTAGCAGCATAAAAACAATATTACTCTCATTGTATGTCTCCATCAAAGCTCCTGGATGACCAGGTGCACTGTCAATATTTGGAAAGGAATCCTTTCTTCTGAGCAGTAGGTCTCAACAGTGGGCTTCAAATATTCAGTAAACCATGCTGTAAATGGATGTGCTGTCATACAGGCTTTGATATTCCACGTATACAGCATAGGAAGCGTACACTTAGCATAAATCTTTTTTTTTTTTTTGAGATGGAGTGTAGCTGTCGCCCAGGCTGGAGTGCAGTGGCACAATCTTGGCTCACTGCAACCTCCGCCTCCTGGGTTCAAGCAGTTCTCTTGCCTCAGCCTCCCAAGTAGCTGAGATTACAGGCACCCACCACCATGCCCAGCTGATTTTTGTATTTTTAGTAGAGACAGGGTTTCACTGTGTTGGCCAGGCTGGTCTCGAACTCCTGACCTCATGATATGCCCACCTGGGCCCGCCAAAGTGCTGGGATTACAAGCGTGAGCCACTGCACCCAGCCGACTTAGCATAATTCTCAAGGGCCCTAGGATTTTTTGAATTGTCAATGAGCGCTGGCTTCAACTTAAAGTCATCAGCTGCATTAGCCCCTAACAACAGTCAGCCTGTCCTTTGAAGCTCTGAAGCCAGCCATTGACTTCTTTCTAGCTACAAAAGTCCTAGACAGCATCTTCTTCCAACAGAAGGCTGTTTCATCTACATTAGAAAGATCTGCTGTTTACTGTGGCCACCTTCATCACTTATTTTAGCTAGGTCTTCTGGATAACTTGCTGCAGCTTCTCCATCGGTACTTGCTGCTTCACTTTGTAGTTTTATATTATGGACATGAATTCTTTCCTTCAACCTCACAAACCAACCCCTGCTAGCTTCCAACTTTTCTTTGCAGCTTTCTCATCTCTCTCAGCCTTCATAGAACTGAAAAAATCTAGGGCCTTGTTCCAGATTAGGCTGTGGCTTACAGGAATGTTGTGGCTGGTTTGATCTTCTCCATCCAGACCACTCAAACTTTCTCCATTATCAGCAATAAGGCTGTTTTGCTTGCTAATCATTTGTGTGTTCGCTGGAATAGCACTTTTGATTTCCTTCAAGAACTTTTCCTTTGCATTCACAACTTGGCTAAATATTTGGTGCAAGAGGCTTAGCTTTCAGCCTGTCTCAGCTTTTGACATACCCTCCTCATTAAGCTTAAGCATTTCTAGCTTTTGATGGAAAGTGAGAGATGTGTGACTCTTCCTTTCACTTGAACACTTAGAGGCCACTGTAGGGCTAGTAACTGGCCCAATTTCAATATTGTTGTGTCGCAGGGAATAGGGGAGCCCAAAGAGGGGCAGATCTAAGGGAATGGACAGTTGGTGGAGCAGTCAGAACATGCACAACACATACTAAGTTCTGTCTTCCATGGATGTGGTTCATGGAGCCCCAAAACAATTACAACAGTAACATCAGAGATCACTGGCCACAGATCACCATAACAGATTTAATAATGAGAAACTTTGAAATAATGCAAGAATTACCCAAACATGACACACAGAAACAAAGTGAGAACATGCTGTTGGCAAATTGTGCCAACAGATTTGCTCGGTGCAGGGCTGCCACAAACCTTCAATCTGTAAAGACACAGCATCTGCGAAGTGCGGTAAAGTGAAGCTCAATAAAGCAAGGTCCCTGCAGTGGCCGGGCTCCGACCCCCTCTGCACCATGCAACCCCATGGCTGGGTTCGGACCCCCCTCTGCGTCATGCAACCCCGTGGCCAGGCTCTGACCCCTCCTCTGTGTCATGCAACCCCGTAGCCGGGCTCCGACCCCCCTCTGCGTTATGCAACCCCGTGGCCAATCCCCCTCTGCGTCATGCAACCCCGTGGCCGGGCTCCGACCCCCTCTGCATCATGCAACCCCGTGGCCGGGCTCTGACCCCCACCCCGCGTCATGCAACCCTGTGGCCGGACTCCGACCCCCCCCCCCCCACATCATGCAACCCCGTGGCCGGGCTCCAGCACCCCCTGCATCATGCAACCCTGTGGCCGGGCTCTGGCCCCCTTCTGCACCATGCAACCCTGTGGCTGGGCTCTGACCCCCTTCTGCGTCATGCAACCCCATAGCTAGGCTCCGACCCCGCTCTGTACCATGCAACCCGGTGGCTGGGTTTGGACCCCCTCTGCGTCATGCAACCCCGTGGCTGGGCTCCGACCCTCCTCTGTGTCATGCAACCCTGTGCTCCACCTCCACGTGTGCCACGCACGCTCTAATACATTTCTCTTTGTTTTTCTCTTGCTAATCTGTCTTTGGCCAGTCTATTTACTAATTTAATTTAGGCTCCCCGGTGAGAGAATCTAAGCTGAGTAGGGGAAAAAGATCCTACACAGCAAATACAGCAAAATCATCACACTATTGAATCTGGGTGGAGCCATAGTGATGTTTCTTTCAACTTTTCTATAGGTTTGAAATTTTGCCTAGGGTAAAATGGAAAAATTCTACTTAAGGAAACTATATACAAATTATTTTGTGAGGAGCAGTCCCTGTTGGTGTATCCTAAATCTGACAGGTACAGCTTTCACTGGTTTGCTATTTAGGCAGTGAGATCTGGATACTATTCTTCTCCATTTATTTTGCAATTAAATTAAATCTGGCTTTAAAGACAGGCCAGAAGACAAAGGAGGAGTTCAAACTATGTCAGCCAGAGCCCTCCGCGGGTGCGCCTGTTTTTCATTCACACAGAAATTCACATTCCATGTGTCAGCACCACAGCACGATGCCATTTTTCAGGTTGGTTAAGGATCCGGCCAGCTCTGAGCCTATTAAAGGCAAACAGCAAAACCCAAACAAATCCCAAAGCCACACTAGCAGGAGGCGGTGGGTGAGGGCAGGAAGGAAGTCAGCAGATGCGCCAAGAGGGAGACAACCATTATACAAGGAAAAGGCAAAGAAGGCGGCGCCGGCCTCGAAACGCGGAAAGAGAAAGCGAAGCTCCACCGAGAAAGGGACTGCGGAAACCTGCAGGAGGCGCAGCTGAGGGAGTGCGATCAGGCGGAGAGCCAAAGTGGGAGGGAGGTGAGGCAGGTCTCGTCCTAAGAAAGGGGCCAGAGGGCACTGGGAATGGGATTCCGTGGTTCTCAAATGACACAGAAGCCTTTAAGATGGGTTCCACAAGCTATCGGCACCTCAGAGATACAATACAAAAAGCACGTTACCTTAATAGTAATGTAGTTTTTTAATGATTTGGACATTTTTTCTTCTTTGCCTTTGACGTGCAAATGCCCTGAAACAAAAACAAAAGCATTCAAGTCTGAGCTAGGTGAGGAGACTCTCTGGTCTCAGGGACACATGGCTCCCCAGGAAACGAACGGGAACCTGCACATATCCAATGTATAGGCCAGTGTATGTTGGTATAAATCTGCCCCCGAATCTTCACCCGTGCTGGGCCTTCCGGGAAGACACGACCTGCCCTTGTTCCACAGTGCAGGGACACCCAGCCCCACAGTGAGAGCGAATGGCAGGGGTGCCCCAGCTGACTCAGAAGCTAAACAAGAGCCAGCAACCGTGGTACCGACAGCAGTATTTCGTCTATTTTTTCCTCTCCTGTAATTCAGAGATACTGATTTAACAGACAGCATCTGAAGAAATGACAAAGCTCTCATTTGGCAAATCAGGCACTTGGCGGTAAAGCTTGTTGACCGTTGTCCAAAAACAGAGTGGCGCTTGTGGGTCTCTGAGTGGGAAGAATCAGAGGTCCTGTTGCAGTTGTTTTCACAGGCTTTGATGACTTGGGTATTATTTCATCCCCTATGTATGTGAAAGACAGGAGGAAAACCAAACCCATTTAAGGAACTCCTAAATGTGACCCTGAAATTCTCCCTGGCCTGTAGCTTTACAAGGCTTATCTCCAAGAGAAGAGCTTTCTGTTTCTAACAGAAGACTCTTCCTCTTTTTCTGACACAACTTCAAATAGCAGCGCTCCAGGCCGGATGCAGTGGCTCACACCCGTAATCCCAGCCCTTTGGGAGGCTAAGGTGGAAGGACCGCTTGAGCCCAGAAGTTGAAACCAGTCTGGGCAACATGGCAACACCCGGTCTCTACAAAAAAGTTAAAAATTAGCTGGGCGTGGTGGGGCACACCTGCAGTCCCAACATCCCAGCAACTCAGGAGGCTGAGGTGGGAGGATCGCTTGAGCCCAGGAGGTTGGGCCTAGAGTGAGCTATGTTCATGCCACTGCACTCCAGCCTGGGCCACAGAGCGATACTCTGCCTCAAAAATAAATAAATAAATAAACAAACCAACCAACCGATTAGAATGTGATTTCCAAAAAACATATATAACTTTGAACTTGTAATTCTATCTAATGTGATTATACCAAGAGTGATTCTGATTTTTTAAAATGGATGATAGTTGGAAAATGAAACACATTTGCTAAGGCCTGAATGTTTATGTCCTCCCAAATTCCTGTCAAAATCCTCAGCCCTCAAGTGACGGAAACTGAAGGCAGGGCCTGTGGGCGGTGATGAGGTCACAGGGGCAGAGCCAGTGTGAATGGAATCAGTGTTTTTATAACAGAGGCCCCTCGAGAGCTGACGGCCGTTTATGAATGGGAAGCAGGCCCTCCCGAGACACTGAATCTGCCAGTGCGCTGATGCAGGACTTCCAGCCAGCAGAACTGTGAGGAATTCATTGCTGTTGTTCATAAGATGCCCGCTTTTAGTATTTGGCTATAGCAGCCCTAACAGGCTGGGATAGCGTCTGCCCACTTAGCTCCTCCATCCACTGGGTACAGGAGAACAGGTGTCACTTCTCCTATGTCAGGAGACACTGATGTTTTGTTTGGGGCCAAACTAGTATGAAAAAGATTGCTGGTATCTTAATAGGTAGTAAAAAATCACTGAAAAATAGCAACAAAACTTTCCCACCAGGTGCGTGGCTCACGCCTATAATCCCAGCACTTTGGGAGGCAGAGGTGGCAGATCACTTGAGGTCAGGGGTTTGAGCCCAGCCTGGCCAACATGGTGAAACCCTGCTTCTACTAAAAATACAAAAATTAGCCGGGTGTGGTGGTATGCACCTGTAGTCCCAGTTACTAGGACAGCTGAGGCAGAAGAATTGCTTGAACCCAGGAGGCAGAGGTTGTGGTGAGCTCAGATAGTGCCACTGTACTCCCGGGCTGGGGGACGAAGCGAGATTGTCTCAACAACAACAACAACAACAACAAATGCTTTCCCATTCCCACATCAGAAGGTGAACACGACCTCCGTTTCTAGACCCCGGCCCCTCCTCATTACCTGACAGGGCAAAGTGTCAGCACAGCTAAGGCTGCCCTTCCTGCTCCCCAGCTCCACACTCGCAGAAGGGCTCACGGCAGGTCATTGTTGTCAATAACAAACCCTGACCTACTGAACAGGATAAACCTGCAGACAGAAACGCACCTGCGGAGGGAGCAACTCCAGCTCCTCAGACAGTTCAGGGGGTGCTGAACTGAGCCCTGAACGAAGTCACTGAGGAAGTGACTTTGGGGCAATCAGCCTCATCTATTTACTTTCATGAAGAAACCCAAGTGAACCCTGCTGCGGACCAGAAAACCGGAGCACTTCTGCATTTAATGTCACCTTACTGTGACATCCTAATTTCCCAATTCAAGGATTTCAAAAACTAGTATTTGTTAATTTCCTGTATTTCAGATGTCAAAGTTTGCATCTCCAAATCTATCACTACCAAACACTCTTTATCTTCCTTTATCTGGGACGAGGGACACGACTACCTCTGTGCCTGAGACACAGTGTCTCAGCCCCACCAGATGGGCTCCCAGCACGCTTCCTCTCCAAGAACACAATTCAGAAGTCCTTGGACCACGGAAGAGAGACCTCTTTCCCCATGGTCAAAAGTGGAGTGCAGGCCCCCGGCTGTGGAAATCAGTGCTGGGCTCCCCGAGGGGTGATGCCTTAAATATTCCACCACTGGGCAGTGTGCACCCCCTCCCACGTGAGCGCCAGCTGAAACGGAAGTGAGGGCGGCAGGTGTTTGTTCTGATTAGAAACTCCACCGACACCGGAATAAAGCCGATTTCAGCTAGTGCTGAGCCCTCCCCAGGGAAATGGTATGGGGTGCTGGACAACAGGTCCTAAGTCCTCAAACAGCCACGCAGCCAGCTTTGTTTCTGCTTCATTTTTAGACAAAAACTGGGGCACTGTGAGAGGCAGACACAGTAGGTAATGGTAGGGGCAGAGCCGCCTGCTGGGTCCCCCGACTCAACAGGGTAAGCCCAGGGTGAAGGACAAGCTGCAGGAAGTGACTTCGGGGCAATCAGCCTCATCTACTTTCACGAAGAAACCCAAGTGAACTCTGCTGCGGACCAGAAAACCGGAGCACTTCTGCATTTAATGTCACTTTACTGTGACATCCTAATTTCCCAATTCGAGGACTTCAAAAAATAGTATTTGTTAATTTTCTGTATTTTAGATGTCGAAGTTTGCATCTCCAAATCCTATCACTACCAAACACTCTTTATCTTTCTTCGTCTCAAATACCTTAGCTGTCCATCCCCAAAAGCTAATAAGACTAGTTAATTCTGGCCCTGTAAACTTGGAAATATAACTCTTCCAGTGTATCCAAGTGAATTCCAAAATTGCTGGGTTCGAGGTGTTGCTTAACTCATGGTGTTGCATCCACTTCTGAGAGCAGACAGCTGGGGTTCATCAGTTAGGTGTTTGAACAGTGGAAGAAAGGGCAGTGTTATTAGAAGATGGCAGAGATGTCTAGTGACAATATTATAGCTTCAGAAAGGAGTGTTCATAATTATCATTACATTGTACTACTTGAAGTTCTTTCTTAATAGTTTTACTTGAAAGAAACTTTATATAGAACAGCACTGCCAAACATTTTCCATACTCTAGTCAGTTCCAAAAAGGTATAATCATTGCTGCAATCCAAGGAAGTTCATGTCCAAATGATTGAAACTCAAAAATAATTTAAGAGGCAAATCCATTTCTTGACCTATTAGCTGATCTACTATGTATTTCCAAATGTAGCTGTTCTGCCGACAAAGACAGAACTGCCAGAATTGAAACAGAACAAATTAATCTGAAGTTATTACTTACCAGAATGCAGAAAATAATTTCCCCACTGCTTGCACTGATGAAAGACTTCACACTGTGCAATTTCGTTTTCATGATGTGGAAAAGCTAAATCTATCCCACCTGAATGGATATCCAGTTGACTTCCAAATACCATACTGCAAGACACAGTGCAAAGTAGTGAATTTATTCAATCAAGCAACAGATTTTCTTCTAACCTCATCTATTTATTCCCTCCAGCCTTTTTAATTCAGTGAATAAATGGATCTCAATTTTAAATCAATTTGCATGATAATTTAACTGATTCAAATGAAAACTGAAATCCTGTTATCACAAACCCATAATTCATGACTTTTCATCCTAGTAAAGGGACTTAATTCTTTTTGATCCAGGTTCTTTTTTTCTCTCTCTTTCTCTTTCTTTTTAACTCAAAAAATTACCTTTACTTACTTTCAATAGGTAGAGTTTAGTGGTTTTCCAATTTTAACAAGAGATGGAACTATAAAATCATGACAATGTTTCATTTGGCTTTTGCAAGCGTAACTAACAGTCACGTACCAATAACAAGGTAAGAGAGTTCAAAGCAACACAGGTTGCCATTTCTCCTACAGTGCTGTGCCATGCCTCCATAAAAACCGCATTTCTGCAAACCCACACAAAAAAATTAATGGGGTTGATGGGGGGAAATGAGGCTGGGCCAGCCCACTCGAAGCTCTGTCCCAGCTGCAGAAGCATGGCGACGCAGCAGGCCGGTGGATTTTCTTAAAATGATAGATACAGAAATTTCTAAGGTGCCAACGCCTCGCAGAGGTCCTTCCTGCTCCCACTGGTCTGGCTCCCTGTGCTCCGGGAAGGACTGCACACGGAGGTCTTGAGCCTGGGGAAACAGGCATCACAGAAACACACGTAATGTGACGTTCTAAGACTTTTACATCTTAGCTGGGCGTGGTGGCTCACGCCTGTAAACCCAGCACTTTGGGAGGCTGAGGCAGGCAGATCACGAGGTCAGGAGATCGAGACCATCCTGGCTAACACGGTGAAACCCCGTCTCCACTAAAAATACAAAAAATTAGCTGGGCGTGGTGGCGGGCGCCTGTAGTCCCAGCTGCTTGGGAAGCTGAGGCAGGAGAATGGCGTGAACCTGGGAGGCGGAGCTTGCAGTGAGCCGAGATTGCACCACTGCACTCCAGCCTGGGCGACAGAGCGAGACTCTGTCTCAAAAAAAAAAAAAAAAGATTTTTACATCTTAGCCATGGGTCGTCTCAGGGTAACTCTAACGTTCCCTGCAGTTCAAATGCTGTGAAGGAGACTGTGGGACCAGGACTAGGGAGGGGACGGGAGGGGCCTCATTTGTATTTGGATGGGCAATTCTCCCTTCCGAAGATCTGAAGCCAACACAACGATGTGCAAGTTTCACAAGCTGAACTATGGGGCCACCACCTTCACTATGCTAGTTTCGCTCCTGATCTCTACGTTACACCTAGTTTAAAATCAGAGAAGGCTCAGAAGGAACAACAGCAATGGTCTCTTCATTATTTAATCTTTCAACAAAAATAAGAATTTCACATAACATTATATTTGAAACTCACTAAATGTTTTCTACGTGCTTTAGAGAAATTATTTGAATCTAAAAAATGAATCTGCAACCCAGTTTATATGCCATAGTCTGCTATTAAGTATTGATAAACACATAGAAGTAAAGTGTGACTGGTGACTGGACATTTTTAATTTTTTAATCAAAAGTCAGGCCCATGCTTCCTACTAACAACAGAGTTTGAGGTCTGAGGAATGACGGAAGCGTTTCCAGATGAGCCACATAACCACAGTGCAAGTGGGTGGGGGCTTAGCAGAAAAGGGAATCTCTTTCTGGGTCTTAAAGAAGACCCACCAAAATTTAGATAGGCAGGTTGTGGGGGACAAGGCCTTCCCTCCTGGTAGAATGGGGCGACCCTACTCGGGGCTGAATACTCAAGCAGTCTGGGGGTCCATGAATGGAGCAGAGTCCTCGTGTGGGAGATAATTATCTCCAGCCAAACCCCCTCTACACCCAGCCAGGAAACACATCCCGGATACAATGCCCACAGGTTTTGGGGTGACTGGATTTATCCATCTGAAAATCTCTGATGTAGCTAATAGCTTAAAATGTTTACCTTAATCCTCCTTTCCTGTGTTTCTAATTTTTTAAAACTGTTCATTAAAATAAATATTGGCTATCAAGTATACTAAAATCCATGAGTTAACAGTGATTTTTTTAAAACCCGTTTCTAGTGCCGTTTCCAAGATGGCCGAATAGGAACAGCTCCAATCTACAGCTCCCAGGATGAGCGACGCAGAAGACGGGTGATTTCTGCATTTCCAACTGAGGTACTGGGTTCATCTCACTGGGGCTTGTCAGACAGTGGGTGCAGCCCACGGAGTGTGAGCCGAAGCAGGGTGGGGCATCGCCTCACCTGTGAAGTGCGAGGGGTCGGGGAATTCCCTTTCCTAGCCAAGGGAAGCTGTGACAGATGGTACCTGGAAAATCAGGACACTCCCACCCTAATACTGTGCTTTTCCAATGGTCTTAGCAAACAGCACACCAGGATTATATCCCACGCCTGGCTCGGAGAGTCCCATGCCCACGGAGCCTGGCTCACTGCTAGCACAGCAGTCTGAGATGAGCTGCAAGGCAGCAGTGAGGCTGGGGGAGGGGCGTCACCATTGCTGAGGCTTGAGTAGGTAAACAAAGTGGCCAGGAAGCTTGAACTGGGTGGAGCCCACCGCAGCTCAAGGAGGCCTGCCCACCTCTGTAGACTCCACCTCTGGGGGCAGGGCATAGCTGAACAAAAGGCAGCAGAAACTTCTGCAGACTTTGAAGAGTAGTGGTTCTCCCAGCACGGAGTTTGAGATCTGAGAATGGACAGACTGCTTCCTCAAGTGGGTCCCTGATCCCCGAGTAGACTAACTGGGAGACAACTCCCAGTAGGGGCTGACTGACACCTCATACAGCCGGGTACCCCTCTGAGACGAAGCTTCCAGAGGAAGGATCATGCAGCAACATTTGCCGTTTTGCAATATTTGCTGTTCTGCAGCCTCTGCTGGTGATACCCAGGCAAACAGGGTCTGGAGTGGACCTCCAGCAAACTCAACAGACCTGCAGCTGAGGGTCCTGACTGTTAGAAGGAAAACTAACAAACAGAAAGGACATCCACACCAAAACCCCATCTGTACGTCACCACCATCAAAGACCAAAGGTAGACAAAACCACAAAGATGGGGAGAAACCAGAGCAGAAAAGCTGAAAATTCTAAAAATCAGAGCGCCTCTTCTCCTCCAAAGAAACGCAGCTCCTCACCAGCAATGGAACAAAGCTGGACAGAGAATGACTTTGATGAGTTCAGAGAAGAAGGCTTCAGACGAGCGGTAATAACAAACTTCTCCGAGCTAAAGGAGGATGTTTGAACCCATCATAAAGAAGCTAAAAACCTTGAAAAAAGATTAGACGAATGGCTAACTGGAATAAACAGCGTACAGAAGACCTTAAATGCCCTGATGGAGCTGAAAACCATGGCACAACAACTACGTGATGCATGCACAAGCTTCAGAAGCCGATTTGATCAAGTGGAAGAAAGGGTATCAGTGATTGAAGATCAAATGAATGAAATGAAGCAGGAAGACAAGTTTAGAGAAAAAAGAGTAAAAAGAAATGAACAAAGCCTCCAAGAAATATGGGACTATGTGAAAAGACCAAATCTGTGTCTGATTGGTGTATCTGAAAGTGACAGGGAGAATGGAACCAAGTTCAAAACACTCTTCAGGATATTATCCAGCATAACTTCCCCAACCTGGCAAGGCAGGCCAACATTCACATTCAGAAAATACAGAGAACGCCACAGAGATACTCCTCGAGAAGAGCAACTCCACGACACATAATTGTCAGATTCACCAAAGTTGAAATGGAGGAAAAAATGTTAAGGGCAGCCAGAGAGAAAGGTCGGGTTACCCACAAAGGGAAGCCCATCAGACTAACAGCGAATCTCCTGGCAGAAACTCTACAAGCCAGAAGAGAGTGGGGGCCAATATTCAACATTCTTAAAGAAAAGAATTTTCAACCCAGAATTTCATATCCAGCCAAACTAAGATTCATAAGTGAAGGAGAAATAAAATCCTTTACAGACAAGCAAATGCTGAGAGATGTTGTCACCACCAGGCCTGCCTTACAAGAGCTCCTGAAGGAAGCACTAAACATGGAAAGGAACAACCAGTACCAGCCACTGCAAAAACATGCCAAATTGTAAAGACTATCAGGGCTAGGAAGAAACTGCATCAACTAACGAGCAAAATAACCAGATAACATCATAATGACAGGGTCAAATTCATACATAACAATATTAGCCTTAAATGTAAATGGGCTAAATGCTCCACTTAAAAGACAGACTAGCAAATTGGATAAAGAGTCAAGACCCATCAGTGTGCTGTATTCAGGAGACCCATCTCACGTGCAGAGACACACATAGGCTCAAAATAAAGGGATGGAGGAAGATCTACCAAGCAAAAGGAAAACAAAAAAAGAGCAGGGGTTGCAAACCTAGTGTCTGATAAAACAGACTTTAAACCAACAAAGATCAAAAGAGACAAAGAAGGCCATTACATAATGGTAAAGGGATAAATTCAACAAGAGCTAACTATCCTAAATACAGGTATGCACCTAATACAGGAGCACCCAGATTCATAAAGCAAGTCCTTAGAGACCTACAAAGAGACTTAGACTCCCACACAATAATAATGGGAGACTTTAACACCCCACTGTCAACATTAGACAGATCAACGAGACAGAAAGTTAACAAGGATATCCAGGAATTGAACTCAGCTCTGCACCAAGTGGACCTAATAGACATCTAAGAACTCTCCACCCCAAATCAACAGAATATACATTCATCTCAGCACCACATTGCACTTATTCCAAAATTGACCACATAGTTGGAAGTAAAGCACTCCTCAGCAAATGTAAAAGAACAGAAATTGTAACAAACTGTCTCTCAGACCACAGTGCAATCAAACTAGAATTCAGGATTAAGAAACTCACTCAAAACCACTCAACTACACGGAAACTGTACAACCTGCTTCTGAATGACTACTGGGTACATAACGAAATGAAGGCAGAAATAAAGATGTTCTTGGAAACCAATAAGAACAAAGACACAACATACCAGAATCTCTGGGACACATTTAAAGCAGTGTGTAGAGGGAAATTTATAGCACTAAATGCCCACAAGAGAAAGCAGGAAAGATCTAAAACTGACACCCTAACATCACAATTAAAAGAACTAGAGAAGCAAGAGCAAACACATTCAAAAGCTAGCAGAAGGCAAGAAATAACTAAGATCAGAGCAGAACTGAAGGAGATAGAGACACAAAAAACCCTTCAAAAAATCAATGAATCCAGGAGCTGGTTTTTTGAAAAGATCAACAAAATTGATAGACTGCTAGCAAGACTAATAAAGAAGACAAGAGAGAAGAATCAAATAGACGCAACAAAAAATGATAAAGGGGATATCACCACCGATCCCACAGAAATACAAACTACCATCAGAGAATACTATAACACCTCTATGCAAATAAACTAGAAAATCTAGAAGAAATGGATAAAATTTCTGGACACATACACCCTCCCAAGACTAAACCAGGAAGAAGTTGAGTCCCTGAACAGACCAATAACAGGCTCTGAAATTGAGGCAATAATTAATAGCCTACCAACCAAAAAAAGTCCAGGACCAAACAGATTCACAGCCAAATTCTACCAGAGGTACAAAGAGGAGCTGAGTACCATTCCTTCTGAACCTATTCCAATCAATAGAAAATGAGGGAATCCTCCCTAACACATTTTATGAGGCCAGCATCATCCTGATACCAAACCTGGCAGAGACACAACAAAAAAGGAGAATTTTAGACCAATATCCCTGATGAACATCGATGTAAAAATCCTCAATAAAATACTGGCAAACCAATTCCAGCAGCACATCAAAAAGCTTATCCACCACGATCAAGTGGGCTTCACCCCTGGGATGCAAGGCTGGTTCAACATACGCAAATCAATAAACGTAATCAATCACATAAACAGAACCAAAGACAAAAACCACATGATTATCTCAATAGATGCAGAAAAGGCCTTTGACAAAATTCAACAGCCCTTCATGCTAAAAAGTCTCAATAAACTAGGTATTGATGGGACATATCTCAAAATAATAAGAGCTATTTATGACAAACCCACAGCTAATATCATACTGAATGGGCAAAAACTGGAAGCATTCCCTTTGAAAACTGGCACAAGACAGGGATGCCCTCTCTCACCACTCCTATTCAACATAGTGTTGGAAGTTCTGGCCACGGCAATTAGGCAGGAGAAAGAAATAAAGGGTATCTAATTAGGAAAAGAGAAAGTCAAATTGTCCCTGTTTGCAAATGACATGATTGTATATTTAGAAAACCCCATCGTCTCAGCCCAAAATCTCCTTAAGCTAATAAGCAACTTCAGCAAAGTCTCAGGATACAAAATCAATGTGCAAAAATCACAAGCATTCCTATACACCAATAATAGACAGAGAGCCAAATCATGAGTGAACTCCCATTCACAACTGCTTCAAAGAGAATAAAATACCTAGGAATCCAACTTACAAGGGATGTGAAAGACCTCTTCAAGGAGAACTACAAACCACTGCTCAATGAAATAAAACAGGACACAAACAAATGGAAGAACATTCCATGCTCATGGATAGGAAGAATCAATATCGTGAAAATGGCCATACTGCCCAAGGTAACTTATAGATTCAATGCCATCCCCATGAAGCTACCAATGACTTTTTTCACAGAATTGGAAAAAACTACTTTAAAGTTCATATGGTTTAAAGTTCAAAAAAGAGCCCACATTGCCAAGACAATCCTAAGCCAAAAGAACAAAGCTGGAGGCATCATGCTACCTGACTTCAAACTATACTACAAGGCTACAGTAACCAAAACAGCATGGTAGTGGTACCAAAACAGAGATACAGACCAATGGAACAGAACAGAGCCCTCAGAAATAACACCACACATCTACAACCATCTGATCTTTGACAAACCTGACAAAAAAAGAAATGGGGAAAGGATTCCCTATTTAATAAACAATGCTGGGAAAACTGGCTAGCCATATGTAGAAAGCTGAAACTGGATCCCTATCCTTATACAAAAATTAATTCAAGTTGGATTAAAGACTTAAATGTTAGACCTAAAACCATAAAAACCCTAGAAGAAAACGCAGGCAATACCATTCAGGCCATAGGCATGGGCAAGGACTTCCTGACTAAAACACCAAAAGCAATGGCAACAAAAGCCAAAATTGACAAATGGGATCTAATTAAACTAAAGAGCTTCTGCAAAGCAAAAGAAACAACCATCAGAGTGAACAGGCAACCTACAGAATCGGAGAAAATTTTCACAATCCACTCATCTGACAAAGGGCTAATATCCAGAATCTACAAAGAACTTAAACAAATTTACAAGAAAAAAAATCAAACAACCCCATCAAAAAGTGGGCGAAGGATATGAACAGACACTTCTCAAAAGAAGACATTTACGCAGCCAACAGACACATGAAAAAATGCTCATCATCACTGGCCATCAGAGAAATGCAAATCAAAACCACATTGAGATACCATCTCACACCAGTTAGAATGGCGATCATTAAAAAGTCAGGAAACAACAGGTGCTGGAGAGGATGTGGAGAAATAGGAACACTTTTACACTGTTGGTGGGACTGTAAACTAGTTCAACCATTGTGGAAGATAGTGTGGCGATTCCTCAAGGATCTAGAACTAAAAATACCATTTGACCCAGCCATCCCATTACTGGATATATACCCAAAGGATTATAAATCATGCTGCTATAAAGACACATGCACACGTATGTTTACTGCGGCACTATTCACAATAGCAAAGACTTGGAACCAACCCAAATGTCCATCAATGATAGACTGGATTAAGAAAATGTGGCACATATACACCATGGAATACTATGTAGCCATAAAAAAGGATGAGTTCATGTCCTGTGCAGGGACATGGATGAAGCTGGAAACCATCATTCTGAGCAAACTATCACAAGGACAGAAAACCAAACACCACATGTTCTCACTCACAGGTGGGAATTGAACAATGAGAACACTTGGACACAGGGTGGGGAACATCACACACCGGGGCCTGTCGTGGGGTGGGGAAATGGGGACGGATAGCATTAGGAGATATACCTAATGTAGATGAGGAGTTAATGGGTGCAGCACACCAACATGGCACATGTATACAGATGTAACAAACCTGCACATTGTGCACGTGTACCCTAGAAGTTAAAGTATAATGAAAAGAAAAAAAAAACAATTCTACAAATAGGAAACATATGCACGGTTATTCACTAGGGAGATCTGTAACAGTGAAACACTAGGAACAGTCTCAATGTGCAGCCGGGTACCCTGCTGCCTGCAGAGGGTCAGGCCACACAAACCAGCACCACAGTAACAAACTAACCGTGGGCCAGGTGCGGTGGCTCACACCTGTGATCCCAGCACTTTGGGAGGCCAAGGCGGGTGGATTACCTGAGGTCAGGAGTTCAAGACCGGCCTGACCAACATGGAGAAACCCCGTCTCCACTAAAAATACAAAACTAGCTGGGGTGGTGGCGCATGCCTGTAATCCCAGCTACTCAGGAGGCTGAGGCAGGAGAATTGCTTGAACCTGGGAGGTGGAGGTTGCGGTGAGCTGAGATCGCACCATTGCACTCCAGCCTGGGCAAGAAGAGCGAACCTCCGTCTCAAAAAAAAAAAAAAAAAAAAACAACAACAAAAACACGAAACTAACTGTGGCGAGCCCCATGGGCAGCTGTGCAGCACGGGGCACGGGCGATATGGTGTCTTTCACACACCCCACCCAAGGTGCCCCTGGCTGCGGGCAGAGCCACAGGGTGTGGACACCTGAGGTTTGTCCAAAGGGGACCAGGGGGAAGGTGGAGAAAGCTCTACTGAGAGGCAGAAACCAGGACAGAGAGGGTGTTTCCAGAGTAGGGGATGCCATAGTGGGCCAGGAGAGCAGTGTCATGTGACTGAGTGGGGGCGGCAGACAGCCACAGTCCCGGGCAGACAGCGGGAAGAGGAGCTTTGGTGACAGAGGATCCACATGAGGGTGGCTGGAGGGGACTCCAGGAAGATCTGGGAGGAGCTGGAGATTTCCACCACAGAGCACCCTGGTGTGTGAGCTGCCTGAGCTAGAAGAGCTGGAGGGAAGGCGGAGAGGGATTTGGGGGCTAGAGAAGTGTGAAGCGAGGAGGGATGTAGGTGCAAGCACTCTCCTCCAGGGCCCCGAGCACCAGCCACTACAGAGAAGGGTGAGGGAACAGGGCAGCTGCAAGTGTGAACCAAAAAGCCTCTCCAGTAAACGGAGGAAGTGCCGAGGTCAGGAAAGCTTGATGTCATGGGTTTGGTTCGCCCCCTTCCATGGCCTGTCACACTCCAGCAAAAATCTCTTCCCAAAAAACCACCCATGAGCACACGTGCCAGGCTGCACCTGCTCCCATGCACATCCTCTGCTGCCCAGAGCAGGCACCAGGGGAACTTGAGCCCCAACCCCCACGAAGCAGCAGGCACCTTACCTAGCGATGGCAGAGCACTCGATGTGCCAGCCCGGCCTCCCGGGTCCCCAGGGAGAGGCCCAGAACACCTCCTGGGGTTTGGCTGCCTTCCACAGGGCGAAGTCACTGGCATGACGCTTGTCAGAGTCCGCTGCAGATGACAAATGGTACATCAGTGGGAAGAAGCTCAGTCACCCCACCACAGATGCTCAGACATTCACCCCCACCACAGAAACCCAGACAGTCACCCCCACCATGGAAACCCAGACAGTCACCCCCACCACGGAAACTCGGACAGTCACCCCCACCACAGAGACCCAGACAGTCACCCCACCATGGACACGCAGACAGTCACCCCACCACAGAAACCCAGACAATCACCCCACCATGGAAACCCAGACAGTTACCCCCACCACAGAAACCCAATCACCCCCACCATGGAAACACAATCACCCCACCACAGACATGCAGACAGTCACCCCACCACAGAAACCCAGACAGTCACCCCACCACGGAAACCCAGACAGTCACTCCACCACAGAGACCCAGACGGTCACCCCACCATGGACACGCAGACAGTCACCCCACCACGGAAACCCAGACAATCACCCCACCATGGAAACCCAGACAGTCACCCCACCACAGAAACTCACAGTCACCCCCACCACAGAGACCCAGACAGTCATCCCACCATGGACACGCAGACAGTCACCCCACCACGGAAACCCAATCACCCCCACCATGGAAACACAATCACCCCACCACAGACACGCGGACAGTCACCCCACCACAGAAACCCAGATAGTCACCCCATCACGGAAACCCAGTCACCCCACCACGGAAACCCAGACAGTCACTCCACCACAGAAACCCAGACAGTCACCCCACCATGGAAATATAATCACCCCACCACGGAAACATAATCACCCCACCACGGACACGCAGACAGTCACCCCACCACGGAAACTCAGTCACCCCCACCAGGGAAACCCAGACAGTCACACCACAGAAACTCAGACAGTTACCCCACCACGGAAACCCAGACAGTCACCCCCACCACGGAGACCCAGACAGTCACCCCACCACGGACACGCAGACAGTCACCCCACCACGGAGACCCAGACAGTCACCCCACCACGGACACGCAGACGGTCACCCCACCACGGAAACCCAGACAATTACCCCACCATGGAAACCCAGACAGTCACCCCACCACAGAAACTCAGACAGTCACCCCCACCACGGAAACCCGACAATTACCCCACCATGGAAACCCAGACAGTCACCCCCACCACAGAAACACAATCACCCCACCACGGACATGCAGACAGTCACCCCACCAAGGAAACTCAGTCACCCCCACCAGGGAAACCCAGACAGTCACACCACAGAAACTCAGACAGTTACCCCACCACGGACACGTAGACAGTCACTCCACCACGGAAACCCAGACAGTCACCCCCACCATGGAAACTCGGACAGTCACCCCCACCACGGAGACCCAGACAGCCACCCCACCACGGAAACCCAGACAATTACCCCACCATGGAAACCCAGACAGTCACCCCCACCACGGAAACATAATCACCCCACCACGGACACGCAGACAGTCACCCCACCACGGAAACTCAGTCACCCCCACCAGGGAAACCCAGACAGTCACACCACAGAAACTCAGACAATCACCCCACCACGGACACGCAGACAATCACTCCACCACGGAAACCCAGACAGTCACCCCACCACGGACACGCAGACAGTCACCCACCACAGATGCCCAGTCACCCCACCACGGAAACCCAGACAGTCACCCCCACCACGGAAACCCAGACAGTCACCCCCACCACGGAAACCCACAGTCACGCCACCACGGAAACCCACAGTCATGCCACCACAGAAACCCAGTCACCCCCACCACGGAAACCCAGACAGTCACCCCCACCACGGAAACCCACAGTCACGCCACCACGGAAACCCACAGTCATGCCACCACAGAAACCCAGTCACCCCACCACGGAAACCCAGACAGTCACCCGACCACGGAAACCCAGGCAGTCACCCCACCACAGACGCCCAGACAGTCCCCCCTACCATGAAAGCCCAGACTGTCACCCCACCAGGGAAGCCCAGGCTGTCACCACCACCTCACCCCCATCACAGAAGCCCAGATAGTCACCCCCACCAGGGAAACCCAGCCAGCCACCCCGATGGAAGCCCCTCCAGCTGCCGGTGGGCAGCACGCCCCACGCTGTGTCTCTTTGAAGGAGCCTGCACTTCTCGCTCACTCCTGTTTCACCCACGTGAGGGACAGGAGCACAGGCAACACTTTCATCTCAGATGCACCAGCGCACAGGGAGAGCTGGGTGGCCGGGAACCCTCAGAGGCTCATTTCTCAGGAATGTACTGTGGACCGGGTGGGGTTTTCCCATTTTTCCTTATTCTGTCTTACGAGAAATGCTCTGCTTATCAGTAACTGAGTTTCAGGGTTGTTTTTTCCAAAAAAAAATACTAATCACACAGAGTGAAAGGTGCGTGATCCTGTCAGGTAACGCAGCTGGTGGACCCGAGTCTCTGAGCAAGGTGCCTGTCACCGTGTGGCGAGGCTGCCAGTGGCACATGCTCACCAAAACCCGCTGTCCCATCTGCCCAGGACAGGCACATCCCTTGTGCACAACGTCCCAATATCACCCTTTCCACCCGGGAGCACAGACACAGGCGTCTATCACCTTTGATGAATTTAAAGGCATGCAGACACAGATACTTTTTCTGGGTCATACTGGACAGGCTATGTTTTCATTACTAGTCATTTTAGTAAGAATAACATCCTCTGGGCACCCAAGCAAACAGAACAATTCCTACATAGTGCGTGGCAAATGAGAGCATCAATAACACCTTATGCCGAAGGAAAATACTTAAGGACAGAAAATGCGGCCAAGGACTGTATTTCCAGACAAACTGACTTTGAAGTAGAAGGCAGCACACTATCATCCACAGGCACAAATTCAGGGAATACTGTCCCCGAGAAAGGGCTCTTCCTTCAGAAAGTGCTGGGGAATAAGCTTCAAAAACAACAGGTAAAAAGCAGACCTGCAGACGCTGGGAGCGGGGAGAGTGGACGGGGCTGCAGGAGGCAGTGCAGGCGGAGGCTGGGCACTCCGACATATGGACACGCAGGGCAGGGAGGAGGCACATGCATGGGAACCTTCTAACCGTGGTCAAGCCTCGGGCAGGGCTGGTCCATGATGGACTATAGCAGGTGGACACCCACTGGGTATCCTGTCACACCTGGTGTCCTTAAAGGATAGGACTTGCCACAGGGGAAAAGGGAACCACACATGTGAACAGACAGAGGGGTTAATGAAACCCCGTGGCCCTGAATTTGAGTATCAGTGTGACCTACGGAGCAGATGCGTTCATTACCTCAGTCTACGGGAGAGGCCAGGAAACAATGACAGATGGCAACAATGACAGATGGCAACAATGACAGATGACAACAATGAGTATCCGTGGTGCCCACGCTGTGTTCTCAAAACACCATTTCCCATTAAAAGTAAAATGGGAGCTGGCGCGGTGGCTCACACCTAGAATCCCAGGACTTTGGGAGGCTGAGGCGGGTATATCACCTGAGGTCAGGAGTTCGAGACCAGCCTGACCAATATGATGAAACCGCGTCTCTACTAAAAATACAAAAATCAGCCAGGCGTGGTGGCAGGTGCCTGTAATCCCAGCTACTGTGGAGGCTGAGGCAGGAGAATTGCTTGAGCCCGGGAGGCGGAGGTTGCAGTGAGCTGAGATCGCGCCATTGCATTCCAGCCTGAACAACAAGAGTGACATTCTATCTCAAAAAAAGAAAAGAAAGAGAAAGAAAGAAAGAAAGAAAAAGAAAAAGAAAGAAAGGGAAAGGGAAGAAAAGGGAAGAAAGAAAAGACAAGAAAAGAAAGAACAGAGAAAAATGGGGCTTCCAGGAGAAACAGCTTATTTTAAGATGAGCCAGGAATATCTTACCATATCAGATAGCCACAAAACTATCAACTACAACAGGGCTGAGTGTAAGGGACTCGGGAGTAGCTCCTACCAGCAAAAGAGGCGGCAAGCCGAGGCTCAATACGTGACGGCAGCAATAGATTAAAACGGCACGTGCACTGAAGCCCACGAGCTCTCAACAATGAAAGAACATGAACTAGTCACCGCCAGAGAAAGATATGGAAGCCAACTCCTTATTTTGAAAACTGGTAAGTTAAGGAAAAGGTCCTGCCTTTCTTATACAAACTGTACCACTGAGTAACCAGATGACAGTCTGCCTGTATAAAAGTATTCCAGCAAATGCGCCAGGCGCGGTGGCTCACACCGATAACCCCAGTACTTTAGGAGGCTGAGGGGGGTGGATCACCTGAGGTCAGGAGTTCAAGACCAGCCTGGCCAACACAGCAAAACCCCATTTCTACTAAAAATACAAAAATTAGCTGGGTGCGGTGGCGTGCCCCTGTAATCTCAGCTACTCTGGAGGCTGAGGCAGGGAGAATTGCTTGAACCTGGGAGGTGGAGGTTGCAGTGAACCGATATCATGCCACCGCACTCCAGCCTGGGCAACAGAGCGAGATTCCATCTCAAAAAACAAACAAACAAAAGGTATTCCAGCAAATAAAGCAGAATGGGAGTCGCACCACCGTGCAACCTCTTTTTGTAGTGAAGGATCTAAGCCTAGAGCGGCAAGGGCTGCTGACACACAGATAGGCAGAGCCCTTACGTGTCTCCTGGTGAGGAATACACCATCTACAAAGTAGCCTTCTCCAGAAACTGGATTAAGCCTCTACATTTTGCAGAAAACACACAGGACAGAGGGAAATGTTACAGACACTCCAAAACTCAGAGCAAGCGAAACCCCACTGGGGGAACCGTGAGACACATGACGTTTCTCCCTCAAACGAGCAACAGGGGGAAACAGCCAGGGGAGGAACACATGGACTAAAAACAAGAAGACACAAATAGAAAACAGCTAAGGCTAAGTGTCGTGTTAAGGGACACGTGTTTGGGCAATAAACCCACTCAGAAAAATGAGGAGGTGGCCGCTGTCAGAGTTAGGGCAGTAGTTGCCCCCAGGGCAGGGCAGAGAGGCTGGCAGGCAGGGCAGGGGAGGCTGGCGGCCAGGGCGTGGGACCCAGAGGACTCAGGTGCCTTCATTCCCTTGCCATTGTTGTCTCCTTCCACTAGGGGGTGACCGCAGGGTCTCCACTGAACACACATTCACTGAGCTGGGCATTTTTGTTTGTTTAGTAGAGACAGCAAGGGGTAATCACTACATTGCCCAGGCTGGTCTTGAACTCCCAGCCTCAAGCGATCCGCCCACCTTGGCCTCCTAAAGTGCTGGGATTACAGGTGTGAGCCACCATGCTCAACCAAGCTGGACATTTTTTAATGGTGTTTTCTATTGTTGCGTTATTACAACAATTTAAATTGAAAACTAAAATACAACACCATTGCTTTGGAAATAACATACACTAAGGCATTAAAATTTTTTTTCACCATATGTAAAAATGGTGGTTTTATTATCTTTGTTTTGTGTAATTCTATTTCCTAATTTTGTACCATTATAAATTATATAAATATGTTGCTTTTGTATAAGAAAATATTTTTTATTTTAAAAAGCACTGCTGTGAAGATGTGGAATGACAGGGACTCATTCCTCACTGGTGGGGATGCAAAATGGTGCAGCCACTCTGGAAGAAGCTGGGCAGTTTCTTACACAAATAAGCCTCTTTTCAGAGGACCCAGCATTGTGCTCCTTCGTATTTGCCCAAATGAGCTGAAAATCTGCACGTGGATGTTTACAGCAGCTTTATTCATAATTGTCAAAACTCAGAAGCAGCGAAGATGCCCTTCAGTAGGTGAGTGGGTAAGCTGCTGTAAATTCAGACACTGGGATGTGACTCAGTGTTACAGAGAAACGAGCTCCCAGCCATGAAAAGACATGGAGGAAAATTACTGTGTTTTCCTAAGTGAGAGAAGCCATTCTGAGAAGGGTGCACAGTGTATGACTCCAACTATATGACATTCTAGAAAAGGCAAAACTAGAGACTGTGGAAAGACCAGTGATTTCCAGGGATGGGAAAGAGGGAGGGATGAGCAGACAGACCACACAGGATTTTACAGGGCAGTGCAAGTATCCTGTGTGATGTTGTAACGGTGGAAACATGTCACTATACATTCACCCAAACCCAGAGCACACAGCGCCGAGAGTGAACTCTGATGCCAACTCCGGTCTCTGGACAAAGCTGATGCATCAATGGTGGGGGATGCTGACAGTGTGGGGGGCGGTGTGGAGGGTAGCAGGTAGACAGGAGTTCTCCGTACCTTACTCTCAAATTTGCTGCGAAGCTAAAATGGCTCTAAAAAAACAAATCTATTAAATAAATAATTTTAAAAAACCTTCCTGATGCCAGAATATACAACTCTCAGAAACCTCTCCTCCACATGTGTAAGCAAAGCCCACACGGCCTGCTGGTGGCCACGCCTCACACGTGGATGATGTGGGCGTCTGTGTTCCGGCCCGTGCGGGGAGCGGGACAGGACACCACGGCGGGGGAAGGAAAGAACCTGAGGGGTCAGTGCTACGGATGGTTAGGATTCATCGGCACAGTTCATGGGGCAGAAAGACAGTGCCTAAAACCAGAAATACCTTGAACAATCTTTGGGGTCTGTCCCTGTTATTCTTGTTTGATTCCCTTAAACAGTATCCTTTTCAAATTATTTTAAATTTAGTTCCATATACTGCGCTTACTATTTCTTCTCCATAAAAATGTTTTGACCTAATAACTCCCTGGAACAGAATAGAGCAAGGAAGAGATTCAAACAGATTGGAAGTTTAACACATAGTAAGACACGTATGGGAATTAAATGTACGGTAACAGCAAAACACAGAAGAATGCGAAAATACGACGTACGTGTATGAGGTTTTCACGTGCACTGAAAACCCTGGGGAGGAAAAAAGAGACGGTGACCAGCACTGTCTCCAGGGACTGGAGCCAGGCACGCTGGGGGTGGGGGTGGACGCCCCCCACTTGCCGTTTGAACTTTATGCCTCACAAGCTGGAGCCACCGAGAAACCACATTAAATTTAAAACACAGCTGTGACCCGGGTACGGCCAGTGTCTGAGCAAGTGGAGGGGTCTGTGCTCCAGATCTCATCTCCCCAGAGCTGAGACCCGAGGCAGAGGTCAGGGACCCACAGGGCTGAGCCCGGCCAACCCACCTGCCTCTCCGACTGGACCAGGGACCACGCTGACCAGTTTGCCATACTTGTCTCCTCTAGACTTCAGATCAAAGTAGACATTGCCTGTTTATAAAGACAATTATGAATTCATCACTTCTCAGTCTGAATATCAGCATATTAACAAGCTTAACATCTAACAAGTAATTAGAATTTAAATACAGAACATAGCATTTGGCCCCCATATACATATATAGTATTTACATTTTTATAGACAGGGTCTTGCTATGTTGCTCAAGCTGGAGTGCACTGGTACAATCACAGCTCACGATAGCCTTGAACTCCTGGGCTCAGGCAGTCTTCCCACCTCAACCTTCCCAGTAGGTGGGGCTACAGGAGTGACACCATGCCTGGCTTAATATATTTGTTAACCAGAATTAAAAACAATACTATATGATAAATGCATGATTTGGACACATCATGAATACACAGATATGAAAGTGAAAACACAAATGTAAGTTCTCTGTAAACTATTGAGACAAGTATTTAATCAGAAAAAAGAAAAGTGTTATCACTGACCTTCATTTAGATCTTGTGCTTTGTGTTACACACCAGCTAACAAAGACACTCTTTCTTTACTTTATGTTACACACCAGCTAGCAAAGACACTCTTTCTTTACCCAGTCATCTTCTAAAACTACCTTTTTACTCAGATTGAAAACATCATCTGGCTGGGTGCAGTGGCTCATGCCTCCAATGTCAGCACTTTGGGAGTCTGAGGCAGGAGGATTGTTTGAGCTGAGGAGTTCAAGACCAGCCTGGGCAACATAGTGAGACCCCATCGCTACCAAAAAAACACACAAAAAATCATCTGCATACTGAAGTGTCTGTGAGGCTGAGCGCCAAGGTCCGCTTTGCAGACTGAGGTCAGAACCTTCGCCAGAGCCTCCTGCAAGCCTGGGCTGCCCTTGCCCCTTCCACCACAAAGCCTAAGAAAGCAGAGCTGGGAAGGAGGCGCTCAGTGTGGGAGCTTTGTCAAGAAGAAAGCGCTACCAACCCATGCTCCAAGGCTGCCAGGCTGCAGCCGCTGTGTGTTCCAGGCCATGTGTCTCCCTAGGAAGGAGGCAATGCTCATCCGGGCTGTGACTATGGCCATTCTCAGTACCACAGATCCGCAGCCACCATCCAGCACCCTCCAACCACATAGCAGCATGTAGCTGTCCTCAGGGCCCAGGTGTGGGTGCAACTTTTAGCCTTTACAAAGTTTGAGTCTTCACATTCTTTTTTACTAATGCAGTTACTAATTTGCATCAGTACTGTCCTTACTGCGGACACTGGTCTCGGTAAGATCGAGGAAACTTTGCAACTGGCAAACACAAGCTGCACCCAGGACCTGCCTCATGTCCTCAGCCTGGATGTCCCCCTCCTGTCCTCTGGTTCATCCCCAGCACTGAGTGCCAACTTAGTGGTCAATCCTGAATGACCAGGGAGGACGCTGCAGGGACAGGGCAGGGTTTTCTGTTGAAACGTCACCCGGCTTTGTTTGCCCAAGCCACCCTGGCCTTTCCTCCCACCAGTGACCACTGTGCTCAGAAAACCCTGCCCTGTCCCTGCAGCGTCCTCCCTGGTCATTCAGGGTTGACCACTAAGCTGGCACTCGGTGCTGGGGATGAACCAGAGGACAGGAGGGGGACATCCAGGCCCTGGGAGCTGCTTTCTATGAAGTCAGAATACAAACAGTGCTTTAAAAGCGCTTCACTGGAGAGAAACCACTCCCTTAAATGGTGGAAACATTCCCCCTTCACTTTGGTTTATGTTATCAATTTGCTGAACAAATTGTTTTTCACCAAGAGTTCAAAGATCAAATTACAACCAAGCCCTTGTGGAACTGTCACAAAGTCCAAATTACTGGGGTTTGAGTGAATGTAAGTGTATTTTGAATTAATTATATTTATACTATCATTAAATTGTTTATAATAAAACACAATAACAAAACAACAAACAGCATTCATTCCTCAAGCCTGTGAAGATGAGAATCCCTAAAGACTCGTGAACATTCATCAGTTTATTCCTAAAATGGAAGCGCAGGCCCACATATCTTATTTCAAGTTACACGACAGCAAAAAATTAATTCCTGTGTTTTCTGGTGTAAACTCTAATTCAACCACCTAAGTCCTTTAAAAAAAGATTTTCTTGGGAGGCTGAGGCAGGAGAATTGCTTGAACCTGGGAGGCGGAGGTTGCAGTGAGCTGAGATTGCGCCACTGCACTCCAGCCTAGGCGACAGAGCAAGACTCTGTCTCAAAAAAAAAAAAAAAAAAAAAGTTTTTCTTTGAAACAAAATCTAAATATACCACATTAGAACAAGTAAAAAGCTACTTCCATACAGAGAGCCTACTGAGCAGATCCTCAGGGCCTCACGTGTTCATCTTACGCTCCAAGTAGGACCCAGGAAGGACAGGAACGTCCAGGGCAGTGCTTCATGCTTTCTGACTCATTGCAACAAACATTCAATACCTGCCTATCTTCAGCCATGGGCTGGATACTCTAAGGCATCATTCAATAAAGCAAAAGGTTTTTATGGTCTGAGAATTTATGATCTAGATGGGGAAAAAATATGAATACATTAAACAGCAAACTATGGCAGTGCAGAACCGGCTGCCAAATGGTACAGCAGAGATATCAAGGCTGAGAAAGTAAGTTCACTTTCAACTGTGCTAGGTGAAGGAGAACTTCATGGAGAGATGAGGCTGTGGTCAGGGTTTGCGGCCAGGATGGGTGGGATTTAGTTCAGATTTATGGCGATGCTTCATCACCAAAGCAGCAAAACAGCAGGACGCCAGCCTTGCCTGGGGGCCACCAGACAAAGATCAGCATCCGCAAACCAACGAAACCACCTGCAGTGAGCAACATGCAAATCTAAACACAGACTGCTCCACAGGAAAACTGACCTGTCAGAGTCTTGAAAGAGTCTACATGTGCTTACCCAGAAAAAATGAAAAAAAAAAAAAAAAAAAAAAGAAAGGAAAAAGAAAGAGGAGGGGAAAAAGTGAGGAGACTAAACCAACAAATGCCCATGCAGCACATGCCCTGGGGACAAGTGAGTATATTTAATACGCAGAGGACACGCGAAGCTAGCCAGAAAATCTTCATCGTCTTAGGTCTGACCATGACATCTGGACTCCTTTTATGCAGAGATGCATGTTGAAGTGTCACGCCTGACACGACTGAACATCTGCAACTCATGCTTTTTTTTTTTTTTTTTTTTTTTTGAGATAAGGTCTCGCTCTGTCTCCCATGCTGGTGTGCAGTGGGACAATCATGGTTCACTGCAGCCTCGAATTTCCTGGGCTCAATCTATCCTCTCACCTCAGCCTCCTGAGTAGCTGAGACTACAGGAGCACGCCACCATCCCTAGCTAATTACCTCAGCCTCCTGAGTAGCTGAGACTACAGGAGCACGCCACCATGCCTAGCTAATTTTTATATTTTATTTTTGTAGAGAAGGGGTCTCTCCATGTTGCCCAGGCTGGTCCTGAACTCCTGGACTCAAGTGATCCACCTGCCTCTGCCTCCCAAAGTGCTGGGATTATAGGTATCAGCCACCACGCCCAGCCCTGCAACTCACTTTTTTATTTTTATTTTTTGAGACAGAGTCTTGCAATGTCACCCAGGCTGGAGTACAATGGTGTCATCTTGGCTCACTGCAAACTATGCCTCCTGGGTTCAAGCAATTCTCACGCCTCAGCCTCCAGAATAGCTGGGACCACAGGCATGCGATACCAGGCCTGGCGGATTTTTTGTCATCTTAGTAGAAACAAGGTTTTAACATGTTGCCCAGGCTGGTCTCAAATTCTTGGCCTCAAGTGATCCACCCGCCTCCACCTCCCAAAGTACTGGGATTACAGGCGTTAGCCACCACGCCTGGCTCTGCAACTCACTTGTTTTTTGGGGGAGGGGTGGGTGGGGGGACGGAGTCTTGGTCTGTCACCAGGCTGGAGTGCAGTGGCATGATCTCGGCTCACTGCAACCTCCGACTCCTGCAACTCACCCTTAATGGCCTGTGAAAAAACGATAGCCAAACAGACGGGGGTGACCTGGGCTGACTTTTAATAAGAAGAGAGCAGGTCCCTGGAGGTACTGTGTTTGTCCCCAACTTTTTGTTAGGAAAATACCTAAACAAAGATGAAGTAACACCACAACAAACACCTGTACACCTACCACCTAGATTCCACGACTGTTACCAAGACTAGCTGTCCAGATGTTCCCCTCTCCCCGTGACTGGAAAAGATTTTTAGAAAGAACTAATTCAACCATTTCGCAAAGAGACACAATATTGTAGAAAACCCCACAACAGCTTTGCTGTTGGAATCGTATCAAGACAGACAGTAAATTTTAGTATGTTCCTGCAACTCATAAATACATCCAGTTTCTCCAAATCCCAGTAATGTTTTAGTTTTAAGAACATAAACCAGCTGGGCACAGTGGCTCACGCCTGTAATCCCAGCACTTTGGGAGGCTGAGGCAGGTGGATCACAAGGTCAAGAATTCGAAACCAGCTTGGCCAACATGGTGAACCCTCATCTCTACTAAAAATAAAAAAAAAAAAAAAAATGTAGCCGGGCATGGTGGCACGCACCTGTAGTCCCAGCTATTCAGGAGGCTGAGACGGGAGAATCACTTGAACCAGGGAGAATCACTTGAGCTGAGATCGCACCACTGCACTCCAGCCTGGGTGACAGAGTAAGACTCAGTCTCAAAAAAAAAAAAAAAAAAAAAAAAAAAAAGGAACATAAACCCTACCTTTTGCCGTTGAATAAGCGTGCCCACGAGCAATGATTCCTTCAATGAAAGAAATTATCTGAGGAATATTTTCGGTTACCCTCAGGTACACTGTGGGTGGGAGAACCTGCAAGGAAGTGGAGACGTGACCGTGTTTCCCTTGTGAGAAGTACAGGTCAGCCAGCACCAGCTGTCACTGCTCACGCCTGTCACCCTCATGGCAGGAACAACCAGCCCCACACTTTACCTTCAGGGCTGCCATGTCCTGCTTGAAGTCTTCCTCATAAAGACTGGCGAGGGAAGCAGGGGAAATATTCATCTGCAGAAGGATTAGATGTGCACGTTAACGAGTCTGGGGCATTCGCAACAGAACCACCCAGCCACAAGAAAGCCCACCTGCACAACACGACAGCAAATGTACCCCGGCCACCTCCGGTGCCTCGGCCTCGGTTTGCCCCTGCCCACTTGCCAAAGAGGGGGAACTCATTTTAGGTACTGAACTGTTACTAGTAGCTTAGCTAGAAAAAAAGGCTTATTGACCTTGTCTTCTGGTTAGAGAAGAAATAATGTCACAATTTCCATTATATAGTAAAAAACCAGCTGGGTGCAGCGGCTCACGCCTGTAATCCCAACACTTTGGGAGGCCAAGATGTGAGGATCGTTTGAGCCCATGAGGTTGAAGCTGCAAACAGCCATGATCGTGCCACTGCAATCCCATCCTTGGCAACAGAGCGAGACACCATCTCCGAAACAAAGATAAAAATAAAGTAAACTAGAAAACAAAACATACCAAGGATCCTCCACTTTTCTAAGACAAGGGCAAAATCATACTAGTCTAGTCTGTATGATAAGAAACTATGTTCCTATCCTATCCCTTAATCCTCAGGAGAAAAAAAAAATAGTCAAAAATATACTAAAGAGGAGGCTGGGTGTTGTGGGTCATGCCTATAAATCCCAGCACTTTGGGAGACTAAGGCAGGTGGATGACATGAGGCCGGGAGTTTGAGACCAGCCTGGCCAACATGGTGAAACCCTGTCTCTACTTAAAATACAAAAGTTAGCCAGGCATGGTGGCGCACACCTGTAATCCCAGTGACTCAGGTGGCTGAGGCAGGAGAATCGCTTGAACTCAGGCGGTGGAGGTTGCAGTCAGCCAAGAAGGTGCCACTGCACTCCAGCCTGGGCAACATAGCAAGACTCTGTTCCAAAAAAAAAGAAAGATTAAAAAGGAATCTCTAAAGAAATATTTTGAAAGTAATTTAACACACTACAACTGGGATTTAATGGAGTACTCATTCCTTTGGGTCCCATGGCTGGGTTTCTGGAGATAGATCACCAAAACAGTCCAATCAATTCCGAATGTGGGGGCCTTGGGGGCATATATCTGTAGCCCCTGCCACATTATCCAAGGAGGCTGGGACACAAGACTAGGTTTGCTCATGTTATTTCATAATTTCAATGAAAAACTCTACATGAACAGATGCACAAGATGCTGTGAAGCTCTGGAATGGAGCCGGGCATCATAACTGCCGGTCCTGCTCAAGTGGCCCTTGGGCCTCCCAAGCCCAGCACCTGCCACCTGCTAGTCTCCCCGAGCTGCTCCACGCAGCCTAGGGAACCGAGTCTCCCCATTTCACAGGTGAAGGAATTACCACTCCAGAATACTGAGAAACTTTCTCAAGCGCAACGCCACACGTGGGGCCAGGTCCCAACCATGTGACCCTGAGACCCAGGGCTCTGAATGGCACAGTCAACCCAGAAAGCCCCACCAAAGAATACTCACTGAAGAAAGCAAGCTGGTGAACTATGCATTGCTACCCAGGTGTTGTTTACGCTTTGGAGTCTTGGGCAAATCAATAATCAAACCTCTTGGCCTTCGGTTACTTTACAGCATGGAGATATTCTACCTAATAATCCCTTAGACTGCTAGAAGAACCACTGTGTATATATGGGCGGGACAGCTTTGTAAAAGAAAACATTACATAAATATCACATTAAAGAGAGAAAATACACAGCACCTAGCACATAGCTGGTACTCCAAAACATTTCAGCCCCTCTCCTGCGGTATAGCTTTGTGGCAAAGCAGACCTTTACAACAATAAATCAGTTAATGTATGTCTATTCAGGGGACAAAAGACCAAACGAAAAAACCCAAAAGTACTGTGTTTTCTTGCCGCTTCAGAAGTCTCAAATTCCATGCAATTTTGGGCCTAAAGATCAGTGGGGTGGCCGGGTGCGGTGGCTCACGCCTGTAATCCCCACACTTTGGGAGGCCGAGGTGGGCAGATCACGAGGTCAGGAGATCGAGACCATCCTGGCTAACGTGGTGAAACCCCGTTGCTACTGAAAATATAAAAAATCAGCTGAGCGTGGTGACAGGCGCCTGTAATCCCAGCTACTCGGGAGGCTGAGGCAGAATTGCTTGAACCCAGGAAGTGGAGGCTGCAGTGAGCGAACACTGCCCCACTGCACTCTACACTGGGTGACAGAGCGAGACCCTGTCTCAAAAAAATAAAAAATAAAATAATAAAGATCAGCAGGTTGCTTAATCTATATTTTTCTGCAGAGGTAATTTATTGCCAGGAGAAGTCAAATGGCATAAAGGGGTGCCCAGACTTGGCTTTCCTCCCAGAAGGAAAATACTGTGACCAGTTTTCCCACAAGCATGAACGTGGTTATATATATACATTTGCATCTTTTTCTTGGAATCCCCAAATGCAGCCCGTTCCACACTCTGCTCTGTGCTGCTGGCTTCTCTCCCTCACAGCACACAGAAGCCTGGGGGTCCGTCATGCTGGACACACTGAGCTGCCCCGCTCCCTCCAAGGTGGCCTCTACTCCCCCTTGCAGATGTGTCGCTACGTGCTTACCCGGTCCCGTCCCGATGCACATCCCATCCTCACCACTACAAACACAACTGTGCACCGGTCACTTCGCAGCAGCCCAAGTGTGCCTGTGAGCTACACTCCTAGGCGGGACACAGAGGGCACAGGCTCATGGACTTGGCCGCTCCTGCAAGCTGCCTTCCAGGAAAGCTGTGCCAGCCACACCCGACCAGCAACACCTGGAGGTGTCTGTCTTCCTCTGCCCTCACCTGCAGGGTCAGCCAACTTTCACGTGGTGTCAGTGTGACAGCTGACAAGTGCTTTGCTCTTTAAGCTTTTACCTCTTTTATTTTGAGCAAATCTGAACATCTCGCATGTTTAGGAACTATCTGCGTTAAATGTCCTGTAGTTATCCACGCCTGTGTTTCTATTGAGTGGTATAGGTCTTTTTCTTATTGGATGTTAGGAATTCTTTTTTTTTGAGACAGAGTTTTGTTCTTGTCCATGCTGGAGTGCAATGGTGTGATCTCAGCTCACTGCAACTTCCGCCTCCCGGGCTCAAGCGATTCTCCTGTCTCAGCCTCCCAAGTAGCTGGGACTACAGGCACACGCCACCATGCACGGCTAATTTTTGTATTTTTAGTAAAGACGGGGTTTTGCCTTGTTGGCCAGGCTGGTCTCGAACCCCTGACCTCAGATGATCCGCCTTCCTCGGCCTCCTAAAGTGCTGGGATTACAGATGTGAGTCACCGTGTCAGGTGAGAAGTATTTTTATATTAAAGAAATTAACATTTTATCGCTGATATAATTTCCATTTTTCCACAGTTTTTCAACTTTATGGTTGTTTCATGAAGTGTAAAAACTGTCATTTTTATACTTAGCAATCTTTCATATTTCTGAATCTTTTCTCATAAATGGCTTCTGGATTTGGAAACATACTTACAAAGCCTTCCCCAATATGAGGCTATCCAATTTGCCTTGGGGTCTCTCTTATATTTAAATCTCTGACCTGCCTTGAATGTGGCTGTGAGGCCTCTATCCACCTCTGGCTTGATTTTCTCCAGATGACCCCAGCTGCCAACACTCTATGGAATAATCCACCTCCCGCCCCCACTGATTTGAAATGCCTTCTTTTATCGTAAAACAAACTCCCATTAATTGTCAGGGCTGTTTCTGGACTTTTTGCTGTATTCCATCATCTGTTTATGCATGCTCTGTACAGGTGTTTAATTTCTGCAGGCTTTAAAGCCACAGATAACAGATCAGTGGATGCTTGGACACCAGGGGGTTAGGGGGTGCAGGGAGGAATCCCGAGGGGCACAGACACAGGGGTGATGGATGCGTCCACAGGGGCACCCCAGGCCAGCATTTGGCAAACTGCACCTTCCTGAATAATACATGCAATCTATTGTAGGTCAATCCTACCACATAAAGCTGTGCAGAAGAAAAAAATATATGATATATATGAAATATATATATATGATATATATGAAATATATATATATGATATATATGAAATATATATATATGATATATATATGAAATATATATATATGATATATATATGAAATATATATATATGATATATATATGAAATATATATATATGATATATATATGAAATATATATATATGATATATATATGAAATATATATATATGATATATATATGAAATATATATATATGATATATATGAAATATATATATATGATATATATATGAAATATATATATATGATATATATATGAAATATATATGAAATATATATATGATATATATGAAATATATATATATGATATATATATGAAATATATATATGATATATATATGAAATATATATATGATATATATATGAAATATATATGATATATATATGAAATATATATGATATATATATGAAATATATATGATATATATATCATATATATATGAAATATATGATATATATATGAAATATATATGATAATATATGAAAAATATATATGATATATATGAAAAATATATATATGATATATATATGATATATATATGAAATATATATATATATGAAAACAAAAACCTTCTATAGCTTTTAAAATGTTTTCATATTTGGTGGCCAGGGGCAGTGGCTCATGCCTGTAATCCCAGCAATTTGGGAGGCCAAGGTGAGTGGATCACCTGAGGCCGGGAGTTCAAGACCAGCCTGGCCAACATGGAGAAACCCCGTCTCTACTAAAAATACAAAAAATTAGATGGGTGTGGTGGCACATGCCTGTAATCCTGGCTACTCGGGAGGCTGAGGCAGGAGCATCACTTGAACCAGGGAGGCAGAGGATGTGGTGAGCTGACATTGTGCCATTGCACTCCAGCCTGGACATCAAGAGCAAAACTCTTGTCTCAAAAAAAAAATTAATAAATAAAATAAAATAAAAGTTTTCATATTTGATAGGGCTAGTCCCTCTCAATATTTGTCTCTTATAGACTTTTCCTATTCTTCCTTTTTTTTTTTTTTTTTTTTGCTATTCTATATGAACTTTAGAATTAATTTATCTAGACCAGCCTGAGCAACCTGGCAAAACCCTGTCTCTGCAAAAAATACAAAACAATTGGCCAGGCGTGGTGGCATATACCTGTAGTCCCAACTACTTGGGAGGCTGAGGCAGGGGGATCACTTAAGCCCGGGAGACGGAGGCCGCAATGTCCAAGACTGTGCCACCACACTCCAGCTTGGGCAACAGAGTGAAACTCTGTCTCAAAAAAGGAATTAACTGGCCGGGCGCAGTGGCTCACATCTGTAATGCCAGCACTTTGGGAGGACGAGGTGGGCAGATCATGAGGTCAGGAGTTCGAGACCAGCCTGACCAACATGGTGAAACCCCATCTCCACTAAAAATACAAAAATTAGCCAGGCGTGGTGGCGGGTGCCTGTAATCCCAGCCACTCGGGAGGCTGAGGCAGGAGAATCACTTGAACCCAGGAGGTGGAGGTTGCAGTGGGCAGAGATTGTGCCACTGCACTCCAGACTGGGTGGCAGAGCGAGACTCCGTCTTAAAAAAAAAAAAAAAAAGGAATTAATTTATCTAGTTCAGAAGGAGACAACATATAAACACACAAGCACACACACTTTAAAGGCTCATCAGGTAGGATACACCCCAAATACCCAATACTCCCTTCTCTGCACGTGGCTTCTCCAGCACCAACGGCCCAGTCCTCGAGGACATGGCTCACAAATGCTACAATGACAAGGAGTTGTAAGTGGAATACCCACCTACTACTGCTGGTGCTGGGGAGAGAAAACTTACATTCTTTTTTTTTTTTGCGACAGTCTCACTCTGTCGCCCAGGCTGGAGTACAGTTGTGCAATCTCAGCTCACTACAAGCTCTGCCTCCCGGGTTCACACCATTCTCCTGCCTCAGCCTCCCGAGTAGCTGGGACTACAAGCGCCCGCCACCACGCCCGGCTAATTTTTTGTATTTTTAGTAGAGATGGGGTTTCACCGTGTTAGCCAGGATGGTCTCAATCTCCTGACCTCGTGATCCACCCGCCTCGGCCTCCTAAAGTGCTGGGATTACAGGCGTGAGCCGCTGCGCCCAGCTGGAAACTCATATTCTAAAAGTCAAACTGCTTCCTACATTTAACCTGAAACATATGATCATTCCTCATACCGGGGTAGTGCTGCTTTCTCACTGCCATAAAACAAATAGATGAGGTAGAAAGGCACTAAAATGGGGTCCTAGTCCTATTTCAGATTATCTCAGGTAGCTCTAAGGATTGTAAATCATTTTAAGTTAGCTCTCTCTCCAGGACAGGAGCCCGTGGCTGGGCCCTGTGTCCAGCCCTTCCTCAACATTTCACCTTCTTCCAGAAAGCCAGGGTGATGCAAGCCAGTGTCCTGGCACACAAAAAGAGAGACTTTGGCTTGAATCACTTGGAGACATATATAATAATTTTTTGATTTTTTTGTTTTGTGTTGTTTTTTGTTTTTTGAGATGTAATTTCGCTCTTGTTGCCCAGGCTGGAGTGCAATGGTGCGATCTCAGCTCACCGCAACCTCCGCCTCCCAGGTTTAAGTGATTTTCTTGCCTCAGGTCCTGAGTAGCTGGGATTACAGGCATGCGCCACCATGCCCAGCTAATTCTGTATTTTTAGTAGAGACAAGGTTTCTGCATGGTGGTCAGGCTGATCTCAAACTCCCGACCTCAGGTGATCCTCCCACCTTGGCCTCCCAAAGTGCTGGGATTACAGGTGTGAGCCACCGTGCCTGGCTTAATGATTTTTCTTAATATAAAATGTTACTGGCTGGCTGTGGTAGCTCGCGCCTGTAATCCCAGCACTTGGGAGGCTGAGGCAGCTGGATCACCTGAGGTCAGGAGTTTGAGACCAGCCTGGCCAACATGGTGAAACCCCATCTCTACTAAAAATACAAAAATTAGCTGGGCGTAGTGGTGTACGCCTGTAGTCCCAGGTACTTGGGAGGCTGAGGCAGGAGAATCGCTTGAGCCTGGGAGGCGGAAGTTTCAGTGGGCCGAGATCGTACCATTGCACTCCAGCCTGGGTGACAAAGTGAGACCCTGTCTCAAAACAAAAACAAAAACAAAACAAAATGTTCCTATGTGAATATATCCTACCTCTTCTAATTCTTACCCCAGATTTATTTAAAACCTGTGCTTTTCATCTCTGACAACCTATAAAATGGTGCCAAAAATTAAAGTCAAGGGAGTGATTCAGAAAAGTGTTATTATTATAATTTAAAATATTTTAAAAACAAGTCTTGGAGTAGACGGCACGAAAGATATTGTTATCATTTTAAAAGCTTGCATGAGAAGCAACCCAATGTCCAATGGTGGAAGAATATGGATAAAGAAAAAGCAGCACAGTCGGCTCTCCGTATCCTGGGGTTCTGCATCTGTGGGTTCAATCGATCTCATACAGAAAATATTAAGAAATAATGCCAGGCACAGTGACTCACGCCTGTAATCCCAGCACTTTGCGAGGCCAAGGCAGGAGGGTTGCTTGAGCCCAGGAATTGGAGACCAGCCTGAGCAACTTAGAAGATCCTGTCTCTTCAAAAAATACAAAAATTAGCTGGGCATGGTGGCACATGCCTGTGGTCCCCGCTACTCTGGAGGGGGAGGTGGGAGGATCCCTGAGCCTGGGAGGGTGAGGCTGTAGTGAGCCGTGATTATGCCACTGCACCCCAGCCTGGGTAAGAGTGAGACCCTATCTCAAAAGTAAATAAATAATAAAAAGTAATACAAATTTTTAAAAAATACAGTACAACTATTTATAGAGCATTTACATTGTATTAGTTATTAAAAGTAATCTAGATATGATTTAAAGTATATGGGAATATGTGCATAGATTAACTGCAAATATATTTTACATCAGGGACTCGAGCATCCAAGGATTTGGTATGTGGGGAGGGGGTCCTGGAACCAAAACAAAAGCATATATATTCAGAAGATAGACAGCAAGGAGAGTGTACATGCAATGTGACATTATTCAGCCATAAAAAGGAACTTCCGGCACAGGCTACAGGTGGATGAACCCTGAGGACATTATGTGCCATTTAATGCTGTAAATGTACTTAATGCCACTGAATTGCACATTTAAAAATGTTTAAAATCGTAAATTTTATATTATAAAAAAGGTAAAGAAGAAAAATAAAAGTTTTAATTTTACCTTCAAAAAATTTACATTGGATAAAAAGAATTACCCTTTTTTTTTTTTTTAATTATACTTTAAGTTCTGGGATACATGTACAGAAAGTGCAGGTTTGTTACATAGGTATACACGTGCCATGGTGGTTTGCTGCACCCATCAACCCGTCATCTACATTAGGTATTTCTTCTAATGCTATCCCTCCCCTAGCCCCCCACCCCTCGATAGGCGCTGGGTGTGTGATGTTCCCCTCCCTGTGTCCATGTATTCTCATTGTTCAACTCCCACTTATGAGTGAGAACCATGCGGTGTTTGGTTTTCTGTTCCTGTGTTAGTTTGCTGAGAATGATGGTTTCCAGCTTCACCCATGTCCCTGCAGAGGACATGAACCCATCCTTTTTAATGGCTGCATAGTATTCCATGTGCCACATTTTCTTCATCCGGTCTATCATTGATGGGCATCTGGGTTGGTTCCAAGTCTTTGCTATTGTGGACAGTGCTGCAATAAACATACGTGTGTATGTGTCTTTATAGTAGAATGATTTATAATCCTTTGAGTATACCCAGTAATGGGATTGCTGGGTTAAATGGTATTTCTGGTTCTAGATCCTTTAGGAATCGCCACACTGTCTTCCACAATGGTTGAACTAATTTACACTCCCACCAACAGTGTAAAAGCATTCCTATTTCTCCACATCCTCGCCAGCATCTGTTGTTTCCTGACTTTTTAATGATCGCCATTCTAACTGGCGTGAGATGTTATCTCATTGAGGTTTTGATTTGCATTTCTTAAAGAATTACCTTTTCACTAAATACTAAAAAACAGACGTTTTTCATAACTATGGGTTTCAGATACATGTTTTATTACATTGAAGCCAGACATTATTTTGAGGAAAGAAACTATTCAATACCATCTTAGGATCTTGCTGTGTACCAAGTATGGAAATCCTCTGGTTCAAAAACTAAATACTCTCTACAGTTAGAATGTTTACACCAATTCTACCAAGTTTTTCATATTCTAATCATAACATTTTTTAAAAAGTTAACAACCAATCCCTCCTCATGGCATCTGTGAAATTAACTCTTGCTTCTTTCTCCCTTTACCACGCTGGCCACCTCCTCCTACCTGCAGTTCTCTCCTTCCTGGACTCGGGGCTCTTGTCCCACTTCTCTGATGGCAACGTTCCTGCCCCACCTTCCCCATTGCCCCCATGACACCCTCCGAGTACACTGTGTCCTCACCTCTCCTCCCATCCCCTGTGGGGCCCCTTCTCTGTCCCACGGGACTCCCTCCAGAATTCAGCCAGTGTCTCAGCCTCTGCCAGCTCCCTGCCACCAGGACACGGGGACTGACACAATTCTTTCTGATCTTGAAGATTCATGAGAGGCACGAAGCTACCAAGTGCCTTCGTTTCAGGCTCTGGCTGCCCCGACGGCAGGTGAAAGCCCTGAACCACTGACCTTCCTTCTTTACCAGTGGGACATTTCCAAACACCACCTCTGCTGAGGGTTACCTGGTGACTATGCATTCACGCACAGCCTTACATCACGCACCTGCCTTCTAAATCCTGCCTCTTATAGGCTGGGGTAAGGATGTGAAGAAATACGTTTAAAGTGGGAGCCGATTTCTAGCACTGCCAGTCTCTCAATGATCTGACTCTCAGTTGCAAGATATCAAATAAACTGTTCCCCCTTTAACCTAGCAATTCTGCTTTGGAAATTAATTAACTTTTTATTTAGAGACAGAGTCTCACCCTGTGGCCCAGGCTGGAGTGCAGTGGCACGATCTCAGCTCACTGCAACCTCCACCTCCCGGGTTCAAGCGATTCTCGTGTCTCAGCCTCTCGAGTAGCTGGGATTACAGGTGCACACCTCCACACCCAGATAATTTTTTGTCTTTTAGTAGAGACAGGGTTTTGCCATATTGGCCAGACTGGTCTCAAACTCCTGGGCTTCAGTGATCCAGCCTCCCAAAGTACTGGGATTACAGGCGTGAGCCACTGCACCCAGCCACAGGAAATATATTTATCAGTAAACAAAACAAAAGCATGTATGTTCATAGCAGCACTCTTTTTAATAGCCAGAAGCAATACAAACAGCAATTGGGAAAAGGCTAGAACTGCTAAACAGCCCCATGCAGTGGGAGACTACCCAGTTGTGAGAAAAACAAATCAATAGAAAATAGGAAGACAGCGACCTCAGTGAAAATGTTCCTCAAGGACCTCACACCATTCCTTTGACTCATGCCTAACAGACAAGAGAAGGGCTCTGTTCACTCAACAAATGACAAAGTTCAGCCTCTTTTCAGATAAACGCCCCAGCCCAAAGGCGGCCTCTGACTTCCAATCCAAATCTTTAGTCACTAGTTCCACCCCATTTCACAAAAGGAAGACGCATGAGTGTGACGGGAGGTTAAAGAGGAAGGGAAGCCACAATGACAGACAAATGCTATAATTCAAATCTCACTGACTTAAAAAGTATGTATATGTATATTTCTTTTCAAAAAAAGAAATCCAGGTCGGGCGTGGTGGCTCACACCTGTAATCCTAGCACTTTGGGAGGCCAAGGCAGGAGGATTGCTTGAGTTCAGGAGTTTGAGACCAGCCTGGACAACATAGTGAAACCTCATCTCTACTAAAAATAGAAAAAAAAAAAATTAGTCATGTGTGGTGGTGCACAGCTGAGTCCCAGCTACCAGGAGGGCTGAGGTGGGAGAACAGCTTGAGCCCAGGAGATCAAGGCTGCACTGAACTATGACCACACCACTGCACTCCAGCCTAGGCGACACAGTGTGACCCTGTCTCCAAAAAAAACCAAAGGACGGGTGGGGGCAGGGGCTTTTGGCAGGGGTTCTTTCTCTCCCCTTGACCTCTTGCCCTCCACCATGGGATGATGCAGTAAGAGGGCCCTTGCCAGATGCTGGCACCTTGATCTTGGTCTTCCAGCCTCCAGCACAGTGAGCAAATACATTTCTATTCATTATAAATTACCCAATCTGTGGTGTTCTGTTATAGCAGCACAAAACAGACTAAGACAAACACCGTCTAATTAGACAGACTTCAGAAAAGCACCATAGTAGAAAATGAAATGGAAAAACATGCTCTTGGAGTGTCAAACTGCCAAACAGCAGCCCACCACTGGACAATCCACAGGTGGTCTCCAAAAAAGCAGAGAGAACAGGGGTGGAACAGGTGCTGACCATGGACGCCGGTGACAGGTGCATGGGTTCATATGCTCTTCTCTCTACTTCATGTATGTTAGAACATTTCCACTGTAACACATGCTGGTAAAAGCAGTGGTAACTGGCAAAGGTATCACAAGACTACATCTCGTCTACATCAAAATTAGGTCAGCTTTACTTAAATTCCTTCACCAGATTCAGGAAAAGGAAATAGCCAGTCATCCTAACTAACACACAAATGAATAGATTGTCTTGTATGCTAAACCTCAGTGAATTGTGAAAATGGGCAAAAATGTCCAGAGAGAATGGTGATTAGAGGAAGCACCCACAATGGAGAAAGCCGACATAAGACAGCACGTGGGGCAAAGAGCGACAGTGTTTCATCAGAATGGCTTCTTTAGGAAAAGTCTTCCTTGCCAGCAGTTAAAGTCAAAGGACCCACCAAAGCCCTTCCTGTAGAAGTGATGTGCGCGGCACTGGCCCCCAGCCAACAGGGAGAGCCCAAGGAGGCGCCTCTAATGTTCCACCTGCCTGTACAACCTCATCCACTGTGTCTTCCCAAAGCTTGCCAGGCACCCCACTCCGGGTGTGGGCCAGACTCCGGTGAGGCCCTCAGCCTGCACGGGAAAGAGACTTCTGCTACCCGCCACAAGTGCGCAGGCCATTCCCACCTGGCAGGGGGACTTGCCCAGAGAGAGCTGAAGTCAGAGCCCTGGGAGTGGCCCTGCCCCTGAAAGTCTGCGCAACCTCAAGATGGGATCACCTTAACCTCTTGACTATTCTGCAAGATGGGGACACATCCAATGAACCTGAGTGGAGGGCCACCTACAAAATCAAAGTCCTACAATCCTTGACACTGTCAAGCACATGAGACAGGGAACCACTGAAGACTGAAGGAGACTGAGGAGACAACAGGATTCTGGAAGGGGTTCTAGGACAGAAAAGAAAGAGGCGCTGGGGGACAGGGACAACACCTGGGGTTGACGTCCATGTCACCCACGCCAGTGCACACTGCATCAATGTCCAGTTCCTGACTGGGAGGGCTGGGAGGGCCTCGAGAGCCAGTGACCTTGCTCTGAAGGCACACATGGCGTGTGCAGAGAGGGGAGGCGGCCTGGTGGGAAAAGTCTAGAACAGAGAGAAGACGATGGCCCAACGCAGCGCAACAAGGGCCACAAGGAAACCCAGGGTGGCTGCAGGAGATCTTTGTACTATTCTTGTCATTTTTCTGTAGATCTCAAAATTGCTTCAAATATTTTTTTAATATGGAATAAAATGTGTTTAAAAAAAGCACAATAAGGTCTGCTCTGCGCAGCACACAGGGTTGTTCTGAGACTGAAATAGTAATAGATACAAAAAGTACTTTTTAAACTATCAAGACACAGACATGAAAGGCATCATTAGCACAAATATGAATATGTCCAATCAGTGGGCCTGGTGCCCTCAGTAAAGAGAAAGTCAGTCATTTCCCTTGGAGGCCGAGGGGCCGGGGGCGGGGGTAAGATTGGAGCCAGGAGGCGACCACGGAAAGAGGTAATGACACAAGGCCACAGAAAAGGCTTCGGCGATCACAATACGATAGATGTTAACTTCCTTTACTAGGGCACCAAAGAAACCCTGCTAACCCAGCACTGTTTCATGTCTCAGATTACACCCACTGGCCACACATGGACAATAAGATGTGAGAAGAACTACTTGTAAAATGCAAACAAGAAGAACCACTTTCTTTTTTTTCTTTTTTTTTTTTTTTTTTTTGAGACAGAGTCTCCATGACCCAGGCTGGAGTGCAGTGACACAATCTCCGCTCACTGCAACCTTCGCCTCCCAGGGTCAAGCGATTCTCCTGCCTCAGCCTCCTGAGGAGCTGGGATAACAGGAGCCCGCCACCACACCTGACTAATTTTTGTATTTTTAGTAGAGACAAGGTTTCACCATGTTAGTCAGGCTGGTCTCAAACTCCTGACCTCAAGTGATCCACCTGTCTTGGCCTCCCAAAGTGCTGGGATTACAGGCGTAAGCCACCACGCCCGGCCAAGAACCACTTTCAGGAAGGGCTCAGAACACTAATCAATGGCATTATCAATAGATGTAACTCTTCTCCACTTACCTCATTGGCTCTTTTGATGATTTTGTCATCTACATCCGTAATACCCATCACCATGACTATGTTGCATCCAAAAACCTTGGTTAGGATCCTTCGAATGATATCAAATCTAACATATGAGCTGAAAGAAAAAAAGTGTCAGGATGTCTTTATTACACAAAGTCATCAGTTATCTTTGTAAAAAATCCATTACATTTTAACATGCTGCTCCATAACTTCCACTGTGTAGCACAATGGACAGGTCAGCGGAGCAGGTACAAGGAAACTCCCTCTCACTGATGACACCAGGGCCTGGGCCACAAGGGTTCTCAGGAGAAACGGACAAAGGTATTGCATCAATTTCAGGACACAATATTAGCATTTTTAATTTTGGAGTTGTTGCTTAAGTGAGTTGAAGTCTATTTAATTGTATAAAAATTCACTCATAATACAATCTCCCAGTTAAGATCATGTTTTCACCATTCTTGTTCATGTTCTAGAGTAATTCTAATTTTTCACTATGACAAAACAGAAGCAAATACCAAATCAAAACAAGTACAATCCCATTAAAGCCATATAAGATTACTCTTAAGAATGCATACACTAGTGTAGAATATTTTAAAATGCCAGCTTATTTATATACTACACTGGGGTAACTCAGACTTGTAAAACTAAAAGGGTTTAAAATCTACCTAGCATCTGAAGAATCTGTTTTCCCATGAAAGTAACCTTAAAACTCACAGTTATCTAATGTCACGCTCACCTCTGCTATCCATGTGGCCTCTCTAAATTTCAGTTCATAAAATTGTTTTCTCTTAGGGTGGTGTGGGGGAATCCTAGCCATGTTATTGTATCACTTTAACCTCCCACACACCCCCTCTCCAAACACAGCCTCTCCACAAACCCTGGAATCAAGACCAAATCTTGATTCCAGGGACAAAACTATCTCACAGTTATCTAATGTCACGCTCACCTCTGCTATCCATGTGGCCTCTCTAAATTTCAGTTCATAAAACTGTTTTCTCTTAGGGTGGTGTGGAGGAATCCTAGCCATGTTATTGTATCACTTTAACCTCCCACACACCCCCTCTCCAAACACAGCCTCTCCACAAACCCTGGAATCAAGACCAAATCTTGATTCCTGGGACAAAACTATCTCCGAAACTCCTCAACAAGATAATTAACCTCTTACAGCTCAGTTGGCTTGCTTATAAATTGGGCAAAATCCCACCACGCCACAGGACTGCTGTCCAGTCGTACCGCCTGTGCAGCATGAATTCTAAAAACACAAGCTATTATTACCATTCTCATCACCATGCTCTTCATTCACCTCAAGTTGGGAAAGAGTCTAAAAGATGTGAGATTTACAAGAAAAAAATTACAGGAACCTAAAGCAAATGAAAACAAGAGTCAAGTCCCTTGCTTGGCCCAGAGGAGCCCAGGCTGAGTCCCAGAACTGCCCTTGGAGACAGCAGAGGCTCCACAGCTTGGCAGAGCTGGCAGAATGCAGGGCCATGAGCAACTTGAGACCCTGAGACGCTGCAGGCAGGTTATGACCACAGGGGCCACTCTATACACAAACACGCACACACACGCCTTGCAAGTGCCAGGCAGCCAAGTCTGAAGAACATGGCATCAGGAGACCTCGGCTTGCTTCTGTGACTCCACCACGAACCATGCTACCGTCAGCCCGGCTCTTTCTGCCCCATTTACACCATCCACTGGGTGAGTGTGCTCATCTGGGTGATCGCTGAAATGATTCATTTGCTAAGTCTTCCCTCAAAATGCTCCAGTGTGACTCCGTCTACCATGGCATGAAATCCAAACTCTCTGGACCAGACCATGCAGCACCCTCCCCAGTCTGGCTGCAACTGACGCCCCATCCCTTCCCCTGCTCCTCCCCACTAGCACCAAACTGATCTATTTGTTTTCCCCAAACAGGGTTTCCATCCCTCTGACCTCTTCTGGAAATGGGGGAGGCTATTTTTCAGGGGGTCTCTTTCCAGTGAACTGAGTCCTACCCATTGCTCAAATTCTACTTTCTGCAGCAGGCACTGTGTGGATCCCTGTCCTGCTGGAGCTGAAATAATTACGTCATGCCAACGACATCAGATGGTTGCATAAAAAACCACTGAAGGAGTACAATGCTAGGACAGCTGAGATGGGGAGAGGGAGGTGGGGCAGGCCGGCCCAGCGAAGGCCTGGAGGGGTTGGCCAGGCTGACAGGAAGGCGGTCAAGAGGAGAGTCCCAGCTCCCACCAGCCCCTGGGAAGGCCCTGTGTGGACACAGCTTATAACAGGCATTCAGCTGCGCACTTAAGATGTGTATTCTTTTCTGTATTCATAAAGGTAAATATTATACAAATTAAAACTGCAAGACTTGATTCTCCTAGTTGGAAATGAGAAGAGATTCTCTCCCCAACAACTTTTAGGATTTCTTCCTCAGTTCTCTTCAAATGCATGTCAATCTTTTAAATGGCTAAATAAACCTCTTGGCAGTTTTACAACTCAAGAAAATTTCAAAACCTGGGACCCACCTCTGAAATGTAATCAAGGAAAATAACGCCCCATTTCCCAGTGTCCTGGGAGGAGATGGGCCTACCTTGTCATCTGACTTCACACTGTAACTCACCTGAAGCAATGGGTTATGCTATGGTCTGAATGTTTGTCTTCCCTCCAAACTCATGGTTGAAACCCTAACTCCCAAGGTGATGGTTTTAGGAGGTGGAGCCTCTGGGAGTGACGAAGTCATGGGGGCAGAGAGCTCATGACTGGGGTTAATGCCCTCATAGAAGAGACCTCAGAGAATTCCCTCTACCTTCTACCATGTGAGGACACAGCAGGCAGACGCTCGCCAGACACCAAATTTGCTGGTGCCTTCATCTTGGACTTCCTAGCCCCAGAAAGAAAGAAATTTCTGTTGTTTATAAGTCATCCATTTTAGGATATTTTGTTACAGCAGACTCATAGACTGAGACAGGCCGTATCCCCAAAGCTCTATAGAAGGATGAGATTTCTTTCTGTCTCTGCAGTTATTTTAGCTCATCCCCTTCTGGTTTAAGGCTTATTCAGTAACAGAACTGTTTTCTTTCTCTTCTGCCTTTGTGGAAAGGTTTTCCAGTGTGGGGGTTTTGTTTTTAATAATTCCCCAACATATTTTATAATTCAAGAAAGGTGTCGAAATATGCTTTTGATAATTAAAAGTATGTTAGCCCAAAGTAAAGGGGAAAAAATGTATATTTAAAGTATACAGAGTAGGCCGGGCACGGTGGTTCATGCCTGTAATCTCAACACTTTGGGAGGTCAAGGCAGGTGGATCATTTGAGGTCGGGAGTTCGAGACCAGCCTGGCTGACATGGTCAAACTCCGTCTCTACTAAAAATACAAAACTTAGCCGGGCGTGGTGGTACATGCCTGTAATCCCAGCTACTCCGGAGGCTGAGGCAGGAGAATTGCTGCCAGGAGGCGGCAACTGGACCTGGGAGGCAGAGGTTGCAGTGAGCCAAGATTGCACCACTGCACTGCAGCCTGGGCGACAGAGCAACTCCTTCTCAAGAAAAAAAAAAAGTATACAGAGTAAATGTAACTTTTTACTTTTAGTCTAGGACTGAACAATACTAAGTTTTAAAAAATCTACAATATGTCATTTTTGTACATTATATTTTGTAAACATACAAAATATTAGGAAAAGTGGTAATTTTGGCAAATGTAGGAGGCAGTACATCTTACGGTTAAGAGGTCAAGAGAGCAACCACTTGGCAGTCAGATAAACCAAGCCTCACTCCAGTTCCAATACCTCTTCAACGTGTAATCTTAGGAAAGTTACTCAATCACTATTAAGCCCCGTGACATCTCACATGTGAGGTACTGTATTAAGCAGCATTTTATGGGCATTATTTACTAAAACTGTTATAAGATCCAAATTATTATTCCTGTCTCAAAGATGAAGAAACCAGGACTCAAAGCAATAAAGTGACCTGCTCAGTGCTGTGAAGCTAAGAAGTGGTGGGGCCCAGGAATGACTGACCAGCAGGACCCTGGGACCCCGCAAAGGCCTCTTGATGTCACCAAACCCAGCAAAAAACATCTAGTTCCAAAACGGGTCATTTTTCAGTGCTCCATTGCCTCTCTGAGTTTCCTCACCTGTAAAACGGGTGTAAGTGCTCAGAATCCCTACAAGAACCAAATGAGGTTGTAACATTTCCCACAATGTCTGGAATGTAGGAATTATTCTGCATCCCTAAGTTGCCACTTAAGAGATAAAAGAAATCAGCAAAAGGCTTTCAAAAATAAATGGTCCTTTGAAGCATGAAAATTCAAATCCAGGAAACTCACCAAGCATGGCCAAGGTGCGCATGATCATATACAGTTGGTCCGCAGCTATACCTGGAAACAAAGTTAAAATCCATCGTGTGGAACATATTTGCAAGAAAGAACATTCGATTCTCACTTATAATGATCATATAATTTTTAAAGTAATCACTTCTGGGGGATGAATAGCCGGGGTTTATCATACTTGCTCAATTCATACCCAAACCTGCAAAAGCACCGCGCACCCCCAGCTTCTAAAACGGCGCCCTCCATGCAGCTTCCTAAACGCCCTCCCCGAGCCCAGATCCCGTTCACCCGTGGGAAGTCTCCGCCACTCTCGGCCCCCGCCCGTGCCCCAGTCCCGCGCGGCCCACCAGGAGGCGGCTTCGGCGTGCGCTACGATTAGGGGTTCCTTCCTCCCGGTGAGGCTGTTGTACACCTGCACGCCCGTCTCCCGGCCCGTCGGCTGCAGCCAGGCCCGCCCGCGCCCCCCGCTCGCCGCCCGGCCCGCAGGCCAGTGCCACCCAGCCCGCCCGAGGCCCAGCGCGGCCTGGAGCAGCGGGGGGCCCAGGCCTGGGCCGCGCGTCGTCCTCAACATGTCAGCAGCCAGCGCCTACAACTGGGCGGAGACGGGAGACACGCCGGGTACGCGGCCTGGCGCGCAAAAGCAGCACGGCCCCGCCCCGCCCACGGGGCCACGCCCACTCCCGGAAGCAGTCCTCAGGTAGCGCCTCCCTTTGGCCTGGCTCGAGTCGCCCGCGGCAAGGGTGGAGAACCAGGGCCCGAAGGTGTGGGGGCGGGGAAAGCACGGGGTGGAGGGAGGAGGGCGGTGCCGCGCCGGGAGGCCGTAGGAAGAGGCGGGACCGTGCCGATCTCCTCTCCTTATTAGCCCAGGTCCTGCGAGGCGTCCGTGTGCGCGCGGTACCAGCCTGGACCTGTGTCCGCCGCGCGGAGGGAGCGTTTATAGTGCAAGCTTCTGCTGCCGGGCTCTGGCCTGTTAGCGAAGCACGTGTGCATCCCAGCACACCCCACGTCAGCATGCTAATACACAGTGTCCACCCCAGAACACACGTCAGCACCCCAATACAGTGTGCACCCCAATACAGTGTGGACCCCAAACACACATCTGCACCCCAATACAGTGTGCACTGCAGCACACCGTCAGCATCCCAACACAGTGCACCCCGATACACAATGCAACCCAACACACAGTCTGCACCCCAATAAGTGTGCACCCCAATACACAGTATGCACCCCAGCACACACCACATCAGCATCCCAATAGTGTGCACCCCAGCACACTCATCTGCACCCCAATACAGTGTGCACTGCAGCACACCATCAGCATCCCAAAACAGTGCACCCCGATACACAGTGTGCAACCCAGCATACAGTCTGCACCCCAATACACAGTATGCACCCCTGCACACACCACATCAGCACACACCACATCCCAATACAGTGTGCACTCCAATACAGTGTGCACCCCAGCACACACTATGTCTGCACCCCAGTACAGTGTACACCCCAATACACAGTGTGCACCCCTAATACACTGTGCACTCTAACACACACCATGTCTGCACCCCAGTACAGTGTGCGCCCCAACACAGCACGTGTGCATCCCAGCAAACACTGTGTGCATTCCAATGCAATGTGCACCTCAATGTAGAGTGCGCCCCCACACATCTACACCCCAATACAGTGTGCACCCCAATACACAGTGTGCAACCCAACACACACCATGTCTGCACTCCAATACACAGCGTGCCTCCCCACCCACCCACCCCCCGGGACACATAGCACGTCTGCACTTCAACACTCTCCTGGGGTCTCCGGATGAAATGACCAAAGCTAGGAAACTTCATTCATCAGGTATGCGTAGCAGAAATGTCTGTTTGTGATTCATCTTAAGGTTAAAAGTTCCATGATCCGGTATCTTGAGAACAAAAACATTCTGAAAGTTACTCACATTAGCTTGACAAACGTACCTCTATCAGGCCAGGCGCAGTGGCTCACGCCTGTAATCCCAGCACTTTGGGAGGCTGAGGTGGGTAGATCACCTGAGGTCAGGCGTTCGAGACCAGCCTGACCAATATGGTGAAACCCCGTCTCTACTAAAAATACACAAATTAGCTGGGCGTGGTGGCATGCATCTGTAGTCCCAGCTACTGGGGCGGCTGAGACAGGAGAATCGCTTGAACCTGGGAGGCAGAGGTCTCAGTGAGCTGAGATCACACCACTGCACTGCAGCCTGGGCAACAGAGGGAGACACCGTCTGAAAAAAAAAAAAAAAAGTGCTTCTATTGGTGTCTTGCAATACAATGTCTCAAAAAAAACAAAAAGTCCCCTTTGCTTTCCCAGTTCTCAAAACAGGAGACATTCCTCTGGTTTTTTGTTGTTGTTTTTAGTTTGCTTTGGTGTTTTATTAAAAAGCAAAGGTTTAAGTAGAGACAAACAAGTGTGTACCTAGAGTAGTTTCTCAATATCTCGGAGTCCAACTCTGCAATTCTGTTTCAAGCTAACTGCAGTCTAATGTAATCTATGGTCTAATTTAATAAGGTTAAAATGTTAGAATTAGGAGACCATATAGCCTACATCAATGCTAACCACTCATGTTACCTAACTACTCTAAATTCTCCTGAATATTATCACTTCTTTCCTGCCTTATGTTATTTTGTAACTTTCTAGTGCTGTGTGAATATTTATCTCCCTGAGTATCTTAAATTGTACATTATTTTGAACTTCTCACTGTGCCCTGCACTAAATTCAGAAAAGGACTTGGGTTTTGTTTGTTTCGTGTTTTGTTTTGCTGTGGCTGGAAAAAAAATTTAAAAAGAAATAAAAGGGCTTGTTGAATGTTGATGAATTAATCCCTTACACAAGGGATTAACTGTGCAGGTGGGAAGAAATCTGGGTAGTAAAATACCTGATAAAGCTGATTCAGATATTAGATGTGCCAGTAAATAAAGCAAATTAACAAAAAGCTCAGCTGCAATCTGTGAGAACACACGAATTCAAGGAAATAACTGGAGCAGAGATTCTGAAAGCAGCTTAGTAACGCTGAAGATCAAATCTGCACATGAATCTGGACATGTGGTATATTTGAATTGTTCATAGAACATCATAACTTTTAAATTAACAATAGTATCTTCTGTCTTCAGAAAATTCATGTAATGTTTTTAGCCCCTCACTGGTGGTGATTCTACTATGTTTTCTTTTTTTTTTTGAGGCAGTCTTGCTCTGTCACCCAGGCTGGAGTGCAGTGGCCTGATCTGGGTTCACTGCAGCCTCTGCCTCCTGGTTCAAGCCATCCTCCTGCTTCAGCCTCCACAGTAGCTGAGATTACAAGTGCGCACCACCGTGCCCAGCTAATTTTTGCATTTTTATTTTTATGTATTTATTTTTGAGACAGAGTCTCGCTCTATCACCCAGGCTGGAGTGCAGTGGCGCGATCTCAGCTCACTGCAACCTCCACTTCCCGGGTTCAAGTAGATTCTTCTGCCTCAGCCTCCCGAGTAGCTGAGATTACAGGTGCGTGCCACCACACTCAGCTAATTTTTGTATTTTTAGTAGGGATGGGGTTTCATCATGTTGGCCAGGCTGGTCTGGGACTCTGGAACTCCTGACCTCAAGTGATCCACCCACCTCAGCCTCCCAAAGTGGTGGGTATACCGGCCTAAGCCACCACACCTGGCCAATTCTGTTTTCTCTTTTTTCTTTCTTTTTTTTTTGAGATGGAGTTTCACTCTTGTTGCCCAGGCTGGAGTGCAATGGTGTGATCTCCTGGGTTCAAGCGATTCTCCTGCCTCTTACTCACGTCTCCCGGGTTCAAGCAATTCTCCTGCCTGTCTCCCGAGTAGCTGGGATTACAGGCATGTGCCACGATGCCCAGCTAATTTTGTATTTTTAGTACAGATGGGGTTTCTCCATGTTGGTCAGGCTGGTCTTGAACTCCCGACCCCAGGTGATCCGCCCACCTCGGTCTCCCAAAATGCTGGGATTACAGGCATGAGCCACGTGCCCGGCAGCCAATTCTGTTTTCTTAAGGCTTTTGGGGATCATCAAAACAAGGAGAAACATAACTCATTACCTAATGATGGTTAGAAATGTGATCTTTTTGCATATTGAATATTTGCAGATTGAATATTAAGGTAAAGTAAAATAGACTGCTAATGCTCTTCATTACTATACCTCCCAGCCTACATCTTTCTCCCGTGCTGGGTGCTTCCTGCCCTGGAACATCGGACTCCAAGTTCTTCAGTTTCGGGACTCAGACTGGCTCTCTTTGCTCCTCAGCTTGCGGACAGTCTATTGTGGGACCTTGTGATTATGTAAGTTAGTACTTAATAAACTTATATATATGTATATACATATATATGTATATAAATATATACATATATCTCCATCCTATTATTTCTGTCCCTCTAGAGAACCCTGACTAATACACCATATATACCTAAAAAGAGGATCCGTTTAATTGAAGTCACCTCCCTCTCCAATCTAGGTTAGAACGAGGAAGTGTGTTAAAGTTAATGATTCCAAAATATCACTAATGCCGTTTCTTAGTCCTTAATGACAACAATAACAAAATCGAGTTCTCAGTATTACATTTTCTTTCAAGGCAAAATCTTGTAAATCAGAAGTAGAATTGATTATGGTAGCATATGGTTTAGGGGTTTTCAAGTTTAAGATGAATGAGTTTGCATTTATTTTTTAAGCACTTTGAAACTTAATTCTATGCTTCGCCGGGCGCGGTGGTTCACGCCTGTAATCCCAGCACTTTGGGAGGCCAAGGCAGGCGGATCACCTGAGGTCAGGAGTTCGAGACCAGCCTGGGCCAACATGACAAAACTCCGTCTCTACTAAAAATACAAAAATTAGTTGGGCGTGGTGTCGGGCACCTGTAATCCCAGCTACTCAGGAGGCTGAGGCAGGAGAATCGCTTGAACCTGGGAGGCGGAGGTTGCAGTGAGCCGAGATCACGCCACTGCACTCCAGTCTGGGCGACAAGAGCAAGACTCCGTCTCAAAAATAGAAAAAGAATTATATGTTCATCTCTTATATCTGACTCTCATAGGTTTGAGCATTTTCAGTTAGACTGGAAATATAATTTTAGAAAAAAGTTTAATTTTTAAATGTTTCTTTTTAATCCATTTGTAATTTCTGTTCTACGGAAAAGTTTTAACATCCATTTTTGCAATACACCACAGGAAACAAAACTGAAAGAGACAAGATTCTTCAACGTATCTTCAAAATTAAGCACCTTTCTTCAATGACATTTAAAATTCATTATCAAAGTTAATTATGTTTTATTGCTTGGTCTTCTAAGTTTGTTCCAAAAAAGATAAAATCTTTTTTGACTTTTTATCCCAAGGGGTGGGCTAAAAGTTTTATGGAATGTAAAGCTCCAAAAAACTTTTCACTACTGTATCCCCAGCGCACGGAACAGTAGTTGGCACATGGTAGACACTCGTCAATATTCCTTGTTGAATGCATAAGATGCCTTTTTGGTTTATGTGTATGTGAAGAGAGTACATAACGAGAGGAACAAAATCATTACTCAGATTGTATTGTATTGTGATTTTTTTTTTTTAAAAAAGACAACCTAGGTTAAACTCCATCTTATCTTTGTAAAGGGTAAATTACTTCCAACTTTATTCTTGAGTTCAGATAAACACTATTCATTCTAGAGCCAACGAATGCTAGGAATAGAAGAACCGGTCTATTTCTTACTATTGTACTTTTAAATTACTTAAATGCTTTTTGAGGGAAAGGCGTAATTTTCCTTATTCAACTTTGTACTCCTTCTATACTCTCTATTCGACATAATGTTTGTTTCCACATAATGTTATCTTGTCGGAGTCTTTTTTTCTCTTTTTTTCCGGAGATAGAGTCTTGCTCTGTCGCCCAGGCTGGAGTGCAGTGGCGCAATCTCGGCTCACTGCAACCTCCCCTCCTAGGTTCAAGTGATTCTGTCTCAGCCTCCCGAATAGCTGGGACTACAGGCACGCGCCACCATGCCCTGCTAATTTTTTGTATTTTTAGTAGATACAGGGTTTCACCATGTTGCCCAAGCTGGTCCCAAACTCCTGAGCTCAGGCAATCCGCCCGCCTCTGTCTCCCAAAGTGGTAGGATTACAGGCGTGAGCCACCGCGTCCGGCCAAGTGTTATAGTCTTTTGTGCAGACCAAGTGGTGGCCAATAAATCTTGTAGAAACTAAAGTACTCATTGCTTTTAACTAGGCCAAGACTAGAATAGCGTGATCTGTAAGTAAAATAACAGCCATTTCTCCAAATATCAAAGCAAAAGCTCTCCTGCTGTGTAGGTGAGATGAAGGGGCTTAAAAATGAAGATTAAATCCACTTCAAAGTGTAAAGAGTATCCATCCATTTAACATTGCAGCAACGTTGCAACGTGAACAATCCGATTCCAAATACAAAACAGCTCAATTCAGTCTCTTTGCCGTACTCACATCCATAGCACAAAATACCCGGCAGGGCGCTGGAATGAGCACCACTGCGGTTAATAATCTACTCTATAAATACTGGACGAATCCAAATTTTTACTGGATTACACAGAATACGTTTTAAAAAAATCCAAATAGTTTTAGATGTCACAACAGGGTTCCAACAAATACCACGTTTCCAAATCTTACCACCAGAATGTGTATCCATTTCAACTGCAATTATTTTGTCTAAAGCTGCGTACTCTGCTTTGCAACAGGATAAACCCGGTGGATAAAAGCTGAAATCCGACCTTGTCCAAATTAAGAGGCTAAGATAAATGGAGAACCGCGCTGGCGTGGAATTGATACAGAAATACTGCAAGGGCTGGGGACAGGGCTTAGTTCGTGGAATACACAGACAGCACCACCAACTCGGCTCTCCGGAAAAGAGAAAGTCCGGTGAGAAAGGTGAAAATTGACAAGGCACCGTTCTCCGACTTGGTGAAAAAAAGACAATGCAAATAGAGCAGGGTCCAAAGCGGAAGAAAATCAGAGAAAAGCAGGCAGCCAAGCGTGGCGAGCACAGCTCTCGGGGCTACCCCGGAGGGGACCCGCGGCGGCCGCAGCCGGGCGGAGGCCGAAGCCGAGGCCGCGCCGGAACCGGAGAGCCAGGCGGGAAGTGCACAAAGGCACGAGGCCACGCCCAGGAGGGGCGGGCCCTTTGGCCGGAAGGGGGCGGGCCGACGCGCGGGGCCGGTCGCCTAGGCAACGGGCTCGCGTGGCGTCCAGGCTTCTCAGAAAGCCCAAAATCCGGGGAGCTTCGGGAGGGCAGAGGGGCGACGAGGGGGAGGGTGGTCCGGGGAGCTGAATGGCCTCAGGACGCCGGCCGACCGGGTGTCTGCATACTGTGGGCGGCCTTTCCAAGTGTGGGGAGCGGCCTCCGAGAACGGCGTCCATGGCACAGGGCGGGAAGAGATAAGGCCTAGGGAAGGCGCCCCTCGGGCCTATACACCTCTTCTGGGGCTCGGCACTAGGAAGCAGCTTCCTTCTCAGGCCCCTTTGTCTCCAAGCCGTTCCAAACTGAGTACCGGCAGGCGACACAAAGGGCGGGCAGTGACGGATGGCGCAGGCGCGGGAGCCGCCTAGGCTGCTGGGAGTGGTGGTCCGGCCGCGGAATGGGTAGGTCTCCCGCGCACTCTGCGGCCGCAGCTCAAAGGACACCGAGAGGGTGCCAGTGCGCATGCGCCGCCACTTCCGTCCATGCCCGGCCCCCCCGTTCCTTCCGCCTCCCGGAGGACTTCGGTTTCTAGTAGTAAGAGTCCGGGAGGTATTACTCACGGTCTCCCCGCCTCCTCTTCATCGTGATTGGGCTGTCAAAGTGAGGTTGGCAAGTAGATTGGCTACTGCGGTTGCCAATTGTGTTTCGGGCCCTACTTATACCGCGCTGTGGGGCGGGGACGAAGAATCAGGGGCTGAAGAGTGGGCTGTGGTAGTCGCTGCGTGCCATGGTCTCGGAGGCTTCTGTCCCGCGGCCCGTTAGGTCCTGGTCGGGTTTTCAGCCAAGCAGGCCGCTCCTCTGCGTTTCCCGGCGGGCGTGCTGTGCCGCCCAACGGGCTCTGCCTCCAAGTGCCAAAAACTCCTAGTAAAGTTTGCGCCTCTCCAGCCGTCCCCACCCCAGCCGCCCTGATGCTGTCCCCTCCGCGACCCTCGCCCCTGGCAAAAGTGACAGGCAAGGCCACGCCCCCGCGAGGGCCGGCCTCGAGCCCGCAGCCCCCGGGGCCCGGGACGGTGAGGGGCGTGAATGCGGCGGGGGGCGGGGCCGTCGCCGGGGGAGGGGGCCGGGGCGCATGCGCGCTGCGCAGCGGGGCTGAATGTTTCCCAAGTGTTTGAAACTGGTATTTGGGTTTTCCACGTTGGACAAGTGCGGCTCGGCGGCCGGCGGAGCGCGCCCCTTCCCGCTGCCCGCTCCGCTCCTCTCTTCTCCCCAGCCCAGTGGGCGGGTGGGCAGCGGCGGCCGCGGCGCTGGGCCCTCTCCCGCCGGTGTGTGCGCGCTCGTACGCGCGGCCCCCGGCGCCAGCCCCGCCGCCTGAGAGGGGGCCTGCGCCGCCGGCCGGGGCGTGCGCCCGCGAGCCACCGCCACCGCGGCCCGCGCCCTCAGGCGCTGGGGTCCCCGCGGACCCGGAGGCGGCGGACGGGCTCGGCAGATGTAGCCGCCGGGCCGGAGCAGGAGCCGCCGGGGGGGCGCCGGGAGAGCGAGGGCTTTGCATTTTGCAGTGCTATTTTTTGAGGGGGGCGGGGGGTGGAGGAAGCGGAAAGCCGCGCCGAGTCGCCGGGGACCTCCGGGGTGAACCATGTTGAGTCCTGCCAACGGGGAGCAGCTCCACCTGGTGAACTATGTGGAGGACTACCTGGACTCCATCGAGTCCCTGCCTTTCGACTTGCAGAGAAATGTCTCGCTGATGCGGGAGATCGACGCGAAATACCAAGGTATGGCCGGGTGATGGATGGGCGGGGGCGGCCGTCTCCTTCCCGGCGGGTCCGGGCGCGCCGCGGAGTCGGGCCGGTCCTGCAGTGGACCGGAGGAAGCGGCCGGCTCCGCAGCGGCGGCCCTCGGCAGGGGCAGGAACAAAAGGTCTGGAGCGCCTTTGATTCGCCAAGGTCCTTGTGTGCAAAGCCCGGGACACGGAGGAGGAAGGAGGCGCGAGAGGTCTCGCTGCAAGGCTGCGCGACCAAAGCGCTCTTTGTAGTGAAGTGATGAGGCGGGTGCTGCGGGGGAGGGGGCGGCGGGTCCAAGCCGCGTCCTCTAGGAGGGGGTGCAGATTACGGCGCGAGATGGAGGGATGTGCCGGCGCCTGGGGCTGTAGGGCGCCGAGACGGGGCTGCAGGAGGAGGGCGGCTGTGGGCCGGGGTTCCCGCGGACCGGGTGCCTCGGTCCCGGGCAACGCCGTTCCTCCGGCCCTTCTTCGCCGCCCCCCACCCAGTCCCGAATCTGAGTGTTACATAAAGTACCGGGTAGTACTCCGCTCGGGGTAGGTCGGCCGCCCCCGCCCAGCCCCCTCCGGCCGTCACTTGGCGCTGGACACCGAGTAGGGGCCGACTGCGAGGGGCGACGCCGCCGGTTGTAGTTTGCGGAGGACGAGGGCTTTTCTGTGTGCCGTAGGGAAGGGAAGGGGAGGAGCGGAGGCGGGGAAGGCGCCCATCTGCGCTGCGCTGCGCTCGGGGGGGCGCGGGCAGATCGCTGGCTTGGAGAGGATCGTGGCAGGTGAGAGGACCTGTGGGTCGTTATCTGCAGACCTGGCCGCCCAGGATGTCAGAGAGAGGTGGCGAGTTCGTGTCCGCCGGGAATTGTTGGCTGTTGGGGAAACTTTCCTGCGAGGTCAGTCAAGGCTTTGGGGGCTCTGTTTTGAATGTGGATCACCACTCGGAGTTTACTAATGTTTACAAGGCTGCGCAGTAGGGAAACGGAAGAGTTGGGTGGGGGGGGGAAAAAAAAAATTGACCGCTGTCCCCGAAAGTACTAGACGCCTCTGCTGGGAAGGCGCCCCTGCGCGTTCTATCCGAAACGCAGCTTCGCAGCGACTTTTATAGGAACTTCATTAGCATATTGTGGAACGTCCCGCCTCAGCCCCCCAGTAGTTGGCTGTGACGTCCTTCGTGGAATGTCCTTATCATTCCCCTGCGGAACGATTGGTCGCTGAGGCGGATGAAGGCGGGCCTAGCGCAATAACTGGTATGTGTCTGTGTTTCCGCTGTCTTCTTTTTTCTTTTTCGGGGAGGAGCGGGGTGGAGGGTGGACGAGTTGATTTGAACGTCTTCGGGTTGCTCGGCCTCCAGCCTTGGATTGGCCCTTCTCGCTGCTGGGGCGGGCCGTGCTCGTCCGCCCTGCGGTGTGGTTGGTTCTCCTCCTGGCCTCCGCCCTCCAAATCGGCGATTCCCATAGGCGGCGGCTCTCGGGGTGCGGGGCGAGTCTCCCGCTGGCGTCCTCCCCATTGGCTGGAGGCCTGGCGGGTGTCGCCCCGGCCCCTCTCCCTACTCAGCCCGGCCACGTTCGGGCGCGGAGCTATGGCAGTAGCAGTGATCCCGGGGCTGGGGTCTCGGGGCCGGGGCTGCGGTTCGGGCCGCCTCCCGCGACCCGCGGGACCGGCTCGCAGACAGTCTCAGGCCGCATCTCTGCTGACCCGAGGGTGGGGCCGCGCGTGGCCGTGGAAACGTGAGTGACTGGGGCTGCGACCACTAGCGGGACCCTCGGCGCAGAAACTTTTCTGGAAGGTGCTGTCCTCGGGCCTGACGGGCCCCGTGGGGTGACCCCGGGGCTGCGGATGGAAGGGAGGCAGGGGCTGAGACCACTTTCATCGTTCGACGATGGAAAAAAGTAGCGCGGAGCGGGTGCAGGGTTCCAGCCGTCCAGACAGCAAAGTTCATGGAGCCACTTTGTCTTCCTGTCGTTGCTGGGGAGAGCCTGGCTTGTTGCTTGCTTCATGTTCACCTAGGATGATGAACTTTTTGGCTTCAGGAAAGATCACAGTCCCACCCCCCCGGGAGTACTGGAGCCGCGCAGCTGGGAGCGCCGAGAAGCGCGCGAATCTTTCGCGAGGGTCACAGCTCCTTGGACTTTGGTGTAAATGCTGAGCTCTGCCGCGTAGTTCTGAAAGACGAAGCTTGTCTTCACAGACCTACTCTGTAGGAAGTCAAACGTCTTTTGCTTAGTAGGCATCAGTTGTATGTTATTGCATAAACTTGGATTATAATTAGTTTATCGATTTAAAATGGTGTTTGAGGTTGCTTGAATTATTTTTCAAACATTATTATAAAAATACCCACCCACCCCCTGGGAAGTTCGCTTCATAAAGAACTTCAGTGCAACCCGTATGTAAAATTAAAATACATTTAAAATAATTGGACAAACCAATTTAAATGTTGCTACAATCCCATTTAATCTGTAAATTGCATGTGCTGCTGCTTTCCATGGTAATGTTGGTGTGGAATATGTTTGGAAGAAAGGCAGCAGTGTGTTTGAAGCTGAGTTGCTGGCATGGAAGAAGCAGAGTGTCTGGAAGGATGGCTTCCTATTTAGCAGTGGTGTTGTTCCTGTTTATAAATATTTGTACTTAGTGGCTTTGTTGATAAAATACTTTGCTTGGAGTATCAAAGAAATATTAGGTAACAGAAATACTTCTTGGTAATTTTGCGATGGGATATCTGTTTCTCTTGCCCACAAATTAGGCTTCACCTGGATGGAAGCTTGCTTGTGATGTAAAATAACCTGTGTTATTAAATTTTAAATTTATATGATACAGTTTTCTATGAAATGACAATATTGTCTTTAGAAATTTGATTACTGATGAAAAGAAGTGATACCATTTTGTAACCCTAAATCCATTTAAAAATAAATGGTACACATATGTTAACATTATGATAAATAAGTTGGATAAATTGGTATTACTTGGATACGTTGAACACAGCTATTTATTTTTGTAATTAATTACTATATGAGACTAGGGCATTCCTCCTGGTGGCAGGCAGCCTGCATTGTTCCTCTAGGAAATGTCTTCAAAGCTGTCTTTAGTTTGAGAATATACTCTGGAAAATATTACCATTTAGAGAAGCTTCAGCGTTGGCCTAAGTTCTTATGTTTACTCTAGTGTTAGGTATATGTCTTATAACTATTTGGAGATAAGATCTGGAAAGGAAGGGGGTAACATTTTAGACAATCCCTCCCACTCTCAGCCCCTCCCTTAATTTACAAGTAGTATTGTTGGCCAGGCACGGTGGCTCACTCCTGTAATCCCAGCACTGTGGGAGACCGAGGCGGGCGGATCACCTGAGGTCGAGAGTTGGGAGACCAGCCTGTCCAACATGGAGAAACCCTGTCTCTACTGAAAATACAAAATTAGCCGGGCGTGGTGTTACATGCCTGTAATCCCAGCTACTCGGGAGGCTGAGGCAAGAGAATCGCTTGAACCTGGGAGGCAGGTTGCAATGAGCCGAGATCGCGCCATTGCACTCCAGCCTGGGCAACGAGCGAAACTCCGTCTCAACAAAAAAAAGGTAGTATTGTTGCCTTGTTTAAAGAGACTGCAAAAAAGTTTTAGGAGAATAATCTGATACTGTTTAATTTAATGGTTACTGTTTGAGGAAAAAGAACTCTGGAATTTCTGTGTATTTAAGTAGCCTTTTAGCAAGACTGTTTACTTCAACTAGATTTTTTTAACAGCTTTTGTTTCTTGAGAAATTGCCTAATTACACTTGCCAAATTACACTTTAAAATCATATACACTGTCCTCTAACATGCCCAAAAAGGTTTACATTTAAATACTGAAGAGGTGTTCTTTTGTTTTTGATAACATTTTAAAGTCCATTGACTTTAATAGATGTGAAGATGTTTTTGTTTAAGCAGTAGATGCAAAAGTAAAATCTACCAGCTTCGATTTAAAGCAAGGCTAGTGCATTCACTGCAGTTAAAAAATAATAATAATGGCCCATCACAGTAGTGCTCCTGTAGTCCCAGCTACTCAGGAGGCTGAGGTGGGAGGGTCCCTTGAGCCTGGGAGGTTGAGGCTGCAGTGAGCCGAGATTGCGCCACTGCACTCCAGCCTGGGCAACAGAGACAGACCTTGTCTCTAAAATAATAACAAGTCATAATAATAATAAAGCAAAGCTAGGTTTTATGGATTATTGTGGCAGAACTGTTCTTGCTGTCACTAATACAGAGGGATAACATGCTAGAATAAATGTGGGGGCTGAAACTGAGGACCTAAGTCACAAAGTAGCCTGGACCTTTACTGTTAACCCGGTTCTTTAAATCATAGAGAGCTATTATATAAATTTATACACATTCTCTAATTTAACAGGGTATTCTAGATGTTGGTATGTTAAAATAAAGAAAGACCTTTTTTATTTGAAATATTCAAATAATTTATAATATATTTTATTAATGTTTGTATATTGTGTATAAATGTAATAAATACCATGTTTGTATAATGTTATATGTATATTAATAATTGTATTCAAATAGAAACATTTGAGTAAAAATGATGGCCATATAGACATAATCATTAATAGAAAGTATTAATAAATGTTGGGTCCCAAGCACTGCACCTCATTTAAACGTTTCCTCTTAATGGCTTCGGGCGTTGTCACCCGTGCGTGCCTGGGAACTGTTCTCAGGTTCCCTGGGGTGGCTGGAGCGGCTCCTCCCCCTGTGGGAGCTGTGCTGGCATTTGTGTTTAGTTTAGTTTAGTTTAGCACAGGAACAGATAGGCCCGGGAGGGCCTGTGGCTGGTGGGCTTTGTTCTGGGCGAGCCGTGCGCTGGCCCCTAGGCTCCCTGCCACCCCTCTCCGTTGACCCGTCTGGGGCCGTGTGGGTTGTCCCGGTGTCCTGCTCGCGAGTGACGCCTGTCCTTCTTACCCCCAGAGATCCTGAAGGAGCTGGACGAGTGCTACGAGCGCTTCAGTCGCGAGACAGACGGGGCGCAGAAGCGGCGGATGCTGCACTGTGTGCAGCGCGCGCTGATCCGCAGCCAGGAGCTTGGCGACGAGAAGATCCAGATCGTGAGCCAGATGGTGGAGCTGGTGGAGAACCGCACGCGGCAGGTGGACAGCCACGTGGAGCTGTTCGAGGCGCAGCAGGAGCTGGGCGACACAGGGGGCAACAGCGGCAAGGCTGGCGCGGACAGGCCCAAAGGCGAGGCGGCAGCGCAGGCTGACAAGCCCAACAGCAAGCGCTCACGGCGGCAGCGCAACAACGAGAACCGCGAGAACGCGTCCAGCAACCACGACCACGACGACGGCGCCTCGGGCACACCCAAGGAGAAGAAGGCCAAGACCTCCAAGAAGAAGAAGCGCTCCAAGGCCAAGGCGGAGCGAGAGGCGTCCCCTGCCGACCTCCCCATCGACCCCAACGAACCCACGTACTGTCTGTGCAACCAGGTCTCCTATGGGGAGATGATCGGCTGCGACAACGACGAGTGCCCCATCGAGTGGTTCCACTTCTCGTGCGTGGGGCTCAATCATAAACCCAAGGGCAAGTGGTACTGTCCCAAGTGCCGGGGGGAGAACGAGAAGACCATGGACAAAGCCCTGGAGAAATCCAAAAAAGAGAGGGCTTACAACAGGTAGTTTGTGGACAGGCGCTTGGTAGTGAGGAGGACAAAATAAACCGTGTATTTATTACATTGCTGCCTTTGTTGAGGTGCAAGGAGTGTAAAATGTATATTTTTAAAGAATGTTAGAAAAGGAACCATTCCTTTCATAGGGATGGCAGTGATTCTGTTTGCCTTTTGTTTTCATTGGTAGACGTGTAACAAGAAAGTGGTCTGTGGATCAGCATTTTAGAAACTACAAATATAGGTTTGATTCAACACTTAAGTCTCAGACTGATTTCTTGCGGGAGGAGGGGGACTAAACTCAACCTAACACATTAAATGTGGAAGGAAAATATTTCATTTAGCTTTTTTATTTTAATAAAAGTAATATTATTACTTTATGAACAATTTTTTTTAATTGGCCACATCGCCAAAAATACAGCCTATAGTAAATGTGTTTCTTGCTGCCATGATGTATATCCATATAACAATTCAGTAACAAAGGTTTAAAGTTTGAAGATTATTTTTTAAAAAGGTAAATGGTTAAATTTTACATGTAGATATTTTATATATTGGCCTGTTCCCCAAATGGCCATTTTAAAATGCTTGGGTACACTTCTCTTAAACAAGTGGTCTAGTCAAGGAACCTCAAGTCATGCTTTTGCTATCACCAATCATAGTGTAGCCATCTTTAATTTATATCAGGTGTATAAATGTACATTTCCAAGTGAACTTGCACTTGTTATATTATAATTGGAAGTGCAGTCAGCAGATGCTGTTGTGAAGCTAATGTCACAATTATGTGCAAAGGTGTGCTTCTTGCTGTATGTGAGCTGTAAAAATGTTACGTGAAGAAATAAATGAAACTTGGCCAGTTTTTTCCTCTAGTAGTATATTTAATTTTGACATAAGTAACTTTTAAAATTTGTCTTAAAAATTTATACACCAGCAATTTAGACAAAGCCTTAAGCAAATTTTGTATTATTGTTCTCACTTATTAATAATGAAGTAGAAGTTACTTAATTGCCAGCAAATAAATACGTGTCAAAAGAGAATCTGTATTCAGACCCTGGGTCAGGAAATTACCGCCCACTTGTCAAGTCCAGCCCACCATCTGTTTGAACATTATATGAAGTTTAAATTCTAGTGTCCATAAATAAAGTTTCAGTGGAACACAGCCGTGCTTATGTGCGTATGTATTGTCTGTGACTGCTTTTGCAAAACGGCAGAGTTCAATAGTTGCACCTGAAACCATTTGACTTGACAAGCCAAAACTATTTTCTGGCCCTCTGCAGAAAGAGTTTGCTGACCTCTGATTCAGACTAGCATCTAACATTGATTGGCCCACATATTGAAAGGGTCAGTGGAGTTTTCATTTATTTTTTATTTTTTATTTTTTTGAGATGGAGTTCCAGGCTGGAGTGCAATAGCACAATCTTGGCTCACCGCAACCTCCGCCTCCCAGGTTCAAGCGATTCTCCTGCCTCAGCCTTCCCAGTAGCTAGGATTACAGGCATGCACCACCACGCCTGGCTAATTTTGTATTTTCAGTAGAGATGGGGTTTCTCCATGTTGGTCATGGCTGGTCTCACACTCCCGACCTCAGGTGATCCACCTGCCTCGGCCTTCCAAAGTGCTAGGATTACAGGTGTGAGCCACCATGCCCGGCCGGAGTTTTCATTTTTTTTTTTTTTCTGAGATGGAGTCTCACTCTGTCTCCAGGCTGGAGTGCAGTGGCCCAATCTTGGCTCACTGCAACCTCTGCCTCTCGGGTTCAAGCAATTCTCTTGCCTCAGCCTCCTGAGTAGCTGGGACTACAGGTACCCGCCACCATGCCCAGCTAATTTTTGTGTTTTTTGTAGAGATGGGTTTTCACCATGTTGGCCAGTATGGTCTCGAGCTCTTGACCGTGATCCACCCACCTCAGCCTCCCAAAGTGCTGGGATTACAGACGTGAGCCACCATGCACTAAGTGATACGTGGTTCACTTTGACTTCGCACATGGTAAAATCCGTTTCTTTCCATGATCTGTTTCACAGTCTCTGTGAAGCTGCCTACCACAAAGAAGTAGTGAGCGATGACTTTCTAGAATCTTAAGCATATGGCATGTATTTATTATAAGTAAAACATTAAGTTTGCTGATTGTTTACTTGTGATAAACAATTATTGTGAACTTTATTTGTGCTGGACATAAGTGTCTGACTGTTTTACAGTGAAATTCCATTATAGAGGGTTACTTGGTAGAGAAATGCAAATTGTAGTTGGTCATACACTAAAATTTGAACTTTTTACATATCAATACTTACAAATAGGTGTCTACTTTCCTGCAGAACTCCAGAACATTTAAGAGTCTTGGGTGTTTAAATTTGATGAGATTTACCCAAACAAATAGTGAACAAAAAGTTTATGAAAATAAGTTATGAAACTAAAATACTTAATAAAAATCCAGTGACAATAAAAATAGCTTGAGTCTCTGCTTATATAAAATTTTATGCTAATTTTTCACTTCTATATTAATTGGAGGTAATAATGGAAATTAAGTTATAGAAATGAAGATTCAATGAAATGCAGTTGCTCATCCTGGATTTCTTCATATTCAGTTTTGGTGTAGACAACCGGTGAAGAGAGATGGCTCAGAGGCCCAGCCTTGCAGTCTAGGAACCCAGCCCTGTCCTTAAGGGCTTGATCTTGAATAAATTGCTTAACAGTTGGTCTATAGTTCTACACTTTTAAAATATGTTTCACAGAGGGTGGTTCCAATAAGTAAATGCACTGGCATATTCAAATGTTGGGTACTTTTTCTCTAGCTTTCTTCAAGTTTGTCATAAGGACGGGTGGGTAGCCACTTATTCTTTTAAAAAATTAGATACAATACAGAGTCATGTTGTGTTGGATTGGCAGTCTTAAATCACTCGTTATTTCCAGTGGACATTTAAAGAAAATCACAGATAAGTACTTAAAACACTCAAGATTTGGGATTTAGATCATAATTAGATACAATAGAAAGATCCTGGAATCCCGACATGAGGACCAAAAATGGTACTGAATTATTTTTGAAAAATAGATTACTGAAAAGCGATCTAATGTAGAACAGTTGCTTTTACTTAGACGTTCAATGCATATTTGTTGTATAATAAGTTATTACAGTTCAGATAAAGGGTCCAAAGTGTTTTTGTTATGATATAATACTTTCTATTGTAAACTGGACTAAAGAAACGTTGTATGTTCAAGGAAGTGTTGAGCAGCCATGGTGTTCCTGGGACAGGCTCCCCAGGTGCTGAGAGAGGTGCTGCAGGAGTCACAGACCTGCAGGCACGCACTTGCCGGTGACTGGGACGTTGGCTGGTGGTTCTCTTTTGGTGTGATTAGAGCTATGCGAGTTGTCTCAATACTTGAGACTATCGGTGGTTGCCAATGCTGAATAAAGCATTTATCAAAGTAAAAGCCATTTCCTCTTATTATATATTATTTTAGAAAGAGTACACATTTAGTTGTGATATCCTTTTGTAGTTCACATTTCTGTAGTGTTCCAGGTAATAAGTTACCTGGAACTTACCTGAACACTTTAATATTTCATTAAAGTATTAAATCTTTTTCTTAGGCAAAATGATTAAGAGCTTCATCTGTGCACTTCTAAAGACATGATGTGCTCTCGAGGACATCTAGCTTTTTTCCTTCTATCTAAAGTAATTTATGGCTCTAGAATCCTTGGCATATATGGAGCGAGGTTTTATTGATACTGTCTGCCTCCCTCTCCATTTTAGCGTGTAGAATGTGCCTCTTTCATCGCAGAGTCCATGCGGTTCTTAGCACCTTGGGGGCTAGATTTCTAGGGTTTTTTTAATCTGGAAAAATTGCTAGTCGGTGACTGCATTTCTTGAGGCGCTCGTGTTCTCTGCACAGGCTCTCATTCTGAACTCATGTGGAGAGCTTAGGAAGACACCGCTAATGGGAAGGAGGTGGGAGAGCAAATGTGTGTTGTGTTGCTAAGTCAAAATTGCCTCCTGAGGTTTCTTATGAGGGGCTTTGTTTCAGAGTATTTAACTATTCTGTCTTTGTTTTTTAAGCAGCTCATCAGTGAGAATCCAACTATTACATTTTTTTCTAACAAACCAAACATTAGTGAGCTGTGCCCCCTGTGCCACCAAAAGGATGAGAGGAATTCTACAACTGGAATGAAGAAAATCATTAGGCCAGTTCTCTTTCCTTATCTCAAATACTCTGTATTACCTGACTTTGTTCATAAAGATGGGGTTGGTATTTTTCCAGTTAAAACCCCCAATCTGAAAAGAAGCTACTACAAACTGAGTAACAGGTTAAATCTTTTTTTTCCTGAGACGGTGTCTTGCTCTGTCACCCAGGCTGGGGTGCAGTGGCCTGATCTTAACTCACTGCAACCTCTGCCTCCCGGGTTCAGGGATTCTCCTGCCTCAGCCTCCTGAGTTGCTGGGATTAGAGGTACGCACCACTACGCCCAGCTAATTTTTTTGTATTTTTGGTAGGGATAGAGTTGCACCATGTTGGCCAGGCGGTCACGAACTCCTGACCTCGTGCTCCGCCTGCCTCAGCCTCCTAAAGTGCTGGGATTACAGGTGTGAGCCGCCACACCCAGCCCAGGTTAAATCTTGACTGGAGCCAGTCAATGCTCCATTAAAGTAAAATTTTTCTTTTTCTTTCTTTTTTCTTTTTTTTTTTTTGAGACAGAGTCTTGCTCTTGTTGCCTAGGCTGGAGTGCAATGGCACGATCTCGGCTCACTGCAACCTTCGCCTCCTGGGTTCAAGCTGTTCTCCTGCTGCAGCCTCCCGAGTAGCTGGGATTACAGGCGTGTGCCACCATGCCCGGCTAATTTTTGTATTTTTAGTAGAGACACGGTTTTACCATGTTGGCCAGGCTGGTCCCGAATTCGACCTCAGGTGATCCACCCACCTCAGCCTCCCAAAAGTGCTGGGATTACAGGCGTGAGCTACCGCACCTAGCCCCTTAGGATATTTTTCTAAGGCATCACAAGTTACACATCCAAACTCTTCAATGGTATAATGTTTTATATTAAAGTAGAATTTTCTACGAAACAAGAAAATGCTTGTTTCAGCAGGCAACTTTAAATAAAGGTACTCAGTGTCATAGTGTATGTATATCAATATAGCCACCATTTATTGCCTCCTATATGCTAGACACTGCTAGCACTGCATACTTTATATTTTATGACAACCCTGCCGAAAAATGGCTGCTTTTCCTGATGAAGGTGCCGAGACTCCGGCCAGGGACCCGACTTGCACAAGGCCAACGCCCTGCGTCTGGCTCCAAAACCGGCATCCTCGACCACCGCCTGGCACTCGGGGGCCTCCTCATGGTCAGGACTTGGCGCTGCTGCTGGTGTTCCCTGAACGCCTAACATACCAGGAGCGTGCTGTCCTCCCAGCTCTGCGGGGCTCTTACGACTGAGAAAGCTATAGAAGGTGAAAGAAACGCTCATGGTCTCACGGGAGGAGAGAGTGAAAAAGTCCTAATTGCTGGGCTTCTTTGCCTGAATGAAGGGGTCTGCAGGAGCCACAGATATTTGCCACTACCAAGTTCTCATGCTTCTGATTTTCCTCCAGGTAAACCAGGATGCTTACTTCAAGTTTCTTGTTTTGCCCTACAGTGAATTTTAGGATTGTAATTTACCTGCAAGGTTTTTGTTTGTTTGTTTTGTTTTGTTTTTTTGAGATGGAGTTTCACCCAAGATGGAGTGCAATGGCGTAATCTCGGCTCACTGCAACCTTCGCCTCCTGGGTTCAAGCAATTCTCCTGCATTAGCCACCCAAGTAGCTAGGATTACAGGCACGCGCCACCACACCCGGCTAATTTTGTATTTTTAGTAGAGATGGGGTTTCTCCATGTTGGTGAGGCTGGTCTTGAACTCCTGACCTCAGGTGATCCGCCCACCTCGGACTCCCAAAGTGCTGGGATTACAGGCGTGAGCCACCATACCCACCCTACCTGCAAGGTTTTAAGCAATTCACCAGGAGCCATTCTCGGTGCTAGAATCAGCATGAGAGTCAAAGTCAGATTTGAATCAGGACTAGTTTATCACAGGCTAACCGCAAGGAAGTCACTCTTGTCTGCCCAATGTCCTCAGAAGCAAAATAAGGACAGATAATGCCCATTCCAGGAGTAGAGGCCCAGACTTGTTAATGTCTGAAAATACTTCAGAAATGCTAGAGCACCATACAGATAACAATTTGAGTAATATTTTTGGTTAAATTATTCTAGTTTAACACATGTATTCTTAAAAAATGGACTTGCGATTCCTTATAGCTGAAGAGAATCAAGTCCACCCTTAGCATATTAGTGGTCACTGCTAGGTTCCTGATGCACGAGGAGGAAGTCCTCCATGGCTGTTTTTCTATAAACAATTCCATTTCTCTTTGTAGAACACAGAAGTAAATATATCAAATTTTTATTTTTGGCAGCTATCAGAGCCTATTAAACTTCCTTTTGACTCACCTCTTGATTGAATTCAGAGTAGGCAGAAAATCTCATTCAATCTCTTCACTGTGTGGGTGAGGAAACTGAGGCCCAAGGGTGACGAAGCCGCTTCCTCAAAGGCACTCCGTGAGTTGGCGGTGGGGCTGCCAGCAGAATGAAGTGCTGTTACTCCAGGCCAGAGCTGCTCCCCTGCTTCATCAGCCATGCTATTTCATGGGTGCACCTGTTCTCATTTAGGTGGACGTTAGGAACCGTGGGTCTCTCGTCTTAAGCCATAGGCCTTTAATAAAGACGTGTAGAGTAAAGCCTGAATCCAATAATTGACATTTAAACATGAAACATTTTCTTTTCTAACTTGGAAACCAGTTCTAAAAACACACCTAAAAGGGAATTTCAGTTTGATTTGTGTGAAGGGAATATTTTTGGATAAATGTGTATGCCATTGGAAATGCAATATTTCTAAATGATTAATATTTGAGACATTAATGTGGTTAGATTTTAATTACCCAATTGATGTATTATTTTTATTATAAAATTTTATAAAAACGAATGTAAATAATCAATCACAGAGTTTAACAATGTATCCATTTACAAAGATGCCTGGAAACAGTTTGCTGTTTCCCGAAGTGTTTATTTAACATAAGAAATTGTTAGATCAATACTTATTTTCTATATTATTTGAGCATCTTTTGGTTGCAGGTAACAATAATTGACTATGTCTCAAGCAAAGACAGGAAAGATAAGAGAAGTGTCAGAAAATTCAGGAATCGGAAGATCAATGAGGACACCGCAGCAAGGATTTTTCTCTGCAGCACAGATGTGTTCAGACACAGTGCGGACCGGGTGGAGACCGATCCACGAGGCTCACCGTGGCCAAGGGGTAGGTGGTGTGGTGGACACTGAGCTGCTGGAGCCTGATGTGGACAGTCAGGTGCTATGTTAGAGCAAATCTTTCCATTTTAAAAACACTTCCCCGGCCAGGTGCGGTGGCTCAAGCCTGTAATCCCAGCATTTAGGGAGGCTGAGGCTGGTGGATCACAAGGTCAGAAGGTCGAGACCATCCTGGCTGACATGGTGAAACCCCGTTTCTACTAAAAATACCAAAAATTAGCCGGGCATGGTGGCACTTGCCTGTAGTCCCAGCTACTCGGGAGGCTGAGGCAGGAGAATCACTTGAACCCGGGAGTCGGAGGTTGCAGTGAGCCGAGATTGCGCCACTGCACTCCAACCTGGGTGACAGAGCGAGTCTCCGTCTCAAAAACAAAAAAAACCACTTGCCCTGATAGATGCTGTGTTTAATAGACACTTATGCCCCCCTGACAACTACTGGCTCTGGCTTCATTCTTTTCCCTTTAATTGGGACGTGATCAGGGAATGGAAATTAATTTTTGTATTTTAAAGTAAGTAAAAGTTAGATGGAAGAGGGGAAATTATAGTTTTCCATGGCCAATATACACAATTTTGAAAATATTTATGACTCTTTGCACCATCAATCTGTTCCATAAACATGAGAAATTAGAAGTCAACTAACAATGAAATACTTTTATGACACAAAGATCTTCAATAATATGAGGTAGTTGAAAGGCAAGATATATAAGGATGACCTTCCTTGGCATCTTGGAAGGCTGGTAAGAACCATTTCACTCTGCAAATTTTGAAACCTTCCACACTCGACCAAGAAGTTTAATTCTTTTTTTTTTTTTTGAGATGGAGTCTTGCTCTGTCGCCCAGGCTGGAGTGCAATGGCTCGATCTCAGCTCACTGCAACCTCCGCCTCCCGGGTTCAAACTATTCTCATGTCTCAGCCTCCTGAGTAGCTGGGATTACAGGTGCCTGCCACCACTCCCTGCTAATTTTTGTATTTTTAGTAGAAACGGCATTTTGCCATGTTGGTCAAGTTGGCCTCGAACTCCTGACCTCAGGTGATCCACCCACCTCAGCCTCCCAAAGTGCTGGGATTACAGGCGTGAGCCACTGTGCCCGGCCAAGACATTCATTCTTTAGAAAGTGCCAGGCCGGATGTGGAGAATAAAAAGATGAGCAGCTAAGAACCCAGTCTACAGAAGTAAAAGCTAGACTGCAGTGCGGGGGAGGAATGGGAACAGAATGTGTGAGGATAATTAGGAAACAGCTTGTGAGGCTTACTGCACATGGCTCCGTATTTCAGGAATGATCTAGAAAGGTCAAAGGAAAGCAGCACAGGACTGTGATAAGCTCTCACAGGACACTGGTATGAGGCAGATCTTACATGAGATTATAACTCCTGCCACTGAGGTTGCAGTGCAACCTAAATTTTGAAAAATATAAGACATAAATAGACCATAGAAGAAGAAATTTAATAATACCAGGAATACTGTTTCTTGAACCAAAATACATGGACAGATTTACTAATTTTATTTCCTCTTATATTTCTATAATGTTATTTTGTAGAATGACTCTTATGACAGTTTTATTTATATTCTTAATATCCAGCATAGGGAAGAAGCTAATGAATGACATTTCTGGCTTTACTGTGAAATTATGTCACTGGAGTGTGTTCATGGGATAAAATATTGTTCCATTACCAAAGGTGTTGTGTTCCTCTCTTCAGTGATGGGGCGACTTGAAATCTTTTTATAGGGTGCCAGGCCAACATTCCTCTAGTGCAGAGAAAGCAGAGGGTCAACCCTAGAAACAAAGATCTGGAGACTCATGGCTATCAAACAGACAGCAGGAAGTCAGTTGGTACGATCAATCTTTTTTTTTTCTTTTTTGGAGACAGGGTCTCATTCTGTCGCCCAAGCTATGGAACAGTGGCAAGTTTTCGACTCACTGCAGCTTCCACTTCCCAGGCTCCGGTGATCCTCTCACCTCAGCTTCCTTGGTAGCTGGGACCACAGGCGTGACCACCCTGCCAAGCTAATTAGTTTTTTGTATTTTTTGTAGAGACAGTGTTTTACCACGTTGCCCAGGCTGGTCTGCTCAATCTTGTAGAAGCCATGAAGAGCGTCTTTTCAATATGGTGGACTAGGCTAGTCCCCAAACACATACAAATTTTGTATGAAATATGGGGGAAGGGAAAGGTTTTAAATGCATACCCAAGAGTAAACACAAGAGAATTCTCCCTGTGTCAACACAAAAGAAATCAGAGCAAAAATGGCAAGCAGTTGCTGAAGAGGTGGGCATGTGACCAAGGTCTGTCCACCAAGGTGCCCCGCCCTGCTGCTCACAGTGACCAGGGTATGAATGGACAGGTACCCCACATCCATCACTACCTATCTTTCCTGGGACTTTTCTTCTGGAGCCACCAGCAAAAATACCTTTTGTCTTTTCACTGTTGCTGCTAAACCGTGAGGATGTATGCCTGGACATCTGGTGGTATCTTACCCAGCACACAGAGAGTCAGCCTGGAAAATGGAGAGAAATACAGTGTCCTGATGGCATTGTTGAAACCCCTGAAGCCACGTGAACCCTGGAACTGCCAGTTATGGAGGTCAATAAATCCTTTTGTTCTTAAGCTAGTTCAAGCTGGGTTTGCATACTAACCATTTCACCCACCACCTCTACTTCCCAATCCTCCCAACTTCTCCAAGTCAACAGTCATCAGCAGTTGGTGGGCATCTATCTCTCCAGCTCTTTTTCTTTTTTCTTTCTTTTTTTTTTTGAGGCAGAGTCTCACTCTGTTGCCCAGGCTGGATCTCGGCTCGCTGCAACCTCCACCTCCCGGGTTCGAGCATTTCTACTCCCTCAGCCTCCTTAGTAGCTGGGATTATGGGTGTGCACCACCATGCCTGGCTAATTTTTGTATTTTTAGTAGAAACGGGGTTTCACCATATTGGCCAGTCTGGTCTCGAACTCCTGACCTCAGGCGATCTGCCCGTCTTGGCCTCCCAAAATGCTGGGATTGCAGGCTTGAGCCACCACGCCCAGCCTACAGCTCTTTTTCTATGAAATGATACACACACTTTTAGGGTGGTTTTGAAACGTGCACAAACCTCACACTCCTCCCATCAGAGTGGAGCCTGGTTTCCCTCCCTTAACTGCAGATGAGCCTGTATGCCTGCGTTAATGTGGAGAATGCATGGGATGTGACACCGTGAGACTTCCAAGGCAGCGCAACAATCACAGTTTCTGACTGATCCCTTCCTTTCTGTGGATGCTCACACTTGGGACTCTGCCTCCTGGAAGGGCTGCACACAGGTGTTCCAGCCACTTTTTCAGCTGATGTCCCAGCTGGTAGCTAGTGCCAACCATCAGATACATGGGCAAGCCAGCTTGAAGGCACTACCAGCCCCAGCTTCCAGCTGACACCCAGTGGAGCAGAAACAAACTGTCCCTTCCCAGCCCTGCCCAAATGGCAGATTCATGAGCAAATTAAATGTCATTGTGTTAAGCCATTACATTGTGGGGTGAATTGTTATATTGCAGTAGATAACCAGAACAATACCTATGTAAACATACAGTTTTGCTTTACTTTTTCTTTTACAGAAATGCGATCATACCCTATGTATTGATTTACAATAAGCAATTTTTTTTCCCTGTGTAATACTTTGCCCTGTTGGTCATTCCATATCAATACATACAAATTAATTGACATGTTATTATCTACCACAAACAATTATGTCCTATGGATATGCTATAATTGAAACATTCCTTTATTGATCAATGATTAGAGTGTTTCAAATTTTTCTTTATGGCAAACCATTCTGAGATAAATATCTGTGTATCGGTTTCATCCTGCACATGAATATTTCTCTATGATTGATACATAGAAATAAAATTTTAGCAAAAAAGGTTTTCACACCATCTGTAGAGGCTAAGGCAACTCCATTCTTAGATGCTAATCCACCATGTTGACATCTGATTAAGCCCAGTTCCAGGAAGGCCTCTAAGATTTCTATGTTATCTACTTTAAGATACATCCCACCAGCATCTGTGAGTACTTACTTCTCCTTACCTTTGCTGTCATTGGATATTAACCAAATAGAATTTTTCCTGTCTTGAGAAAAAACATTTATACATAGTTATATAATACATTATATTTATAATCAAAATATTACATATATAGTACATACATATATAATATATCCATATTGTATATTTTATTATTATTATTATTTGAGACAGAGTCTCACTCTGTCACCCAGGCTGGAGTGCAGTGGCACAACCTTGGCTCACTGCAACCTCTACCTCCCAGGTTCAAGCAATTCCCTTGCCTCAGCCTCCCAAGTAGCTGGGACTATGGATTCCTGCCACCATGCCCGGCTAAATTTTGTATTTTATTTTATTTTTTTAGTAGAAACAGGGTTTCGCCATGTTGGCCAGGCTGGTCTCAAACTCCTGACCTCAGGTGATCCACCCGCCTCAGCCTCCCAAAGTGCTGGATTGCAGGCGTGAGCCACCACACCTGGCTCATATTGTATATTTTAGGTATATAAACATATGTATTAAGAATATATAATTTGCACTTCCCTTGTTTCTGTTGCCTTTGTACAACTTTTCAGATGGTATTGGCCATTTGTATTTATTCTAAAATGATTCATTTTTCTATTTATTACAGACAAACATTTTCTCCAAGTCTGTTATTTTATATTTGTTTATGGCATCTTTGTCATAACAAAGCTTTAAATTTTGAGGTCATCATCTCTGAGCTCTCTTCTTTATAGAATTTATATTATATTTTGCTTAAGAAAGTCGTTCCCACCCCCAAAATTATAAAATATTCTCTTACAGTCTTTACATTTTTTTCAAATATCTCTTTTATCCATCTGGACTTTATTTTGGTTTTTAGGGTGGGGAGTCTCTGAAATTCTCTGACGAAATGGAAGAATGTGAGGGATGCCGTGTGGTGTAGGGAAAGAGTGCTGGCCCTGAAGCCAGAGGACCTGGTTTCAGTCTCTGGCACGTACCAGCTGTGTGATCTGGGTGGAATTTCTTCATTTCCTTGACCCTTAGTTCCTCATTTATAAAACAAGTAATGATGCCTACCCCTCAGAGTGTTAATTTATATGAAGTTCAAATGTGATAATGTATTTGTCCATTTTCACACTGCTGTAAAGAACTGCCTAAGACTGGGTAATTCATGAAGAAAAGGGATTTAGTTGCCTCACAGTTCTGCATGGCGGGGGAGGCCTCAGGAAACTTACAATCATGGCGGAAGATGAAGGGGAAGCAAGGCACATCTTAATGGTGGAAGAAGAGAGAGAGAGAAAGCAAAGGGTAAGTGCTGCACTTTTAAACCATCAGAGCTCGTCAGAACGAACTCACTATAACAAGAACAGCATGGGGAAAATCCACCCTCATGACTTACCCAGGTCCCTCCCTTGACATGTGGGGATTACAATTCGAGATGAGATTTGGGTGGGGACACAGAGCCAAACCAGATCAGATAATATATGTAAAAGTGGCCGTAACTTAGTGATGTATATTAACCCCTCTAAGTATTTCCTCAAATAGATGGTCATTGTCTCAAGCCAATATTGAATACTCATTACCTTCTCATTCATGAAATGTCAGCTCTATGATATATTAAATTTTCATAGACACATGGGTGTCTCAATTAGTTTTCACTGATTTATTCATTTATGTCAGTGAAAAATCTTCACTGTTTTCATTTCACTAGCTTTATAGTATTTTTTAATATTTAATAAGGCAAGCACTCTGTTTGCTTCCTGTATAGTTCATTTTTGCATTGCTATAAAGAACTACATGAGACTGGGTAATTTGTAAAAAGTGGTTTAATTGGCCCATGGTTCTGCAGGCTGTACAGGAAGCATGGCTGGGGAGGCCTCAGGAAACTTACAATCATGGTGAAAGGCAAAGGGGAAGCAGGTATGTCCTTCATGGCCGGAGAAGGAGAAAGAGAGTGAAGGGGGAGGTGCTACACACTTTTAAACAACCAGATCTCGTGAGAACTCACTATCACAAGAACAGCAAGGAGGGAAATCCACCCCCATGACGCAGTCACTTCCCACCAGGCCCCTCCTCCAACAATGGAGATTACAATTTGACCTGCGATTTGGGCAGGGACACAGATCCTAACCATATCACTTCCATTAATGATTGTAGATTAACTTGGAGAACACCTATACATTTGGAACATGAATCTTCTCATGCAGGATATGAAGTATTTCCATTTATTCATGCTATCTATGATAGCCTTCAGTTATATTTTACGGTTTTCTTCACGTTTCTTTCTGGTGTGTTGTGTTTTAGTTGCTACCACACATGGAACATTTTTTCCATGACTTTGATCTATTGGTTCCTATTTACATGTAATAACAAGTTAATTTTTGTAGGTTGATCTCAGATCTGGCCACCTTGCTGATATTTCTCATTTGTTCTAGAAGTTTGTCAGTTGACTCTTGTAGACTTTCTAGGTAGAGGACTGTCAGTACAACATTGCTGGTGCCATGCCCGTGACTGATAGTTGGCATCCGTGCTTTCTTTCCTTTCCTCCTTTAATTCCCTCTTACTGAATGAGCTGGGACTTCAATGAAAAGTTAAGTACAGTTGGCAATAGCAGGCATCAGAGTCTTGTTCTGATTCAAATGGAAATGCTTTGAATATGTCACCATTATTCTGATGTGCTAGGTATTTCCAAAAAATATTGTTTTGTCAGGTACAGGCAAGTTTCTTCTATGATTTTTGGTATTTTTAGAGTATTGCCAGAAGTTAATGCTGAATTCTGTCAAATACCTTTTTGGGGTTGAGGCTGGGGATAGCTATGTGAGCTATGTGTGGATCTTCTCCATTTATTTATTTATTTTAGAGACAGGGTCTCATTGTGTCACCCAGACTAGAGTGCAGTGCTACGATCAAAGCTCACGGCAGCCTTGAACTCCTAGACTTAAGCAATCCTCCTGCCTCAGCCTCCTGAGTAGTTGTGATTACAGACATGAGACACCATACTGGCCTTTTTTTTTTTTTCAATTCAATAAATTTTGATCCGATTCCAGCAGATGTAGCTTAAAAAATAATAATAATAAATGAATTTTGAAAAATCTTGGCATTATTGGGATGGACTCTTCATGGCTGTGATGAATTATTCTTTTAGTCACCACTGTATTTGATTTGATAATTTTTTGAGACAGAGTCTTGCTCGACATGTCACCCAGACTGGAGTGTAGTGACACAATCTTGACTCACTGCAACCTCCACCTGCCGGGTTCAAGTGATTCTCCTGCCTCAGCCACCCGAGTAACTGGGATTATAGTCACCCGCCACCACACCTGGCTAATTTTTATATTTTTAGTAGAGACAAGGTTTTGCCATGTTGTCCAGGTTGGTCTTGAGCTCCTGACCTCAAGTGATCTGGCCCCCTCAGCTTCCCAAAGTGCTGGTATGACAGGCATGAGCCATCACAGCCGGCCTGATTTGATAATATTTTATTAGTAAGTTTGTGTCTCTGAGATGGGGCTTTTTAAAAAGCTATTCTTGTAGTGTGTGTGTGTGTGTGTGTGTGTGTGTATGTGTGTGTCAGGAGTATATTAACCTTATGGAATGAATTTAGGAGGTTTACCCTTTTTTTTAATGCCCTGGAAGCATTTATTTATTCTTCAAGGGCAAATTCCTCTTCAAGGAATTATTTGTCCCTTGAATATTTGTTAGAAATAACAGGCAAACAATAATTTTTGCAGTAAGTCTTTGACTGCCTTTTCAATTTCTTCTCTTCAGGGTCTGTATCTCTCTGTTTTTTTTTTTTTTTTTTTTTTGAGACAGAGTTTTGCTCTGTCGCCTGGGCTGGAGTGCAGTGGCACAATCTCGGCTCACTGCAACCTCCGCCTCCAGGGTTCAAACGATTCTCCTGCCTCAGCCTCCCCTGTAGGTGGGATTACAGGTGTATGCCACTGCGCCTGGCTAATGTTTGTATTTTTAGTAGAGACACAGTTTCGCCTTGTTGACCAGGCTGGTCTTGAACTCCTGGCCTCAGATGATCTGCCCGCCTCAGCCTCCCAAAGTGCTGGGATTACAGGCATGAGCCACTGTGCCTGGCCTCTATCTCTTCTTGACTCAGTGTTATCACTTTCTATTTTCTTTATTCCATATTATATTTTCCATGAAAATGTTCTATTTCATCTAGGTCTTAAAATGCATTGGCCTACTATTGAACATATCACTTACTTTTTCATCACTTTGATGACTCTGGTTGTATCACCTTTCTCATTTCTAATATTATCGATTGTATCTTCTCTCTTATTTCTTAAATTGTCTTGTCACATACTAGTCCATTTAATTGATCTTTACAATAAACCAGTATTTGGTTTTATTGATTAAATCTATTCTTTTTTTTTTTTTTATTTGAGATGGAATCTTGCTCTGTTACCCAGGCTAGAGTGTGATGGTGATATCTTGGCTCACTGCAGCCTCTTCCTCCCAAGCTCAAGCAATTCTCCTGCCTCAGCCTCCCAAGTAGCTGAGATTACAGGCACACGCCACCATCCCTGGCTAATTTTTGTATTTTTAGTAGAGATGGGGTTTCACCATGTTGGCCAGGCTGGTCTCGAACTCCTGACCTGAGGTAATCCACCTGCCTTGGCCTCCACAGTGCTGGGATTACAGGCATGAGCCACTGTGCCCGGCTTGTTATTATTTTTCTTTTATTGATTTATTATATTATCAGCCTGATTTTTATCTTTCTTTCAGTTTTTTTTCATAGCTTCTTGAGTTAAAAGCCCTTGTATTTTCAGTCTTTCTGGTTTTCTAATACATGAATTTAACACCATAAAATTTCATCCAAATACTCCTTTGCTTGCATCCTGCATATTTATAATGTCATTCATTTCTAATAGCCTGTATTTTTAATTTTATATTTTCTGTGATTGAGTAGTTACTTAGAAGCACGTTTTAAATTTTTCATAGGTATAATACTCTCCTTCAGCTATCCTATTAATTTTATCATTGATTTTATGATGCTGTGGCCAGACATTCTCTGGTCCTCATGATTTCTCCTTTTTTTTTTTTTTTTTTTTTGAGATGGAGTCTCACTCTGTCACCAGGCTGGAGTGCAGTGGCACGATCTCAGCTCACTGCAACCTCTGCCTCCCAGGTTCAAGTGATCTTCCTACCTCAGCCTCCAGTGTAGCTGGGACTACAGGCGCATGCTACCACGCCCAGCTAATTTTTGTATTTTTAGTAGTGACGGGGTTTCACCATGTTGGCCAGGATGGCCTCGATCTCTTGACCTCATAATCTGCCCCCCTTGGCCTCCCAAAGTGCTGGGATTACAGGCATAAGCCACCACACTTGGCCTGATTTCTGCTTTTTAGAAATCTTTTTGTTCCTCTGATATTCTTGCACATGGTCAATCTCCTATTATTTAGACATTGTGTAGCCACATTTATTTAATCTGTCAATTTCTAAGAAAAGTGTATTCATGTAATTTACTATGGTTGTGGATTTGTTAGTTTCTTTTATTTCTACAAGTTTTCACTTTTGTGTGTGTCCTATATATATACATGTACATATATATTACTCTATGTGTATATATGTGCTATATGCATATACATATATGTATATATACGTATATACCCACATTTTATACATGTATGTACGTATATGCATCTGTGTATATATATGGTATATGGTGTGTATATATGTATATGCTATATGTATATGATGGATATAGTTTGGCTCTGTGTCCCCCCCCAAATCTCATCTCCAATTGTAATCCCCGTGTGTTTGGGAAGGGGCCTGGTGGGAGGTGATTGAATCATGGGGGCAGACTTCCCCCTTGCTCTTCTCATGATAGTGAGTTCTCACAAGATCAGGTTGTTTGAAAATGTGGGGCACCTCCCCCATTGCTCACTCTCTCTCCTGCTCCACCATGTAAGACATGCTTGGTTCGCCTTCACCTTCTGCTATGATTGTAAGTTTCCTGAGGCCTCCTCAGTTGTGCTGACCTGTGAGTCAATTAAACCTCTTTTCTTCATAAATTACCCAGCCTCAGGTAGTTCTTTATAACCCTATGAAAATGGACTAATATGGATTATGGTACCTGGAGTGGGATACTGCTATAAAGAAACTCGAAAATGTGGAGGCTACTTTGGAACTGGGTAATGGGCAGTTTGAATAGTTTGGAGGGCTCAGAAGAAGACAGAAAGATGTGGGAAAGTTCGGAACTTCCTAGAGACTCGTTGAATGGTTTTGACCAAAATGCTGGTAATGATATGTATAATGAAGTCCAGGTTGAGGTGGTCTCAGATGGAGATGAGGAATTTATTGGGAACTGGAGTACAGCTCACTCTTGCTATGCTTTAGTAGAGTCTGGTGGCATTGTGCCTCTGCCTTAGAGATATGTAGAACTCTGAACTTGAGAGAGATAATTTAGGGTATCTGGCAGAAGAAATTCCTAAGCAGCAAAGCATTCAAGAAATAACCTGGCTGCTCCTGACAGCAGTCATATGTGTTCACAAAGAGATGGTCTGAAATTGGAACTTTTGTTTAAAAGGGAAGCAAAGCATAAAACATTTGGAAAATTTGCGGCCTGTACAATGTGGCAGAAAAGAGAAATCCATTTTCTGGGAAGAAATTCAAGCCAGCTGCAGAAATTTACGTAAGTAAAGAGAAGCCAAATGTTAATAGCCAAGACAATGGGGAAAATGTCTGCATGGGATTTCAGAGAGCTTCATGGCAGCCCCTCCCATCACAGGTCCAGAGGCCTAGAAGGAAAAAATGATTTCATGGGCTCGGACCAGGGTCCCACTGCTCTATGCAGCCTTGGGGCATGGCACCCTGTGTCCCAGCCACTCCAGCTCTATCTGTGGCTAAAAGGGTCCAAGGTACAGCTTGGGCTGTGGCTTCAGAGGGTGTAAGTCCCAAGCCTTGGTGGTTTCTATGTGATGTTGGGCTTGCGGGTGAGAAGAAGGCAAGAATTGAGGCTTGGGAATCTCTGTGCAGATTTCAGAGGATGTATGGAAATGTCTGGATGTCCAGGCAGAAGTCTGCTGCAGGGACAGAGCCTCATGGAGAACTTTGAAGGGAAACGTGGGGCTGGAACCCTCACAAAAAGTCCCCACTGGGGCACTGGCTAGTGGAGCTGTGAGAAGAAGGACACTGTCCTCCAGACCCCAGAATGGTAGATCCACCAACAGTTTGCACCATGTGCCTGGAAAAGCCACAGGCACTCCACACCAGCCTGTGAAGGCAGCCAAGGGGACTGTATCCTGCAGAACCACAGGGGAGGAGCTGCCCAAGGTCTTGGGAGCCCACCCCTTGCATCAGCATGCCCTGAATGTGAGACATGGAGTCAAAGGAGATTATTTCGGAGCTTTGAGATTTAATGACTACCCTGCTGGATTTCAGACTTGTATGGGGCCTATAGCCCTTTGTTTTAGCCAATTTCTCCATTTTGGAATAGGAGCATTTACCCAATGTCTGTACCCCCATTCTATCTTGGAAGTACTAACTTGCTTTTGATTTCACAGGCTCATAGGCAGAAGGGACTTGCCTTGTCTCAGATGAGACTTTGGACTTGAACTTTTAAGTTAATGTTGGAATGAATTAAGACTTTTTAGGGGACTGTTGGGGAGGCATAATTGGTTTTGAAATGTGACAAGGACAGGAGATTTGGGAGGGGCAAGGGGCAGAATGATATGGTTTGGTTCTGTGTCACCACCCAAATCTCATCTTGAATTTTAATCTCCATGTGTCAGGGGAGGGGTCTGGTGGGAGGAGATTGGATCATGGGAGTAGATTTCCTCCTTGCTGTTCTCATGAGAGTGACTGAGTTCTCACAAGATTTGGTTGTTTGAAAGTGTGTGGCACTTTCCCCTTTGTTCTCTCCCTCTCTTTTGCTCCACCATGGTAAGATGTGCCTGCCTCCTCTTTATCTTCTGCCATGATTGTAAGTTTCCTGAGGCCTCCTAGCCATGCTTTCTGTTAAGCCTGTGGAACTGTGAGTCAATTAAACCTCTTTTCTTCATGAATTACCCAGTCTCAGGTAGTTCTCTATAGCAGTGTGAAAATGGACTAATACAATGGTGTATATATGTATATGGTGTACACACACACATATATTTATAGAATGTAAAATGTGTGTGTGTGTGTGTGTGCAAGGTGCTTAACTGTTCATTATTGTTTTATCTTTTTGGGAGATTGTAACTTTTTCTCCATAGGCAAATATCCATAAAAATTATTTAGACTTCATTCTAAATGGTCATTCTGTTCTGGGTTCTGTTGAAGTTAAATAAAATATGTAGTGACAAATCTTATTTAATGCTTTACTTGGGATACAAGCATTGCAATTTGGGGCATACACACAGATGGGTGGTCCTCCACATGTCTGAAGAATAAAAAGGAGATTGGAGGTTTTATAAAAAGGAGAAATGTTGTGTATTCCTCTTTGAGAAAGTTCATTGGCACCAGCAAAGTTTGGGGCAGCTGGCAAGCTCTGATTGGTGAGTGAAAATGGTAGTCATTAGCCTTACAGTTGTAGCAGGTTGTTTCAGTAGCGGTTAGATAAAACTGGTCTCAGGCTATAGCAGGCAGCTTCAGCAGGAAAGCTTGCAGAAAATTACATTCTTGGAGCAATGTTATGTTCCCTGAGTCTCTTTTCCTCTGGCTTCTTGATTTATTTTAGTTGGTTATGACAAGAGTGACCCAATTCATGTGATCAACTTTCACACTTCCCCCTTTTGATCAAAATCTTTCTCTGAAAGCAGCACTGATCAACCATTTTGAAGTTAGGCTTAATTTTCCTTCAGTGCCAGGATGGAACTGCCACAATTGTCTCTGTCCCATGTCAGGGGGAATATAGTGAGGGCTATATAAGGGTCCCAGGCCACATTTGAATAACAAAGAGGCCAGAAGGAAAACTCACAGGACAGGTTTGTTTGGAATCCAGCATCAAGTTCCATATGGTCAGCTCCATAGGCATCAGCAATCATCTTGAAGCACTGGGCTAATATTATTCTATTAAGAGAGTTGGCTTTACAGGGATTAGACAGGCTATAAGAGCAAAGCTTAAAGACTATGCTACAAAAAATAATCAGCAACTATATAATAAATCCAGTTTGCATAATAGTTCAAAGTCATGAATCTAATTTTGAAGGTAACCAACTGTAAAGATTAAAAAGTCCAGGCATATCTGGTGAGACTTGCTGTAGCTACTGAGTAGCATTTTATGACTGGGTTGAATCAATGCAGAGAATGTCAATATTACAAAAAAGACCACCAGTACATTTAGAACAAAAAGTTGTGTTAGGGATATTTTTAAAGTTTCCCACTATATGGACTAAAATAATTTTTTTTTTTTGGAGGTAGAGTCTTAGTCTTGCTCAGTCACCCAGACTAGGGTGCAGTGGTGCAAGCTCGGCTCACTGCAACCTCTACCTCCTGGGTTCTAGCGACTCTTGTGCCTCAGCCTCCCAAGTAGCTGGGATTACAGGTGTGTGCCACCACACCCAGCTAACTGTTGTATTTTGGTAGAGATGGGTTTTCGCCATGTTGGGCAGGCTGGTCTCTAACTCCTGGCCTCAAGTGATCTGTCTGCCTTGGCCTCCTAAAGTGCTGGGATTACAGGCATGAGCCACCATGCCCAGCATAATAATTTTTTAGGTCAGATTTTGTCAAGTTACCAGCAGAAGTTACTGATTGTGAAACTTTAATTATACCATTATACTGTCAAATGAAAAAGATAGTATTAAGGTGGATAAAAGTCTCATTATGACACAGAGTCTTGTTCTGAAGTCTTAGGAGAAGCTGTTTACAGTGTGGAAAATGTCAACTTCTCACTCTGATTTACAGTTTGAATGTCTCTTGGTATAGCATTGGCAGTTTGGTGAACTTTCTTTGTGGCTCATACATCAAGCATGAGACTTGTTCCTTAAAATTCATCTTGTTTTAGTTAATAGGGCTTTAGGAACACAGAAGTTCCCATTTTACTACCTTTATAGAAGAAAGTTGGAATAGAGGAACATAACAGAATTTGGAAAATGTACAGAGCTACAATTTAATAACAGTTGTATTATAGCTCTCCTTTAGAGACATGACTTTTTCCCCCTACATTGATCTTATAGGAATCTCAGATTTAAAAACCTCTTGAAATTAGGAAGCCAAACAGAGGCAAACTTTAGATTTTACTTATAGTCGTAAGGTTCCTGGGCCTGCTGGGAAGTGAGTGATCGTTTTTATTTACTCACTGTAAGGCTGAGAACCATTGAAGTCAGATGGCATATGTATATTTTGTTTTTATTTATTTTTTTAGAGACAGAGGCTCACTCTGTCACCTAGGATGGAGTACAGTGACACAATCATAGTTCACTGAAGCCTTGAATTCCTGTGCTCAAGTGATCCTCCCACCTCAGAATCTGAAGTAGATAAGACTATGGGTGTGCGCCACCATGCCTGGCTAATTATTATTATTATTACTTTTTAGAGACAGTATCTAGCTATGTTGCTCAGGTTGGTCTTGAACTCCTGGCCTCAAGTTATCCTCCCACTTCAGTTTCCCAAAATGCTGGGATTACAGGTATAAGCCACCACAACTGACCTATATTTTCAAATATGACATTTCAGTTGAAGCCTTGGCAATATAACAAATATTTTGTATTGTATTCTGCTATAAAGAGAGAGCAGATTTTTCTTGGACTTAGGTAAATAATCATATTGCCATAAAAATACTCAGAAATAGTTCTTGAATTCTGGGAATCAAGTAGGAAGGAAACAAAAACAAATGCTTTTATCTGTGTTTACAAAAGTACACGTGTATTAGTCCATTCTCACACTGCTAATAAAGACATACCTGAGACTGGGTAATTTATAAAGGAAAGGGTTTTATTGACTCACAGTTCCACATTGCTGGGAAGGCCTCAGGAAACTTACAATCATGGCAGAAGGGGAAGCAAACATGCCCTTCTAGCAGGAGGGAGAAATGCAGAGTGAAGGTTGGGGGAAAGTCCCTTATAAAAACCATCAGAGCTCATGAGAACTCACTTTCACAAGAACAGCATGAGAGTAACAGCCCTCATGATTCAATTACCTCTCACCAGGTCCCTCCCACTACACATGGGAATTATGGGAACTACAAGATGAGATTTGGGTGGGGACATAGCCAAACCATTTCATTCTGCCCCTTGCCCCTCCCAAATCTCATGTCCTCACATTTCAAAGCACAATCATGCCTTCCCAACAGTCCCCCAAAGTCTTAGCTTATTCCAGCATTAACCCAAAAGTCCAAGTCCAAAGTCTCATCTAAGACAAGGCACCTCCCTTCTACCTATGAGCTTGTAAAATCAAAATCAATTTAGTTACTTCCTAGACACAATCAGAGTATAGGCATTAGGTAGACACACCCAATCCAAAGGGAGAAATTGGCCAAAACAAAGGGGCTACAGGCCCCATGCAAGTCCAAAATCCAATTGGGCAGTCATTAAACCTTAAAGTTCCAAAATGATCTCCTTTGATTCCATGTCTCACATCCAGACCCTGCTGATGCAAGAGGTAGGCTCCCATGGCCTTGGGCAGCTCTGCCTTGGTGGCTTTGCAGGGCCCCCTCCTAGCTGCTTTCATCAGCTGATGTGCTGATGCTGAGTGTCTGTGGCTTTTCCAGGTGCATCGTGCAAGCTGTTGGTGGATCTACTATTCTGGGGTCTGGCAGACAGTGGCCCTCTTCTCACAGCTCCATTAGGCAGTGCCCCAGTGGGGACTCTGTGTGGGGGCTCCAACCCTACATTTTCCTTCTGCACTGCTCTAGCAGAGGTTCTCTATGAGGGCTCCACTCCTGCAGCAAACTTCTGCCTGGACATTCAGGTGTTTCCATACATCCTCTGAAATCTAGGTGGAGGTTCCCAAACCTCAGTTCTTGACTTTTGTGTACCCACAGGTCCAATACCATATGTAAGCCACCCAGGCTTGAGGCTTACATCCTCTGAAGCAATGGCCCAAGCTGTACATTGTCCCCTTTTAGCCACAGCTGGAGCTGAAGCAATTGGGACTTAGGGCACCAAGTCCCTAGGCTGCACAGAGCAGAGGGGCCCTGGGCCCAGCCCATGAAACCATTTTTGCCTCCTAGGCCTTGAGGCCTGTGATGAGAGGGACTGCTGTGAATGTCTCTGACATGCCTTGGAAGCATTTTCCACATTGTCTTGGTGATTAACATTCAGCTCCTCATTACTTATGCAAATTTCTGCAGCTGGCTTGAATTTCCCCCCAGAAAATTGTTTTTTCTTTTCCAGCACATCATCAGGCTGCAAATTTTCCAAAATTTTTGCTCTGCTTCCTTTTGGGTGCTTTACTGCTTAGGAATTTCTTCTGCCAGATATCCTAAATCATCTCTCTCAAGTTCAAAGTTCCACAGATCTCTATGGCAGGGGCAAAATGCTGCCAGTGTCTTAGCTCAAACATAGCAAGAGTCACCTTTATTTCAGTTCCCAAAAAGTTCCTTATCTCCATTAGAGACCACCTTAGTCTGGACTTTATTGTCCATATCACTATCAGCATTTTGGTCAAAGCCATCCATCAGGTCTCTAGGAAGTTCCTAACTTTCTCATATCTTCTTTTCTTCTTCTGAGCCCTCCAAACTGTTCCAGCCTCTGCCTGTTACCTAGTTTCAAAGTCATTTCCACATTTTTGGGTATCTTTATAGCAGTGCCCCACTACCCAGCACCAATGTACTGTATTAGTCCATTCTCATGCTGCTAATAAAGACATTCCTGAGACTGGGTAATTTATAAAAGAAAGAGGTTTAATTGACTCACAGTTCAGCATGGCTGGGGAGGCCTCAGAAAACACAATCATGTCAGAAGGGGAAGCAAACACACCTTTCTTTACATGGCGGCAAGAAGGAGAAGTGCAGAGCGAAGTGGGGGAAAGCCCCTTATAAAACCATTAGATCTTGTGATAACTCATTATCATGAGAACAGCATGAGGGTAACTGCCCCCTTGATTCAATTACCTTCCACTGGGTCCCTCCCATGACGTGTGGGGATTATGGAAACTAAAATTCAAGATGAAATTTGAGTGGGGACACAGCCAAATAATATCAATACTTCACCAAATTGCTATAAATTATAGACAGTTTAAGAGAGAAAATTCTCTGAAATCCGTAAAAGAAAACATTTCAGTAGAGAACAATGTTTCAAATAACACTTGTAAAGGCATTATCTTCATCAGTTATTCAATCTCGTGTAGTCAACTTTTGTTCTGCTTGATCTCCATTAGTAGTTTCATGAGTTCTTCATCTCTTTATTAAAGTTCTGGAAATCTTTATTTATCTTAGGTGTGTCAGAAACCTGTATTTAACAGTACTTGCTGGAGTCTTTTCCACAAATCTGATTATAAAATTTTTTGAGCAGAATTTTATTTATTTATTTATTTTTTTGAGACAGAGTCTTGCTCTGTCTCCCAGGCTAGAGTGCAGTGGCGTGATATCAGCTCAATGCAACCTTTGCCTCCTGGGTTCAAGCATTCTCCAGCCTCAGCCTCTTGAGTAGCTGGGATTGCAGGTGTGTGCCACCACATCTGGCTAATTTTTCTATTTTTGGTAGAGATGGGGTTTTGCCATGTTGGCCAGGTTGGTCTCGAACTCCTGACCTCAGGTGATCCACCCACCTTGGCCTCCCAAAGTGCTAGGATTACAGGTGTGAGCCACTACACCCAGCCGAGAAGAATTTTAAAGAATAACTGTGGATGACAAAAACTTAGAGTAGTCATGGTTAAAAATCTGATAAACATTTATAATCAACAAGGAAATTTAGTTATTTCTATTATGTATAGTATTTCAAGATAACCAGAATTATGACTGATAGCATATTAGATTTCTATGACTATATAATTTTAGAAACATATAAACAGCGTACCTGTAAATGTAACTAAAAGATCTAGTATCATGTATCATTTGACAATGTTTTTCACACAATTTACCAAATAAGCCTAATCATTTAATATCTCTACAAGATGAGAAATATATCTTTCAAAGCTTTCCATAGGTCTGACTGGAAAATCTCAGAGTTAATTCAAGGTGAAAAAAACTTGTTAGGATTTGATATTAGGGACATTTGTCAAAGATGTCAAAAGGTGCAAAACAGGTCATGCATAGTGGCTCACGCCTGCAATCTCAGCATTTTTGGAGGCAAAGGCGGGCAGATCACTTGAGCCTGGGAGTTTGAGACCAGCTTGGGCAACATAATGAAACCCTGTCTCTACAAATAACTAAAAAATTAGCCCGGTGTGGTGGTACATGTCTGTGGTCCCAGCTACTAGGGAGGCCGAGGTGGGAAGGTCACTTGACCCCAGGAATTTGAGGCTACATTGAGCCATGACTGTGCTACTGCACTCTGGCCTGGGCGACAAAGTGGGACCCTGTCTCAAAAAGGAAAAAAAAAGAGGCCCAAAACACTTGATCAAAACAGAGTCAGAGGTCACTATAAAATAATAGTCATTCATTTAACCAGAGTGACAATTGAAAGACTTCAAAAGAAATATGGAAAGTTACACGATGGTAAAAATATTAACCCTTCCAAGCTCACTTTTCCTAAGTAATCAAAAACCTACAAAAGGCAACACAGGAAATTATCTTGGTAAAGCATAAAATCTTTGTTTCTTAGGTCAGCTACCAAAAAGGCAAAGAACCTTGCACAGTGTGATGATTTCTCCTTATGAAAAGTTCATTTAGATAACCTGGAAGTCAAACCTGATAAAGAAAAAAAAAAGGGTCCTTGAATTTAATTAGACAGGAAAAATGTGTCCAAGATTATGAGTGTACACTGCATCATAAAGGAATGTAAACAAAAAAACTAGCAGCTTAAGCAGAGGAATATATGGCTTTTAGTAACAGCATGGGAAGTTTCTTGGTTACATGGAACAATTCAGACATATTAAGAAAAGCCAGGAGTACAGAATCAAGTTATGCTAAACAAAACATTGCTTTTCTAGGTCTTCAGGATAAACATTTCAGTGTCAGACCATAGCAGCAGAGTTAGAACAGAGGGGGAAAAAGTTTCAGGAGTGTGCAAGAAAGTTGAAGGAAAGAGTTACAATCCCAGGATTTTCAAGGGGAGAATAAGTTGGAGGCAATGATGTATGACTGCAAATTATGTGCAGCAAATACAGCAAAAGTTAGACTTCTGAGATACAAATTTGAAAAATTTCTAAAACAAACTCTAGCTCAAGAAAAAAATTATGTTAAATGAAGAGGACAGCATTTAAAATCTAAAACTAGGGAAATTAATCTCAAAAAGCAGATCGCTGTTAAAGAAACAGATTTTTAAAATTAAAAATCGAAACCTCTTGCAATTTAATTCAGAGCAGATCAATACCTTAAGAAAACTTTCATTTTAAATATAGAGGTATAGACTCTGGTCCTGTATCACTGTACCACTGACACCAATGTTTAATTTTTAGAAAAATACATAATTTATTTCCAATCCCAGACAACCTGATTACACATGTAACTTACTTCATTAGGCCCATCTTTTATAAATCCTCTTTGACTTGTTTAGACGTTTTATCATTTTCTTAAAGCTTCCAGTCTTAGTCGCATAATTTTATTTTTAAACAACAAATTATTTTGTCATAGGACAAAGATTTACCACATAAAATTCTCATGCAAAATTATTTTTTCCTAAATTCATATTTTAATTAATAGATCTAAATATATTTACTTTTTATAAAATTTAAGAAGCCAAAAATGATGTTGTTTATTTAGCAATTTGTTTCAGTTTTAAGAAATCTTATTTAGCTACAATCCAGATATTTAATGAGTATTATTTAATTTTACATAACATAATTTTAACATTTACATGAAAAGTTTATTTATACACATTTATTTTTATTTACAATTATCTAATTTCTTTATTTTTTAACAGTTACATTTTATGGGTGCTCTAGTTTAATGCCAAATACACAAAGCCAATTAAATGCAAGCACTGAATATGCAGAGACCAACTAAATGCAAGTGTAGATGGAAAATAAAGTGTGTACCTCCCAGGAAGGATGATAGGCCTTCTCCAAATGAAGGAGAAAATCCCTTCATCCAAACCTTGGAGCTGAGGTCAACAGGAGGAAAATAACTTTCCCCAACAGGAGATCTTTCCAACAGGAGTGGGACAAACCCTCCCAACCAAATCACGAATAAAATGGAACTCGAACAAAATTGAGGGGGAGAAGAGGCCACTTGCAGATGCAGTGGGGTTCAAAAGGCTCCACTGTGGGTACCTCACACCGCTGTTCCAAGAACCAGTACTTCTTCCTGAGGTGAGTCAGCTTTGGATTTTAGTAATGACGCTGTGTATGATAAGGTCACATAAAATCTGTAGAGAAAAATCTCTAAATTTAACATTTTATTTGGGATATGAGAATTGCAGTTTGGGGCATACACACACAGACCAGGTTGTCTTTGGGATGTCCAAAGAATAAAGTTGAGGTTGGAGATTTTATGAAAAGGAGAAATGCTATGTATCACTCTTTGATCATTGGCACTAGTTAAGTTTTGGGGAGCTGGCAAGTTCTGATTGGTGAGTGACAGAAGTGGGTAAAGCTAGTCTTAGAGGTGCAGCATGTTGCTTCAGAAGTGATTAGGTAAAACTGGTTTCAGGTTACAGCAGAAGTTCAGCAGCCAGGCATGTGAAGAGTTCAACTCTTGGAGCAATGTTGTGTGTGCTTAGAGCTGCCCTCTGGGCTTCTTGACTCTCGGTTAGTTGGGCATGACAGGAATGATCCAATTCATAAGAACCACTTTCCCAGTTGCATCTATTAATTCAGAATAGATGATTGCTGGGTGGTTCAATTTGTTGCATGTCTGAACTTGTTTATTCTCCTCCATTAAAAAATATATTCCTTCTGGAATTCCTATTCCTATTTTCTTGTTTAATTCCTATTTTCTTTCTTTCAGGGCTTGCTATGTTACCCAGTTATTTACTATTTCATATACATTTTATATGTTTTTTTTCTTCTTCCAGGTTGGTCCCATAATTCTTTAGGCCTCTCTCAGGCCTTCGAGTGGATGTTGTTTTATATTTCATCCAGCCTGGGAGTTAGAGACCTGATCTGCATTACCTAATCCACTGTTATCAGAAGCCAATAATAATAATAATGATAATTCTTTTTTGTTTAACTTATCTTTTATATCTTCTCTTATTTCTGCTCTATATCTTCTGGAAGATTTCTCCAATTATATTTTCCATATCCCCTACTTATTCTTTACCTTTACCTACCGTAATATTGTAACTTAAAATTTTTTTTTTAAATAATAAATAGAGACAGGATCTCGCTCTTTTGCCAAGGCTGGAGTGCAATGGTGTGATCATAGCTCATTGCAGCCTTGAACTCCTGGGCTTAAGCAATCCTTCCACCTCAGTCTCCCAAGTAGCTGGCATATGCCACCATGCTCGGCCAATATTTTATTTTTAAATTTTTTTGTAGAGACAGGGTTACACTATGTTGCCCAGGCTGGTCTCAAACTCTTGGCCTCAAGTGATCTTTCCACCTTGGCCTCCCAAAATGCTGGTACTACAGGCATGAGCCACTGCACCCGGCCAGCTTTTACTTTTATTTTATTTTTTAAATGGAGTCTCGCTCTTCACTCAGGCTGGAGTGCAGTAGCCAGTCTTGGCTCACTGCAACCTTTGCCCCCTGGGTCCAAGCAATTTTCCTGCCTCAGCCTCCAAAGTAGCTGGGACTACAGGCATGTGCCACCACGCCCACTAATTTTTGTAGTTTTAGTAGACAGGGTTTCGTCATTTTGACCAGGCTGGTCTCGAACCCCTGACCTCAAGTGATCTGCCAGCCTCGGCCTTCCAAAGTGCTGGGATTACAGGCATGAGCCACCATGCCTGGCAGCTTTTACATTTTTAATGTAAAATGTAAAATGGCTGCACCTGGCCAGCTTTTACATTTTTAATAATGTAAATGTAATGAAGGATTATGTATTACATTATAAATGTAATGAGAGATGTATTCGAGGAGTTTTGGGGACAAATCTGGTGTCTTTCTAATCTTGCCTTGGCTATGTTCCTTTGTAGGTATTTGAAGTTAACATGCTTTATTTGTTCTCTGTTAAGATCCTGCACCCACCCTGTGAGTCTCCGCATACAGGTGGCTCACTTTTTTCTATGAATTAATTGAAACATATCAGAGGTAGAGGAAGTAATGTGTTAAACAGCATATGTCTTCCACCTAACTCAGAAATACAAGTTTACAGATTTAATGTGGTCAAATTTATTTACAGTTTGTGCTCTTTTGTCTTACATGAGAAATTTTTTTTCCACGTTCAAAAAAAAATCTTGATATTTAGATATTTTATTGTCTTCTCTTTGTTCCATTCCTTCCTTCCTTCATTTCTTTCTTTCCTTTCTTTCTCTCTTTTCTTTTCTTTCTTTCAGGGCTTGCTATGTCACCTGGTTATTGACTGTTTTATATACATTTTTGAATCTCTTATCATAGTCCATGAAAAGCCCTGTCGAGATTTTACCCGCGATTGTATTCAATGTACACATAAATTGGACAAACATTCTTAACACATGTCTGTTAATTTACTTTGGTCTTCTATCAATTTTCTAGTTCCCCCTCGCCCCCGCAATAGACTAGTACATATTTTGTTAGCTTTGTTCCTAGAGTTTTATGTTTTACCTTTTCAAAATTAATACATTTGGCTGGGAGTGGTGACTCATGCCTGTAATCCCAGCACTTTGGGAGGCAGGGACGGGTGGATCGCTTGAGCTCAGGAGTTCAAGACCAGCCTGGGCAACATGGCAAAAACCCATCTCCACACACACACAAAAAACAACAACAACAAAAAAACCCCCAAAAATTAGCCAGATATGGTGGCACACGCCTGTGGTCCCAGCTACTTGCAAGGCTGAGGTGAGAGGATGGAGCCATAGTTATAGAGACATTGTTATAGAGACATTACATTGCCAGAATTGTGTTGCTGAAGCAGGCTGGAAATGGAGGATGTATTCTGACCTTTCTATTTCTCCATTCTCTGACCATCTACTAGTGACTCCCCTTGGCTGATTTCAATATGGAAGCAGAGCTTAATGAAATCTGGGTGATGCCATCTGTGGAGTTAGCATCCCCAGGACACAGAGCATGGAAGGAAGGGCAGAAAACCGATCTGAGATTGAAGAACAGAGAATAACCAGCAAGTGTGCAACTTTCTCATATATCCACTGGATTAAATTTGTTGTTTAAGCTGTTCAATTATTTTATATCATTACTATTTTTTGAGGGGGCTTATCATTTACTAAGAGATATAAAAATTCCTCACTATGTTTGTGGATTTGTTTATTTCTATTTTGTTTTAAAATTATGCTTTTTACTTTTTTTTTTTTTTTTGAGACGGAGTCTCGCTCTGTCACCCAGGCTGGAGTGCAGTGGCGTGATCTTTGCTCACTGCAACCTCCGCCTCCCGGGTTCAAGCGATTCTCCTGCCTCATCCTCCTGAGTAGCTGAGATTACAGGAGTGTGCCACCACGCCTGGCTAATTTTTTTGTATTTTTAGTAGAGACGGGGTTTCACTGTGTTAGCCAGAATGGTCTCGATCTCCTGACCTTGTGATCCACCCACCTCGGCCTCCCAAAGTGCTGGGATTACAGGCATGAGTCACCGTGCCAAGCCTCAATGGAAACTTTTATCATTAGGTGTCAACCCTATTCATCTCTGTACTTTTATTGCCTTGAAGTCAATTTTCTCTGATATTAATATAAGTAGCTGAGTTTCTTTCAATTTCTGTTTTTCTATTATATGATTTACCATCCTATACTTATTAATATTTCTCTATCTTCTTGTTTTAGTTTTTGAGATTTATTTATTTTTTGAGATAGGATCTCACTTCATCTCCCAGGCTGGAGTGTAGTGGCACAATCATGGCTCATTGCAGCCTTGACCTCTGGAACTCAGGTGATCCTCCCACCTCAGCTTCCTGAGTAGCTGAGACTATAGGCATGCACCACCATGCCTGGTTAATTTTTTAAATCATGTTTTTTTGTAGAGACAGGCTCTCACTATGTTGCCCAGGCTGGTCTCAACCTCCTGGGCTCCAGTGATACTCCCATTTTGGCCTCCCAAAGTGCTGGGATTACAGGTGTGAGCCACCATGCCCAGACTTTTCTTGTTTTAGGTATGTCTCTCCTTAACAGCATATAGCTACATGTTCTTTCTTTATTTTTTTAAAATCCAGTCTAGCATTGTCTTTTAACTTGAGAGTTTAGTCCATTTATATTTGTTGTGATTTCTTATTTGTATTTATGTATGCCATCTGCTTATGTGCTATTTATCCTGCCCGTTCTGTTTTGTTTTTTTCTTTCTTACTATATCATTTAAATGTCCGGTCAAGAAAACAGAAAATACCATACATATTTCACATAAAGGGAAATTATTGTAAAAGTATTAGAAGTACTGGAGCAGAAAAGGAGTATGACGTTACCCAAAAATTAGTAACTAAAAATGATTATTGTTATTCCTAGAGCTAAAGAGGCCAAAGAGAAAATGAAGTTGAAACCATGCTGCCTGCTACACTTGACAGTTGCCACTCTTTTTTTTTTTTTTTTTTCAGACGGAGTCTTGTTCTGTTACCCAGGCTGGAGTACAGTGGTGCGATCTCCTCACTCCAACCTTCTCCTCTTGGGTTCAAGTGATTCTCCTGCCTCATCTCCCAAGTAGCTGGAACTACAGGCATGCACCATCATACCTGGCTAATTTTTGTGTTTTTAGTAGAGATGGGGTTTCACCATGTTGGCCAGGCTGGTCTTGAACTCCTGACCTCTGGTGATCCACCCACCTTGGCCTCCCAAAATGCTGGAATTATAGGCATGAGCCACCTAGCTGACAGTTGCCACCAAACACTAGGGGGAAAATGAATTCTCCCTCCTGCTCTTCAATCCCCACAAGTGCTTTCCACTGGCAAAATTTAGCAGAAAGCCAGATAGCAAGGAGCCTGGCTTCCCACTTCTATACTCAGAGAGGAGTATAGAAGGAAAAAATGTTGCCAAACAAATATTATCTATCACTCCTGCTTTGTTTCAAAAAATTAAAAATATTTTATTATTCAATTTTTATTGTTTAGAAGTTACACATAATCTTTGTTTTTCTGATGGTTACTGTAGCCATTGACCTTGCAAGACCTGAAGTTAATATCTTTACCCTCCCCAATAATATAAAGAGCAATTTGTATGCATTGTTATCCAGTATTTTGATATTTTTTTCTCACAAATTAGACATTGTTTTATAGAGTCAATTTTTTGGCTTTCATTAAAACATATTATAATAATATCTTTACTTACCATGCCTTCTTTTATCTCAGAAGTGCTTTTTTTGCCTTAAGTACTGACTTCAGGATTTTCTTTAATGAAAATCTATCAGTTTACCCTTAAAGATTCAGTCTAAAAATATATATATTTTTTACCTTCATTTTTATAAGGCAATTGCTTGAGGCAAAGATTTCCAGAGTGACATATTTTATTTCTTTCAACACTTTGAGAGACTCTTCCACTGACTTTTGACTTCCATTGCCACTGTACAGAAGTCAATAGTTCATTCAATTGCCCTTCCTTTATGCTGATCTATTTTTTCTTTCTGCCAGCTTTTGAGAACTATCTACCTTTTGAATTCTGTAATTTTACTTTTATTGGTCTATTTCGTTTTTAAATTTTTCTAAGGATCCACTGAGCTTCATTGATCTGAAGATTGGAAGCTGTCAACAGTATTAGAAAATACTCATCCACCTGCCTCGGCCTCCCAAAGTGCTGAGATTATAGGTGTGAGCCACTGGACCCGGCCAATTTAAAATTTTCAATTATGTTTTTTATTTCTAAAGCTTACTTGGTTATTTTTAAGATTTCCTGCTTCTTTGATCATATTGTTGAGCTTCTAATATTTAAAAATCCTATTAAACATAGTATTCTATAATCCTTGCTAGTTCTAATTTCTGAAGTCTTTGAGGATTTTACGTTACTGTCCATCTGGTTCTCAGCTGTAGTACCTTGTTCCCTTGTATGCTTTGCAATTTTTAAAATGCATTTACTTATTTCTTTTTATTGTGAGAAGCTAATATCTTTGGAATTTCACCTGTAGGAATTCTTAATGCCTCAGTTGAAAGTGAATTTCTTCACTGGGGATTTGCTTTTATTCTACCAACTGACCGAGATCACTAACAATCTGGAAACCAAGTTAAAATCTCAGCTTGGGGTTTTTCAATAAGTGGTATAAATGCAGACTATAAACACACATAAAAGCTGGCTGTGTCTTAAAATTTCCCATATCACACAGTATGTTGTGACGAGGTTGAGAAAGACAAAGCTTCCTTGTTGTTCTTTTCTGCATGGCAAATTTATTCTCATTTTCTTTATATTGAAGTAAAGTTTTAGCTTTGTGAGCATGGGCTACCATAGACTTTCCAACTGATGCAGGATCTGGGCCACATCCTTGCAAGTGATGTTCCTCAGTCTTTGTGAACCATGAGAAAAGGTGGGAAGCTCTGCCTGGGGCTCGACCTCTTCTCCATTCCCCTTGGCACCTTGGGCCCCACATAGCCATCCAGGAAGGAGCCCAGGAGCTCTGGCTTTGGACTAAGATAAAAGATACTTTTGGTACTAACAAGGATTTCTGTTTTCATTAAAGTTTCAGCCTCTATGGATTTTTTTTAACCTCCTGCCATCTCAGCAATGCATTAAAAAACATATTTTAGCATATTAAGCACTTAATATTTAGCATATTAAGCACTTCAGTCTGAGAGTTGTTCAGGAGATGTAGCCTGCTATATTGCTGGATATAGAAGTCTTTTATGAACTCCCTCCTGCCGATAAACATTGAGTTCCTAGAGACAAGGGACTGTGATTGACTCATCTTTATACCCTAGGACCTGACACACATTAATGGATGCACAGGTATTATTTGAATAAATGCCAAAACCAATCATTTCAAGTTCAAGAAATTGGTTTGAATTTTTTTTTTTTTTCTTGAGACAGAGTTTTGCTCTTGTTGCCCAGGCTGGAGTACAATGGCACAATCTTGGCTCACTGCAACGTCTGCCTCCTGGGTTCAGGCAATTCTCCTGCCTCAGCCTCCCAGGTAGCTAGGACTACAGGCATGTGCCACCACTCCCGGCTAATTTTTGCGTTTTTAGTGGAGACTGGGTTTCACCATGTTGGTCAGGCTGGTCTCGAACTCCTGACCTCAGGTGATCCACCTGCCCTGGCCTCCCAAAGTGCTGGGATTACAGGTGTGAGCCACCACACCCAGCCATTGGTTTGAAATTCTAAACACAATCAAAGCAATTTCCTTTCTGAAAACTCTCAAGGCTTTAACTCAACACCATAATGTAGATTAGAGAATTCCTTGGGAAGCTGGTTATCCTTATGAGCTATCTGTTTTAGTTAAATTAACTGGGAATATGCCCACTTTGTACTTTAATTTGAATCACATGGGTTCACTCCAATAGGACAGTAGAAAAGTTTATGTTGCAGCTAAATTGCCCAATTACATGAATCAGATTGCAAAGGGTAGAAAAGTATTTGTGGCATAATTTTTTTTTTTTTTTTTTACTTCTTCTACTTTCCAATGATATTTTACATTTCATCCTTGGTGTTGATATTTGCCATGATCATTGGATTATCCCATTGGTCCATTCCTTCATAATTCAGTGTTCATTTCTTCAATCAAATTTTATGGAGTGTGCATCACATGTACTGTGCTAAACACTGGGCCTGCAAAGGTCATGCATATTCCCTGCCTTCAGTGTTCTCCCAGTCAGAGGCTCACGTTCATAATCGCAATACCATTAAAAAAACAACAGTAGAAGTACGTATTGGGCACAACAGTGGCACAAAGGAGAGAGTGGGCTGCTGTATTTAGGAGCAGCTGGGAAGGTTTCCCTGGAGAAGAGAGTCCTTTGTTGAAGCTGGAGAGATGTGAAACCAGGGAGGCAGGAAGCAGTGTCTGGCCCAGTCTCCCCATCAGGGGTCCCAGGTTGCCTTCCTGTGATGGACAAGGTTGCTCAATGCTCATGCATGCCCAGATGTTCTTTTTTAAAATTTATTTGAGATGGGAGTCTCACTCTGTCACCGAGGCTAGAATGCAGTGGTGCGATCTTGGCTCACTGCACCCTCCGCCTCCCAGGCTCAAGCAATCTTCCCATCTCAGCCTCTGAAGTAGCTGGGACCACAGGTGCATGCCACCACACTCACCAAATTTTTGTATTTATAGTAGAGATGGGGTTTCACTATGTTGCCCACGCTGGTCTTGAACTCCTGAGCTCTAGTGATTGGCTCACCTCAGCCTCCCAAAGTGACTGTGCCCGGCCAGTGCTCCAATGTTCTTGACCACTCAAGAAGTCCTAATTTTTCTTGACCATTTCCTAGGGCTATGTTCATTGGCCTTCTGAGGTGACAGTTGCTTAACAGATGGCCTGCCGCCTGTCTTTGCTCTTCCTAGACAGTGTGCATTTTCACATACCTCTGGCCTCAGTGTCCTTTCTTCTCCTACTTCTTCTTCCTCCCTCCCTTTCTCTCTTAATATCACATAGAATTTTAATTTATTCTTTGCTATAGCTCTCTTCTTATGAGAGCTAAGTTGAAATTTAATATCTTAAATAAATGTAAATTCAAATTGCCCTGTCTCAATTTAGAAACATAAGTGATAAAATTTAATACAAACCAAGAGAAAACACAATACAAATGTCCAGTCTACAGGGTCTCCAACCAGAAACATGTTTCTAGTCCCTCAAGAGCATGCTTCCTGTTTTCACTTATCCATCCTCTCTTCAACTCGCATTTCTTATATTCTGAATTAAAATGCAGTCTGCATATATTTTTCCATTAATTCCTACAGTATTTTAGTAGACTCTCCAAAATTATACATTTGCATGCAGGAAGAAAATATTAGAACTAATATTTGTAATGTATTTTTTAAATCTTATCCTTCTAGAATGGCTATTGTGCATGTTTTCTAATATATGTTAGCATATTTCATGGCCATAATTTATAAGCAAATATGCTAAGCTAGGGTGCATGCTCAGACATTACTTGCTGTGGGGTGGACTGGTTTGTTTAATCCTGTTCTCAAGCCAAATGCTTCTGGTTTTACCAGGCAACTGCCCCCATTTCCTAATCCTCTCAGCAGCTCTGCCTAACGTAAGATTTAAAGGGGTGAAAAATCTGAATCATAAACATAGTCTTATCTTGCTAATGTTTTGTTCAGTGATAAGAGTTTTGCTGTCTTTCTGAATTTGTTTTCTAATGCCAAGAATTTCTGAGCTGCTTAGTAAGGATGGAGGTTCCGGGGGGTGGTGGGGGAGATACTTTGAGAACAGCATAAATTGGCAGTTCCTCCCTCAGATCATGTCATCTGAGCATTTACTGACGTGGACACCTTGTGGCCTTGGAACTGAAGTGTCTTTCCTGACTAACAGAACTCAGGGGTGAAGCCTTTTTCTGCCCTGATAATTAGTTCTAGTGAATCAAGTGCCCCTTTGAAAACCTCACAAATGCCTGCACCATCATTTCATGGGCTTAGAAGTTTTAAAATCCCACCTCTACTTTAAAACAAAGTTTGAACAATTTTAAAGCCTAGTTTGCTTTTCTTTGCCAATTCAGTGGGAAATGAACAACATTTTACAAGTTTAATATCAAGTTTAATTTTTTATTACGTGTACCTGATTCAGAATTCAGAATGAGTTTTGTGGCTCCTTATACATTCCAGCATGGGTGATGGAGGCTCACTTCATCCAAAGGGTCACAGGTCTCTTGTGTTTCTTGTGAAGTTCTCTTCATCACATTTTAAAATGGGCTCAACACTGAAACGTCTGCTGAAGCCCATCACACTGCTGTTCTGAGGAAAAGACGTCTTGGAATCTTGGCCCTTTGATAATTTATGGTTTGGAATCTGCATCAAATTAAGAAAAGTTGGCTAGGTTCAGGTGCCTTTCTAACACAAGTCATTCGTAAATAAGGCTTTTGATCTTTCGAAAGTAGCTTGAATGTTTCCACATTTTTTATTTTACAAGTAAGAAAGTGTGGCCACCCAAGGACGTGGCAAACTCTACGAGCCCTGTGACTGCCTGTTCCTCTGCCCCGTGCCCCTTCGTCTTCTTGCCTAATCCCCAGCTCCTTGCTAACACCCGCAGGTGCCAGTGTGCCTCCAGGAAGGAGCTCCTTGGCTTTCACCGCCTGTGATTCTCTCCGCTCTCATTTCACCATTGCTAGGTCCTTCAATGAAGCCAGAGCAATTTTCCAGCCAACCCAGGAGTGTCTCTTTATGGCTCGGCCATGAGGCCTGACCTTTGGGTAGGAGTGGCTGGTCCTGACAGTGGGATGCAGGAGCCTGGAGGCGCTGGCCGCCAGTCGCTGTGACTAGTCAGGCTGTGAGTCTCCATCAGATCCACTCAGAATGGTTTTCTGAAGCAGTCGCCCTTCTGTGAAGTACTGCAGCGTGAAGTCTGAAACCAGCTGACGGGGTTGGGTCTCTGCCACTTCCCAGAGGGCCTTCTTGCCCAAGACTTCGTGTTTTAACCTGAGAATGGGTTAAATAATGACTAAGAATACCCACCACGCTTAATCTAATGGGGTTATTATGAAAACTAAATGACAAAGGTGTGAACAAACATACTTTGTAAGTTATAAAGCTTATAATCTCAAGTTGCTATTTATTATACTTCAAGTTAGATGCCTTTTCCCAGCTAATTTTTTGTTAAATTCTAACACTTGGCCCAAAATTCAGCATCATGCAATATATTCATGTAACAAATGTGCACATGTACCCCTAAAATCTAAAAAAAGAAGATCATAATATTATAATTAACTAATTTGACCTAACTGACATACATAGAAAACTATACTCAACCATGACAAATTCATACATATATACATAGATATATCTATACATATATATTTTTTTAAGATAGGGTCTTTGTCACCCAGGCTGAAGTGCAGTGGCACAATCACAGCTCACTGCAGCCTAGATCTCCTGGGCTCAAATGATCCTCCCACCTCAGCCTCCTGAGTAGATAGGACCACAGCCACATGCTGCAATGTCGGGCTAATATTTTCATTTTTTTGTAAAGACAAAGGTCTTGCTATGTTGCCCAGGCTGGTTTCGAACTGCTGGTTTCAAGCAATTCATCCACCTTGGCCTCCCAAATATAGTGAGATTACAGGCATGAGTCATCATGCCTGGCTTTGAATTCTTTTCAAGTACGTGTGAAATGTTTATGAAAATCAATTGCGTTCTGGATCACAATCAAGCACAAATAATTCTAAAACATTGATATCATTAAAAAAAAAATTCTATTGCTCAGTTGCTTGGGTGGCACCTAACCTCAGGCAGTTTTATGAAGCTGCCCAGGCTCAGAGCTCTCATTTCCTCACTGTCTCCTAGTCTTCCCAGGGAATTCCCTCAGCAGGGAATTCCAAGTTCCTGGGTCACTGTGTTGTTCACCCAAATCTGCCCTCTCCGAGTAGCAAGGTCCACCCCACAGACCCTCTTCCTCCTCCCAACTAGCACCTCCCCACCCCGAGAAATTTGTCATTCTCAATATCTTTCCCTTCTAGTCTTATTTTCAGATTTTTCACCCAAAGCATAGCTTAAATGCAACAGATTTCTAGATCAGGAAAGAGAGATGAGTGTGAGGGAGAGGGTGTGACCTTTCATTGGCCTTTCAGTGGCTCTACATCAGCTTCTTTAGACCTTGGACTCCAAGAAGCCCCTCTGGATCACCAGGACCCATTGTTAGCCAAATCTTTTGCTAGAATCCCATTTTAACAAACTTAGAGAAACGTCTAAGTTCCACCTTCTGCTCTGATGGGGAGCGGTGGGCTGTAAATGGATGTAATCAATGGAGAAGACGGTTTGCTGTTGTGTTTCAAACTTAGGATGCACTTCCTGTTTGTCCCTACAATATCACTTCCGAAAGTTTTTCGTAGGAAAATAATCAGAGATGTTTACATTGCAGTTTTATTTATAATTTATACTACTATTGATAATTATTTTAAATAAAAATTAGCAACTAAACAATAATAGGAAAATGATGTAAAACTTTTTGCTTAGCGAGATAATGAGAATACTGAACATATGAAAATATACATACTTTAGACGTTTTTATTTTTAATGGCAAAAGGATATGTAAACATTTTAGTTCCAAGATGGAATTTTTGGTTTGTATATCTCTTTGTTTTCTCTGGAAGACCAATTTAAATGATCACAGAAAAATTAAAATAAAATTGTAGCCTTCATATGTGGAGGTGACCGGACAGTGAGAGAGTGCTGGCTGTGGGAGACGAACCATCAGGCGGACACTCAGGGAACAGGCAAGCGAGCAGAGGCCACAGCCTCGCGAAGAATTAATCCAGCAGAGAATCTGTACAAGCTCAAATTCGTATTTTCAGGGACAGAGGAAAATATTTGTTTTAATGTTGTTTGTTTATTTATTTATTTACTTATTTATTTTCGAAACAGAGTCTGGCTCTGTCGTACAGGCTGGAGCGCAGTGGCGCAATCTTGGCTCACTAAAACCTCTGGCTCCCAGGCTCAAGCAATCTTCCCACCTCAGCCTCCCGAGTAGCTGGGATTATAGGTGCAAGCCTCCATGCCCGGCTAATTTTTGTACTTTTGGAAGACACGAGGTTTTGCCATGTTGCACAGGCTAGTCTTAAACTCCTGGGCTCAAGTGATCCTCCCACCTTGGCCTCCCAAAGTGCTGGAATCACAGGTGTGCGCCACCATGCCCAGCCTTTTTATGCTAAATTTAACAAAAGCAAGTAGTTATAAAAAAAATCACCATCACAGTCTCAAATGAAATATGAACCAGCAATCCCACTTCTAGGAATTTATCATGTAGATATACACATACATTATTTGCAATAGCAAAATATTTAATGCAATATAAATGTCCATACATTGAAATAATATGCAGTCATATTAAAAAAATGCAGGAAATCTTTGTTTACTGATATGGAAAGATCTCAAAGATACATTGCAAAATGAAGAAAAGCAAGTGCAGAATATTGTGTGTTATTCCAAATCTATAAAAACCAGTCTGTGGGTGTGTGTATGTTTGTGTTTGTGTGTCATGGAAGTGTATGTGTGCGGAGAAAAAACTGGAAGTCTAGAGATGTCAACATGTAAATATTGTATAGTCCGGATTGTAATCCAAGACTATGCTGTTTATTTACTGCTCAAATGGCTCCCGTGTTGACCATCCATTGCTCCTTGGGGCTGGCGCCAGTGCTCCTCTCACATTCTCCCACGGTGGTGTCCTGGGCGTGGGGAGCCTCACTTTGTGGGCCTGCTTCCTTTTATTTGAGAGTGATGTTTAGAAACCAAGATCTGGGTGCCAGGTGTGCCTTTTGCTGTTGATGATCACTGTTACCAGGCCCTCTTAGCAAGCAAGGCCAGGAAACGCCTGTACGTAGACTAACCCATGAGCCAGCATACACATACAAGATCCGTTCTACCAGCCAGTTTGGGCAACTTGTTTCTGGGCTACAGATGTTTTTTGCCTCTAAAATAATGAAACATATTTTGTCTCTGAAATAATGTGGAGATGGGTAGCCACATGTTTATCCAAAAGTCATTTTATTTCAAGCTGCTCTTCAGATTTTCGTTGATGTAAAGTGTCAGATTGTTCTCAGAGAAAATGTCACATTAAGTACCATGCCACCGTGCTGGCAGATCTATCATTGGTTTTCATTTGCGTTTGTGTGTTAGTATTTCAATTGTGGCTGCCTTTATGAGTTTTTAAAAGGCGTATTTGCGGTTCTTTCAGCTTAAAAAATTTAAATACAATACTGACAAATTTTCTGTAAAAAGTAAAAGTCTTCCTTGTCATTTCTACATGTGAATTGCCTATAAAATAAATGTATGTTACTTTTATAATCAGAGAGAAGCAATCAATATTATATTTTTAAGTTATTACCTCAACCTTTTGTAAGTCCATCAGTACAACGTAATTTGCAGAAAACCTCAGGGACAGTGAGATGAAATGATTTGAACAAAACAGTTTTGTAAGTGAGATTTTTCTAGTAAGTAGTAGAAGTGGGAGTGATCTGGTTGCTCCTCCATGCTCATAGTTGCTTCCCATTTCTTAAAACGCCCTTGCAGGCTTCCCTGCGGGGGAGGCTGCTCCTTAGGATGGGGTTTGAGTAGCAGGGATGGCCTCACGTACGTGAAACACCTTGGATCAAATTAGTACTTTTTCAATATTTCAAAATGGTTTAAGAATCAATTTAAAGTTACTCTTACGGGAAAAGGTTAATAGAACTTTTAATGAAAAATTTGACTTTGACAGGATTGGAACTCAACGGCTTTGAATTTTGACACAAAGCCTTTTCCCTTAAGACCATAGAGTCTTAGGTTAGCAGCAGTTCAAGCTCAGAGATAGGAATGTCGCTGCGGAAGGCCCTCTGTGTTCCCTGGGTGCCATCAAACATGCTGAGCACGACAGAGGAGAAATGAATGGCCACATACCCCTAAAAACCGGAGTCAGACTGTCCATGCCTAGCTATACCCTAGGACCTGAAGGTCAGCTCAGCAGGAGGGGTTGTGACTACTGGCCTTCGCCTAGTAGCCCAGTCCCCTCTGATGCTTTTGTATTGATCACTTTTCCTCAGGAAACGCGGAGTTCCTCAGGTGGCCTAATCTCCTTCTCATAGCGCCCCGCTCGTGCACCAGGACAGCAAGGGAGAGAGCCCCTCTGTGGCAGTCCAAGCTGGCTCCCACCTTTGGCTTACAGTGACCTTGTTGGAATGCACACGTGCCCACTGAGCCCTGGCACTCAGGGAACTTGATTGATCTCACCACCAGCTAATTGGTCTCCCATAGCCTGGAGGGAAAACAAACTGGCAAGTTTCGGTCCCTTTTTTTCATAACTCCAATATCAATATTCTCCCACCCATCCTAAATCGCCTCTCCCCACAGTACATGTGGAGCTAGGAGGGCTCTCTCACCCATGCCCCAGGCCCCTCCCTCAGCAGCCAGCCCCCTGCACCTTGCTTCCTGGCACTCCTGGGTCACAGTTTCTTGTGATGCCCTGCTGCTGTCACTGCCAAGGCCTCAGAGGACGGGCAAATGGAGGAGGAAGGTCCCTGCCCTTTTCTTCCTAGACCTATGATTCCACCCAGCCCACCACCGTGGAAGGCAGGCCCAATGGTGCCCCCCTTGGAGGGCAGAGTCCTTGTGTGGAATTAAAGTCTATGAGCGGGACAGAAAGTTGTGGAGGAGACAGTGGTGGTTATCAGGCATCAAAGCGCCCCTGCCTTCTACACCTGATCCTGAAGATGTGGAGTCAGGGACCCTGCAGACTTCAAGAGAAGAGAATTATGTTGGACTTCAGACTCTGTGAGTATTAGGCTTGATGATTTGGGGTAGTTTAGAAGCCAATGTGGGACACTAAGGAGCAAGTCTGCCTGGAATATGCCAAGGGGGATGGGGAGCGCATCCAGCGACAGGAGAGGAGAGGCACAACTTCCACGAATCCGAAGCGAGGGGGTTTTCTCTCCTTTTTTTTTTTGAGACACAGTTTCACTCTTGTTTCCCTGCCTGGAGTGCAGTGGGACCATCTCGGCTCACTGCAACCTCTACTTCTTGGGTTCAAATAATTCTTCCGCCTCAGCCTCCCATGTAGCTGGGGTTACAAGCACCTGCCACCACGCTCGACTAATTTTTGTATTTTTAGTAGAGACGGGGTTTCACCAAGTTGGCCGGGTTAATCTCAAACTCCTGACCTCAGGAGATCTGCCTGCTTCAGCCTCCCAAAGTGCTGGGATTACAGGCGTGAGCCACTGCACCCAGCCTGTTTCCTCTTTGTGTGGTGGGGCTGCCTGGGAAATAGGACACCAAGGATGGTACAGGGCAACATCATCTTAGGGTGCAGGGTGTTGAGGAAAGGTGGGGTCAGAGACTGAAGGACTGGAAGGGAGATGTGGGGATTAAGTAGGGAATCTTGGAGGGCCTTGTTTCAGTGTCTTGGGTGGAAGCTGACCACTTCATGTCATCTGAGGCTTCTGCCGGTCTTTGGAGGTCAGTTTACTTCATATTGTCATCTGTGTCTGGGGGCTCTTGCAAGAACCTCAGTTTAAGGTTTTCTGCTGGGGGTGAATTTCCACTGGGAGTAAGACTTGCATTTTTAATATTGTGAAACATGAACCCAAGGCTGTACTTCTGGTGGCTTTGCTGTATTGTTAATGACTCAGTAGGCTGAGTAATGCCTCCCACCAATGGCAGGGAGAAGCTCCTCCCGTTCTGAAAATGTGCGGACTAGAATTGAAATATATGCATTCCCAGGAGACCTTGGGAGTTCAAATCCCCTTTAACTGTGGATGTTTCCATACTCGTTGCCAAAGACCTTGCAGATATGATTAAATTAAGGGTCTTGAGATGGGGAGGCTGTCCTGAATTATCTGGGTGGGCCCTAGTCATCAGGGTCCTCATGGGAAGGACACGAGGAGGTCAGAGGAGGAAGCAGCAGGCAGAAGTGATGGTTGGAGGGAGGCAAGGAGAGGCTCCTCTCCCAGAACTGCCAGGAGGAACCAACACCTTGACATTCACCCAATGAAATGGACTCAGTCTTCCGCCCTCCAGAAGTGTCTGAAAATAAACTTGAGTTGTTCTAAGCCAGAGCGTGTGGGACCGTGTTAGAGCAGCCACAAGAAGCCAGTACTTCTTGTGGAAGAGGACAGCATTGGGTCCCTTCCATCTGGGTTCAAGGTTTGTCTTTCATTGGTGTCTTTTCTGGAAGGCCAGCTCTCGAACCTGAAGATTGTATGAACGCTGTGGTGGGATGTCTGGAGAAAGGCAGCCTGGACCGTCGGGGGACAAGCACGAGTGCACTGTATGAGAACTTGGCGGTACTGAGGGTGGGACTGGCTCAGATTCAGGTCTCCTAAGGTCCAGGAGGAGTCAGACTTGCACTGGCGGGTGGCAATTATTTCATAAGAGGATCAACAGTGTTGACTGAGGGGAGGATTGAGGGATCTTCAGGACTAGAGGCAAGACCGAGGGCTGAGGCAGGCTAAGGTCCTGGGAGTTTGGCTGTTTGGAGCTGAAGAGCTCCCTTGGCTCATTCTGTACTTCCAGAGGATTGAGGGGGTGAGGACAGTGCTGCTCTTGTGAGTGGTAGCACTCAAATGACCATATTGGAGAAGCGAGTCTCTCTCTTGCTGGAGAGAAACAGATTCCTCCGGTGGGGAGAATTCTTTCCAGCAACAGCTTGGCTTCGGTGATGGCAGTAGCTTGTTTGCAGGGAAAAGCTCCTCTCATCTGAAAACGTGCAGGCTGAGATTGGAATGTGTTCATTCCCAGGAAACTTTGGGAGGTGAACAAATCCATTTGCCAGTGGAGAGGGACCGGAGAACTGGCTGTCGTCCCCCTTGCCCTTGCTCCATCTCTGCTTGTGACCAGGACTCTTTCTGGCAGTCAGGGCAAGTTGAGGTTGCCTGGACCACCAGTACTTGTGGATTTCCTTTGCTGCGATGTATAACGTTGTGGAGGCCATTGGACTGCTGATACAGTTTGGATGTTGTCCCCACCCAGATCTCTTGTTGAATTTTCATCCCCGATGCTGGAGGCTGGGTCTGGTGGGGCGTGTTTGGATCCTGGAGGTGGATCCCTCATGGCTTGGTGCTGTCTGTGTGATTGTGACTTCTTGCAAGGTCTGCTCGTTTAAGTGTGTGGCACTTCCTGCACCTCCCCAACCCACCATCTTGCTCCTGATCTGGCCATGTGACGAGGCTCCTCCCCCTTAGCCTTCTGCCATGATTGTATGATTCCTGAGGCCTCCTCAGAAGCCAAGCAGATGCCAGCATCATGCTTCCTGCAAAGCCTGTGGAACCATGAGCCAATTAAACCTCTTTTCTTTTTTGTTTTTATTTATTTATTTTTTTGAGACAGAGTCTCACTCTGTCGCCCAGGCTGGAGTGCAGTGGCATGATCTTGGCTCACTGCAGCCTCTGCCTCCTGGGTTCAAGTGATTTTTGTGCCTCAGCCTCCCAAGTAGCTGGAACTACAGGCATGTGCCATCACACCTGGCTTTTTTGTATTTTTAGTAGAGAAGGGGTTTCACCGTGTTGGCCAGGCTGGTCTCAGACTCCTGACCTCAAGTGATCCGCCTGCCTCGGCCTCCTAAAGTGGTGAGATTAGAGACATAAGCCACCACACCTGGACTAAACTTCTTTTCTTCATAAATTACCCAGTCCCAGGTGTTTATTTATAGCAATGCGAGAATGACCTGATACAACTGTATTTCAGGGGAGGGACCTGGGAGAGATCGAGCAGTTGTCTGGGTATCTCCAAGCCCTAGCTGAGTGGATAAAATACCCAGTCTGGTTCCTGGGAGCCCTTTCAGCCTCAGTGCCAGCAGCCACTATGCCTTGAGTCTCCTAAATCAGTCTTCCATCCCTAGAGGAGACTGGGCAGTGGAGGCAGGCAGTGGTTGAGGAAGAGTGGTCTTAGGAATTGGCTGTCTTAGCATATTTGTCAGCCAAGGACTTTCCTTGCGCTTCAGGGTGTCAATGAGAACTTTCATTCGAGAATAGCTAATTTCTTGAGTAACAGTAAAGCCTCTTGTAAATTAGCCGCTTGGGTTCCATTTTTAAAATTGTTTTTTATTGTGGCAAAATATATATAACACAAAATTTATTATTATTTTTAATCTTTGTAAATTGTTTTATTTCTTCCATGATGATTTAGAGGATTCTCTTCAAATCAGTACAAATATTTCATAAATAATATCTGGCCATTTTCCAACCGAGTAATTTGTTGCACAATAAGCTACATCACATCTTTCAGCACGAAATACATTAAATTTGAATAGTAAAGACATTACATATGAATTAGGACACAATTAAAATTTGCTTTAAATATTTCTTTGGGGGAGAGGATGCCACACTTCTACTCAATGAAAAGAAACATTTTTACAGTCCAGAGGTCTTTTATTTTTTTAATACCTATTATGCCATGAATTCAACGGGAAAATGTTCCAGAAGCACTGGCCCTTCCCATTGGTTCTCACAAAGTGTGCTTCTCTGGGTGGAGCAGGCTGGCACTTCAGTTGAATCCAGGCACCTTTCTCTTTGGCTTGCTCCTTTTTCTGATCATTTTCCTTCATGTGTTTCAGGAAGCTTTCTTGGCTCTTAGAGTGCTTAATGTGCTCAATACACACGTCAGTTCTCTTGGCAAGAATCTTGCCCTTAACTTGTTGGTTTACAACAATGCCAACAGCACGCTGGGGAACACTGTAGATTCTTCCAGCTTTGCCATGGTAACACTTGTGGGGCTTCCTTTTTGAACAGTTCCCTTTCCCTTGATGTCTACAGTATCACCTCTCTTATAGGTTCGCCTATATGTGGCCAAAGGAACAACTCCATGTTTTCTAAAAGGCCTAGAGAACACACATCGGGTGCCTCTCCACTTTCCCTTTGCATTTGTTATTTTGGCGAATTACTGGAAGATGGCGGTTCTGGCTGAAAAGGCCAAAATTGATTATTTTAACCATTTTTAACTGTATAGTTCAGGGGCATTAAATGCATTCGCATTGCTGTGCCACCAGCACCAACATTCATGTCTAGAACTTTTTCATCTTTCCAAAGTGAAACTCTGTGCCCATTAAACACTCACTTCCTGTCCCCTTCCCCTGACCCCAGCCCCATTCTACTTCCTCTCTTATGAATTTGACTACATAAGGGACGTCATATAAGTGGGATCAGACAGTATCTGTTCTTTTGTGACTGGCTTATTTCACATAGCATAATGTCCTCAAGCTTCACCCAGGTTGTAGCAGAAACTAGCATTTTCTTCCTTTTTAAGGCTGAGTAATATTCCATTGACATACACACTGTGTTTTGTTGATCCATTCATCTGTTGATGAACACTGGTTGCTTCCACCTCTTGGCTCTTGTGAACAACGCTGCTATGGACGTGGGGGTGCAGGTATCTGCTTGAGTCCTGCTCCTGGTTCCTTTTGGGTTCCGTGTTGAGGGCTCCCCGGCACTGTCCTGAACTCTCTTTGTTTCCATAGTGTACCCAAATCACGTTGGAGCCCAGGTGTCTGCTTGCCCTCTGAGTAACTATTGGCCCTCTCACCTTATGCCTGGATGTGAGCTTGTGTCTGTGTGGCCACTCAGGCTAATGTAGCCTCAGGAACTGGCCCTCCATGGGTGTGGGGAGCTGTGGGGTGTGTCCTGTCCGAAACTCCTCCTTTGTGCTCCTGAGGTAGGAGTCTTCTGCTAAGAAGGCGACTTGCGGTGTTTGAGAGGAGTTCGGCGAGGCTGGGGTGAGGATGAGTAGAAGACAGATAGTGAGGCATGGGGAGGTCGTCCCTCAGAGATGGCAGGGAGGAGCTGAGGTTGGGAAGGTGGCAAACAGCAGTAGGCGCGGGACATACTGGGATTTCATAGCAAGTGAATCTGGAAGCAGAAAAGTGTTGGGTGTTCCCAGGTCTGAACCACACGGGGAATGCTGAGGTCAAGTGGATGGCTCAGAACCTGGTCAGCAGTGGCTTAGACTGACTCGGGGGCAGTGGTAACTCCACACAGCCAAGAGGCTGATGCCAGAGCCACAGAGTCCAAGGCTGAAGTGCATGATTAATCGGCCCTTGGCTGCCATTGCATTCTTCGATGAGGACCACTGAGGCATCTCCTGCCCTTTCATGTGTAGAAAGGCAGATTGGCCATGGGTAATGGGGAGTCTAAGTGGGAGAAGAAAATCTGGAGAAAGACATGGTTTGGATCTGTGTCCCCACCAAATCTCACGTTCAATTGTAATCCCCGATGTTGGAATAGGGCCTGGTGGAAGGTGATTGGATGATGGGGGTGGGTTTCTCATAAGTGGTTTAGCATCATCCTCTTGGCTTTGTTCTTGTGATAGTAAATGAGTTCTTGTGAGATCTGGTCATTTAAAAGTGTATAGTTCCTCTCTGCTCTCTTTTGCTCCTAATCTGGCCCTGTCATGTGCCTGCTCCCCCTTCGTCTTCTGCCATGATTGTGTTTCCTGAGGTCTCCCCAGAAGCCGAGCAGATGCCAGCGTCATGCTTCCTGTACAGCCTGTGAAACAATGAGCCAATTAAACCTCTTGTCTTTATAAATTATCCAGTCTTAGGTATTTCTTTATAGTAATGCAAGAATGGACTAGTACAGAGAGGATTTGAGGTTTGAAATGTAGACATGGAAGGAGAGTCCCAGGCATAGGATTCAGTGACAGTCTCCTTAGTCATGGCATCCAAGGAAGATAAGATGGGGGAAAGTTAGGGATCTAATTCTGGCAGTAGCCAATTTTAGAACCCTCCTGTGTCATTGTTTTGTCTCAGGGAGACGGGAGTGGGTGGTAGTGTTAATTTCTTTAGGGAATAAACTCTCCCCTGAAGGGAAGATATTGTGTCCCAGGTAATGCAGTGGGGGCTGCATAACTGCATTTTGTCTTTAGAGACCTTGTGGTCCTTGTAGGTGAGAGCTTGGAGTAAATGCTGGGTGTCAACTGCAAGCTGCCAAAATCAGAAGAGCAGAGAAGATAGTCATCTACTGATATAGTTTGGGTGTTTATCTCCTCCAAATCTCATGTTAAAATGTGATTCCCAATGTTGGAGGCAGGGCCGGTGAGAGGTGTTTGGGTCATGAAGGTGGATGCCTCATAAATGGCTAGTTGCATTCTCTCAGTAGTGAGTGGATGCTCACTTTTAGTTCACATGACCTCTGGCTATTGAAAAGAGCCTGGCCCTTTCTTCCCCCTCTCTCTTGCTCCCTTCCTCTTGTCATGTGACACTTGCTCCCCTTTACCTTCCACCTTGAGTGGAAGCTTCCCAAGGCTTCCCCAGAAGCAGATGCTGGTGCGACACTTCTTGTGCAGTCTGCAGGACTGTGAGCCAAATATACCTCTTTTCTTTATCAGTTACCCAGGCTCAGATATTCCTCTACAGCAATGCAAAATGGACTAAGACATGTACACACTGGATGAGGACAGGGCTTTAGAGAAAGGTTAAATCCCTCAGGTTTGCATTTAGGGTTCAAGAGAAATAAGTAGGGCTCAGTAAGCCCTTGAGACACAAAAGTCCATCTGCATTGTTGATTTTTCCATGTGAAGGCAATAAGTCTTGTAAGCTGAGGTGAAGAATTATACTGAAAACTCAGAAGAGTATCATTGAAGTGAGTGGCCAGGTGAGCTAGAGGCCAGGGTGGTGTTGAAGTTAGGAACTGGAGGAGTTCTGGGTTTGACTATTTTGTTTATTGTTTCTGTCTGGGACTAGGTAGTTTCCCTCACCATTAGTCTGCTTTTTGGGGAAGATAGTGTTATTACAGGGATTGGGCATGGGGACAAAGAGCCCCTGGTCAAAGAAGCCTTGTATTATGCAACCATGTTGGGAGGGCATGGAAAGATCTATTTCAGCCTCTCAAATTTGGTCTATATCAGGTGAGTAAGCAGCCCAAAGGAAGTCAGGTGTTGTAGTGAATATAGTCTGTACTTGAGAGTTTAAAGGGGGTTCAGGGGCTTTGAACAGGAGCAAGAAAATGTAAGTGGTCAATGAGAGTTACACAAGGACAAAGGTGCATGGACATGGAGTCGGGGACATCAGGGGCAGGCCCTTGGCAGCACCAAGAACATTGGAATTCAGGTTGGGGAGGAGCTTTCCTCCCAGAAGGTTTGCTCAGGGTCGTGAAGCTGAGCAGGAAGCTGTGCTGGGCACTCAGAGGTCCTAGTGAGAAAGGAAGAGGTTTAGGTAAAGTCAAGTCATGTAGGAGATGACCAAGTATGGTTTTTGTGCTCTAAGCATGGTCGGAAAGTAAGAGGCACTCATGGTGGAACATTGCCCCTGAGTCCACGAGGAAGGTGGTGTGTGGCCATCGATGGGCTGATGAATTCTCTTCATGCATCTGGTTAGTGTGGACACACAGGGGAAGTTCCCATGGGAAAAATGAACTGGGGAGATGGACACTTACTACTTTTTGCATCTTAAGGCTAGGCAATCCAGAATCTTTCTTTATAATATCTACACTTCTTTACAGTATCTTCAAGAATCCCAATCTGTGGGGGTTTGGAGGGAACAGATTGCCTTGGCTTGTTTTCTCTGAAGTGTTTAAGTTGTGAAACCATTAGTTTGCACATTACTTGACTTTTTCTGCAATGGAGTCATCATGTTGTTGGCCTAGTGCATGCATTTCAAAGAGAGAAGCATTTTGCTAATTTACATAGTGTTTTTGGCTAACATCCTAATTACTGGTGTAAGCCATTTATGAACCTAGTGACCAAAGCAGGAGCCATCTGGATGTTCAGAACGAGACCAGAGCAGTCCTTCCAGATACTGTCTAGTTTGTGTCTATAGGGAGAGACAGATTCATCTCTGTTGACTGCAGTCTTTTGTCTCTTTGACTAATCAGTTTTTGAGGGATGACAATGGGAACAGATTCCAAGTTTCTCCACTACGGTTTCAGCCTCAGGGATGTTCTGATTTCTTGAAGGTTCTTGTGAAAAGGCCCATCTGGCTTTTTCAAACCAAAAAGCGGCATCTCCAGGGCCCACTGACAGATGAGCACATTGCTAAAAACCAGGGAGCATATGCCCCTGGGGACTGCATTGATGTCTAAATTCTTCCCTATGTGTATGGGGTCCAGAAACAGCAGCATGTAAATGTGAGTGACAGCAAGGCACGGAGTCCTGCTCACGTGAGCGCTCAGATTATTGGCTTTCCATCACAAATAGAGAAGGACATAGCCCAGGCTGGGTTGAAGAGCTGGGGCAGGGCTGGCTGATGGAGGCTGGGAGGGTTGGGGAGGGCAAGGTTCGGGGGCTTGCAGGGGACAAAGGAAGAGATAGAAGCAGGAATGGAAAAACTTCCCAAGAAAAGCTCAGATGGCTCACCCTTTACTTGTACTACTATTCAAAGAAGAATTAGTATGAATTCTTCACCCACTTCCAGAAAATAGAAGAGAGGCATGCCTTGCCACTCATTTTCTGAGGCCAGCATTACCCTGATACCAAACCCACACAAATATTTTACAAAAAGGGAAAATTCCAAACCAATATCTCTTATGAATAGGGACAAAAAAACCCTCAACAAAATGCTAGCCGATGTGAGCGTCCGTTGCACCTCCCGGACACTGGTTGTTTTCGCTCAATCCTTGTATATTTTGATTTTGTTCTTTAGGTTAAGCCTCTTTCCCCTCAGCTTATTTCTGTAATACCATCTGGGATAAAATGTTAAAATACTTTATAAGTGACTTTATTTTTTTTTCACTTTACATGCCAACATTTCTTCATCCATTACATGTAATTCTTTTTTAAATGCTTACACAAAGGGGCCCATTTTCTATTTTATATAACTTTCATGACATACTTCTGTTTTATCTTGACTTTCTCCTTTTAATTTTAATTAAATTTGATATCTTTCTCTCCTCTAAGATACATTTTTTTCTCTGTTTAAAATGGCCAGTTCAGCTTTCTACCTCTTTTTTAATCTTGTTTTTTAATTTTTGATATTTATTTATTTATTTATTTATTTATTACTGGCAAGGACGTGGAGCCACAGGAACTCTTATTTATTGCTGGTGGAAATGCAAAATGGTACCGCCACTTTGGAAGACACTTTGGCAGTTTTTTACAAAACTAAACATTTCTTACCACGGGATCCAATAGGCATACTCATTGGTATTTACTCAAATCAATTGGAAGCTTATGTCCAAACAAAAACCTACACACAACGTTTATAGAGCTTTATCTATAATTGCCAAAACTTGGAAGCTACCAAGATGTCCTTCAGTAGGTGAGTGAATGAACTGTGGTACATCTAGGCAATGGGATGCTATTCAGCACTAAAGGGAAATGAGTCGACAAGCCCTGAGAAGACACGGAGGAAAGTTAAATGCATACTAAGAGAAGGAAGCCAATCTGAAGAGGCTGCAGACTGTATGATGCCAATTATACGACATTCCGCAAAAGAAAAATATGGAGATAATAAAGAGATCAGTAGTTACCAGGTGTTACGGGGGAGAAAGGGGCGAGCAGACTGAGCACAGATGCCTTTTAGGGCAGTGAAACTGTTCTGCATGATACACAATGGTGGGTACATGTCGTTATACATTCGTCCAAACCTATAGATGTACAACATCAAGAGTGAAACCTAATGTAAGTCATGGACTTTAGGTGCTAATGATGTGTGGATTTATGGATCATAACAAATATGCCACGGAGACGCGAGATCTTGACAGTGCCAGGGAGGTGGTGCGTGTGCGGAGACAGAGGGCGTACGGGAACTCTGTCCTTTCCACTCAATTCACCCTTGAACCTAAAGCCAATCTAAAACTAAAGCTCATTCATTAAAATAATAAATAAATACCATCTTGAATAAAAACGTTTTTCTTTTAACAAATGTTAGCCAATTACTTTAAAAATAATTTTTGGAGGCATAATTTACACACATTAAAATTGACTTATTTTAGGTGAATAGTTTAATGAATTTTGGCAGCTGGATACAGTCGTGTCCCCATCATCACAGTGAAGATAAAGAATGGTTCTATGCCTCTGAGTAATTCCTGTTAACTCCTCCGTGGTAGAGTCCCTCTCCCCAACACCTGGCCCTGGGCAATCACTCATCCACTTTGTCACTACAATTCTGCCTACCTAGGTGTTCTCATCAGTGGAATCGTACAGTACATAGCCTTTTCTTTTTGCTGTTTTCACTGATTATGATTCTCCGGAGATCCATCAATGTTATTGCATGCATCCTAGTCCATTTCTTTTTTTTTTTATAGTGGAATAGTATTCCATTGTATGAATCTACCACCTGGTGTTGGATATTTGGGTTGTTTTCAAATATTTATTTGAGATGAGTATTACAAAACTGCTATAAACAGTCATGTAAAACTTTTTGTATGAACATAGTTGTTCATTTCCCCTTGGAAATGAACTATTATACTTGGGAAGAACTAATAACTTTTCATCTTTGAAATATTTTTTTGCTTAAAACAAAGCATTTATTATTATGATTATTATTTTTATTTCAATTGTTTTAGAGAACAGGTGGTGTTTGGTTGCATGGAAAAGTTCTTTAGTGGTGATTTCTGAGATTTTGGTGTACCCATCACCCGAGCAGTGTAGACTATACCCAATGTGTAATCTTTTAGCCCTCACCTTGCTCCCGCCCTTCCACCCAATTACCCAAAGTCCATTATGTCATTCTTATGTCTTTGCATCCTCATAGCTTAGCCCCCATACTTCTTTTTTTAAAAATAGAAACATGGTCTATCTCTCTCACCCAGGCTGGAGTGCAGTGGTGTGACCATAACTCACTGCAGCCTTGAACTCTTGTTCAAACCTCCCAAACCTCTGGGATTAAAGCCTTGAGCCACTATACCTGGCCTACCAAATCACTTTTTTTTTTTCCTGATCTTGCTTCTTTAACGTTTTCCTTGCTCTGTAGTTGACTTCTATCTTTTATGCCTGTCTTTGCAAACTTCCTAAGAGTCTATCTCCCTAGGGAAAAGAAAATCTCATTTTGGGAGATTGCTTACCTTTCACAATTAAAGAGGTGCCACTCCCACACAAGGGTTAAGAGAGTAGGTTAGGGAAGCTGCTCAGGAGGTAAGGGTTGGATTAGGGGAGCTGATCAGGGGTAGGGGGTGGTTAGAGGAGCTGCTCAGGAATAAGGGGTGGTTAGGGAGCTGCTCAGGCATAAGGGGTGGTTGGAGAGCTGTTCAGGAATAGGGAGTGGTTAGGGGAGCTGTTCAAGAATGAGGGTGGTTAGGGAAGCTGCTCAGGGGTAAGGGGGTGGTTAGGGGAGCTGTTCAGGAATAAGGGGTGGTTAGGGAAGCTGCTCAGGCATAAGGGGTGGTTAGGGGAGCTGGTCAGGGGTAAGGGGTGGGCTGTGGAAGCTTCTCATCCCTTACCGGGATGGTTTGAGGAGCTGCTCAGGTGTTTAGAAGTTTGTGTTTTTCTTGTCAGGGACATAAGCCAGAGCCTAGAAAATTGGAAGGAATCTATCAGCCTCTGTGACTGAATTCAGATGGCTTTGAGCGTTTTTAGTCAGCAGTAGTAGTGTAGAGTAGAATGTACTGAAAATTGAGGTTCTCTTCATTGGCGCAGATGTGTGTGTGAGTTTGATGGGGACGGGCTCAGCAGATGAGGCAACAGTCTTGCTCACATTCATGTTTGGGGTGTGTGGAGGCTGGAGGTGGGAGAGGAGCTCTCAGTCCCCGGCTGGGCCCCAGCTCTCATGACTTGCAGGACTGTGGACGTGACATGAGGTGTCTGCTGCCCTCTCTGGTTCTTTTTGTTTAATCAGAGACAATGTTTTCACGTAGATTTTTGTCCCCAAACAATTCACTAAATGGTTTCTGGCTGCTTTTTTTTGTTTGGACAGTATCTTTGTTGCCCAGGCTGGAGTGCAGTGGCACAATCTCGGCTCATTGCAGCCTCAAACTCCTGGTCCCAAGCGATCCTCCCACCTCAGCCTACTGAGCAGCTGGGACTACAGGTGCACAATACCATGCCTGGCTAATTTTTGTATTTTTGGTAGACATGGGTTTTGCCGTGTTGCCCAGGCTGGTCTTGAACTCCTGGCCTTAAGTGATCCACCCACCTTGACCTCCCAAAGTGCTGGGATTACAGGAGTGAGTCACCGTGCCCAGCCACTAGGCTGCTTTTGTGTGTGTGTGTGTGTGTGCCTGCTTTTCATTTATAACCTTGCCCTTACAGGGGAGTTTCCTGCTGCCCCTGACGTCTAAGGCAGTGTTAATGTGACAAGGAAGGATGTGCTGATCTATGGCAAAAGGAACTTCTGGTTCAGTGGCCAGCCAAGGCAACCATCAGTTAATAGAGGACTGGGAAATTGAAATTGCAAATCTGATACTGAATATCGTTCTTTAGTCACGGGGAATGTTTTCCATTTTAAAAAGATGTTTTTCTTTAATAACATTTTAAAGTATGTTTTTGAGGTTTTGATACAGATGGCTAAAGCTCAATGAGCCATTCAACTTGTAGAAAATAATAGGAAGAATTTCAAAACGAAATAAGCAAGTCGTTTCACCGCCTTTGTTTGAGGACAACATTGCCTGCTCCAGAGGTTCCCGAGGTTACTTAAGTCAGGGCACCCTTTTAGGGCATGGCAGTTGTTTTTGTGGCACCCCTTGGATAAAAGTAAAACCTAACAGTTTTGTTTACTAAGTAGTAATGCTCAGACAATTTAATAAATATCCATGTCCTCACAACCAGGTATAATTTACAAAAATAACACACGTAAATCAAAATAAAAGAAAATATTTCATTTCATCCTTAAATAGCCAGGGCCACTTGCTCATGAGTAAGCACACCTGCTGGTCACACACAATTCCCCCATCTCTGTCATCGCTGGACACAGTCACCCTCATTTCCTGGTCCACCTTGACTTTTGTTTGAGTCTCGCTTTTTTTGTAGCAGCTGAAGAAAACCCAGCTCCACAAAGATATGGCATCGTCTACTAGTTTCTGGGAATGTGATTGTGTGTTCTGAAAGCAGAAAGTGTCCTGTGGCACTCCTGGGAGTCCGCGGTCCCATCAGTGTTCCTTAGCACACAGTTGGGAACCACTGGAGCAAGTCCAGTTTCAAGTTTGCAGCTGCCCTCTCGGGGAATGTACAGATGTCACATCAGCCACAGAAGGCTCCTCATCCACTGTCATGTGACTGTAAAAGATTTGTGAATCTGTAAGCAGCACTTAATGAAAGGTATCTCAATGGCAACAGAAGTCAAGGAAAATCCTTCACCTCTACACCCCTGCAAGGGCACGTGATGCAAATTAATTAGCCAGATCTTCCTTTTTGGGTGAAAAAGTCCAAGTAACAGTGGAAAGAGAATTCTGCCCCTCTTGGCTATGCTTTGCTCTGTCTGGCCCCGAACTGAAAATTGAGCTCAGTTTCCTCATTCTGAAGTGATCTGGGGATGGCGCCTTTGCCCAGCATGCTCAGGTGCAGTATCTGTCAGATTTGATCATTAAACCGCCAACAGGGACTGCTGGACAAGACAGGAGGATTGGGACTCAAGGTCGGGGATTGGGCACACGGAGCATTTCTTGTGCTGATGACCGGTCAGACTTCAGCATGGCCCAGTCAGCTGTGGCCATTTCTGAGCCTGATTGATCCCTTTGGGAAATGACCACACATTAAAGGAAATCGGATTCAGTATAAAGCCTGATTTGTTGTTTCCGTGACTGGAAGGGACTTCCCAAATGGGCCCCTGCAGGATTACAATATTGGGAGCTGCAATTATTTGAGCATCTGTGGATGAGATTCCATACAGAAAAAACAGACCGGAAATCCTTCCCTGGGTTTTGTAAAAGTTGATTCAGACAGATGGGCCTGTCTATTACATTTTTGCTCTGGGAAATAATTATAATTATTTAGATGGCTTAAACCTTCTGGTTGCTATAGCTTTCTTTATAGTCCATGTCCTTAATTCTACTTTTTTTCTTACTGATCAGAATTCTTGGACCTTTTCCATTTGGAAAACTCTTTCTCTAATCCCCACATGCTCCACTAGTCTCACCATAAATGTTTCTGCCCCTTTCCTTCAAGTTACAAAGGTTCACCAGGGTGAGAGAAACAGAAATGGCATCTCAATGTAAGCCTGTAGGAAATCCCTTCTATATAGATTCATCCTTTTAGGATGGATCCCAATGTGAGATGAGGAATACTTTTCCATGAAATTTCATTGAATAGATAATCCACAACATTGCTGGAGGTGGAGAGAGATAAGAAAATATCTCCTTAAGTTAGACCCAAAGAGAACAGCCAATTATACACAGGTGGATGCTCACTAACCTGTTTTTAAAATAAATTTTTAAGTTTTGAATGAATTTAGATTTACAAAGAGGATGCAAAGATAGTACAGAGCGCTCCCACATAGAGAGCCCACACCCCATTTCCCCTGTTGGCAACATCTTATGTTGTCATTGTGCATCGAGAAACCAGTGATGGCACCTTGCTATGGACCATGCACTCTGCACATTATGTGGGTTTTGTCAGCTTCTCACAAATGTCCTTTATCTGTGTCACAATCCCATTCAGAAACCTCATGTATAGTCGCCCTGTCTCCCTGGCCTCCTCTGGTCTGTGACAGTTTTCTAGATGTTTTTTGCTTTTTAGTGACCTTGACAGTTTTGAGGAGAACAGGTCAGTATTTTGTAGGATGTCCCTCAATCTGGGTTTGTCTATTTTCTCACAATTGAAGTGGGGTTCTGGGCTCTTGGAAATAACACAATAGAGGTGAAGTGCTCTTCTCTGGTACACATGTTCATGAATCTTGGCTGTGCATTTACCTAGCAGGGAAATTGCTGTGAAAGTGGGTGTGTGTATCTTTAACCTCTGTAGGTAGAGTCAAATAGTTTCCAAGGTGGTAGTCCAATTTACAGGCCACCAGCAGTGTCTGAAAGCTTCTGTTTTCCTACAACCTCACCACAGGTGTGTCATAGTTCATTCAAGCTACTATCACAAAGGATCTTAGACTGGGTAATTTATAACCATGGAAACATTGCTCACAGTTCTGGAGGTTGGGAAGTCTAAAATCAGGGCACCAGCAGGCCATTTGGTGAGGGCTGCTCTCTGCTCCATAGATGGTGCCTCACTGCTGTGTCCTCACATGGCATGAGGGAGAAAGGACCAAACAGGCTCCCTCAAGCCCCCCCGCTTTTTTTTTTTGTTTGAGATAGGGTCTCGCTCTGTTGCCCAAGCTGGAGTGCAGTGGCATGATCTTTGCTCAGTGCAACCTCTGCCTCTTAGGTTCAAGTGATCCTCCTGCCTCAGCCTCCTGAGTAGCTGGGATTATAGGCATGTGGCACCATACCTGGATGATTTTTGTATTTTTAGTAGAGACAGGGTTTCACCATGTTGCCCAGGCTGGCCTCGAACTCCTGAGCTCAGGCAATCCATCCGCCTTGGCCTTCCAAAATGCTGGGATTGCTGGCGTGAGCCACTGTGCCCGGCGCTCAACCCTCATATAAGGACGCTAATCTCACTCATGAGGACTCCACCCTCATGACCTAGCCACCTTCCAAAGGCCCGACCTCCAGATGCCATCAAACTGGTGGTTAGGATTTCAACATATGAACTTGGTGGGAAATACACATTTGGACCACAGCAATGTATTACCATCATTCTTTTTAATGTTATCCATTCTCTGTGTGTTGTAGAATCTCAAAGTAATCATTTTCATCTTAATGAGGGTGAGAATTTTTTTATATGCTATTGGCAACTTTAATGCTCTCTTTGGCAAAGCACCTGTGAAGGTCTTTGCTGGTTTTCTATGGGGTTGTCTGTTATTTTCTTATCTGTGGGAGTTCTTCATATCATTGATATACAATCTCTTTATCAGTTAAATATCTTCTCCCACTCTATGGCTTGGATTTTTGCTCATTTAAGGTTTCTTATAATGGACAGAGTTCTTCATTAAAATGTCATCCAAAACTGCACTTTTTCATTTATGGCAGAGTTTTTTGTGTTGCTTAAAGTGTCTTTCCCCACTCTGAGGTCATGAAGGTATTTTGCTATGTTTTCTTACCAAAACATTACTGTTTCACTTTTCACATTTTGGTAAGCTGGTATTGATTTTTGTGTATGGTGGTAAGTGGAGGTTAAATCTTTCTTTCTCCCTCTTCTTTTCCACCTTCCTTCCTTCTCTCTTTCTTTCTCTCCTTTCTTCTCTCTTTCTCTTTTCTTTCACCTCATATAAATACTTAATTGTCCCATCACATGTATTAGAAATCCTGCCTTTCCCTGCACTCTGCGGGGCCACCTTTGTCACAACCCAGGAGGCCATCCAGGCAGTGTGTTTCTGGAGTCTGTTCTGTTTCAGTGTTTTATTTGTCTGCACTATGGTCTGAACGTTTGTGTCCTCCCAAATTTCATATGCTGAAATCTAATTCTCAATGTGATAGAATTAGGAGCTGGGGCCTTTGGGAGGGAGAAGTTCATGGGGGCAGATCTTCAGGAATGGGATTAGTGCCCTTGTAAATGAGGCCCCAGAGAGCTCCCACATCCCTTTTGCCATGTGAGGTCACAGCAAACAGATGGCTTCCCTGAACCAGGAACCAGGCTTCACTAACACCAAATCTGCTAGCACCTTGATCTTCCAGTTCCCAGTCCTCAGAACTGCGAGAAATACATTTCTGTTGTTAGAAGCCAACCAGTTTGTGGTGTTGTGTTATAACAGCTAGGACATGCTGAGATGGTCTTCCACCTCCACCACGGCATCTCTGACCTTCAGCTCTGAGCAGGGTGACTGCCCAGCAGAGCAAGCTCCTGCCTGGATCCTGCAAGGCTCTTCCAGGCCTTTGCATTTTTGTATAACTTACTTAAAAAAATTTTGGTAAGTTTTTACTTTGAAATAATTTGAATCATACAGAAAATTTGCAAGAATAGTACAAAGAATTTCTGTAGATATTTCACCTAGATTCACCAATTGCTGATACTTGCTTTATGGTCTCTCTCCTTCCATATGTGTGTAATATACACATTATTTTTCTGACAATTTCAGGGTAAGTCACAGTCATGATGTTCCTTTATCCCTAAAGATTTCAGTAAGTATCACTACGAATAAAGACATCCTGTTAGTAACTACAGGCACATTTATCAAAATCAGAAAAATAATGTAAAAATAATACACATACAATACTGTTTTCTATTCCTCAGACTTTATTTATTGTTTTACCAATCAATTGTTCCAATAACATCATTTTATGCAAAAGCATTCTGCTCCAGGATCCAGTCCAGGGTCACATGTTGTACTTATTTCCTAGGTCTCTTCAGTTTTCTTTAATCTGGGGGATTCTTTAGTCTGGCTTTCTCTTTTGAGACCTTGACATTTTGACCACGATTTTGTAGCATTTCCTCACTTAGGGGTTGTCTCATGTTTTTTCCTGATTAAACTGAGGTTGTGAATTTCTGACAGGAGAACCACAGAAGTGAGATGATGCCCTTTTCAGAGCAACGTCAGGAACACATGCTTCCCAGCGCCACACAGTTAAGGAGATGTCTGACAGTCCTCTTTTCTGTACAGGTAATATTTTTTTGCTTTTGTAATTAGTATTTATTCTGAGAGGGAGATACTTTGATACTACGTAAATATCCTGTTACACATCATTTTTTAATCCATTAGTTTTAGCATTTGTTGATGAGTCTAATCCGAGTTGATTGTTAACATTGTGGTTTTCAAATGATGATTTTTCTAACCCCATTGTTCCTACATTTATTCGTTGGTGTTATGGGTTGAATTGTGTGTTCATAACCCCTAGCACCCAAGTTCATAACTCTCAACACCTCAACATGTGACCTTATTTGGAGTTTGGTCTTTACAGAGGTGATCAAGATAAAATAAAGTTATTAGGGTGGGCCCCAATCCAACAAGACAGGTATCTTTATAATAAGGGAAGATTTAGGTGGAGAGACACACACAAGGAGGATGATAGGAAGACCCAGGAGAAAGCAGCCATCTACAAGCCAAGGAGAAAGGCTTGAACAGATGATCCCCCAGCCTCAGAAGGAGTCAACCCTATGGACACCTTGATATGGGACTTCCAGCCTCCAGAGCTGTGAGACAATACATTTTTGTTGTTGAAGCCACTGGGTTTGTGGTCTTTTTTACAGCAGCCCTAGGAAACAGTTTTCTGTGATAAGGAAGAGTTCTTTGGCCTCCCTTATTGGTTTAGTTACTTTGATCAGTGTGAACTTAGGGGACATTGTCCTAGATGAGGCAGAAGAGTCCCACACACTAGTGCCATGTCCTCTGGACCTGCTTCATTGTTGTTTTTGTCCAGGGTGTGTCAGGCCCACTTTGTTCTCTTTCCATGCCTGGCCTGAAGTCAGCCCCTTTCCCACAGAGTCCAGGTTCCTGAGAGTGAAGAATGGTGTTCAAAAACCAAGATCTGTGAGTCACATAAGCTTTCTGAAACACCTTGTCACATTTCACAAACAGATCTGTTTGAATTGTGGTGGGATTTCAGTGACCTGTAGAATACTTTAGGGAGTGTTGATAGCTTTACAAAAACGAGGCTTCCTCTTGTTAAACTCTCCATTTTATGAGGTTTTCTTCAATTTGTCACACTTGTAGTTTATGGTTTTCTGTCTAGAGATACTGTGTGTCAATCAGATTTATTCCTAACTTTTCGATGTTCTTTCAATACTATTTTAACTTCTTTTAGCTCTTCTAAAACTGATTTTCTTACTGTTTATTATTGATATACTGAAATACAGTTGATTTTTGCCTGTTGGTCTTATGTCTAATAAACCAATTTACTGGTTCTGATAATTTATTCATAGATTATTTTGGATGGTCTACACACACAATTATATTTCCTGAGAAAATGGCAGTTTTATTTCTTCCTTTTCGATACTGATACATTTAGCATCTTTTTCACGCCTTTCTGCACCGGCAGGACATTCAGAACAAGGCTGAAAAGAGAAAGAGAGAGAAGGCATTCTTATCTTCTCGCAGTCTCCAAGGGAAAGCTCTCAGCATTTCATAATTGAGTACATTTGTGGTAGACTTTTTTTCTGTAAATACTTTTTGTCATGTTATAAAAGTTTCTTTCCATTTTAAGTTTACTATGAGATTTTCTAGAAATCATTAATAAATGTTGACTTTTAATAAAGGCATCTATTTATATCTACATCTATTAAGCTAATCATATGATATTTCTCCTTTATTCTGTTAATGTACGCAATTATATTGATTGTCTTTTTATTTTTGGAGACAGTGTCTCACTCCGTCACCCAGGCTGTAGTGCAATGGTGCAGTCATAGCTCCCTGGCTCACTGCAGCCTTGAACTCGTGGGCTCAAGCAATCCTCCCACCTCAGCCTCCTGAGTAGCTAGGACTACAGGTACATGCCACTGAATCTGGCTAATTTTATTTTATCGTTATTATTATTAATATTATTTTTTTAAATGAAGTTTTGCTTTTGTTGCCCAGGCTGAAGTGCAATGGCACGATCTCAGCTCACTGCAAACTCCGCCTCCCACACTCAAGTGATTCTCCTGCCTCAGGCTCCTGAGTAGCTGGGATTACAGGTGCCTGCCATTATGCCTGGCTAATTTTTATATTTTTAGTAGAGATGGGGTTTCACCATGTTGGTCAGGCTGGTCTTGAACTCCTGACCTCAGGTGATCTTTGCACCTCGACCTTTCAAAACACTGGGATTACAGGCCTGAGCCACTGCACCGGGTCTGAACCTGGCTAACTTCAAAAACATTTTGTAGAGATGAGGTCTTGCTATGTTGCCCAGGCTGGTCTTGAACTCCTGACCTCAAGCGATGCTCCTACTTTGGCCTCCCAAAGTTTTGGGATTACAGGCATGAGCCACTGTGCCCAGCCGGATTGCCGGATAGTAAAACAACCTTGCATTCCTGCTATAAGCAACGGTTGATCACAATGTGTTAAACTTTTTATTTACTGCTGAGTTAAATTGGTTAATACTGTGTATAGGTCTAAATGTCTTCCAGATGCTATAACAAAATACCATGGACTGGGTGTCTTTTTACAACAGAAACTTATTTCTCACAGTTCTGGAGGCTGGGAAGTCCCAGACTGAGGTTTAATTATTTTGGCAGAGTCGGTGTCTGGTGAGGGCTTCTTGGTTCATAGATGGAGCCTTCCTGCTGTGTGCTCACATGGTGGAAGGGGCGAGGGAGCTCTCTGGGGTCTCTTTTATAAGGACATTCATCCCATTCACAAGGAATCTGCCCCATGAGCTCAGGACCTCCCAAAAGCTCTACCTCTGAACATTATCTATAACATTGGTGATTAGGTTTAACATATGAATTTTGGGTGGACACAAACATTTAGTTTATGGTAAGAACTGAGTAAAAAAGCTGTTGTGGCTCCATAAGATGAGCTGAGATCAGGCCCCTCTTTTCCTAGCACTGGCTTTAGCTTCTTCCTTAAATCTTTGGTAGAAGTCATAAGTAAGTTAACCCCTTTTCCATTTAGAAAAATAAAGTCCAGCTCACTGCCAGCGCTCATTTGCTTTTACATAAACAGTCTCTTTGAGGCTGGAGCAAATCTAAATGATTTTCAATGTGAAAATAAAATATAAAAACTGTTCTTGGAGTTATTTTGAAACAGAACTAACATCAGAATCATCTGAATCATCAGAATCATCTATTTTAGAAAAATTGGATTTATCAAATGAATCTTCAGCAACAACTGTTTGAGAACCATGTTAACATCATGTGTAGGAATTCTACATTTTCTAGGATTTGACATTTTCAGCAACTGAGAATTATTGTATTTTGTAAATGGAAAATACCACTACTAAAAGCAGAATGCTATAAATAGAATGATTTTGTTTCCAAAGTTGATACATTCGAGATATGCAAAGATAATAATAAAAGTGAGATATTTTGTGGAGAGTTATCTCGGGGTAAATGCTGCAGCCACAAGCATAGCCAGTGAGTATTCTCAGGCAAATGGTAAAGGGTTAAGTTCTACCAACAGTAGGTTGTACCTTTATGGGAACTTGTCTACTTCATTTAATTTTCAAATAATTATAAAATTATGCACGACATCCTCTTGTTGCCATGTTTAATTCTACAGGCTTTGTAGAAATGCTCCCTTTTCATTCTTGATGTTGAATATTTTTTTGCACTCCCCCCCACCCCCAATTCCCTGCCACTTGTTTCTCGGTCACTTTTGCCAGAGGATTATTTATTTTGCTAGACTTCTGCAAGAACCAAGTTTAGTTTTCTTGATTCTCTTCACTGTGTGTTAATATTTTATTAATTTCTATTATTGTCTTTATTATGTTCTTCCATCTAGCTTCTCTGTGTTTATTTTATGTTTTTTTAACTTCCTGAGCACCAGATTCCCCTCCCTAGGCCTACTCATTGGCCTGACCATTTTACACACCCGTACCACAGAGCAGATGTTTGTGTGTTTTGCCAGCTTTTCTAGTTGTGCTCCACAGAGAGTCTGGTCCAAATTACCCATTCAGTCATTACTGGAAGCAGAAATTTCTCATTTACACATTTTTTAATGCCCATTACTTAGGAGTCTACTGACCACATTCAATATAAAAAAAGGAACAAAGTGTGTTAGTCCATTTTTATACTGCTATGAAGAACTACCTGAGACTGGGTAATTTATGAAGAAAAAAGGTTTAATTGATTCACAGTTCCACATGGCTGAGGAGGCCACAAGAAATTTACAATCATAGTGGAAGGCAAAGGGGAAGTGAGGACCTTCTTCACATGGTGGCAGGAGAGAGAGAGGATGAAGGGGAAAGTGCCACACTTTTAAACCATCAGATCTCATGAGAATTCACTTACTATCATGAGAATGGCATGGGGAAACTGCCCCCGTGATGCAATTGCCTCCAACCAGGTCCCTCCCTTGACATACAGGGATTACAATTCTATTTTTTTTGAGACAGAATCTTGCTCTTGTTGCCCAGGATGGAGTGCAGTGGCATGATCTCAGCTCACTGCAACTTCCATCTCCCGGGTTCAAGTGATTCTCCTGTCTCAGCCTCCCGAGTAGCTGGGATTACAGGCACATGCTGCCACGCCTGGCTAATTTTTTGTATTTTTAGTAGAGATGGGGTTTCACCATGTTCCCCAGGCTGGTCTCGAACTCCTCAGCTCAGGCAATCTACCTGCCTTGGCCTCCCAAAGTGCTAAGATTACAGGTGTGAGCCACTGCGTCTGGCCGGGGATTACAATTCAAGATGAAATTTGCGTGGGGACACAGAGCCAAACCATATCATTTCACCCCTGGCGCCTTCCAAATTTCATGTCTTTCTCACATTGCAAAACCAATCATGCTTTCCCAACAGTCCCTCAGAGCCTTCACTCATTCCAGCATTAACTCAAAACTTCAAGTCCAAAGTCTCATGTGAGACAAGGCAAGTCCCTTCTGCCTATTAGCCTGTAAAATCAAAAACAAGTTAGTTACTTCTAAGATACAATGAGGGTACAGACATTGGATAAATGCTTCCATTCCAAAAGTGAGAAATTGACTGAAACAAAGGGGCTGCGGGCCCCATCCAAGTCCAAAACCCAGTGGAGCAGTCATTAAATCTTAAAGCTCTGAAATGATCTCCTTTGACTCCGTGTCTCACGTCCAAGGCATGCTGATGCAAGGGGTAGGCTCCCAAGACCTTGGGCAGCTCCATCTCTGTGGCTCTGTAGGGTACAACCCCCGCAGCTGCTTTCATGAGGTAGTGTTGAGCATCTGTAGCTTTTTCAGGTGCACAGTGCAAGCTGTTGGTTGATCTACTGTTCTGGGGTCTGGAGGATGGTGGCTCTCTTCTCACAGCTCCACTAGGCAGTGCCACAGTGGCAACTCTGTGTGGGGGCTCTAACCCCATGTTTCCCCTCTGCTCTAATGTAGTAGAGGTTCTCCACGAGGGCTCCACCCCTGCAGCAGAATTCTGCCTGGAAATCCAGGTGTTTCCATACATCCTCTGAAATCTAGGCGGAGGCTCCCAAACCTCAACTCTTGTCTTCTGTGCACCTGCAGGCCCAATATCATGTGGAAGCTGCTAAGGCTTGGGACTTTCCCCGTCCAAAGCAATGGCCCAAGCTGTACCTTGACCCCTTTTAGCCATGGTTACAACTGGAGGGGTTGGGACACAGGGCACCAAATCCTGAGGCTGCACAGATCAGCAGTAGAGCCCTGGACCTGGCCCATGAAACCAATTTTACCTCCTAGGCCTCTGGGCCTGTGATAGGAGGGACTGCCTTGAAAATTTTTGAAATGCCCTAGACACATTTTCCCCATTGTCTTGGCTATTAACATTTGGCTTCCCTTTACTTATGCAAATTTCTGCAGCTGGTGGCTTGAATTTCTCCCCAGAAAATGGGTTTTTCTTTTTCACCACAGGGTCAGGCTACAAATTTTATCCTCTTCTTCCCTTTTAAACATAAGTTCCAATTTCAGATCATCTCTTTGTGAACACATATGACTGTATGCTTTCAGAAAAAGCCAGGTCACATCTTGAGGGCTTTGCTGCTTAGAAGTTTCTTCTGCCAGTGTATTAGTCCATTTTCATGCTGCTGATAAAGACAGACCTGAGACTGGGCAATTTACAAAAGAAACAGGTTTAATGGACTTACAGTTCCACATGGCCGGGAGGCCTCACAGTCATGGCAGAAGGCAAGGAGGAGCAAGTTATGTCTTACATGGATGGCAGCGGCAAAGAGAGAGAGCTTGTGCAGGAGAACTCCTCTTTAAAAACCATCAGATCTCATGAGGCTTATTCACTATCATGAGAACAGCATGGGAAAGACTTGCCCCCATGATTCAATTACCCTCCACTGGTCTCTCCCACAACACCTGGGAATTCAAGATAAGATTTGGGTGGAGACACATTCAAACCATATCAGCCAGATACCCTAAATCATCTCTCTCAAGTTCAAAGTTCCACAGATCTCTAGGGCAGGGGCAAAATGCTGCCAGTCTCCTTGCTGAAGCATGGCAAGAGTAACGTATGCTCCAGTTCCCAAGAAGGTCCTCATCTCCATCTGAGACCACTTCCCTGGACTTCATTGTTCACATCGCTGTGGTCAGTTTGGTCAAAACCATTCAACAAGTCTCTAGGAACTTCCAAACTTTCCCACATCTTCCTGTCTTCTGAGCCCTCCAAACTGTTCCAACCTCTGTTACCCAATTTCAAAGTGATTTCCACATTTTTTTTTTTTGAGACAGAGTCACATTCTGTCGCCCAGGCTGGAGTGCAGTGGCGCGATCTCGGCTCACTGCAAGCTCCGCCTCCTGGGTTCACACCATTCTCTTGCCTCAGCCTCCTGAGTAGCTGGGACTACAGGCGCCCGCCACCACACCCGGCTAATTTTTTGTATTTTTAGTAGAGACAGGGTTTCACCATGTTAGCCAGGATGGTTTCAGTCTCCTGACCTTGTGATCCGCCCATCTCAGCCTCCCAAAGTGCTGGGATTACAGGCGTGAGCCACCGTGCCAGGACCCACATTTTCAAATATTTTTGTAGCAGCTCCCCAAGCTCCCAGTATCAATTTCCTGTATTAGTCTGTTTTCACACTGCTGTGAAGAACTACGAGAGAATGAGTAATTTAAGAAGAAAAGAGGTTTAATTGACTCACAGTTCCATATGGTTGGGGAGGCCTTGGGAAACTTACAATCATGGCAGAAGGTGAAGGGAAAGCAAGGATCTTCTTCACATGGTTGCAGGAGAGAAAGAGGGAGAGAGAGAATAGGGGAAAATACCACACTTTAAACAATCAGATTTCATGAGAACTCACTCACTATGATAAGAAAACCGCCCACATGATTCAATCACCTACCACCAGGTCCCTCCCTTGACACATGGGGATTGCAATTGAAGATGAGATTTGGATGGGGACACAGAGTCAAACCGTATCAAAAAGTAAAGGTGGTTTTCAACAAATGTACTGGTACAGACCCATCCAAGTCACCGTGTTCTTGTCCAGATGGTTGGCTTGCAAGGTGCATATTTACTTCATGGTGCTGCCAGGATCAATGCTTTTGTAGTTCTTTCTTGGAAAACTTCTTCAGGCCAGTCTTCAAAACACTGTTCTTCTAAAAAATGTTTAGTTTCTTAGAGCACTTTAGGTTTACAGCAAAATTGAGGTGCATTTGGGGGTATATGAGAATTCCCATATTTGCTCCCCACACATGTGCACAGCCTCCCCTATTATCAAAGTCCCTCTCCTGTCCCAAAGAAAATGCCTCATTCTGTATAATAAATCACTTTATTTATTAGTCTTTGTTTTTAGTTATTTTGAGTCATTGAAAAATTAAAACTTAATTTCAAAGAAAGAAGCTTTACAACTACTAGAATAACTCATGGGTCCAAAATGCAGTCCCTGGTGGAAAATCCCAAATGTGCTTCAGACAGGTTGGGTGTGTAAGTGCAGAGTGCTGTGTGACTGTGTCTTGCTTATCAGGCAGATGATGTGTGACAACAAGCAGCATTGTCCTGCAAGCCGGGTTTTGTTGGTGCACATGCTCCATGCCTGAGAGGCTCATGATCATGGGCTCACCGTTTCTCTAGCTTTTTAACTCAGAATCAAAACACTGTAACTTCTCTTCAAGAACAAGTATTTTCTCACCTAATGTACAGCCTAATATCAAAATATTAGAATTGCATAACATTTTAGCTTCCGGTTGAGTTTCTTGAAACTTGTATTCAGATCAGAATGATCTTCTCATGAACTTATTCAAAGTTTCTGAATAACCATGGTCAGATCATGACAATTGATTAATCCGAATTCACTCTCAGGATTAAAGCCTGGGCTTCATAGTGAGAGAATTTTCAAGCCATCTGAAACTTTAAGTCATAAAGTACTTGAAAACTATCTGTCAGTAGCTATCAAAATTGTAAATGCACTCTTAACTCGGTCATTCTAGGTTTCTGTCCTGCTGAAACCATTGCACCACTGTCCAAGAATGTGTGTTCAAATCACTGAGGCATCATTTATAGCAGTAAGCAATTTTTAAAAATCTATCTATAACTCAAGGACTGTTGACAATGTACAGCATATTCACACTATGGCATACAGCTCAGCTGTCAAAAAGTGTGAGGAGAATCTACTGCCTTGACATGAACATTTGTGAGAAAAGAAAAAGCTACAGATGAATATGTGTGCAGCCGCTGTGGAAGCTGGCTGGCAGCTTTCAGACAGCTACACACACAGTGCATATGACCCAGCATTCCAATCCTAGGTGCATACCCACAAGGATCGAAAACATATGTCCCCATAAAAGCCTGCACATGAATGTTTATAGCAACCTTATTCATAACAGTGGAATACAACCCAATTCATAACAGTGGAAACAACCTGAATGCCCATTAACTGGTATGTTAGCCCGTTCTCACACTGCTATAAAGAACTTCCCCAGGCTGGGTAATTTATAAAGGAAAGAGGTTTAATTAATTCACAGTTCTCCTTGGCTGAGGAGTCCTCAGGAAACTTATAATTATGATGGAAGGAGAAGTAGGCACATCTTACATGGCGGCAGGCAAGAAAGTGAGTTGGCGTCAGTGCAGGAAAAACTGCCATTTATAAAACCATCAGATTTTGTGATAATTTACTCATTATCATGAGAACAGCATGGGGGAAACCACCCCCATGATCCCATCACCTCCCTCCCTTGATACATGATTACAATTCGAGATGAGATTTGGGTGGGGACACAGAGCCAAACCATATCAACTGGTGAGTGGATAAATGAAGTGTGGTCTGTCCATCTGGTGAATATTACCTGACATAAAGAGGGATGGAGCACTGACCCATGCCATGGCATGGAGGAGCTTGGAAAACATTGTATTCAGGGAGGGATGCCGGTGGCAAAAGCCCACATGTTGTATGACTCCATTTGTATGAAATGTCCAGAATAGGCAAATCCATAGACACAGAAAGCAGATTAGGGGCTGCCTAGGACTTGAGACGGGTGTGAGGGAGAGTGGGCATTCCTGCTACAGGGTAAGGGGATTCTTTGTGGGATGAAAATGTGCTGAAGTTAGATAGTGGGATATCATGCAACTCTCTGGATATACTAAAAGCTACTGAATTTCAAACTTTAAAATGAGTGTTATTGTATGTGAATAATATTGCAATAAAGCTATTATTAAATAATACAGAGAGTACAGTCAATTTTTTTTGAAAAATATGTATGACAGAGGATGGGAAGCCTTTCCCCCAGCTGGTCATTGTGGTTCAAGAGTTGAGACATGAGGCAGATGCCCTCTATCCTCATACATTGTATCATTTATCAATGCATCATGTCTGTGTTGATTGCACTTTCCATGAGCATGTATTACTTTTCTAACTAGAAAAAAATTGTTGAGGGGAGAAAGAAAAAAGCTGCTCTTTAAAAATAAGATTTGATAGCAGGAGCTGTGATAGATTGATAAGTCAACTTCATAAAAAATTAAAAAGATCTTCATGGAAAAATATCACCAACTTATGGGAAAATGTAGTGAAAAACAAAGTGTCCTGCCAACCCAGAAGATCGTGCCACAAAAGTAGAAAGTAGAGAAGAAAAACCGTGTTTTTAATTGAATAAGCATGAAACCAGAATGTGATGTGCATTGCAGGCTTTCGCCAAGAGACGGCAAAGATGGAAAGAAATCTCCCCCTTTCCTTCTAGGCGATACAACCTGCACATTCATGTTCTCAGTAGAAACAAGGTAGGAGGACTTGACAGCACCACTTGCCACACTTAGCTCATCTTCAGCTCACCTGGTAACTGGGTGGCCATCTGTGTTTGCTAATTGTAGTTATCCAAAGGAAAAAGAAACCTTCTCCTATCTTCATGAAAGGCGGAAGGCTTGCAGCTGGGAGCCAGGCACCCACCAGTCAGCTCCTGCCCTCCCGTGGAAACTGGGAGAGGGGCTGCTTGCTTCCTTGATGCATTTCAAAGAGATGGCTTCTCGGTTCTTGGGAAAGACATTCCTGGGTTGTAATGCTGGCAGGAAGCTTATTTAGGTTTGATATAGTTTGGATGTTTGTCCCCACCAAATCTCACGTTGAAATATGGTCTCCCATGTTGGAGGTGGGCTTTAGTGGGAGGTATTTGGGTCTTAGGGGCAGATCCCTCATGAATGGCTTGGTGCTCTCCCCATGGTAATGAATGAGTTCTCACTCTGGTAGCTCACATGAGAGCCGGTTTTTTTTTTTTTTTTTTTTTTTTTTAAACGGAGTTTTTGCTTTTGTCGCCCAGGCTGGAGTGCAATGGCGTGATCTCGGCTCACCGCAACCTCCGCCTCCTGGATTCAAGCGATTCTCCTGCCTCAGCCTCCCAAGCAACCGGGATTATAGGCATGTGCCTCCATGCCCAGCTAATTTTGTATTTTTAGTAGAGACGGGGTTTCTCCATGTTGGTCAGGCTGGTCTCGAACTCCTGACCTCAGGTGATCCACCCACCTCGGCCTCCCAAAGTGCTAGGATTACAGGCATCAGCCACCGTGCCCGGCCGAGAGCCGGTTGTTTAAAAGAGCCTGGCATCTCTCTCTTGCCCCTCGCTGTCACCAGGTAATGAGCCTGCTTCCCTTTTGCCTTCCACCATGATTGGAAGCTCCCTGAGGCCTCTCCAGAGGCAGATGCTGGCGCCATGCTTCCTGTACAGCCTGGAGAACTGTGAGCCAAATAAGCCTCTTTATAAATTACCCAGCCTCAGGTATCCCTTTATAGCAATGCAAAATGACTAACACAGGTTTAAAAAATAGCTACACACTTCTGAAAGACAGAGAGAGAATTTAAAATAACAAATTATCTAAAGTAAATGCTTTAAGGGAGACAGGAATCTCTTATCCCTTTTTGTAGCAGGAAATGTTAATTTTTAAATATTTTTTGTTTTGCATTTACCCTTATACAAAAAAGGTAGTGTCACAGACAAACGCTTAGTGTCTCTAATATATAAAGATTTCCTGCATGCCCTACCATTCTCACCCATGCTCCTGCCTTGTGGGAATATATATTTGTATACTCTTGTGGAGGGCAATTTGACAAAATCTATAAACGTTGAAATTAATGTGACTTGTCATTTTCACTTTCAGAAATTTATGTTACAGATTTAATCACACAAATGGCAACAGATGTATGAACACAAGGATGTTCACTGAAACAACATTAAAACCTGTTTATTACGAAAAATGCTAACCTTATTCAAAAATAGAAAAGATAATAATGAATTTGTGAGTGCCTGTATCCCAGCTTTAGCAATGATCAACTTGCAAGCAATCTCAGTTTGTCGATTTCCTCACTACTCTTAGCCCATCGAAACATTTTGAAACAAATCACAGACTTCACATCTTTTATCCATATACATTTTTGTATATATTTCAAAAAAGTAAGAACTCCTAAAAACAACAATACAATCATCAAACTTAAAGTAACAGTTATTCCTTAGTATCATCAAATATCTAATCAGATTCTGAATTTTCAATTGCATCATAAATGTTGTAACTTTTTTTAACAGTTTTTTGTTTGTTTGTGTCAGGGTCCTAATCAATTCCAGATATTTTGAATGGTTCTTAGTCTTTCAATCCATAAATCTTTACTTTTTTCAGGAAACTAAGTTATTTGCCCTATGGAGTTTCCCACAGCTTGGATTTTGCTTGTTGCATCTTCATTTTCCATTTGATGGATTCTTTTGTCTCTGGGATTTTCTGTAAGTTGATAGTTGGATTCAGATGCAGGTTTTTGTTTTTTGACAAGGCTACATAAGAGTAGGCCATTCTTCCAGGCGCGATGGCTCACGCCTGTAATCCCAGCACTTTGGGAGGCCGAGGCGGGCGGATCACGAGGTCAGGAGATCGAGACCATCCTGGCTAACATGGTGAAACCCCTTCTCTACTAAAAATACAAAAAAAAAAAAAAAAAAATTAGCCGGGCGTGGTGGCGGGTGCCTGTAGTCCCAGCTACTTGGGAGGCTGAGGCAGGAGAATGGCGTGAATCCAGGAGGCAGAGCTTGCAGTGAGCCGAGATCACGCCACTGCACCCCAGCCTGGGCGACAGGGCGAGACTCCGTCTCAAAAAAAAAAAAGAGTAGGCCATTCTTCCATCCAAAGGCACAAATACTTCACATGGCAACAACTAGGGAACAATAATGTGTCTACCAATAGAGAACTGACTAAATCATTATGGTGCTTCCATATAGTAGGACATGATGCAGCTCTAGCCACACTTACTTGGAAATATTTCCAACATATATTCTTAAATATTAACAAGTGCTAAAGAGCAATAGTAAAAACCATTTGTTTTTCTTTGTTTTCTTATTTTGGAAAAAAAACATTTAAACAGCAGACGTGGGTTGTCTCCCAGCTCTAGAAGCCATGAGTCTGAAGTCAAGGCGTCGCAGGGCTGTGCTCCCTCTGAAGGCTCTAGGGAGGCCCCGTCCTCGCCTATTTTACCTTCTGTGGCCCCTCTTGGCGTTCCTTGGCTTTAAATGCATCACTCTGGTCTCTGCCTCTGCCGTCACTTGGCTTCCTCCCTTGTCTCTTCGTATAACCTTCGCTCTGTGCTGCCTGTCTCCGTGTTTCTTCTCATAAGGGCACCAGTCATATTGGGTTGGGCACAGCCCTACTCCAGTATGACCTTATTTTTACTCAACTAATTTTATCTGCAATGACCTATTTCCAAATAAGAACACATTCTGAGGTACCAAGAGTTAGAAGCTCACATGTGTTTTATAAGCCCTAGGGCAACCACTAAAAAACTTTTTTTGAAGGTTTATAAATCATAAGTCAGCAGTGAAGATACATCGAAACTATAAGTCATAACTTAAGTTTCCTGGAAAAAATAAATTGTAAGATTGAAAGATTTATATATTGAAAGGCTAAGAACCATTCAAAATATCTGGAATTGATTAAGATCCCAATACCAACAAACAACACACTGTTAAAAGAAGTTATAACATTTATGATGCAACTGAAAATTCAAACACTGATTAGATATTTGATGATTCTAAGGAACAATTGTTACTTTGTTTAAGTTTGATGATCATATTTTTATTTTTAGGAGTTCTTACTTTTTTGTAATATACACTAAAATGTGTATGAATAAAAGATATCAATACAACTTAACCTACAATAAATATAATAAATATTCTTGTGCTCCCTGCCCTGAATGTTAAAAAATGTTAATGATGAATCATATTTACTTTAGTTTAAAAATAAAATACATAAAACATTACTGGTAATTATATAGTTGAAACCTCCTTGGTGACTTTTTCCAAGCTCAATCTCCTCCTCTCCACAGAGGGAATCACTATCATGAGCCTCATGTGTATCTCTGTTCAGTCAATATTATTATAATTTTGCTGCATAAAAACACACAGGCCCATATAGCATTACACACAATATGTCTTCTTTTTGTGTTCACAAAAATTTACAACAAGTGTATGTTGTCTCTGCCAATAGCTTTTCTCCTCCTCAACATTACATTCTTATATTTAAAATGGGCCTTGTAAACAGCATATAGTTGTGGTTTGCTTCTTAGCCAAGCTGGCAGTCTCTGTCTTTTAATTGGTGTGCTTAGACCATGCATGTTGAATATCATTATTGATGTGTTTGAATTAAAATCTGCCATCTTGTTAGCTATTTTCTACTCAGTCATTCCATCTGTCTTTGCTTCTTTTCCCTTTATGTCTTGAGTTAACTCTTTTATAATTTCAATATATCTCCACTGTTGACTTATTATTTATAAACCTTCAAGAAAATCTTTAGTGGTGGGTAGCCCTAGGGCTTACACTACACATCCCTAGTTACTCAGAGTGTGGCTTCATGTAATATTTCACAGCTTTCCATGCAGGTTCAGAAGGCTGTCATTCGCATGAATCCGCTTCTGAGCTCATTCAGGTAGCTGGCCAAATGTAATTTCTGTGATTGTAGGACTGAGGTTCCAGATCCCAGTGGGCTGTCAGTCAGGGGCTGGACTTTGCTCTTGGAGGCTGCCCACATTCTCTCTCCTGCTTGCCATGAGTTTCCGTCCAGCAATGAAAGCTCAAGCTCCTCCCATGCTTTGAATTTCTGACTTGCCTCTTTTTGCCATATCTCTTTGCCCTCAGCTAAAGAGAGTTCTCTGGTTTTTTTCTTTTTTTTCTTTTTTTTTTGACAGAGTCTTGCTCTGTCACCCAGGCTGGAGTGCAATGCAGTGGCCCCACTTCAGTTCACTGCAACCTCTGCCTCCCGGGCTCAAACGATCCTCCCATGTTAGCCCTCCCAGTAGCTGGGACTATAGACATGCGCCATCATGTCTGGCTGATTTTTTGTATTGTTTGTAGAGACAGAGTTTCACCATGTTGCCAAGGTTGGTTTGGAGCTCCCAAACTCAAGCAATAGGCCCTCTTCAACCTCCCAAAGTGCTGGGATTACAGATGTGAGCCACCATGTCTGGCCAAGGTCTCTGTTTTTAAAGGGTTTTGTAATTAGATTTGGGCCACCCTGATAATGCAGTATAATCTTCCTATTTAATTCATAATCTTAACTATATCTGCAAACTCCCTTTTGCTATGTAACATACCCTCTTCATGGATTCAGGAATTAAGACCTGGACATCTTGGGTGGGGGGACATTCTGTCAATCACAGATATCATAGTCCTTCTGTCTCAAGAACTTCCTTTAACATTTCTTGTGGTGTATATCACTGTCAATGAATTCTCTCAGTTTTTGTTTATTTCTTCTGCATTTTGAAAGATATTTTTTGCTGGGTATAGAATTCTGGGTTTACAGTTTTCTTTCTTTTAGCACTTAAAAATATCACCCATTGTCTTCTGACTTACATGGCTGTTGATGAGAAGTCTGCTGCAGTTTTTGCTTGTTCTTCTGTATGTTAGATTTCTTTTTTTCTCTCACTGCCTTTGCAAATTTCTCTTTGCCTTTTGTTTTCAGCAGTTTAGATAGCATATACCTAGTTATTGTTGTTTGAAATCTTTTTTGGTGATCTCTGAGCTTCTTAGAACTATGCTTTACTGTCAGTCAGTAATTTTAGAATATTCAGCATTATTTGTTTGAATTTTATTCTTTCTCATTTTCTTTCTCTGTTTTCCCTCTGCTATTTCAATAATACATTTGTTAGACATTTTCCTACAGCTCTTACATTGTCTGTTCCATTTTTTCTTTTACTCATTTTTCTTTTGTGTTTCAGTTTGGGTAATTCTACCTGTCTTAAGCTCACTGATTCTTTCCCTGGCTGTGTCAGTTCTACTACTGAGGTCCTCAAAGGCATTCTTCATCTCTATTATGACACTTTTTATATCTAGCATTTCCAATTGGTCCTTTCTTATAGTGTCTACAACTTCATGTGTAGTGTAAGAATCTTATAATTCTTCATTCCTAATTCCTCTCTCCCATCATTGGTGCTATTATATTTTATAAATAAGCACACAATACACTACTACTACTTTTGGTTTAGATAATCAGTTATCTTTTGGAGCATTCAAAAACAAGAAAAAATGAATTTTATTTTACCTTCATTTACTCAATTTTCAGCACTCTTCATTTCTGCTAAAATTACCTGTCTTAGTCATCTCAGGGTGCCATAGCAAAATATCATAGACTAGATGATTTGAACAACAGAAATTTATTTCTCACACTTTAGGAGGCTAGGAAGTCAAGGATTAAGATGCCAGCTTGTTCTGCTCCTGGTGAAGGCTCTGTTTCTGGCTTGCCTGTGGCCATCTTCTCACTGCACCCTCACATGGCCTTCCTTGGTGCATGCACATGGAGAGAGAGGAAGGAAATGAGGGAGGGATCTTGTTCTCCTCATATAAGGACAGTAATCCCTCACAAGGGCCCCACTCTCATTACCTAATCTAACCCTAATTATCTCCAAAGGCTTCCCTCCAAATGTCATCACATTGAGGGTTAGGGCTTCAACATATAAATTTGGGAGGAATGAAAACACCCAGCCTGTAACATTACCCCTCTGAACTTGCATTGTCTTCCTATTTCATCAGGGCCTTTAACATGTTAATCACAGTTATTTTAAATTCCCCATCATTTAGTTCCAACATCTGTGTCATATCTGAATTATTTGGTTTTGCTCACTGCTTTGTCTTTTAGGTGTGTATTGTTTTCTTGCATTTTTATATTCCTCATAATTTTACGTTGAATGCTAGATATCTTGAACGGGAGGTCAGAAACTAAGAAAAGCATTTAAAGTTAGAAAATGGCAATGTCTTTACTTCGGCTAGGTGTTTAGGGTGGTGGCTTGGGTTATTCTAGTCAGTAGTTTGGCTGCGGTTGAGGTTTGTCATTGCTATGGTTATCCATGGTGTGCTGCAGGCTTCAAATTGGTCTAGTGTTAGTGATGGCAGCAGTGGCCCACTTGGAGTGGCTGCTGCAAAGATGCCACCTGAAGCAGGGGAGGCATGGCCGGGGTTGCATGCTCTGTGAAGTTGGTGGGAGCTGGGAACAGGTGGGAGCCCTTCCCCCTACCAAGCTGACAGGGTGGGAGCCCGGCACTCCTGGGTGCAACTGCACCTGCCCAGCCATGGCTCCAGACCCAGGTATCCCTGAGCTCTTGAGGGCCCAGGAAGCCCCCTTCCTCCACAGGCTCCAAAGTGCCTGCTCCTGCCACCTGGCCTCTCCCTGCTCCCAGCACCCACTCAGGGCTGAAGCATAGTTGTGGCCAAGCCTGGGTGCTGTCACAACCTGGCTGGGTTTGTGCACACTCAGGGCTGTGCTGACATGCCAGCCCCCTGCTGTCTTAGCCTCCTTCAAGCTTTGGGTGCCAACAAGTATGGGAGGGAGGCTGAGGAGGTGCTGAGGGCACCTCAATATGGACCTCTGGGCATCCCTTCAGCACAAACAGCCTGAGCATGTGGACAACATGTTGATGGTGACAGGAGGCAGACAGGCTCCTTGGCATAAAGGGGTGGGTCCCTGGTGAAGCCCCACCTTCAAGCCAGGGATAGCCTGAAGCATGGGGGCTGGCTGTCAGTTCTGAGTGGAGTCCACAGCCCGGAGTGAGAACTTACTGTGCTTTTTCTGGCCCACCACGGCCACCCATAGACCAATCAGCCTGCACTTCCTCCCTTCTGAAGCCCATAAAAACCCTGGACTCAGCCAGACTCAGAGACTTTGGGACTACCAGCTGTGGGACAGAGCTACCCACTTCAGGTCTCCTTGACTAGTCAGGACAACTGGCCTGTGGAAAGGAGCTACCCTCTGTGGGCCTCCTCTCTGCTGAGGGCTGCACACTCATTGGGATGACTCACTTGCAGAAAGGAGCTATCCACTCTGGGTCTCCTCTCCACTGAGAGCGGGACACTCATTAAGATGAGCTGCCTGCAGATAGGAGCTACCCACTCCAGGTCTCCTAAGAGCTGTCCTGTCGCTCAATGAAGCTCCTCTCCCCCTTGTTCACCCTCCAGTTATCCTCATACCTCATTCTTCCTGAATGTAAGACAAGAACTCCGCACCAACCAAATGGCAGGACTGAATGGGCTGTAACACAAGCAGGGCTGAAACATGCCCCCCGCTTGCCATGTTGCAGGCAATGAGAAGGTGAGAAGCACTGTGGCCCTTCTGGGAGTCCAGACCTCGGGGTTCCCTGACCTAGGGCTGTGATATACTGTAACACCCTCTTTGGGGCTCTGGGGTTCCTGGTGTCCCTGCTAAGGTGCCATCGCATTCCCCTTATCCAGATGCTGGTGCCTGCAATGGAAGCTGCTTGTGGTATGTCTGGTCCAGTTTCAGCCTCTCACAGAGCTGGCACCTGGGGCTGCCTGTCCTGCCACAGCAGCCAGTATGCCTGGCTGTGTACAGTGGCTGGACCCTGTGCTTGCTCGCCCACACATCCCTCACCACTCTGCGTCTGGCTCACCCTTGGCAGGTGTGGAATCTGGGCTGGTAGCATGAGCTGAGTGCAGATTGCCAGGCTGAGTGGGTGAAACAAGCCCAGCTAGTGTGAGCAAAACCCAAGCAGAGGTGCCACTGGCCACAGAGGTTTCCGGCTGGCAAAGTGACACCCAAAAGATCTTGTGACATTAGCTTGTCTTTAGGGTGCGGCTGGTTTTCCAGAGGGTTTTTCTCTGTCTGTTCTACCTTCAGCTGCGGGGCTTCTTGGCCCTGGGTCTCAGTGAGAGTCTGTTTTTGCAGCTCTCTCGTAAGCGTCCCACTGTGACTTTGACTTGCTGCCTGCTACCTGGTGAAAGGGAAAAAATGTGCTCCGCAATGTTCTCATCATGCTCAGTGTTAGGCTGGACTGAATCCAGACCCTGCATCCCTGGGTCTCATGGGTATGGCTTTCAGACATGCTTCTGCCCTTCTGCAGGTGTTGTTCTGGACCCAGAATGTACACCTGTCCTCTCAAAGGTAGATTGTTTTGTTTCTCTTCCCTCCCTCTAACCCCAGGTGCAGTGGGTTTGACAAATGCTTTAAAATGTAACTATTTTGGTGCTCCCCTCCCCAGATTAAGGCTTTTGTTCCAAAGGAGACAGGAAGAGTCTGGGCGGAGTTTTCTGCTCCTCCTGCGGAGGCTGCTCCCCCGCTGCCCAGCAGTATTCCAGTGCTGCCTTTACTTAGCGCTTTTTAGCCTATGTTCGCTGGCCAAGAGCACGCGTTCGCTGATGTTCTATACTATGCTTCAGTACAAGTTTTCTAGGCTTATGCCATGAGGGAAGCTTGCTCAAGACTCCCCTTGTTCTGCCTGAGTGCCTGATTGGTCTGATGTAGGAAAAACTACAAAATGGTAGGAACAGCCTACATCTGTGGCCCCCAAGGGCTTGTGCTCTCCCACCAGCTTCTCCTCATGGTGTCTGGCTGCATCTGCCCCAGGTAAGCAGGTGCCTGCATCTTGTCTGTCGTCTCTGCCTTGGGCCCCCGTTTCTCCTCCGATTCCTAGTGAAGCCATGTCCTTTGACTTCAGTGTTCTTATGGGTTCAAGAAAAGTCATAAATTTGTAGTTTGCCTTTCTTCTTGTTATAAGGGTGAAAGCAATAAATATTATTTCCAGCTTTTGACATCCACAAGTAGAAACTGAGATGGCATTCGGATTTTAAAATCTACTCATGCTTTTGAGTAGAATCCGTAGATCAAGCAAGAAACCTGTCTATATTTTGAATAGATACTTGTAGATCTATTTTTAAAATGGCTGTATGGCATTCTATCTTATAATTATGTGATAGTTTATCCCCTTTTTCTATTGCAACTGTTCTTGTACACATTTCTTGTGTAAACTGTGAGTGTTGGTCAGAGTATATCTTAGTGGACAAACTGCTAGGTTTTATGAAAAATGCATTAAAAATGCATGACATTAAAAAAATCTCATACATGACATATGTATATGTATATGTATATGTATATGTATCTATGGAGAGACAAGGTTTTGCTCTGTCACCCAGGAGTGCAGTAATATGATCACACCCCACTGAAGCCTTAAACTCTTGGGGTCAAGTGATCCTCCCATACTCCCATACTCAGCCTCCGAGCTGAGTATGGGAGCATCACCTGAGCCAGGAATGTGTGTACCATCACACTCAACTAATTTTTAAATGTTTTATAGAGACGAAGTCATGCTATGTTGCCCAGGCTGGTCTTGAACTCCTGGCCTCAAGTGATCCTCCTACCTTGGCCTCCCAAAGTGCTGGGATTATGGGTGTAAGCCATCAGGATTATGGGTGTAAGCCATCATGCCCAGCCTGGTTTCTTAAATTTTAAATTTACCATTCCCTGATTACTGGTGAGATTGGGCAAGTCTTTGGATTTTCATTGGCTATTCTGAATTTTTTTCTTTCCACCAACTGGATGCTTAAAAAAATTACTCTTTATACACAGAATGTCGTAGAAAGGTATAACAAACATTAACATAGGGTGACCTTGGAGGAGGCAGGTGTGTCTTGGGGTCAGACAGGAAACTTTTTAATGTGTCACTTTCTGATTTAAAGAAAATCATGTGCATGTATGAACTACTTAGGTGGGTAAATTAATATTTATATATATATAACTGAGACCAGTCAGTCCTAAGCACTGCCATTAGTTGTATGAATGGAGGTTCAGAGCCAGGGCCACCATTGCTGGGAGCCTGTGAGCAGGAAGCAGGAAATATGACTGGGGAGGGACAGAATCTACAGAGAGGCAAAGGGAGCAGTGGCCAGGGCGGAAGAACTAAGGGACCGGTGTGGTCAGAGTAACCTCCTCGGTCCCTGGGATAGTTTTCCACACCCAGGTTCCCAGTAGGTCCAGCCTTTCTTTTCTTTTCTTTTCTCTTTTTTTCTTTTCTTTCCTTTTCATTCTTTTTTTTTTTTTTTACATTTTCTTCTTTCTTTTCTCTTCTTTTTATATCTTTTTATCTTCTGAATAAATTCTACTCTCATTAGAGCCAGCTTCAGTTTCTGTTGCTCATAGCTGTAAGTACTGTGACTGGCACATTGCACCAGAGGCGGGGGTCATCTCACAGTTAAGAGCAAGGTTCTGGCACCGCTGTGCCTGGGTTCAAACCCTGGCCCTGCCACTCGCTAGATGTGTCACTATCATTTTGGTGCTTCGCTGGTGAATAGTATTTTATTATATTTTTCCATTCTCCTGCTGATGGGCTTTTGGCAATTCCCAGCATTTGGCTATCACAAATGAAGCTGCTGTGAGCATTCTAGTCCATGTTCTTTGGTGAACATGTGACATTTTTGTTAGCCAGAAATGTAGGAACTGGTTTGCTTGTCATAGATAGGCATTTGTTCAGCTTTATAGATACTGCCACACAGTTTCTCGAAGTCCTTTTGCCAATCTGCACTCCCGCAGCAGCGTGTGCCAGCTCCAGCTGATTCACTTCCTCACCAGCACTTGGCACTGTCAGCCTTTTTCATGTTAGTTTAGGATTTATTGCATTGTTAGAGCTGTTGGGGTAGGGAGGCTTACAACAAGGAGAGTCATTGAAGAAACGTGAGTGATGCTCACCTTGAACTTGCTCAGGGAAATCGGCTTAGGAAATTGGCTTTGAGTATTTCTTGTCCTCCAGGCAGGAGAGAGGCTCTGCCAGCAGGGAGTGAGTTCCCGTGAAAACTGCATTTGTAATGCAAATGAATAAACTGGCATCACAGTTTCATACACCTGCCTCATGAACTTAGTTAACATGTGCTTGTCCTGAGAGATTAGCTGGCTCCTAGTGTGTTGCTGTGATCAAGTGTTTAAACTCATGCCGGTGAAAGCCACACATGGTGAGGAAGAATGTCTTTTTACACCACAGAACCCAGTCTACCCACTGCAGACTTACTTTACTCCTTATCTGGGATTTCTTTGTAGAGTATTATTCCTGCCTTATAGAAAAGGAAATACATATATTTAGAGAAGTCAATGGTAGAAAAAAATCGCTATCTTTTACTAAAAATAATGAATATATTAAACATATCCTATTGATGATCTTAATCATCTCAACAATCCAATGAAACAGTTATTCTAATTTTTTTTTTAACAAATTAAAAAAAAAAATCCCTGGAGCTCAGAGAGGTTACATAAGTTGCCAGTGGTCTCACAGCTGGAAAGTGGCAGAGGCTGGATCCCAGCCCACCTGCACTTGCCTCCCAAGCCTGTTCTCTTCACATGCCAGCCTCCCAAACTCACTTTCTGTTCTGTTGTTCCAAGCCCTATGGCCTCTTGCCATGGCGGAGATTCAGAGACTGGCTTGGGGGTCACCCTAGAGCTGCTGCCAAGTCCTCTTCTAAGGACTAGGGAACTTCTCGGATAAGAGTGAGATGGGTGCTGAGATGGAAAAACATTTGAAAGTGAGTCCAGAGTGGTTGCAAAACTGAAGGGGCCCAAAGTGGATTCGATGGACCCAGAGCCACACTAGGAGCCTTGAGGCTGGGACCTGGGTGGGGGTGTCAGAGCCAGCCTAGGAGATTGGAGAAAGATGCAGCGCTGGGCCGTGTCTTGAGATCAGATTGCACTGGAACAAATAATAGTACGTTTGCTGGTGGAGGGAAGAAAAGCATTTGTATGGATGTGGCCCAGCGTAGAACAGAGGTTTAAAATGGAAGAAAGAAGAATCTGCGATTGGGCAGTCCTGCTGACCAGGCGTCCACTGCAAATCCTCAGATAAAGCTTGGGCATTCCCTTGTGGCCACTGGGATCCCATAGCCTCAGGTTCACCTTTGTCCTGAGATAAACAAAAGCCTTGATGGATAGTGTTTGTCGATTTCAAGCTACCAAACTGATGGCACTGAACTTGGAGTAGGGAGGCGGGGCTAACAGCTCTGGCCATCCTGGAAACTGTGGCTGGCGTGTCCTGGCGGGGTCTGGGCTCTCAGGCCTGTGGGTAGCACCAAGTCCACCTCTCACTTCCCTGGGAACACTCTGCACCCACCGAAGTGCAGTGGACAAGTCAGCCCTGGCACGGGGAGAAGGCGGGAAGGAGAAAGCAAGTGCAGGAGCTGGTGGGGCAGATTAAAGAGCCACAGACCTGGGTAAAGTCAGAATCCATCAAGCACTAGCTACGCGGCCTGGCAACGAGAAATAACGTGTCCACCTGGGGGGCTGTTATAAAGATTAGAGCCCTCAGTGCGGTTTCCGGTGCACAGAGATACTCAGTAAGTGACAGCTGGTAGCATTTTTCTAGGCAGCTATGGCAGGGGTCACCTGGAGGTCCATTGGGCAGGTTCCCTAGCCTCACAAGTCCCCCACACCACGGGCTGCCTGGGAGGTCCATCGAGAGGCCAGATGCAAAACGTTGCGTAGGAAGAATGGATTCTTCTGGGAATCGCAATTGCGTTGCCTCAATCCCTGGGTGGACGGGGCATGGGCTGGGGAGATGCATGAGGGGAAGCTCTTGGCCCTGGGCATGTCCTGGGTCTGGACCTGAGGCACACATGGGAAGGTCACAGAGCTGTGCGCTTAAGATTCGTGCACTTCCTGTACTGTGTGGTATGTGTGCTGGCCCTCCGTTTAGAAAAACTAACTTAGCGCACTTTTCTCTCCCTGTTGGATGGACAAAGACCTCTTTCAGCTTGGGCACCGAGGAAGGGAAGCGCAGCGTCAGAACAGAGAGTGGATCACACTGTCGGGCTCAGCACGAGAGACGGACAGTCTGGGCACAGCACTCGGTCCTCCCTCCCAGTGCTGACTGCAATCCCGGCCAGGGCTGAGGATAACCGCGGGACCATGCGTGGATGGAAGGGTAGAAGCCTTCCTGTTTCCTGGTAGGTCAGGACAAAGGGCAAGTTAGGAAAAAGGGCTGAGCTTCCAGTGTATGAGGCGCCACACTGGGTTTTCCAGTAAAAGGAAACCCAGTTGCTCAGCCAGACTTTGAAAAATATTATTTGGTCCCTGAGTAGAAACAGATGTTGTTTCCTGTTACAGAAATGAGCTGTAGATCTTCCACACACACACTGGCAGCCCACGCATTTCGTTCTCCCTCCAGGATCCGATCCACGAGGCAAAAGCAAATGGAAAGAATTCCAGCTTCATCTTCTCTGTCATTCGTCTTGTGAGAAGTGGGCAGAAAAGATGTTTTTCCTACTGGACTATATTTCATCATCGTTTCCCTTCCCTTCACCATAGCAGCTGGAAATGTAATGCCAGTGCCCTCCCAGACTCCTCTCCACCGAGCGTTCAGAGAGCGCAGCGGCTGTTCACGGAAGGACTTTCTTTTTCTTTTTTCTCTTTTTTTTTTTTTTTTTGAGATGGAGTCTCGCTCTGTCGCCCAGGCTGGAGTGCAGTGGCACGATCTCAGCTCATTGCAACCTCTGCCTCCCGGGTTCAAGTGATTCTCCTGCCTCAGCCTCCTGAGTAGTTGGGATCACAGGTGTGCCCCACCACACCCGGATAATTTTTTATTTTGTTTTAGTAGAGACAAGGTTTCACCATGTTGATCAGGCTGGTCTCATGATCAACTTCTGACGTCGTGATCCACCCGCCTCGGCCTCCAAAAGTGCTGGGATTATAGGCTTGAGCCACTGCACCCAACCTCATGGAAGGGCTTTATTTGTCATTAGGTGTGAAGGGGTCTGGGCTGCTGGCTGACTGATTGACTAACTGTATCTCAGCTCCCACCCACCTAATTTGTCCAGTGTTGAAAAGTGGCATTTGCTTCTTTGCCCAGGCAAACAAGAGTTGCTGCTGGAAATACAGATGTGCAGATGCCAAAGCGATGCTTTCCGGCACCTGGGCAGCTCCCTGTGCAGTGGGCAGTGTCTGTCTGCAGTGCTTTGCTCACTCCTCGCCTCCTGGTCCCCTGCAATGGCAGCCTTCCTCCCACCTACCAGGATGCCCCTCCCCTCTCCTTCAAGGTGTTCACGTACTCTCTCTCTCTCTCCCATTTTGTGGACATATTACACCTTCTAAAGGATTTTCACCCAGAATTGTATTTCTTTGACATTCTTATAAGCTGCCCCAGAAGACACCACAGGGCAAATAATAATGCTCTATCTGTTTTGACAGTTTGCGCTATTATTTGCCTTGGTTTATGGGAATTAGACCTGAGGTAATGGTTTTCTCAGATGTTGCTAAGCACAGCAGCGGGTGACAAGAGCATCCTAGGGTCTGTCTGGGTTCTCCAGCAGCTGGGAGAAGCAAAGTCATGAAAAACCCTGACCAGGGAGGCTGACAGTATAGCCTGTGCACTAGCGCTTGGCAGTCACTAGCTCACCCCAGTGTTGACTGAGGGGATGCTACTCTGAAGTCACCAGCTACAGAGGGCAATACACGGGACAAGCTTTGGAGCTTCAGTTTCCAGCAGGATCTTCTGCAGCAATGGAGAGGTTCTGCATCTGCTCTGTGCAACATGGTGGTCCTCAGGTTAGGACTGTGCTGTTGGGCACTCAAAATGTGGCCTGTGCAGATGCAGAACTGAATGCTAATTGTATTTGTTTTCAATTAACTTACAGTCACATTTAAATAGCCACATGTGTCTGATGGCTACTTTATTGGACAGTACAGCTTTGGAGAATGGGAAGAAAATAATCTGAACTATTTACATTTATTTTCTTCTAAGAAATGGAGAAATTTACTAATACGTGATGTTCAGAGCAACACTGGGACCCTTGCTGCATTTGTATCTCAGTGGTCACTGCCATGTGGATGTGCAGGTGTCCTGGGGAAGGTCCCCAGCCAGAGAGGGGCAGTGGTGCCTTAGTGGCTTTTATCGAGATCTCATAAATAGCTGAGGTGTACTTGTTTTACTGGATTTACAAATTATCTGTTTTTAAGGAAAACTAATCCTTGCTAAGGGAAGCATTGACCTAAACAGAAACCTGCATATAATCACAGCCCAACACTGTTTGTGAAGATGCAAACTTAAGCAAACAATGTTGGACGATAAAGACGGCCTTTCTACCCATCTCACGAGCTGGTGTTGGCTGCTCTACAGGTTTCAACTGTGACAACCTCATCACGTCTGACAAGAAGGCTGCACAGATCACAATGACCAAGACTATTTGAGGTCTGGATTTACATGCCCAGTCGCCAAAGGTTACCCACACCGTAATTATATGCTGTGTCTTGAAATATTAACTAACAGTCTCAAATCAAGATAAACAAGACAGTCAAGTACTAGACACTTGGAGATGGAGACAAACTCTTATCATTTGTAAGATCCACACTACAGTACATGATAAAAATTCAAGAAGCATGTGATAAATTTCCAGAAGCCTCTTTTGAGTTTTCTGACTTAGTAGCAATTTTAGTCAAATACTATTGAGGAAACACTTCCAGCTGTGGTTCAAATTGCTGAAATACAAAGAAAATAACAGAGTGGCAAAGCAAAATGCATTTCCTTGTCATAAAATACTGTCGGAACGCATGTGGGAAACGTCGCTGAAGACAGAAGGAAATAGGATAGAACAGGCTACATCGTGTGGGAGATTTGCCACACGCTTGGAGCAAAGTATAGACGTTCCCTTTTTAACTTCTTATTTTAAAAATAATTTCAGATTTACAGGAAAATTGCAGAAGGAGTACAGAGAGTTCCCACATACCCTTCAGCCAGTCCCCCTAATGTTAACACTTACATAACCACAGTACAGCAATTGAAACCAGGAAATTAACACTGACACCACACTATGAACAGATTTTCAAGCTTTATCTGAATTTCAACAGGTTCCCACTCAAGTCCTTTCCCAGTCGGACCCCATCCCGGATCCCACATGGTGTTTGGTTGTGGGGTTTCCTTTGACTTCTCCAACTTGGACAGTTCTTCAGGTTCTCCTGGTCCTTCATGGCCTTGGCACTTCTGAAGAGCACTGAGCAGGTGTTTTTAGGATGTCTCTCTCTTTGAGCTTGTCTGATTTCTTTCTCGGGGATAGACTGAGGTTGTGCAGGAACACCTGGGGGACATGATGGGTCATTCTCAGCTCCTATCATGGAGGTGGCGGGTACATGAGGTTGATATGATCTCCTAGTGATGTTGAACTTGATCTCTGGGGTAAGGGCCTGTCTGGCAGATTTCTCCCATAAAGTTAATATTTTTCCTTTTGTAATTAAAAAGTATCTTGTGGGGAAACACCTTGAGACTGCAAATATCTTGTTTTTAATCAAGGCATATATATTATATATATATTTTTTATATATATATTATATATATTATATATATTATATATTTTTTATATATATAATATATATATATTTTTTATATATATTATATATATATTTTTTATATATATATATTTATCTCCAATGTGTCTTGACTCATGATATTTGCTGTATTCTGTTTAAAAAACAAAATTTTAAAAAGATATATTTGTCCCTGTGTATCCAAAGAAAGATGTGCTGTAGAACATATGTTCTTACCAGTATTTATTACAATAAAAAATTGTTGATGGAAAGACTATTAGCCTCATGGACTGAAGTTAATAAAACAATGAATCTGAGGTGAGGTCACAGTTGCTGCAAGACACGTGAAACTCACCCGTTGTGTGCTGCATGAAGTTACAACATGCAGAAGTCAGCCAGATGCCACGGATCACCAATGTATTGATTTAAAGATAAAAAATAGACATTAAAATATAAAAGAATATTTATAATACTTTGCAATGAGGTGTAAATGACCATGAAAATATTTTGTACCACACAAAATTATTCTGGATAAATTGTAGCAGGGTAGTTAGAAAGGTGTTGAACTTAAAGATGAATTACACAGTTTTCTTTTACAAAAAACCCAGTTGTTCAAAATTTGTGACCTATCATTGGGAAAACAAATGTTTGTTAAAAGTATGTTTCTTAGCAAAAAAAAAAAAAAAAATCACAATAAGCACTGTTAATTTGTTCCTTCAAAATATGTGATTTAAAACAATAATGAGTAAGAAAGTAACATCTTTTGGAAAAAAACTTGAGAGAACTGCTTGAAAGCAGATGGGCTAAAATTTTTATTGTTGCTAAAAATAATGGATGTCACCTGTGAAAATGTTCCTGTCTGCATACTTGAAAAAATAGCAATATCATTTTCTGTCTTATCTAACAATCCTCCCAACAATGGTGAGTTTAAGTCCATTTGTTAAAAAACACAACCATGCATTGCTTAATGATGGAAATACATTCTGGGAAATGTGTCCTTAGGTGATTTTGTCATTGTACAAATGACAGAGTGCACTTACACAAACCTAGTGATACAGCTTACTGCACACCTAGTATGCCTATGGCTCCTAGGCCACTAACCTGAACAGGTGTGCAGTAGGCTGTGTATCACCGCACTATGTATGTACCATACATAGTATGGATGGTATAGCCTATGGCTCCAAGGCTACAAACCTGTTCAGCATGTGACTGTATTGAATGCTGAAGACAACTGTAACACAATGGTAAGTGTGTATCTAGGCATACCTAAACACAGAAAAAGGAACAGGAAAAATAGTGTAATAATCTTATGGGACCACTGTGGTATATGTGGTCTGTTGTTGACCAGAACATCATTAGATGGTACATGACCATATTAAAATGTAAACCTTCTGATTAGTTTGCAGAACAGCTAATTGATATCAGGGAAGATATTACTAGCTGAGTTTCAACAAAAAAATGTTTACATAATTGGAAGATGAAGGTGAAACATGAGTAACACGATTCAATAAGTCAATTATTCATTACTATCTGGATCTGTGCTTCTTTGAGAAGTACTTTAGATCAGTTTGACAGCCATTAAAATCAAGTACTGAAATTAACCGAACTGAGAATCAGACCTTCAGATGCTGTATCAGAAAATGTTAAAGATTCTCAAAAATAGTGAGGTGTGTTCAATCGCACTGCTCTCCACTAAAAATATCATGAAGAACAGTAATATTTTAGTAAGCATAAAAGGTTTTAATATGGAAAATAATATAAAATTATTTTAGAGTACTGTTAGTTTAATCTGAACCCAGGTTCAGCGACAGACGAAACAGCAGGGCGCTCAGAGCCCCCCTGTCCAAGGTGCATAGCCGGGGTTCAGACCCTCCCTATGAAGTGGTGCCAGGGTCCAAACTTCCCCTGGGAAGTGGTTGGAGGTGCCTTTCCAAACTCTCAGTGGTGCCCTGGGACTGCCTCTGCTTTGGAAGTATTTGTTCTTTATCTCTCTGCCCATATGCAAAAGAACTTATTAAAAAGCTGTTATGGAGTCTTGGGAAGTTTTTGTGATTGGATGCACCTGAGCTCATATCTTGGTTCTCCTACTTTCTTGGGCAAGTCACTAAACTATAGACCTTGGTTTCTTTATTTGTAAAATAGAGTAAAATGCCTTTTTCATTTGGCCATCCAGAAAGTTAAATGAGATCACATGTGTGTTTAAAGCACATGGGCCTATTCCCATTTGATTCTTTCATTTCTTCTTCTCCCTTCTTTCTGATGAAGGAGGACTTTAGTTTCCTTCTGTAACTTAACCCATATTTAAACAGGAAGAGTATATTTAGCATTGAGAATATATATTTTTTTCTGCAGCTGTCCTAGATTAAAATAAACAAAAATAAATAAATGAATGCCTACCATTCTGAGCAGCTCAGGGTGTATGTTTGAGACTGCTTTGAAACTCTAATACAAGCACAGGCATATCTGCCCCGGTGCTTTTGCACACAAGCCCCACACTGTCCGGGAGGACAGAGTGTGTGTGGCTCCCAAGTGCATGTGGAGCCCCCTCCAGATCTGGGGAGGCTGCCCCATATGGTGCTGGACAGTGGCTGCACCAGGACCTGGAGGGGAACCTGGGACCTAGGCCCAAGGCAGGTGGGGGCTGTGAACATGTGGCTGGGAGAGGCCAGTGTCCACACACAGACAGCCCAAGTTGTTCAACTCCATTTGCCAACCCATGCCCTGCCCCTGGCTTGACTGGAACCCCTCCTCTTCTGCTATTAAAGTCTCTCCTGAAGCTGAGAACCAGCCAATGAGGATGACGGTGCCAGGGAGAGAGGATCCTGTGTTGGTCAAGGATGTGTGAGTAGCTGTTACCTCCATTGGCAGTTTTGTCACTAAAAGACCTCATTCACTTGAGCATCTGAGGATGACCAAATAGAATCACTAACTTTGGTTATTTCCAGTTTGGTCTGCATTAGACCATGACCAAGGAAAGCTGTGCCAATGACAAGCCATATGCTTAAGTTTTCACCACATAAAAAGTTACTTTTAGGCAGAAGTTATGATACACTTTCCAAGAAATGGTTGTGGAATATTGTCCAAGCTGCAGGAGGTTTGTTAAGTGGACATTGGAGAGCAGTGGTGCCTGGTGGCTTGGCACAGGTTCAGATGGAGAGACAAAAAAAAAAAAAAATGCCATAAAATAAGCGAAGCGTTGGTAGAGCCCAGAAAAAGTACCTGATTTTCCAGTTGGAAGTAACCCAAAAACATGGTCAAGAATTTATACTGATTTTTCAAGACCTTTCTAGGGAAAGAACTTGAGGATCCTGGTAAGCTTTTCCAAAATGACTCACAGTACCCGTTTCTGCTTCTTCTCAAACCTTGTTATAATCACTGCAGATCTGAAGAAACTCCACAAAACCTAAGCAGTCTCAATAAGAAGAAATCTAGACACACCATGGTCAAACTGCAAAAACCAAATCCTATGATACAGTGGGCAGTGGGCTATGTGTGCCAGAGAGGGCTTGATCTCAGGGGGTCCCTGGAGGTCTCCTGGTTTGTGTGGTGTGTTGTTCTCAGAATATGACTGCCAGTAAAGCACTGTATTGTCCAAGATGTAATCATTCCTTGTTTATTTGTTCCTGCCACCCTACACAGAAGGCATCAGAGTCCTAGAACGGCAGCTTGTTTTAATTAGAATTTCATGCAATTGAGAGAATTTAATAAGGTGGGTGGGATCTCATATATTATATGTGTAATTAATAGGCAAAAATTAATAACAATTTACGCCAACTACAAACAGAAGATCTGATGGAATAAAGGACAACTTTTATAATAACAACAACTACTCGGAATACTGCAGGATACTACTACTACTTCAAAGTACTTCAAGATAAAGAAGAAGATAAAACAAGTGGAAAACCATAGTATGTTCACGGGTAGGAATCTACCTCATCATACAGAAATCACTTCTCTGTAGTTTATTTATAAGTTAAGCTTGATCCCATTTAAAATACGAGAAGTGTTGAGGATTTTTTAAAATGAGAAAAACCAATTATAAGCTTTATAAGACACATACATATGAGATTTACATGAACTGTCTCTGGAAAGATGCAGGAGAAACGGAGTCCACTGGCTGCTCCCTGGGAAGGAAATAGGATGACTAGGGGAAAGACTGGGAGATTTATTTCATTGGCTGTCATTTTGATTTATTTTTATTTTGAAATATGTGAGTATATAATTTTTGAAAATAGAAAATTATTTAAAATAGTAGTATAGATATTAAGCAATCAAGAAAACCCAGGAAAATAGTGAAAAATAAAACAATAAAGTTTCCCACATATTAAAACATATTATAATGTGGCATTAGTTCATGAATAGAGGGATGGAACTACCTAGGAAGTCCGGAAAATAGATGCCATATTATTACATAATAAAGTGGCATTTGAAATCAGTGGGAGAAGTGTGTGATCATCTGAAAGAGAAAGCTGGATTCCAACCACTCACATTTACAAAGTAAATTTCATATGGATGGAAAATTTACACATGAAAAAATGAAACCTTAAAAGTAACAGAAAAAACTGGGAGAATTATTAAATAATCTCTGATTCAGAAAGGATATTTTTAATTCTGACACAAAATCTTTAAGCCAGAAAAGAAAAGATTGAGAAATTTGATCAACTCCCCACACCTCAAACTAAGATATTCCTGAATGGCAAACATCACCAGAAACAAAATGAAATGATAATAAATTAGGAAAAATTCATGTACTTCACATCAGAGGAAAACTGCCAACACAGTTAATTGTGTTGTGTGTTCTAAATACTGATTCCTAAAAATCAATATTTAAAAAGGACAATAACTTAATTTAAAAAGTACCTGAAGACTGTACACACATACACAACCAGTTCCTTGGTGCTCAAACTCCTTACAATAAGAATGTTAACTAAAACAACACTGAAATACAATTTGGTTTGCTCATCAGATTGGCAAGGAATCGTACAAATAAAGTTTGTTCCCACAATGTATTTGTAAAGATGGTTGGGGCGGGGGGAAATGCGCAGTTTATCTTTGCTGCTGGAACTGTAAACAGGTAAAATTTCCATAGAAGGTTCTTTGACGACAGCTAACAAAATTTAATACGCATGAAGTCTTCAACCCAGCAACTCTAGGTGTTTAGCCTATGGATCTACCCCAAGGGTGCAGAACGACTCCTGCACAAGTGCACTGAGCACGGTGGTATTTGTCAAAGCAAAAGAATAGAAATAATTTAATGTCTGTTAGTGGTGGTGGTTCAACAAGTATTGGTACTGCCATACAATAAAATGCTATGAAGCCATTTCAAAGAGTGAGGATGCTCTATATGTGCTGAAATGAAACAATTTCCAATATAGAAAGTTAAAAAAACTAATGTGAAGAAGTAAAAAGGAAAAAAAAGAACAACAAACAAAAACAATGTGAAGTATGTTTAGGATACTGTCACTCATATAATATATTGTATATGTGTATACATGTATGTATGTGTATGTATGGCATATGTTTATGCAGATAATGCATTATATAATACTTGCATTGCCAAGAAACTGGTAAACGTGCTTGTCTCTGAATGGTAGAAATAAGTGCTGGAGGAATAGAGGGGCATGCCAGTGCATATTATATATTCAAGAAATGAAAAAAATAAATAAAATAGTAAAATAAAACAACTTAAACCTTTAAATTTATCCTTTCAACAGCTTTTACTAAGCATCTTCATTGCTGGCCCTGTATTAGATGACAGCATAAACCAGCAAGACAGACCAGGCTGAAGCAAAATTAAGACTGAAACGAAACCAAGGTTGAGCCCAGGTTAGGAAAGTTTAACCTCCCAGCTGGGTGCTCCAGCCTGAATAGTGTCACGATGCTGGGGATGAGGTCTAGGAGAAGAGAAATGGGGGCACTTAGAGCCCCAAATCCATGAACCACGCTGGTCTGTTTTAGGAAAGCAACATCTTGAGGCTTCATGGTGTTCTGTGCTCCCTGCTGGGAAGCACTGGGCTGGCTGGAGGTTTTCATCTCCGGACTGGGGGTCCATCCCCACACTGCCTGGCTGAACATGTCGGTGCTTTCCCAATGTCCTTGACGTCTGGTGTTTGTCTGGTGCAATACGTCAGGGCTGGGGAGACAGTCGTGCTAACAGTGTATTCGGCTCAGCAAAAGCTTTCATTGCATGCATCCATGGCCTCTTTGCAAAGATGGGAACAGCACATCTCAATAACACACAATTTCATCTGGCTCTGATGATTCAGAAGGCACCCCAGTGCCTCAGGCTCATCATTAGAAGCCAATGATGACTCTGTAGATGTGGTAGTAAAGTCCAGGTAGCTGAAAGATTGAGTAAGGAAGCAATTGCTGGGAAATGGGGGGTCTCCTGCCGCAGTGCTCCCCAGACACCTCAGGAAGTGACCTTCTGTCTGGGGCCTCTCTCCGCTGACAATAATGTCTCAGACTTCCTTGTCTCAAAGTTGAACACTGCCAAAATGATCCACATCCAAGGTAAGCTGGCTTCAGCTTGTTAATTTAGTCCTACTCTCAAAGAAAAGGAAGAGGTCCTCACCCTGGCTGACACCTCCGGCTGCAGGGGCCCTGGTCCCCGGGGTGACAGGGGCCACACTCCTTAAAGAGCCTGAAGTTCCCAGGACGCTCCCCTTTTAAATCCAGTTAGGGAATATTATTTATAACACATGCCTCACAGATATTAATTCATTAAGAGAAATAATGGATGCGGAAGTGCTGAGGACTAAGAGTAACCTACTAACATGGCCCCATCCTTAAGGGGCTTTTCCCCATTTAGCCGGGGCTTGAGAACTGTGTAGGATGTTTACTCAGTGCTTTGAAGAAACTCACTGCATCCCCTCAACAATCCTTTCATGTGGCTGTTATAATTTTCTCCATGGTTGCAGATGAAAAAAATCATTCGGGAAGGTTGAGCCATTATCCATGGCCACACAGCTCCAAAGCGGTGGAACTCGGAATTGAAGCCCAGGTCGGTTGAAGCCAGAGCCGCAAACGTACTCCCTGCTGCCGCACTGCCTGGCCGACACTCACGGGTTCTGGCGCCACTGCACGCACGACAGTGCCAGGAGCGTGCACTTACTCTCCGAGCCCTTCCCTCCACGGCCAGGCCAGCAGTGAGAGTGCCAGGGCCTTCAGCGAAGCACAGGGAAGCCCAGCGCCCTCGCCCTGGTCCTTCGACACACGACGAGACCTCCTCTGGGCAGAGGCCCCTGGATTCTAAGGCTTTCTGCCAGGCGAGGCTTCCTCCTGAGCCACGAGTCAGCACGTGTGGAGACGGAGCTCGGGGATGCCAGCCTCTGTTAGCCCCGCACTCAAGCACCTGCCCCCGCACACAGGCATCTGCGCCCCCGGGACTTAGCCCCGCTGGCCTGCCGCAGTCTCCATTCCTTAAGCACCCAGAGATCCCTCTGCGCTCCCCTGTGCCCGCGTCTCCCCTGTTCTGTTTCGTTCCACTCTGCTTCGTGCTTGTCTCAATTCCATTTCCGTAAGGGTTCAGGTCCTCAGCTTACTAAGGGGTCTCTGAGAGGCCAGCTGGCCACCAGGACTGTCTTTCCTGCGGTGGAACTTTCCAGATTATTTTCCTTTCCCCCCTCTCGCCTTCTGCCTCCTGCCGTCTTCTCAGTGTTTAGCTCAGGCAGGGTCCCTCCTGCAGAAACCGCTCCTGCCCGCAGCGCGCGCTTGCTGCCTCCTGCCCCGCTAAGTGAGGGCGGTTTCGGACAGATCCACTGGAGGGCAGATCTCCAGAGCCGGAAGCCAAAGGGGGCTGGCGCAGAAGGGGAGGCGGCCCTCGGGCTCAGGCGAGAGAGGCTGACTCCCCAAGGAGGACAGGGCTGCCTGGGGGCGGCGAATGCAAGGGCCATGAGGCACTGACAGGAAGAGCCCCTGACGGTGGGGGGAGCTGGGGAGCGGGAGCTCCAGGGGGAGGGGGCAGAGACTCGCCTCACTGCGCGCCCCTCACGACGTCCCCGTCACGACGCCCTCCACACGACGCGCCTCCTCACAACGCGCTCCCCACACGATGCCCCCGTCACCACGCGCCCTCCTCACGACATCCCCCTCATGACGCCCCCGTCACGACGCGCCTCCTTCATGATGTCCCCCTCACGACGTCTTCCTCACGACGTGCCCTCCTTAAGACGTCCCCCTCACGATGCGCCCCCTTCACGACACGTCCCCTCACGAAGCCCCCGCGCCCCCCTCCCGCCGTCCCTCTCTCGACGCCCCCTCGCGACGCAACCCCCCTTACGACGTCCCCCTCACAACGCGCCCTCCTCACGACATCCCCGTCACGACGCCCCCGTCACGATGCACCTCCTTCAGGAGGTCCCCCTCACGACGCACCCCCCTCACAAAGTCCCCCTCATGACGCCTTCCTCACTACGTGCCCTCCTCACGTCGCGCCCCCCTCACGACACATCCCCCTCATGACGCGGCCCCCTCACGACGTTCCCCTCACAACGTAACCCCCTCAAGACGCGCCCCCTCACGACGCGCCCCCCTCACGACGCGCGCCCCTCACAATGCGCCCCCCTTATGGCGCCCCGCTCACGAGGCGCCCCCCTCACGAAGTCCCTCTCATGACGCCCCCCTCACCACGCCTCCCCTGACGACGTCCTTCTCACGACGTCCCCGTCACCACGCTCCCCCCTCACGACGTCCCCCTCACACTACCGCCCCTCTTGGCAACTTGACCTTCAACCCTCCAGGGTTTCTTTTTGACCTTTGCTTTCCTTCCAAACTTTACTGCCTCTGAAATAAAAGAGTCACAGAACAGAAAAAGACTTTAGGGATGGACTGTTTGGCAGGTGAGGAAACAGGCTCAGAGAAATCCACCGGGGAACTGCCCAAGGTGACACGGATTGGCAAACCCAGGCCTCAGACGCGGATCTTCTTCCTTGGGTTCTTTCACCAGCTGGCTGTCTTCCCACTCCCACAGGAACAACTGCAAGGGGGCTGCACCCCTTTTCCGCAGCTGCGTACGGAGCTGAGAAGCTTGGAGCCACACACGTGCGTTAGCTCACGGTTTCCGGACACGCGCGCTGGGTCCACACACGTGCGTTAGCTCACGGTTTCCGGACACGCGCGCTGGGTCCGCCGCCCGGGCTCTCACTAGGCGGGATCCAGTGTTGGCTGGGCTGTATTCTTATGCGGAGGATCCGAGGATGGGCTGGAAAAGAATCCACCTCTTTGGAAGTTCCCACAGGTTGTTGGCCGAGTTCACTTTCTCTCTGAGGGCCCCGGGTCCGGGTCCGTGACTGCCCTCAGTTTCTCTCCACACGGAAGTTTCCAGTGCGGCCACTTACTTCATCAGCCAGCAGGGAGGCTCTAGAGCAAGTCGGCTGTGGGTGGAGGCCAGGGAATGTACCCGGATCATGGGAGACATGCTATCTCTCTACCATATTCTGGGGGTCAGAAGCAAGTCACAGGTCCCCCCACATCGAGGAGAGAGGATTCCAGCAATATATGAACACACCAGGAGGTGGGGACCCTGGTGCCACCTTAGTGTCTGTCCAGCAGAGGGACCAATTCCCAAATGAATGCATGCACAGCCGCACACACTAATCCCAAACAACAGCGACACAGTCATGTGGTCAACAGTGTTTTTATTTTATTTTATTATTTTATTTTATTTTATTTTATTTTATTTTATTTTATTTTATTTATTAAATGCTAGGCACTGGAAACATAGCAGTGAAGAAAAAGAAAAATCCCTGTCCTCATGAAGCTTAGGTGACGTTGGAGCACAGTAAATCGACGAACAGCAGTCACAGCTGTAGCGTCTACATGGTTGCGATGCTTAATTTTACGTGTCCATGTGGCTGGGCCCAGACGTGAAGTCAAACCTCATTCTGGATGTCTCTGTGAGGATGTTTTTGGATGAGACGAACATTTAAACCCGTGCACTTTGAGTAAAGCAGATGGCTCTTGCTAGTAGGTGGGCCTCCCCGGGTCAGCTGAAGACCTGAATGGAACAGAGACTGACCTCCCTGAGCAAGCAGGAGCTGCAGACATGGTCTTCCTGGGATCTCCAGCCTGCTGGCCCACCCTGCAGATTTCAAATTTACCAGCCTCCATAGTCACCTGAGCCAATTCCTTAAAAGTAATCTCTCTATATATACATATACACATATCCTGTTGGTTCTGGTTTTTTGTTTGTGTTTGCTTCTAGAGAACCTGCTATTACAGTGGTGTATATGCATTCCATTCTGGGATGGGTAATATAGTAACAGACAGCTTTTATTAGTTTTCCTTCCAAATATTCAATGTGTTAACATGCTCAAAACCCTTAATTCAGTTCTCTGAATCCTTCTAATTGGGGATGGGGTAAGGTTTGCAGAAGAAAGTCCACCTGGAGCATCGTTTTGTGGAGGGCTTTGTGTCTGAGAAGGGGCTTCCTTGCCGCAGCATCTGCCCTGCTGCTGCTCACATCTGAAGCTTTCTTTTCTGTCAGCTGCTGCTAGGTATCTGATCTTTCTGGCCTCTGCGGTTTTTTTTGTTTTTTTTTTTTTTCATTTCTCCCTCTTTTTCCCAGCCTCAAACCTGTCATCTCCATCTTTTCTTCTTTAACCACTGAGCCAGGTGCTCTAAGGCTTCGGGCTCCTTGGTACTTTACGATTCACCTCGCCCTGGGGCTGGACAGCCTTGGAGAATTTCCAGAGGAAAAAGTCTTCTGGTAACCAGATAATTCTTTCAGAAGTAGGTGTGTTTTTGCAACATCAGTCAATATCTCACGTCCTACAAGGGACTTTCCATCGATTCCTTTTGAGAGGCCTGTAGGGTAGGTTACAGTTAAGAAGGCTTTTCAGAACAGTGTGAAGGAAGGGAGAGCAAGTGCATTTCATGGCCTCGTAACCCTTCTGTGTCCTTGTTGGTGAAAAGAGAGGGTGCAGCTTTATTCCTGAGCGCCAGTTGCCTTTCCCTGTGGTCACAAACGTGTAAATGGATAAATTTCTATTTGCTTAAGGAACAAATATTGCTCTGGGAAGTGACTAAATAGCATCCCAGAAGCAGCAGTCATGGGGCCTTTGGACCAGCTGGGCATCTAATCAAGGCAGGAGGGGGAATGATGCAAAAACAAGATGGGTCTACGCTGGAACATTTCCACTGTCAAATTCACCAAAAATGTGTGGCAGGCTCACTCCCCAAGCCACAAAGCTCTGATTCACAGACAGTCCTGTTGCACGAACAGCAGGGGCCCCATCATCTGCCATTCATTCTGATGTTGACTTTGAAACCAGTCTGTGTGGCCACTTCCAGCTTGAAAGACCTTGATCAATTTACCCAACCTCCCTGCCACCTCAGTTCTCTCATCTGCAGAATGGAAATGTTGTAGCAGCTCCTTCCAACAACCCCTTGGAAAGGCAGGGAGCAAAGCCAGTTGTCACCTGCGACAAACCTGTGTGGGACCACACAGGTTCCCACTGTGATGTTTGCCTTGACAGGGTGGTATTACCACATTTCAGGGTCTGGCTTCAATTTTGTAGGCCCAGAAAGTCAGTAGATAATACAGAATAATTGATCAAGCACCTAAGAATGGCTGCTAAAAGAACTCACAAGAATCTGAAGTAAGTATTAATTTACAGCAAGAACTGTAACCAATTGGACAGGACAGAAGCGGCCGGGGCTCCCATGCTCCTTCTTTAAAGGCAGAGCTATACGCAGGGCCAAATGATCATTGCCGTGGGATTGGAGTTTGCTTGCTAGGTGTGAGTTGGGTGGAGGTGGGGCTGAGGCTGGACAACACTGATGGCAGTGGTCCCTCTGCAAGAACCGAGGCTTCTGTGGCACTGTGAGGAGGCTCTTACGGGCTTGGCAGGTCCCATGAGAGTCCCTGCCAGTGGCCTGGCTGGCAGCTCCCCCTCTTGCTGCTTCCCACAACCACATGCCCCAAAGTCCACAATCATTACTAAGGTGTAGCAAGGCAAACGAGACCATAGCCTTGGAAAAGATAAAAATAGCAACCAGCGACACCAAATCCAAAAGCCCTCAAGGATACCAATTAATCCCCTTAAAAATAGTCTTCATCAGCCTCTTCTTCCTCTTCTTGTACAGCAAATGTTTCCTCAAGGATCAACACTGAAGAAAAATAATACATATTTCTTACCAAATGTTTTATTATTGCTCCCCTTATGTTGTGAAATAGATTATACATATAAAAGAGTACATAAAATTTGCATATCTGTTTAAGGAAAAAGAATAAGGACAAACACCTGCATATGCACCCCCGGGTGACATGCCCCTACCTGTGGGCACCCTGACCTGCCCCTGCACAGGAGGCACCACCTGCAGGGTATGCAACCATTCCTGTGCTTTTCCTGTGCGTTTTCCACTATGTATGTCTCAGTGGAGAAATGTCCTGCTCGGTTTTGTTGTTTGTGAACCTTACACAAATGGAATCTTATATTACATAGTCTTCTATGACTTCTCTTTGCTCAAGATACATCATGTGAATTCAAGTGGCTTTGTTTCATTCTGTATCACTGCTATAGAGTGTTGTAACACAGAACAGACCACAGTCTATTTATCCAGCTTACTACTGATGGAGATGTTTGTGTTGCTTACATGTTTTTACTATTACAAACAATGCTGGTGTGAACATTCTTCTAAACATCCCTATTACGTAAGGGCCAGAATTTTTCCAGGCATACAACAAAGAAGGGCTGTTATGGGCCATGGAACGGACATGCTCACATCTATCAGATGATGCCCAGTTCTTTCCAAAGTGGTCGCCCGAGTTTCCACCTTCCCCAGAATTGAGCATGAGTTCCTTTTTTGCTACATTCAAATTTCTGCCAGCATTCGCTGTCGCCTGATTTTTAAGTATAAAATGGTAGCTTATTGTTTCCTTTTCTGTGAATTGTCTGGTGGGGATTTTTGAGCACTTTTCTATTAGGTTGTTTGTCTTTTACCTTGTTGACTGATATGAATTCTCCACATCTGCTGGATATGAATGTTTTGTCAGGTACATGCCCAGGCATTCTTTTCTACTTCCTGGCTCGTCTTTTTAATCTCTTGGTGGGATGATGTCCTTTGATGAGTAGAAGTTCTCAATTTTAACATAGTTCAGCTTATTAGTTATTTTCATGATTGTGTGTATGTATGAGTGTATTAAGAGCCCTCCCTGCTCTAAGGTTTAGGAGATAACCTCTACCTCATCGTGTAAGAGTTTCATAATGGTTTTTTTTTTTTCATATTAAAGTCTTTAATCCATGTGGAATTGATTTTTAAAAATATAATGTGAAGTAGGGATCGAATCTCATTTTCCTTTGTTTAGTGAATTGACTCAGTACTGCTTATTGAGTAGTGTTTATTTGCTGTTTACACACTTATACATATGCTATTATTAAACAGGACAGGCCTGCTTTAATGGAGGTCTGTTTTCCGGGTGAGAGTGGACTTGGCCCGCTCTGTGGCACTGCCCATGTGTTTATGGTCTTGCCCAACTGCTTGTTCTAAAGACTTAGCTTTTGGAGTTGTCTTGAGCTTTGAGGGGGCACATCCCCAGCCATGTCCTTCCTTAAGACCAAGGGTCCTGGCTGTACCTGGTCCTTCATTTATTTCCATATAAATTTGAGAATCAGCTTTTCAAGGTCCATAAGAAAAAAAACCTGTGATTTAGATGAAATTGTATTGACTCTACAGGAGGTGTTTTCACTTTGTCATTGTTGTTTCCTTAAAGTAATCTTACTCAAAAAGAAATGTAAGCTCCGCGTAGAAAACAGTGAAACATGGTGAAATAAAGGAAAAAAGAAGCAGTTACTACATCACCTCGACTGCCACCACCAGACAACAACACTGCTAGCATTTGTCTTTTATCTTTAATATATATTTTATTATATATAAAATATATAATAAATATATGCATACATAGTGTACATTTGCACACCCATGTATTTATAGTTGCCACACACCACGTGTTCCCAGCTCTAAGAGGCCTGTTTGTCCCCATTTTACCGCCTCTGGATTCAGGACACGCCTGGCTGCATTGTCTCCTTGTCTGCATAAAAACTTGTGGGACAGAAGCCGCTGGCAGACGTTGGTGGGGACCCTCACAACGCCCCCAGTTCAGGCTCCTGAGGCCACAGGAAACGATGTGGCACAAGGAGGCCAACTGTGCGGTCCTGCTCGGAGCGGTGACTGGGAAGACAGACGTACCCTGAAGAAGCAGAGAGGAATCGAGACCAATTGTTTTTGCCTTATTTTCCTAGTTAAGTATACAAAGGAGTGATATTAATAAAAACCTATGTCTAAATAAGTAAAAACTGCTCTTTTGACAGGTATGAAATGAAAACTCTGTGTTGAGAGCAACTTTCTAGTTTGGGGGACAGTCTTGATCTCTCTTAGCTGAATGGGAGTCTTTGATTCTATGAAGGGCCAGACGCATTGCTGGTGGGTGGGTTGGCACAGTCCACTGCAAGCCTTCACCAATGGCACTGGTGCCGCCGCTGCCGCAGCGGGGAGAGGGCTGCTCTGCGAATTGACCAGTTGGAGGCAGGTGCAGGTTCCAGAGACCCCCATGCTCCCCAGTGCTTGGGAGGCGCTGTGGTTTGACTTGAATGCTGCTGTGCAGTTATTGGTGGCTCCCCCGAGCATAGTTCCCAAATGAACTCAGGTTTGATGTTGTTTTAGGTACCATACGTGTTATTTTCTCAAAAATATGTCCTGGAACGTCCCTGCCTCCGATGGCTTTCTTTGGGGACATGAGTTCCCTGGTATGTGGGTGGCAACACTGCCCCCTGCTGGTATTGGGCAGCATCATCAGGCACCCGGGCAAAGAGTCCAGCCTCAGCCTCGGCCGTAGGTCACAGCCTATTGGACACAGAACCTGAGATTTTCCTACAAAGTTTAAGATTTGAACTGAATACCATCCAGAGGTGTGATCCTAAAGCGATGGCGACATTGCTGCTAGGTTCAAGCAGAACTTACTTTTTCCCTACTGCTCACCAGGTATTAAATATTTAGTGACATTTCTGTTACCTGGCATTGTAATTATTTCAAATGAATTCTTGTGTTCTATATTGTTTCGTTTTTATTGGACTATGTTTTTCTTTACATGTACTGTGGATACCTTTGTAAAGACTCATCCAAATTTACTTTTTTGCTCCATATTTTGTACGAATTTTTAGTAATGCATTTGCCTTGTCAGTATGAATTTTATATAAATTTATTCTAATTCATTTCATATTGTGGCTTGCTTTCTATTTACTGGCATTTCCTGAAATACAATGTCTATATTTGCTTTTATATGATATGTGAAGTACTTGTAAATTTACAAGTAAATTTATTGTGTTTACTTGCAGCCTATATACTTGTATTTACAAATACAACATATTTCTTGTTAGCTACGTGGCTTTGCATTTTTCTTTTTTGGGTTTAGTAGAAAATTACCACATATCTAAAACTTATTATCTCAACCAGATTCCAATATACAATATAACTTTATTTATGCCCGTGTTTTCCTATAATATCTCTTGAAAATAGCTTTCAGTACATAAATGCTTAAGTTTTTTTTTCAAAAAGTGTCCTGTGGGTTGTGAGGCACTGATGTGTCCCCAGTGCCAGCAGGTGTGTTGGCTGTTGGTGTCGGGCCGCTAATCCAGCTGCTGCCGGCTGATTGTTACCGTGGGGATGACTTCCAGGTGTCTGATGGCGTTGTCAAGCAGACTCTGTGGACACAGGGAGCTTAAGGACTGCCTCGCTCTGAAGCGGTTATCTCTGCAGTTAATGTTTCCACGGAGGACTCTGCTTCCCGCCTATCCATCCTGCCCACCTAAGAAAACCCTTAGAAATAAGGGGTGAGTCCCTCGAGGATTTAACTGTTTAGTTGTGAAATGGGTACGTGGCGTCCAGGCAACACAAGTAGCAGCGGAACTGGACAGCGAGGGCTTCGTGGGGAGCTGAGTGTCCTCTGAGGGCGGTGGCTCCTGCAGGGAATGGCTTCCGGGTTCAGGGTCCCTGATCTGGGAAGGCCCAGCCCCATGCCCCGTGTGCTCTCTGGGGCCCACTTCCCATCCATAGTGGACTGGTTCAGGCTAGACCCTCTGCAAATCTGGAATAAGGTTTGCCTTCTGCCTGGGTGGAACCGTTTCATGTAGCCTGGAGCCCAAGCAAGCAGTGAAAGCCATCTAGAGACTGGGGAGCAAAGCGAATACACAGAGGTGGAGGCTAAACGCTGAGAAAAAGAGTGCTGGGGTCTTTGCAATTTGGGTTGCAGCCACTTCCTGAGGCTCGGGGTCCTGAGACAGCCCATATACGAAACCTCTCTGTGTCCTTTCCTCGCTCCAGCCTGAGCTTACGTCTTTTTCAACCCAAGCATGTGAATGAACACCGCAGGTGGTGCTCGTCTGTTTCATGTTACAAGAACTAGGCCTGTGTAAGAAGTCAGGAAGTTCAAACGTCTTTAATTCTTCTTATTCTTCTCTTTTTTTTTTTTTTTTTGAGACGGAGTCTCGCTCTGTCGCCCAGGCTGGAGTGCAGTGGCGCGATCTCGGCTCACTGCAAGCTCCGCCTCCCGGGTTCACGCCATTCTCCTGCCTCAGCCTCCCGAGTAGCTGGGACTACAGGCATGCGCCACCATGCCCGGCTAATTTTTTGTATTTTTAGTAGAGACGGGGTTTCGCCGTGTTGCCAGGATGGTCTCGATCTCCTGACCTCGTGATCTGCCCGCCTCAGCCTCCCAAAGTGCTGGGATTACAGGTGTGAGCCACCATGCCCGGCCTCTTTAATTATTAATATTGTTTTTTTTCTTTTCTTTTCTTTTTTCTTTTTTTTTTTTTTTGTGACAGAGTCTCCCTCTGTCACCCAGGCTGGAGTGCTGTGGCACAATCTCAGCTCACTGCAACCTCTGCCTCCCAGGTTCAAAGACTCCTGCCTCAGCCTCCCGAGTAGCTGGGATTACAGGCACACCACCACTACGTCATGCTAATTTTTGTATTTTTAGTAGAGACGGGATTTCACCCTCTTGGCCAGGCTGGTCTCGAACTCCTGACCTCAAGTGATTCGCCCACCTCAGCCTCCCAGAGTGCTGGGATTAAAGGTGTGAGCCACCACACCCGGGCTAACTCTTAATATTGGCTATCAGGTTAATTTTATAATGAATGATCATTTCTTATAATTTTATTTCTTGGTTTGTTGCCCAGGCTGGAGTGCAGTGGTATGATCTTAGCTCATTGCAGCCTTGAACTCCTGGCCTCAAGTGATCCTCCTGCCTCAGCCTCCTGAGTAGCTGAGACTAGAGGCATGCTCTACTGTGCCTGGCTCATTTCTCATAATTTGAAAAGTTAAACATCCAAGCTACAGTGAACTGAATCCAGTATTAATGGAGTGGTGTCACTTGGGGTGTTTGTATTTTATTTTGACATAAGATAACTGACATTAAAATAGCCGAAGAAGTATGGTTTCATTCTGAAGAAGGATTGGTCAGCAGAGAAGCTTAGAAATTGGAGATTCAGGCTGGGTGTGGTGGCTTACACCTGTAATCCCAGCACTTTCGGAGGCCAAGGTGGGTGGATCACCTGACGTCAGGAGTTTGAGACCAGCCTGGCCAACATGGCGAAACCCGATCTCTACTAAAAATAGAAAAAGTAGCCAGGCATGGTGGTGGGTGCCTGTAATCCCAGCTACTCGGGAGGCTGAGGCAGGAGAATCGCTTGAACCTAGGAGGTGGAGGTTGCCGTGAGCCGAGATTGCGCTAATTTTTGTATTTTTAGTAGAGATGAGGTTTCACCATGTTGGCCAGGCTGGTCCAATTTCTAAGCTTCCGCTGCTGACCAATCCTTCGCACTAAGGCTTTGTGGAATCTAATGGGGGTGGCTTCTGGCCGCAGGTGACTTGTTGCTTGTTCCATGCAGGCAGCAACTTCTTGGAAATACATGCTCTGTATTCGATTTGCGCAAACGTTAGCCTGGTAACAGATAACCCTCCATCCCAGCAGTTTAACCCTTTCCTATTTGCCCCAAGAATACTCACTGGTGGTGCTTGTGCCTGCAGCATTTACTCCGAGATAACTTTGCCACACAATATCTTGTTTTTATTATTTTCACAGTGCTCGAGTATATCGACTTCGGAAACAAAAGACATCCTTCTATTTATAGCATTCTGTTTTTAGTAGAGGTACTTCCACTTACAAAATATAGTTATTCTCAGTCGCTGAAAATGTCAAATCCTAGAAAACGTAGCATTCCTCCGCGTGATGTTAACATCATTCTCAAACAGTTTTTGGCCGAAGATTCATTTGATGAATCTGATTTTTCAAAAATAGACAATTCTGATGATTCAGACAATTCTGATGCTAGTTCTGTTTAGAAATAACTCCAAGAACAGTTTTTATATTTTATTTTCACATTGAAAATCTTATTTGCTTCAGCCTCAAAGAGCGTATTTATGTAAAATTATATGAGCGCTGGCAGTGAGCTGCACTTGTTGTTTTTTCCTAAACAGGAAAAGGGTGAATCCAATGTAGCCTGATTTCTGGCTTACATCACAGTCCAGTCTGATTTCCTGCAAATTACTTTCTACAAGATGATTTGGGGACCTCAGTTTACCACCTCCCAGCGGAGTGATGGGTGTGGTGAGTGGAGATGATTTTGTGAGAGTTTTCAGGCCAATCCTGGAAGTGGGTTTGTCACTTTTGCCTGCACTCCATCGGCCTGAAAGGAATCACACGGCCCCACCCAAATGCGGGAGGCTGGGAGTGTTCAGCGCCTGCAGAGAAGGTCAGGTGGGCTGGAAGCCCTGCGCCAGGCATGGCCACTCCCTGGTGAAGGTGTTCGACAAACGTGAACATCTCCACCTAAGCCCCCCCTTGGCACCACCACTGAGTCAGTCTGTGTTTTGGATGTTTAATTTTGGGGTTCAATTTGCTGATGGTGAATTTGACAATGATGTTATTGATTAATTCATTTAAAGGGAGGAGAATCACAAATATTGTGGCTAGTACAGAACAACCTCTTCCACCAAGCCAGTTGTGACGGTTGCGGATGGAGATGGACACCTGGTGAATGATTTAATCCACCAACAATCATGGCACACAGGCATCGTCTTCCCCACACCAGGACTCACAGGCTGAGCCCGGGGTGCTGAGAGGCTGAGCCCACAGCTCCGGGGTGAGGAATGGAGCTCCCCGAGCGCGGCTTATCTTTCAAGGGAGCTCACACTCTTTTGCAACAATACTCGAGGTGAGGGCTCCTTCAGACTCTCCCAACTCCACCCGTGGCCACAGCCTGCGGGGCAGGGCTCCTGTTCCTACACACCCCTCAAGCTCCTTCTCGTCCACATGCCCAGGCTCACATTAGCCACACTGGTAGTGGGGGAACTGACCCTAAGCAGCAGGCGCTGGCCCCTGCTCCAAGCCCTGCTTTCCTGAGTGAACTCTAGTACCAGCTGGAATTGTCCCCTGGTGCTTCCTCCGTCAGACCACGGTCAAGTGCAGGTCCAGTGTTTTGGGTCAGATGTCAGTGGGCAGGCTTAGCATTCATCTGAAGAAATAGCAGCTTTGTAATTGGTTACTTGTAGGAGTAATTAGCTATCTGCTTAAATTAACTGATTCCTCCTCAATAGTATGTCCCCTATAGACAGTGAGGGTTCAATTTGCTGATGGTGAATTTGCTAATGTGACTTATTGATTAATCCTTTTAAAGTGGGGTGGTCCCCAACACTTGAGGCCAGCTGAGCCGACGGAGAGGGTGGAAACTGACCCACAAAGCCGTCAGCTGCTGGGGAACATGGGTCAGCCCAGCGAGGCAATCTTCTGGCCACATTGCCCACTGCCTGCCCTTCACTCCCGCCAAGCATGGCTCCCTCAGAGTCCCGTGGCTGCTCTGCTGCCCAAGGAAACTGTTGCTCTGGGAGTTCTCAAAGGCCTGAATGGATGAGTGCCATGTCCAGTGCTATGAGTCTCCTGGTGGTGGATGGACACTGTGTCCCATGTCCAATGGTGGGGACTGTGCCATGCCCTGTGTCCCATGATGCTGGATGGGCCATGCCCAGTGTCCAGTGATTATGGACAGGCACCGTGCCAAGTGTGCTATGATGATGGATGGGTGCCATGTCCAATGTCTAATGATGATGGACAGGTATGTTCAGGGTCAATTGATGGTGGATGGGCGCCATGTCCAGTGTCCAATAATAGTGTACCATGCTCAATGTCTGATGAGAATGTACAAGTGCCTTGCCCAGTGTCCAGTAATGGTGGAGAGGCACCATGCCCATTGTTTAGTGATTATGGTCATTGGACATGCCAAGTGTCCAATGATGGTGGACCATGCCCAGTGTCTGATGAGGGTGTATGGGTGCCATGCCCAATAATGGTGGACAGGCATCATAGCCATTGTTCAGTGATTACAAACAGGTGCTGTGCTAAGTGTCCAGTGATGGTGGATGGTGCAATGCCCAGTGTCCAATGATGGTGGATGGGCACCATGCTCAGTGTCCATTGGTGGTGGATGGGTACAATGCCCATTGTCTAATGAAGGTGTATGGGCACCATGCCCAGTATCCAGCGCATTGTCCAGTGATAATGGGTGGGCCCCATGCCCAGTGTCCAATGATTATGGACAGGCACCATGCCCAGTGTTCAGTGATGGTAGATGGGCACCATGCCCTGTGTCCAATGATTATGGACAGGCACCATGCCCAGTGTCCAATGATTATGGACGGGCACCATGCCCAGTGTCCAATGATTATGGACGGGCACCATGCCCTGTGTCCAATGATTATGGACAGGCACCATGCCAAGTGTTCAGTGATGGTAGACAGGCACCATGCCCTGTGTCCAATGATTATGGACAGGCACCATGCCCAGTGTCTAATGATGGGGAATAATAGAGTTTGGATGTTGTCCCCACCCAAATCTTATGTTGAATTGTAATCCCCAATACCGGAGGCGTGGCCTGGTGGGAGGGGATTGGATCATGGCAGTGGATCCCTCATGGCTTGGTGTTGTCTTCGAGACAGTGAGTGAGTTCTTGCAAAACCTGGTCATTTAAAAATGTGTGGCACCTGCTCTCCACCTCTCTTACTTCGGCTTTTACCATGTGATGTGCCTGGTTCCCATTTGCCTTCAGCCATGATTGGAAGCTTCCTGAGGCCTCTCCAGAAGCAGAAGCTACAATGCTTCCTGTAGAGCCTGTGGAACTCTGAGCCAATTGAAACTCTTTTCTTATAAATTACACAGTCTCAGGTACTTTTTTTTTTTTGAGACAGAATCTCACACTGTTGCCCAGGCTGGAGTGTGGTGGCATGATCTCGGCTCACTGCAAACTCCACCTCCTGGGTTCAAGCGATTCTCGTGCCTCAGCCTCCCGAGTAGCTGGGACTACAGGTGCACGCCACCAAGCCCAGCTAGTTTTTTTTATTTTTAATAGAGACGAGGTTTCACAGTGTTGGCCAGGATGGTCTCTATCTCTTGACCTCGTGATCCGCCCACGTTGGCCTCCCAAAGTGCTGGGATTACAGGCATGAGCCACTGGTGCCTGGCCTCAGGTACTTACTAATAGCAACGCAAGAAAGGTCTGACACAGTGGACAAGTACCATGCCCAGTGTCTGCTGAGGGTGTATGGGCACCCTACCCAATGTCCTCTGATGGTGGGGCATTTGTCCATGGGTCTGTGAAGAGCCAGGAATACCTCGGCCATGTTGGGGACAAGCTCCCCAGCCTGTGGAGTCCCCTCATCCTTTCTGTACCGTGACTGCTCCTCCATCAGAGAATACTTTTCTCCTCACCGCATTCCACCTGTTACCATAGGTGTTTGTCTTTTTGGCCTCCCTGATAAATTTCAGGCTCCTCATGGACTGGGCCCACAGAAGCCCCTAGACTCTGGATCTCCTAGCACTGGTCCTTAGCAGTGTTAATGGATGGATGGTTGCCGGGGTACATGAATGGTTCAACTTTTCTTCATATATTTATCACAAGTTAGAGGGAGGATTCCATTCACACCTCCCAAAAAGTCCAAACTGCTCACCACTTAGACCTGGAAGCCTTTACAGGAGACAAAAACTCCTGGTGAGGAAGGTGGAGCTTCTAGGGAAAGAAAGAAAAAAGATTAGCAACTTTGTATGGGACCTTGTGTTCAGCCATTCTTGCACTGCTATAAAGAAATACCTGAGATTGGGTAATTGATAAGAAAAGAGGTTTAATTGGCTTGTGGTTGTGCAGGCTGTATAGGAGGCATGGCACCGGCATCTGCTCAGCTTCTGGGGAAGCCTCAGGGAATTGTTACTCATGGTGGAAGGTAAAGCAGAAGCAGGCACGTCTCATGGCAAGATTGGGAACAAGAGACAGAGAGCAGGAGGTGCCACACACTTAAACAACCAGATCTCACTCATGACCAAGGGGATGGTGCTAAGCCATTCACGAGGGATCTGCCCCCATGATCCAATCACCTCCCATCAGGCCCCACCTCCAACACTGACGACCACATTTCAATATGAGATTTGGGTGGGGATGCACATTCAAACTCGATCAGACCTTTGCCTTCATGATTTCACCAGGTCTTGCTGTGAGCACACCCACAGGGCCATCTGCTGTCTGCCATCCGTGTCTATTTGATGGCAGTGCCTCATTCGGGCTGCCTGGTGCCATGATGTTTCAGTTGTCCCCTTTTGATGGCCATGCCTGGGAAGCCACAGGAGTAGTTGCTCAGTGTCAGGACTGAGGCTTCTGGTCCAAAACCCAGACCCACTTCTTAAGGCAGTGACCTTGGGTAGGTCACTTAAGCTCTTTCCTGTCTCTGAAATGACTGTCATAATGGAAAGCTCTTCCTACAGTCATTACAGGGACTAAGCAAGTTAATGCAGGAATGCCTTAGAGCATTGCTGCACATCACAGCACCCAGTAAATAGTAGCCATTGATGCCTCCATTTCCCAGAGGAGGAAACCGAGGCTCTAAGAGGTTCGGAGATTTGCCCAAGGCTGCACAGCTAGTGCGCGGCAGAGAGAGGACTTAGAGCTAACTCTGTCTTCACCTATTTATTGATCACAGGCTTGGTCAGACCCCAAGGTCTCCCGCACATTCCCCAGTGGACATCTCCACTGATGTGGCTCTGATGCCACCAGCCCCAGCCCTGGTGTGTATCGAGCGAGCGGTGGTGGTGGGGCCAGTGGCAGCAGGGTAGGGCAGTTGCTTTCACTGGAGTCTTTAGCACACAAGGTGATGGGTCCAGCTGGGTCTTCTGATGCTTAGACATGGAGTTGGGCTGAATTGCCTGGACCTAACATCATTTAAGGATGACTACATTGTTCTGGGATGTTCTCATAAGATCACAGAGACACAGAACAGAGACAGAGGTTTTCTCTTTCTATTTTTCTGTTTCTCCACCTTGATGACATCACTTATTGTAGTGTGTTTGAATAGTGTCCCTGCCAAATCCATGTTTACCCAGAGCCTCAGAATCTGCACTTATTTGAAAATAGGGTTTTTTGGCCGGGTGTGGTGGCTCATGCCTGTAATCCCAGGCACTTTGGGAGGCCGAGGTGAGCGGATCACCTGAGGTCAGGAGTTCAAGACCAACCTGGCCAACATGGTGAAACCCCACCTCTACTAAAAATACAAAAATTAGCCAGGCATGATGGCGGGTGCCTGTAATCCCAGCTACTTGGGAGGCTGAGGCAGGAGAATCACTTGAATCCGGGAAGCAAAGGTTGCAGTGAGCCAAGATCATGCCATTGCACTCCAGCCTGGGCGGCAGAGTAAGACTTCACCTCAAAAAAAAAAAAAAGAAAAGAAAATAGGGTTTTTGTAGATGTCATGAGTGAAGATGAGGTCATCCTGGAGTAGGGTGGGCCCTAAATCAAATGACTGGCGTCTCCATAAGCAGAGGAGAGGATACGCAGAGGGACACCGGGGAAGAGGGTGGCGAGACAGTGGAAGCAGAGGCTGCAGCGAGGCATGGACATCTACAAGCCGAGGCACAGCCGGGATGGCCGGCCACCAGGAGCTGAAGGGACAAGGAAGGAGCCCCCAGAGGAAGTGCTGCTGGCCCACACCTTGATCTCGGACACCTCCAGCCTCCAGAGCTGGGAGAGAAGAGATTCCGTTGTGCAAACACCTGGTCTATGGTGCTTCGTCCCCGCAGATGCGGCAAGCGGGTCCACCCAAGAATAAATTCGAGGTGGGCAGCAGCGGAATCACTTCTCACTGGGGTGGGATGAGGCCAGAGGGAAACGAGGAGGTGGGCTGGGAAGCCCAGTTCCCCAGTGGGGTCTTCTTTTTCCCTTCCTGGGGGTGGCTCCTGCGTGGCTCCTTTTGCCTCCTGTCTGCCCATCCTGGCTTGATCTTATTTCCCCTGGCGGAGCTGCCTTCCCCCTCGTGTCACCTCTGCCCTTTCCGGGTGGGGCCCTTGTTCTCCGCCCCCAGCAACATTCCCATCCCGTGAGCCTCAGGCTTTGCTGCTGGGCTCTGCTGTCCCAAATGCGCGACTCACTCCTGTCCCGTGTGGGCTGTGACCTGGCGGGGGAGTGGGTGGATACAGAGGTGGTTAGGCTTCAGAACGGTTTCCCTCTCCTCTGCGACTGTGCAGCTCTGTCATTCATCAAACCCTGCGATGCCAGTTTCCTATCTCTCAGACAAAGGTTAAGCAAATCAAGTTCTCACAGACTAAAGCTGATCCACTGACAGGACAAATTGCTTAAGGACAATTCATCTCACTGTAGGCAAAATCCATCAATCTAGGGTTAGTCATTGAGTATCTCCTGCCAGAGCAAGGGACTGAGAAGTGAAGGGATGAGGGCGAGCACGAAATACTCAGGCCCTGCCCGCAGTCAAGGACAGGTCCCGGGCTGGGGCTGTAATGGAACAAGAGTGTTTCCTGTTCCTCTCCCTAACCCAGGCCCTAACTCCACGTACCTAACGCCGGGTCGAGCACTGAATAAAGCACCAAGAGATATTGTGCATGGCACACCCCTGTGGGCAGCCTCCCTCCTCTCCTCGGTCAAGCAGGGCCCCCTTGTGTACCCCCATCTAACCCACTGCAGCCCCACACTGCGGCCTAGCCCCTGCCCCTGCCATGCAGTTGCCCCCCGCCCCCAGCCCCCCATGGAGGCCTCTGCCCAGCTCTCAGCCCTGGGGTGAGCTCACCTCCCAGGCCTAGCCAGAGGGAGCGCGGCCCTCCTCACACCCTTATCTCACCTCCCCTCCTCTAGACTGCGAGGGAGCTTTCCGCTGTGTGAACCACCCAGGCCATGGTGCCTCGTCCCTGCAGACACAGCGAGGGAACCACCCAGAGGTGACGTGAGTGGGTGGGTGGCAGCCAGGAGGCTCTTCTCACCCGGCGGATGAGGGCAGAGGAAAACCAAGAGGGAAACCAGGCCACAAGGGGCTCCCTGTGCCTCTGCCCCTCCTGTCCATGGCGATGACCACGGTGGACACCAGCAGGCCCCGGGCGAGGCGGCGGGAGGCAGCAGGCAGGCTGGGCCATCCAGGGAGGGAGCTGGGAGGCCGAGTGGGCAGTGATGGGCTTTACCCTCCCTGAGGGGCTGTCCTCCCACTGAGGAGTCCTCAGCCTCATTATTAAATAACCAGGGTTTGTCTCTGTGGCATGGGTGGCAGGGGCAAAAATCAGTGCCCAGGAATCACGGCTTCCTCCCTCCCTCGCTGCCCAAGCGGGAGATCAGGCTCCTTCCTCACCTCACAGCAGCCAGAGGTGGGGGCCTGGGAGCTGGGAGAGGAGAGACTCATATCATCCCAGGGGCTCTGTGGGAGGAGGTAAAGGTGCCTTGGAGGAGGAAGGGTGACGAGAATCAAGGATGATGCTGGGCTTGGGGAGGAGCGTGGGGAAGAAGAGTGTCCTCCCAGGGCTGTGGGAAGGCAGGGGAGAAAGGGCACATGAGAGGCAGCGCCACCCTGGCGTTCCCTGGAGAGACCCTCACAGAGGCACTGGTCTGTTGGTTGCTATGAAGAGGGTCCCTTTTGATTGACATGCGGAGGGCGCTGCATGAACTTGGAGCCGAGGCAGTGGGGTTTTCACAGCTTGGAAAAGCCCAGACTTGCTATTTGTTATGGGTTGAGTTGTGTCCCCTGAAAACCAGGGTTCTGGAGCCCGAAACCCTGGTACCTGCGAATGCAACCTTATTTGGAAATTGGGTCTTTTGCAAACATGATGAAGTCATAGGGGTCATGAGGGTAGGCCCGAGTCCAACATGATGCTGTCCTTATGGGGAGGCGAGAACCCTGTGTGAAGACTCCCACGGGAGAAGGCCTGAGATGGAGGCAGAGATAGACACGGTACATCTAAAGCCAAGGAGCCCTGAGACTCACGGCACCCCCGGGAGCTAGGGAGGGGCCGTGGAGGACTCTCCAAGTCTCAGGGAGGTGGCCCTGCTGACATCCTGACTTCAGACTTTCCAGCCTCCAGAACCGGGGGATGATAATCCTTGTTTTTTTAAGCCCCCCAGTCTGTGGTTCGTTGTTACGGCAGCCCCAGGAAGCTAATTCAGCACTGTAAGTTGAGTTGCAAGCAGAGTCCTTCAGGAGAATGCGAGGAACTGCGTGGTCCAGCTTGGGCCGAGGGCAGTGAGCAGTACCTTGCCAGGAAAGGAGACCATGGCTCACCAGGCCAGGCAGCCCTCTCTCCTCTCTGGCCCCAACGGGCACAGCAAACTGAGGCTCCAGACAGGAGGCTAAGCACAGGCTGTCTCTGCCCTGTGCCCACATCTGTCTGTAAGCTGAGGGCATTTTATTGGCACATACTTCAAAAGCATTAAAAAACATCCCACATGGTAATGTTATATACAAGCAAGGTAATTCTATGTGTTTGAAGAATGGATGTAGCATAAATTGGGTCTTTTGGCCAAAATGAGAAATAACAGATGCAAAGATATTGTTATTTAACAAATGCACAGTTTTGCTCAGCTTTTGGTTAAGAGTCTTGTTTGCTTTTGATGAAGAGTCAAGGACTGAAATAATGTAAAAAAGTTAAGAATATTTATTTAAACAGGAATTTTCATCTAAAGTCCAAGCACAAATAGCCCCCGCAACACCACGTTCCGGCGCCGAGCACAGTATGATAACTGTGCTCAAGGTTACCTTCCATTTCAAGTTGTAAGCACTTTTCCAGAAATATCTACAACCGGAGTTAGAACCATGATGGCACAGTCATGTTGTTAGTTTCATGATGAAGAACATGAAATAGTTTAGAGAAAAAGACAGATACATTTAATGGTTCCAAATTGCAGATCCACCATGGTGGATCAAAAGCTTACTGGGACATTTTCCTTTAAGGGCAAGGGAATTCAAGATACGGTGGTGCCATTTCAACAAATCATTGCCATAAATGTGATTTGCGGGAGGCCACCAGGCTGGTGGACATGGGTTGTTCCACCAGGCTAGAACCCAATTGCTTTTGTGTGTTGTGTGTGTATGTCTTATGTATGTTTCTGTGCTGTGCTGTGGTGTGTGTGTGTGTGTGTGTGTGCACAATCTCAATGCAGGTAGGTTATCCAGGCACACGGCACACCTGGTAGAGCACCTTTAGGAAGTTGAGCCAAGAATTATTTCCATAAACCATGTCAGAATTTTCGCTGAACACTTGCCCTTCCTCCTTATGAAAATGTCATTTAATTTACTCATTGTTAGACAAAAAGGCAGATGCTTAAGATTTTTCATCATCACAAAAGAAGTGTTATCTATGGCAAATGAGTCAGTAAACACATCCTAACAGCAATATGCTGCAAAATGTGTCAATTTGAGGCCAAACATGTTCCTTTATTAGAATTGTTCTCCATCCTGAAGCTCCTATTACAGCCTCATTTGGGTGGAAGGAGGAATTTCAGGGAGCAATGCAGTTCAGCAGAAATTGTTGACATGTCATCTCCCTTCACCAAAAGTCAACATTTGATGGAAAGTTACACATAATAAAATAATTCCCAAATTTGGTTTCCAGAGCAGGGTTCTTCACCTGGCTGCCCCTTGGTCTCACCTGGGGAATCATGACAACATTCTGATGTTCAGGCTGCACCCTATACCACCTATGTCAGAATCACGGGCTGTGGAGACCAGTGTATTTTTTTTAAGCTTCCAGATGTTTCTAATGTGCAGGCAAACCTGAGACCCAGGGCTCTACTTTGCTACGTGAACTGTGGTTCTTGGATGAGTGTTACCAGTGCCACCTGGGAGCTTGTTAGCACCGCAGACTCTCAGGGGCGCTCCAAACCTGCTGAATTTTAACAGGATTCCTTGGGACTGCTGTGTACATTAAAGGTTGAGAAGCTTAGGCATGGAGGCATTGCTCTGCCCCTGTGTGGCACTTGGGAGGCCACATGTGTGGAATCAATTCCCTATGGCCAGGACAGTCTCAAATAGAGGGGAAGAAAGCCTCTGTATCGCGGGCCCTGGTTGCTGACAACTCTCTTTCTAATTTGTGGGTCTTTAGGCTGAGCACCCACATACTCCTGGGGAAACATGTTTTCTTGGGCCTCACAGGCATGGAGAGCTTTAGGGGAACCCTGCACACACATGTATTCTTTCTTAAAATTGGTCTACCTGAGAACATCTCTCTTCTGCCACATCTCCTCTCCTTTCACTTTTGAGCCCCTGCACCATTCACAAGGCAGCCACCACTCACACCCATCCCACTTCTCCCTACGGTGCTTTGCTCTAGAGTTTGAAATACCTGCTATTTTTGCAAAAAGCAACACAGGGAGGATAACCCAAAATGAATGAAATTATTTTTGTGTAAAGATAGATGGGAATGGGGTGAAAGGGATGGGGAATATATCTTGTTTGTAGTTTTGAATTTTGGAATTGTGGTTACTGATTCATATGCTTACGAAAATAAAGTGAAGTAATTAAAGATAGGGAGAAATACTCTAAACTGAATACAGCCAGAAACAAATAAAACTTACTGTATTTCAGGTGAATAACATAACCACAGTGATGGAAAAAAACTAATCTAAGCAACTTCTGAACACAGTAGTTTACTATATATCTTCAGTTTGATGGGGAAAAAAGAGAAAACTGCAAGCAAACCTTGAAATCTCAGCAGGTTTATGTTTTGCCGTACAGTGTAGTGATTCTGAAACTCTTTTGGGTATGTTGTAGAATTGAGAAAAATGAGCAACCATATTGATGGTATTAGAAGCCAGCATTCTCAGTGTTGAAGAGAGAGAACTACAAGATGGGAAAAGGCAAGGAAGGATCCATGGGTATCATTATGAACTTTTAGAATAAGAGTCAGAAGTGGCATTTTCCAATGGAAGGACCTAGAAACACTGGCAGCCCAGCAGCAATGAGCACATTTTGCATGCAGATCTTGATTTCTAAACACCATTCTATAGTGAAAGGAACTGTGGCATTTTGGAGAAATGGCTGATTCTAGAGAAAAGACGGGCCAAGTACAAGATAAACCTGGAATGTCTTGGTCTATAAAGTAGGAAATGCTCAAAAAATGAAAGGGATGTGTCAGAATGGCATAGAAGTCAGCTTGGAGACGTTTTCTACTGGCCAAAGCTGGGGCCATTAAGCACATAAAAATGAATGCTAACAGTAATAGAGTATAAACCATTAAACAAAACAAGAATTAATGATCCACCTTAAAAAGAAAGAAAGAGAGGGAAGAAGGAAAGAAGGAAGGAAGTGAGGGAGGGAGAGAAGAAGGAAGGTAAAGGAGGAGGGAAAGAGGGAACATTACTTAAAGTAGAATGCCAATTAATAAATTTGGAAGGACTGACGGAGTTAGAAAATCAACATTTTGCAAACACCACGTTAATATTTAACTTGAGCAAGAATCATCAATACATACTAAAACTATTCTGCAAAGAGTAATGAGAAGCAACATATTTACACGGTGTTAACTTAAAATCACACACTTTATAAGTTTAGAAAGGAGAGCTATATTTCTTAAGAAGAGAATTGCAACCTACAAGCAGGAAGCACGGTCTCAGGCTAAAAGAATGAAAGCAAGCACTTCTAGGGAGGGAGGGGTGAGGTAGGCTGGCCGAGTATACATATTCAACAAGATATAGAGGGGGTTATGAATATTCATGAAGGGGAGTTCTGTGTGTGTATGACGAGCAAACATGTATGTTCCATGTATCACATGTTCACCTGTATGTCAAAAGTTGAGGCAGAGACTTAATGGCATTGAGTGTGCAGCCTCTGTAAACCAGCCAGAACCAGGCCATGGTCAGTGATCTCTGATCAGGAGAAAGTTACTGAAATCAGTCTCTTGTCCAATCAAAGCTGTAGCTATAGCTGGTGGAGTTGGAAGTCAGTCAGTCAGAGTCTGGTGGTGGGTGGGCTGCAGTTGCTTCAACATTGCTTAACTCAAGGCCAGTGCTTGATTAGCTGCTAGAGAAAAAGGAATAAAAAAATAAACAAACCTTGTGGCAAGTGGAACATAGACTTATTCTTTAAGTGTAGGGGTGGGTGACTTAACCTTTGCCAGGCATGGCCTCAGGTCTAGTTTATAATTCGATATCTTATTGTTACAAAGAGTTCATTCGATCAGTCTTACGATCTCTATTTTAACATTAATGCTGGTCAGTTCTTGTGTCTGAACTGAAAAAAGGAGGGGGTATAATGAGGCGTGTCCAATCCCCCACCTGATCATGGCTGGGAACTCAGTTTTTGAGGTTTCTCTGGGGTTCCATTGGCCAAAAGGGAGTCCGTTCAGTCAGTTGGGGGGTTTAGGATGTTATTTTTGGTTTACTGAAGGGGGCCTGCCCCTCCACACCTGTGGGTATTTCTCGCAAGGTGGAGACGAGGGACTGAAAAAAGAAATAAGACACAGAGACAAAGTATAGAGGAAGAAAAGTGGGCCCAGGGGACCGGCGCTCAGCAAGTGAGGACCTGCATAAGCACTGGTCTCTGAGTTCCTCAGTATTTATTGATCACTATCTCTACTATTTCGATGAGGGGACGTGGCAGGACTATACGGTAATGGTGTGGAGAGGGTCAGCAGGAAAACATGTGAACAAAGGAGTCTGTGTCATAAATAAGTTTAAGGAAAGGTGCTGTGTCTGGATGTGCACATGGGCCAGATTTATGTTTGACTTTACACAAACATCTCAGTGCAGTAAAGAGCAGTATCGCCGCCAGCATGTCTCACCTCCAGCCATAAGGCGGTTTTCTCCTATCTCAGTAAATAGAATGTATGATTGGGTTTTACACTGAGACATTCCATTCCCAGGGGTAAGTAGGAGACAGATGCCTTCCTCTTATCTTAACTGCAAAGAGGCCTTCCTATTTCACTAATCCTCCTCAGCACAGACCCTTTATGGGTGTCGGGCTGTGGGACGGTAAGATCTTTCCCTTCCCACAAGGCCTGTCTCAGTTGGGGGAAAACTTGGACAATACCTAGGCTTTCTTGGGCAGAGGTCCCTGCGACCTTCTGCAGTGCATTGTGTCCCTGGGTACTCCAGAAAGGAGAATGGCAATGACTTTTACCACGCATACTGCCTGCAAACACATTCTTTACCAAGGCACATCCTGCACAGCCCTAAATCCATTAAACCTGAGTCAATACAGCACATGTTTCTGCGAGCACAGAGTCGGGGCTAGGGTCACAGATTAACAGCATCTCAAGGCAGAAGAATTTCTCTTAGTACAGATCAAAATGGAGTTTCTTATGCCTTCCTTTTTCTACATAGACTCAGTAACAGTCTGCTCTCTCTTTCTTTCCCCCACAGTTTACAAGAGTTTCAAAGTTACCCCTTCCACAGACACAAATTGTTCATTAGTTATAAATAGAACAACAGTAACTTTACAGTGGAAAAAGCTGGCAGACATCATTTTAGCCACATAATCAAAGTTAACGTCAACAGTAAGGAGCAAATCAACACCACGTGTCTTCTGACAACGATGCGCTGATGGGAGCCCAACATCATTTACACCATAAATCAAATGTTTATCCATTGGCGATTCCAGCCAAAAATAGATAACCTGATCCAATCATGAGGGAACTTCAGACAAACCCAAACTGAAGGACATTCTACAAAATAACTGGTCTGTACTCATAACAAAGAATCAATGTCATGAGGGACCATGAAAGGCTGAGGATGTCCCACAGGTTGAAAATGATGAAAACAAACAAAAAACAGCCAGCAACCAACTACAGTGCACAACCTTAGATTGGAGCCTTCTCAAAATTGCTGTAACTAACATTATTGGAACAAGTGGTGAAATTTGAATATGGGCTATATGTTAGGTATTCATTTTATGTCAATGTTAAATTTTCCGACATTGATATTTATACCAGGAAATGTAAAAGAAGGCCCAAATTTAGGGATAAATTATGCCTGACGCTCACTCTCCAATGATTCAGAAGATAGTACGGATAGATGAACAGATGATAGACAGATGGTAGATAGATCAATAGATGGATGGATAGATAGAAAATATGAAATAAGAAACTCCTGGACACGAACGATACAGACCAAGTTCATCACTCCTGTGAGGGAGCACCTTGAACTCCCATAAGAAAAACTGAATGTGCAGGAACCGTATCTCATTCAGTTCACAAACCATGATGGGTTCTGTGTTCACCCTGGCTAACTATCTACTTCTACCTCTTCTCCTCTCCTCTCCTCCCCTCCCCGCCCTGCCCCTCCCCTTTCCTCCCCTCCCCTCTTTCATCTCGAAATTAGAATTCAGAAGTAAAAAGGTTGACACAGAAATATGTAATAGTAATGTGTTTATTTGAATTAGAAAAACAAGGTTAGACTTTTTCTGATTAGTGTCTGGGTTTTGGCACCCTCACTTGACGGTGTTGGCTGGCCTTGCCAATTAGGTCATATGGCAGATATTTTGCATGAACTAAGTGAGTCAAATCTGAATTCCAATATTTTGACAAAAATACAATTTAAAGCATGTATAGAATGCATAATAACCCAAAAAATAAATTCACTGAATTATGTAAATATATATACAACTTAAAATTGTGTATGGAGAACTGTTTTTCAAAATTATTTCAGAGATACATGAGCAAAATGGCTGGCACACAGATTGAAGAAGGATAAGGGAATGAATATTATTTCTTCTTTACTTTTTACTTTTGGTATAATTTCAGAATTAAAGAATAATTGCAGCTATGTATTTCTTCCCCTACTCTTCACCCAGACTCCACCCAGGTTGAGATTGTACCGTATTCTATCTCTTCCACCCTCTCTTTCCAGCACATGATTTTGTCCATCTTCTTGATTATAGTCATCTCAGTGGGTGTGACATTGTCTGTCATGGGGGTTTTGATTTGCACTTCCCTCATGGCTAATGACGTAGCTCATCTTTCTTGTATTTGCTGACAATTTGTATATATTGCTTGCACAAACAAAAATTTTGGATTAAAATCCTTTGCCCAGTTTTTAATTGTGCTGTTTATCATTTTATTGTTGAGCTGTAATAATTCATTAAAAATTCTGCAAACTAGACCATTGTCAGATATCTGTTTTTTGAATATTTTATCCCCTTCTGTGGGTTATATTTTCACTTTCCTGCCAGTATACTTTGAAGCACAAAAATTTTTAATTTTGATGAAGTCCAACATGTCTATTTTTTTGTTGCTGTTGGTTGTGAGTGCTTGTGGTGTCATAATGAAGAAACCATTGGCTAACTCAAGATTGCAAAGATTTACACCTATGTCTTTTTTCTAAGAATTTACAGATTAGCCCTTTAATCTATTTTGGGTTAATGTTTGCCTGTGGGGTGAGTAGGGGTCATGTTCCTTATTTTGCATATAAATATCCAGTTGTCTCAGCACCATTTGTTGAAAGGACGATTCTTTCCTCCATCGAATTATCTTGAAATCCTGGTCAAAAATCAATTCCCCATAAGTGTATTGTTTTATTTCTGGACTCTTCATCCTTTTCCATTGATCTGTATTTCAATCCCTAGGCCAGCACAACACAGTCTTGGAAAAGGTAGCTTTGTGGTAAGTTTTGAAATCAGAAAGTGTATGTTCAACTTTGTTCTTCTAGTTCAAATAATTTTGACTATTCTGGTTAAATTTATTCCGAAATAATTTATGCTATTTGATAATACTGTGAATGGAATTGTTTTCTTAATTTCATTTTCTAGTGTATAAAATAAATTGATTTTTTTCCTGATCTTGTATTCTGCAATCTCTCCAAACTTGTTTATTACTTCTCATAAGATATTTGAAGATTCATTAGGATTTTTTACATAAAAAATCTTGTCATCTGCATATAGAGATAGCTTTTCTCTTTCCTTCCAATTTGAATACTGCTTATTTCTTTTTCTTGCCTAATTGCCTTAGCTAGAAACTTCAGCAAATTGCTGATTAGAAGTGGCAAAAGTGAACATCCTTTTCTTGTTCCTGATCTTAGGGGAAAACTTTTCAGTCTTTCACCATTAAGTACAATGTTAACTGTGGGTTGTTTTGGTTTTGTTTGTTTGGTTTTTTTTTTTTTTGGTTTTTTGTTTGTTTGTTTGTTTCGCTGATCCCTTTCAGGTTGAGGAATTTCCCTTCTTAATCGGTTTTCTAGGATTGCCATAACAACGTGTCACTAAATGGGTAACTTAAAACAACTGATACTCATTCTCTCATAGTTCTGGAGGCTCAAAGTTCACAATCAAGATGTTTGCAGGGCCATCTTCCCTCTGCAGCTTCTAGGGGAGGATCCTTCCTGCCTCTTCCAGCTTCTGGTAGCCCCAGGTGCCCCTTGGCTTGTGGCAGCATCCCCACAGTCTTTGCCTCTGTCTTTTCATGACCATCTTCCCTGTGTGTCTCTGTGTTCACATGGCATTCTCCTCTTTTTACAAGGACATCAGTCCTATTGGGCTAGGGGCCCACCCTATACTAGTATGACCCTATCTTAACTAATTACATCTGCAATGACCCTACTTCAAGTTAGGTCACATTCTGAAGTATCAAGAGTTAGGACTCCAGCATGTCTTTTTGGGAGACACAATTCTACCTGTAACAGGTCACCCTCTACCTCCCCCATATTCATGTCTTTCCCACAAGCAAAATACATTCCCCATCTCAATATTGACCAAAGTTTTAACCATTCCCACAGCAACTCTAAGGCCAAAATCTCGTCTAAGTAGCACAACTCAAAGTCTCAAGTCCCATCATCTAAATCACATAATCAGAGACTTGGGGCATGGTTTATCCTGCGGCAAAATTCCCCTCCATCTGTGAATCTGTGAAACCACATAAGCTATCTGCTTCCAAATGACAATAGCATGACTAGCATACGATTGACATTCCCATTTCAAAAGGGAGAAACTGGAAGGAAAAGAAGGATCACAGGTCCCAAGCAAGTCCAAAATCTAGCAGGAAAATTGTATTTGATTTCAATAATTCTCTGTGGCCTGATGCTCTGTCTGAGCTTTGCAAAGCACCTTTGGACATCTAATTCCTCAGCTTCTCCTCTTACACTTGTTGGTGAGCTTACTGTCTGCCCAGCTGGCTGACAGCTGCAAAGTTAAACAATTATCTCTAATTCTTTCAACAAACTCTGAAACTGGTCAAATAAAGACCACGCTGCAAGTGAGGACTTCCAGGCAGCCACTCAACAGGTCAGATGACGACAATTTTGTGGGAATGAGGCTTTGTATGAGCACAGATCTCATCCTGTCCCTTTGCTGATGGCCAGGCTGATGGGGGCCTCTGGGTTCCAATGCTGCAGCAGAACTGGGGAGTGGGAGATGGGAACAGGAAATGTTACAACACGCCAAGATCACTGCTCTTCCTGAAACTCAGCAGTTTTTCTTGATACCCCCCTCAATTGCTGCAATCATTTAGTTAACTTCCAGAGTTCTGAAAAAGTTGATTCTAACCATTTTTGCCAGTTATCTATTTTCATGAAAGAGAATTTTCAGGTGTTCTTACTCCACCATGTTCGCTGATGTCATCCCTCACCTTTATTCATTTTAAAAGTTATTTAAAAGTTATTCATTTTAAAAGTTATTCATTTAAAAGTTATGGTAAAAAATACAAAACATGAAATTTACCGTTTGATCTATTTTTCAGTGTAAAGTTCTGTGGCATTAAGGACTTAACATTGTTGTGCAACCTTCACTACCATCCTTCTCCAGAACTGTTTCATCTTCCCCAACTGAAATCTGTTCCCATTAGACACTCACCCCCAAATACCTCCCCAGCGGTTGTGACCTATTCTACTTTCTGTCTCCATGTCCCAGTGGTCAGCTCTGGAGATGATCTGAAAGGTGCTGAGAGAGCTAATGTGGACCATATGGGATCCCAGAACTTTTCACAAAGGGCCTGTGGGACACAGATGTCCCTGTTGGCTTCTCTTGGATGCACCTTGGTGGACACATCCAACAGGCATGGTGGGGCGGGGTGGGAGCTGGGCCCAGTGTCATGAGCAAGGTGCATGTGGGCCTGCCAGTTCCACTGTCCAGGCTCCACCTCATAGAAACCTGAGGGCTCACGGCTTCCTCTACTAGGTGATTAGTAAATATATTTCCCAGACACCGTTTATGCCTTTACTGAAGAAACAGTATCTCTTCCACAAGCAGCATTCCATCCTCTCCTGAGGAAAGAGTGGGCCCAGATGTGTTGCACTGGGCTCTTTGCTGATGTGTCTGGAGACCTGGCCACATCACAGAAGAGTGGCATCAGCTTTGCTCTGCTGTCACATTTTCATGGATTATAACACATATCCAGTAAAATGCATAAATTACTAGTGTATGACTTGAAGAATGACTGCAAAGGGAACAAACTTGGAAAACCGTTATCCTGGTCCAGAAATCAACAACAGCCCAGAAGCACTCTGTGCTCTCCCAGCACTAAGTACCCTACCCCTCTGAGGGGCGACTTTTCTAACACTACCGTTTAGTTTTGCCCGGTGATATGGTTTGGTTGTGTCTCCACCCAAATCTCACCTTGAATTGTAGTTCCCATAATTCCCACATGTTGTAGGAGGGACCCAGTGAGAGGTAATTGAATCATGGGGGCGGTTACCCCCATACTTCTGTTCCCATTACAGTGAGTGAGTTCTCACGAGATCTGATGGTTTTATAAGGGGCTTTTCCCCCTTTTGCTTAGCACTTCTCCTTCCTATCGCCATATGAAGGACGTGTTTGCTTCCCCTTCCACCATGATTGTAAGTTTCCTGAGGCCTCCCCAGCCATGCTGAACTGTGAGTCGATTAAACCTCTTTCCTTTACAAATTGCCCAGCCTCAGGCAGTCCTTTATTGTGGCAGGAGAACAGACTAATACACCTGGTTTTGAACTTTATATGAATAGATCTTTTTGTATCTGCCTTTTTTCGGTTAGTATGTCAGTGCAGTTCCCCATATTCTCGCATGTTGCTACAGCTCATGTGTTTTCATTGCTGTATAGTCTTCCATTGTACCACTATACCACTATACAGTTATTTACTCATTCTATTAGTGATGGAGACTCATATTGTTTTCAGTGTTTCTGTATTATGAATAATGTTGCTGTGAACATATAACTCACAAAGAGTTCATATCTAGAACAGCTAAAGAACTCCCATAAATCAACAAAAACAGGACAGAAAACTCAATAGAAAAGTAGGCATGAGACTTGAGCACTCACTTACCAATAATGACATCGAAATGGCCGATAAATCTGTGAGAAAACAAGCCTTCACTTCAGTAGTAGTCGGGGAAATGAGTAGCCCGAGAGGCATCCTCAAAGCCACCGGAAGGACGGAAATTGAAAAGATGGGCAAGTAGGTGGGGTGGCAGGAATTCTCATACCTGCTGATGATACTACGTTGGTCCTTGTCACACTTCATGACATGCATTCTAAGGTTGAACTGGTAGATGCTCTACGACACAGCAATGGCCCTCAGAAGATTATACCTGGTAGACATGTGTGCATATGGCTCCAGGGCATAGAGAAGGTTTCCATCTGCTCTCAGGAGCTGCTCTATTTCCTAGGAAATGGTATTGGTTCTGATTAAATTTTTATTGAGTTTCTCTTCACAGATAAAGAAAGAACATTGATGTTTTAAGGCAATGCCCCTCAACCCATCACAGATCAACTAAATCAAACCTGTAGGGGTGGAGCCTTTTTTGGTGGAGGGTGGGGGTTGCTGTGGTCTTAGTGGTCCACCAGGGTTGAGAACCTCTTGTTGCTTGAAGGAACAAATCCAAGGTGATAGAACAAGTGATTCGTATGAGGGAACTCCAGGAGAAAAAGGAGGTGAGAACTAAAAGTGTAAATATATAGTATAGACTTTTAAGGACATAAGAGGGCTCAGAGAATTTCTAGAATGTAACACACAAATAGAAGAAGTAAACATTAAAATGGCCATTTTCAAAAGTAAATTGAGTGATCTAGAAAATTAAATGGAGGAATCATCTCACAATATAGATTAAAAATATAGGTGAGTTGGAATTATAAATAAGACTAGAACAAGAGACTTAGTGCCCGAGTAACAGGGATTCTAGAAGGATGGAACAGAACAGATGCAGGAGAGAAAGAGGCACAGAAATGGAGAGAAAAAATCTTCCTGAAACAGAACAAAGGTGAGTTTCAGAACAATCTTACTGACTGGTAGGAAGGCCCTAAAAAGTCACTTGTCAAGACACATCCTGATGAATGTTTGAACTCCAGGAGAAAACATCACAGGCTCCCAGATAAATTTACGTTATTCACAGCGGAGCGAGAATCAGGTTGGCACTGACTTTCTTATCTGCAGAAGGCAGTGGATAATACTGACAGATTTTTTAGATGAAAAGCACTGTAATCCTAGAATCAATCCAGTATTATTTATATGTGAGAGACAAAGAAAGGCATTTCTGAACACTCAAAGAAATTATTCAATAAAGTACTTCAGGAAAATCAAAGACCGAGGATGTTGCAATGTGTAGGAGAGAGTGGGGAATAACAAATCCAGTTAAACATGAGCCTGAACCTAATGGATATTTACTGTGTGATCATGAACTACAACAGAGGTTAACAAAGGATTCCTAAAATAGAAGAATTGTACGATAAGAAAAATAATAAGGAAAGTGAAATTAAAATTCAAAATTATTTCAAACAAACCTGGGAGTTTGGTGCTGAAGGAATGACAAGTCAAAGCTGGCTACGGAGCTTATCTCCAGTGGAAGGCAGGAGGCAGGAGGCAGAAGTATTATTTATTTTGGTGCATTGACATTGAGGTAGAGGTATGATATGACTCTCAGAAATAGAAAGGTAATCACTCTTGGTCCAGAGACATTATATTAATAAAACATCAACTACGAATATCAAAACCTAAATTAAAATTCTTTTGAATAATTTGATAAATATCAGGAAAGAGAAAAAAGACTAAAATTGAAGTATATAATGAGTTGGTAACAGTACATCTGAAGTGAGTAAATTCCTTTATAAGAAGACAAAAACTCAGATTATTGAAAACAAAACACTGAGCTATATTATTTTTATGAGGCAGCCTAAAAATATTATAGAACTAAAAAGAGGAACATGCACATGTGAAATAACAGAACAGCAGGCAAAGTGGAATTTAAGGCCAAAGGGAAAGTTCCCAGGAAGCAGACAGCATCCTTGAATTCGGACGGTCTGAGGAGGGTTTTCAAGGGTGGGGCAGTGTTGAGGATCCCGCAGATGACACTCTGTAGTGGCAATTGTGGGACTGTCTTCCACCAAGACTTGACAGGGTGGGGAGGGGAGTGGCTACCAGGATCAGAGGGAAGAGTCGGTGGGAAGGACCCTGAAGCCGTTGGGGAAACATTGGCACCAACCTGAGCTGAGCCCTTGGGAAAGGAGTGGCCTCTCTGCAATCTGTGGGCCAAGGCGCAAAGCCCCCCAGGGTGCAGGTCAGCCTCTTCAGACAGACAGCAGGGGCAGGGATCCGGAGGGACCAATGTGACATCTACAGGCATCACTAGGGAAGGGATGTTTTGCAAAGTTAAAAAGAATAATCAACTAAAAAGATAAACCACCAAGAACCTTTATGCACCAAACCACATACACAAGGCAAAAACACCAAAAATGCAAAGAGAACTTGTTAAAATACAATCTCAGTGGGAAGCTTTAACATCCCTCCCTCAGCATCTGACTAATCAGGAAAGAATGCACAAATACTCAGGGTTTAAATAGGATGGTGTGTGTATGTGTGTGTGTGTGCACGTGCATGTGCACACATGTGGGGAGGGGTACATTCTTTTCTTATAATAGACATTTTCCAAAATTTCAAGTTCTTAATATCAAAGACGTTTTTCATAAAAATTAACAGTTCTTCTTAAATTAATATAGAGATATGATGCAGGTTTTTTTTGAGGCAGGGTCTTGCTCTGTCGCTCAGGCTGGAGTGCAGTGGCACAATCACAGCTCACTGCAGCCTTGACCTCCCAGGCTCAAGCCATCCTCCAGCCTCAGCCTCCCAAGTAGCTGGGACTACAGGTACACATCACAATGCCTAGCTACTTTTTAAAAATCATTTGTAGAGATGGGGATCTCCCTATGTTGCCCAGGCTGGTCTCAAACTCCTGGGCTTAAGCGATCCTCCTGCCTCGGCCTCCCAAAGTGCTGGGATCAGTTCTAGTTAGAAGCTCTAAGGAGAGCTTTTGGGTAGCATGATCACTTAGTTCCAATGTTCAGCAGGAAAAATAAATGTATAAGAATACCAAGAGCATTGTAGACAAAAAAAGAGTAGGAAGCTGGCACGAACATAGTCAAATGCCCAGAGGAACAAAGCGGAACCCAGTGGCCTGCCCAAGCGCACACAGAATTCAGTACATGGTTAAAGGTGGTGTTTCAAGAGTGTGAAGAAGCCATTCAATAAATATTTTGGGGGCAGTGCCTATATATGTAGAAGAAAATAAAAGTGAATGCTTCCTTCATACCACATGCAAAAATAAATTCTAAATGGATTAAGAACTTGATATGGCCAGGTGCTGTGGCTCATGCCTGTAATCCCAGCCCTTTGGGAGGCTGAGGCGGGTGGATCACGAGGTCAGGAGTTCGAGACCAGCCTGGCCAATATGGTGAAACCCCATCTCTACTAAAAATACAAAAATTAGTTGGGTGTGGTGGTGCACGCCTGTAATCCCAGCTACTCGGGAGGCTGAGGCAGGAGAATCACTGGAAACCAGAAGGCGGAGGTTGCAGTGAGCAGAGATCATGCCACTGCACTCTAGCTTGGGTGAAAGAGTGAAACTCTGTCTCAAAAAAAAAAAAAAAAAAAGACCTTGATATAAAACAAAGTCACAAATGAATAAAGAATATGTAGCAGCATTTTTTTGAAATTTTGTGGTCAGGAAAGCAATTTTATATAGGAAATTAAATTCAGAAACCATAAAGAAGATGGGGACAGATTTGACTACTTGAAGACAAAAATGTACAGTTTAAGGACACTAGAACAAAGTTAAAAGCAAGGGACAGAAAGGTGAGAATACATGCCACATGTAAGCCATGATTGGTAGCTGTATCAGTCTACAAAGAACTGCCTGGGACTGGGTGATTTATGAAGGAAAGAGGTTTAATTGACTCACAGTTAAGCATGGCTGGGGAGGCCTCAGGAAACTTGCAATCATGGCAGAAGGGGAAGGGAAGGCAAGGCCCCTTCTTCACAGGGCGGGAGGAAGGAGAAGTGCCGAGCAAAGGGGGAAGAGCTCCTTATACAACCATCGGATCTCGTTGAGAGCTCACTCACTATCACAACAACAGCATGGGGAACCGCCCCCATGATTCAGTCACCTCCACCTGGTCTTTCCCTCGACATGAGGGGATTATGAGGATTACAATTCAAGATGAGATTTGGGTGGGGACACAAAGCCTAACCATATCAGTAGCTTAGGAAAGCAACCATAGATCAATAGAGACAGTCTGGCATAAAGCTAGACAGACGATACAAGCAAGTCACAGAAAAATAATTCAGATGGCCAATAAGCTTATAAAAATACTGCCAGTGAAGCTTCCCTGTACTGAGGCTGGCTTAAAATTCTGTTCAAGACCTTGTTTCAGTTCTGTTGAAAATATTTTGCTCCATAAGAAGTATTAAAGTTTTAAGAAACTGATTCTGGAAAGTCTGTATTTGAGGCAGTTACCTGATCTGTTGCCTGATCTTTTAATTTTGATCAAGTCTGACAGGTACAAGTGACAATTCTTTTTTTCTTAATTTGCAAATTTTTATTCATTATGTAGAGTGATCAATCAAGTTGTCTCATCATGTTAAGGGCACTCTCCTGATTTTGGCAGAAACGCATTCTTATCACATGTCATAAGTTAAATAAAGTTTAAAAAATGTTTCTATTCTTTAAGCACAGAAATTAAAAGCTGGACGGGGGAGCAGAGCGTGCGACTTACTGTAGGACAGCATGTATCACATCAGGAAAGCTGTTGGTTGGACATCAATTGCATTTTAATTTCACCTTTAGTGTGTTTCTAATTTCTTTTCCATGAGCTGCCTCTTTCAAGGTTAAATGAGTTGTTCCCTTGGCAGTTTCAAAAATAGCCACTAATACTTTAAAGATCACCACTCCAGCCTTAAAAATCCTCACACATTCCATGGGCCAATTTAATTAGCGTTGGTTTCCAGGATTGAGATCTGAGGCAACTTGAATAAAATGATTAAATTAAGGATGGACCAGATCATGGTGGGCATTTTGGGTAAATCAGAGAAACCGCAGTTTCCCTGAGGCTTTCTGGGCAGCATCCTTGATCATGAAAGTGACACCTCTGCTCATAGTTCTTGTCCTTGACTCTGTCCTCCTGGAACAAAATTACTCTTGGCTCCCATCTGGTCCTGGACTTCCTATGATACACTAATTTTTCTGTCATCTTGTTTCCCCCCATCTCTGCCAGTTTTTAGAGTCTTTTAAAAGAGATTTATTTTATGACTCGGATATATATATTATATATATATGTATAAAATATATTATATGTATAAAATATATATATACATATGACAGGTGAACCCTTATGTGTTTGGGGAGGTATGAGGAGCTCTCAGTCTCTTTTTAAGACTTAAATATTTGCAATATGCACATTACCTGGATCACTTAATTTCCAACAACAAACACCAACCAGGTGCATGGCAGGATATTCGTGCCACAGGTCTCTGAGAAAGGAAAAATTTGTTGTCACCTTTTTAGAGAGCCTATGAGAACAAAAGTAGCCCTAGCTGATCACAGCCTTCTACAGTTTCCACCCAGATTGCCTCCCCCCTCCTCTGTTCCCAATCCCACCTCCTGACACAAACATTTAAAAAAAAAATGAGTGTGCCAGAATTTAAACGTCATCTTCTTCTGGAGATTAAGTCAGTTTGTGTGTCAAAGGGCTTGGAAATATTCCTACATTATAATGCAATCATTTTACTTCTGGGGTTCTATCTTAAGGAGCTAATACCAAATATGGAAAAAGCCACACGTTCAAAGATATGAATTGTTTCATTGTTCATGCACTAAGATAGGATCATCTGCCCTCGCTTGCCTTTGAGGCAGAACACGTATCCACCCCTCTACAAGGGATCTGGGCCATTCCAAAGAGTATATTACAATGGGGTCTTTTGTAAAAGAGAGAAAACAACAGAGACTGTACTAGCAAAACAACACACCGCAGATGACAATAAGATTCACTGCTTTCCCGGCTGTCTCATTCCTGTGGAAGTGTGTTCTTCTTCCCCTCCTCTGCCATATACTGGAGAACTTGAAGCCCTCCTTCTTCAAGAAAGAAAACTGTTGGCCGAGAGTCTCTGTCATGAACTGAGTATGAGAAGAGCACAAAAGACCCTGGGACAGGAGAAAAAGAAAAGGTTGGGGGGCGGGGAACCACAGGGATTGAAAAGCATGGGAGAAGAGGAAGGTAGACCAGATGCCCCAGTGGGCTGGTGCATCAAGGGGAAAAGTAGCAAAGGATTTTCTGAGTCCTTTCAATTCTGTAGGTGCCTATTCATTCAGTAGAAATATTTTCTTTTGGTACTGGACCTCCTTGCTTGGGTTCCCTTGAAAACAGAGACAGAGGCAAGGATGAAAGTGGTTGTGCCTTATTTGGGAGGTACAGACCTGGGGCAGCAAGGGTGAGGGTGCGGGGCTGGAGGCAGGGAGAGGAGGAGACCACATGGAGTGACGCAGCCCTGTGCACCCTGCAGCCCACACCACACGTGCATCCACTTGGTGTGAGGGCTGCAAGAAGCCACGCCCCGGAGCACCACAGGCCCCGAAAATGGAGGGGGCAGGCTGCTGGCCGCCCTCTGATCTCTGTTTCCCATTGCTCAGTGCTTGCCTCTCCTGGCTGCGCCACCTGCCTTTCTGTCCCTTGAGGCTGCTTGGAACTCAGGTGCGCACTCAGCAGGATGGGAAGAAGAAGAAACAGCAACTAAAGACACTCAGCCACGTGTGGCCGGGAGCAGGACCAGCACCATGTGCAGGGACCATGGCTCTGGAGCTGGAGGACCTGCCGGGAGGCCGGCAGTGCAGAGGGAAGCCAGGCAGTGCTGCCAAGGTGGAGAAGGAAATGAGTACAGTGATAAAAGCAAAAATGTGAAATTAGCTATGTGCCCAAATGGTAAGCCAACCATCTACCTAGTGGATAAAACATTAATCAGCCATTAACATAATTTAATGAAGATAACACTATAACACAAGAAAATGTTTATAAAATAAATTTTAAAAATTCACTGGTATTCCAGATTACTGGTATACTATGATTACAGTTATGTTAAAGCCAAATAAAAGTTGGGCGATTCACTTCTGAAATGACAGAGTGAAGGTTAACAGATTGTTCCTCCAAAAAGCTACTATAAAATTGGACAAAACTGTGAAGAGCAACCATTTTAATGCTCTGGAAATCATCAAAAGTCATATAATAAACCTTATAAAAATGAAAATACAGCATATCCAAATTTATGGGACACAGCATGATGAGAGGTAAATTGAAGTCATTAAAAGTACACATTAGAAAAGAAGATCTGAAATCAGTAATCTAAGCTACCACCTCGAGAACCTAGACAAAGAAGAACAAAATAAACTCAAAGCAAAGAGAAAAAAGAAAATATGAAGAAAAGAGAAATCTGAGAAGTTGAAAACAGAAAAACAATCAATACAAGCAATGAAAGAAAGAGCTTGTTCTTTGAAAAGATCAATGCAACTGACAAACTTCTAGCAAGACTGACACAGAAAAAAAAGAGAGAAGACACAAATAACCAGGATCAGGAATAGCACAAACATTACCACAGGCGATGCGGACATCAAAGGGACATTGGGGAAGTGTGTGATCAACTCTACATACATACATGTGACAACTTAGAATAAATGGGTCAAAAATTTTCCTGAAAAGATGCAAACTGCCAAAACTCACACCATATAAAATTTATGTTTTGAATAGCCCTATAAATACTAAGAAAATTAAATTTTAATTTTATCCCCACACCGTTACAATCAAACTTAAAGAAGTCTCCAGGTCCAGATGGCTTCTCTGGACAATTCTACCAGATATTTAAAGAAAAATCAACACAAATTCTACACAGCATCTTCCAGAAAATAGAAGAGGAGGGAATATGTCCCAACTCACTCTTTGAAGCTAGTATTGATATAAGGATATCAAACCAGACAAAAAATATACAAGAAAAGAAAACTATAGACTAGTATCCCTCTTGAACATAGATACGGAAATTCTTAACAAAATGTTAGAAACGAAATCCAGAAAACATAAAAAAGATTAACATGATCTAATGTTATTTATTCCAGGACTATAAGACTGAATTAACATGCAAACTTCAATTCTCCTTGTATACCATATTTACAGAATAAAGGAAAAAAAACACATTCTATTTACATTCATCTCAATAGGTAGAGAAAGAGCATTTTTGGACAAACTAAAGAAGTATTCATGATAAAAGAAAAAAAACACCTCTCAAAAACTCGGAGTGAAAAAGAACATCCTTAACCAAATAAAAATAAATGGTAAAGGACAACTACGAAAAACTTGCAGCTGACTTCATCCTTAATGATTAGAGACTGAGTGTGTGCTCCCTAAGACCGGGAACACAAGTCGGATGTTCTCTCTGGACACTCCTAATTAACACTGTACTGGAGGGTCTAGCTGGTGCAATAAGGCTAAATAAAGAAATAAATGTAACCAAATTTCAAAAGAAGAATAAACAAAATGTTCTTTATTTTCTGATGATTTGATCCCATATGTAGAAAACCCTAAAAAATCCACAAAAAGCGCCTAGAATGCATGAGCGTAGCTGGATTGCAGGATACGAGGTCGGTATACAAAACTCGGTTGTCTTTCCACAAACAGGCAATGAACAATCTGAATATGAAAGTAAGAAAACAGCTCCATTCAAAAAGAATGTCTTACAGTAGAGTGTTCAAACCAGCAACCAGGCCTCATTTAAGGATTGCCACGGTGTACCTCAGAGAAAGGGTCCATGAGGCCAGATTTGCACGGCAGATGGAGAAAATGGTTAAAAAAAATAGGTCGTATCTGCCGTCCTGTCGCCCACACATAGGAGTGAGACACCAGTGCTGGGGAGGAGTGCTGGGGACTCAGAGGCAATGCAAATACAGTTAACTTCTAGAGAGGGCGCTAAGGTCAGCCCAGAAAACCGCGTCCAAACCAGGCTGCATTCCAGTGGGGCTCAGTGCCTGGCAGCTACGGTGCGAAGCCCCAGGGAGGCTCCAGGCTGCGCTGGTTTCCTGGGTCGCTATGACACAGCTGTGCAGGCTTAAAGCAGCACAGATTTATCATCTTACAGCTCTGGGGGTCAGAGGTCAGAGCCGTGTCAGCAGGGCTCCTGGAGAGAATCCTTGTCCCTGCCTCTTCCAGCTTCTCAGCGGGTGCCGCACCCCTGGAACCCGGCCTCAGTCACTCTGAACCTCCGACCCTCCCGCCTCCCACCCGTGTGATTCCAGGAAGCTCGCCCCGTCACCCAGGAGAATGTCCCACCCCCAGGTCCCCAGCTCCCTCAGTCTACCAAGTCCCTGCTGCCAGGCGAGGTTTTGGGGATTAGGATGTGGACATGGGTCGGGGGCGTTATTCTGGCTGCAGGAGACACTAGGGAGGCTCGGGAAAGGAACCAGGGGGTAAGGAAGGCGCCTGGGAACTGCGGAGCCCACAGGCAAGGGGAAGATACTTTTTTTTTTTTTTTGAGACAGAGTCTCGCTCTGTCGCCAAGGCTGGAGTGCAGTGGCGCAATCTCCGCTCACTGCAAGCTCCGCCTCCTGGGTTCACGCCATTCTCCTGCCTCAGCCTCCCGAGTAGCTGGGACTACAGGCGCCCGCCACCACGCCCGGCTAATTTTTTGTATTTTTAGTACAGACGGGGTTTCACCGTGTTAGCCAGGATGGTCTCGATCTCCTGACCTCGTGATCCGCCCGCCTCGGCCTCCCAAAGTGCTGGGATTACAGGCCTGAGCCACCGCGCCCGGCAGGAAGATACGTTTTTAAAACAGGCTTCTTGCTTACATTCGATTTCCGATTGCTTTTTTAAAATATATAGTTTTCTTTTCTTTTCTCTCCTTTTTTTTTTTTTTTGAGGTGGAGTCTAGCTCTGTCGCCCAGGCTGGAAAGCAGTGGCGTGATCTCCCCTCACTGCAACCTCTGCCTCCCGGATTCAAGCGATGCTCCTGCCTCAGCCTCCAGAGTAGCTGGGGGATTACAGGCCGGCACCACCACACCCGGCTAATTTTTGTATTTTTTAGTAGAGAGGAGGTTTTGCCATGTTGCCCAGGCTGGTCTCAAACTCCTGGCCTCAAGTGATCCGTCTGCCTCGGCCTCCGAAAGTGCTGGGATTACAGGTGTGAGCCACCGCGTCCAGCCTTGTTTTATTTGTTTTCATTGTTGAAAGCAACCTCAGCTCTTTGTCCAAAGTCAAATGTAGAAAGACACTTAATAAAAATGGAAAGTCCCTCCCCACACACCTGCCCCTCATGAGAGGTAATAATGCAAGTTAAACTGTGTTTTCCACACAATTACAAATAATTTCTATATTTTGCCACACATTTTTACATGGTTGCTGTTCAAATGAGATGGGAAGGTTTGTAAAATGCCTGCACAGTAAATACATTTTTCCATAAAATCCTTTTGTTCAATCGAGTTTTTTAAAGACAGGTTTCCTGAGGCATAATTTGCATATATTAAAATTCACCCTTTTAATGTGTAGGTCTGAGTTCAGTGTTGACAAACACATAGGGTCATGAAACCACCTTTACACTCAAGACGGAAAAGTTCCACCCCACAATTCCCTTGTGCCTCTTGGTAGACGATTCCTCCCTGACCTGGCTACGCCTGCTCTGTTTATGGGGCCGCCACACTTTGTCTTTTCTGGAATGTCATTAAAGGAAATCATGTTGTGTGTAGCCTTTTGAATTTGGCTTCTTTCACATGGCATGATCTCCGTGTATTTTTAATATGAATCTCAGTCTATTATCTCCCAGGTGTCAGAAGTATTTTTGGAGATTTTCTGGAAATCCACTTTACTCTGACTCTGCACATCAATCTCACCGGGGAGGCAGGAAATGCAGCCGCTGCTGTTCTTGAGCCTCCACCCCCTGGTGGGTCTGGGTCTTTCTTGGTTCCACACCAGGTGCTGCTGAGATGCCCACCGTGCACTGGCACTGGGGTCCCTCAGGTCTCCCCTCTGCTTCCAGCCGGGGCCCAGCAACCTTGTGAGAGCCTGGAAACTCCAGTCCAGAATCCCACTCCCTGGGGCACCACCGCCTTGGCACACAGCCTCACTCCGCGCACTTTCCACAGGGGCATGCCTCCCTCCCCACCCTGGTTCCCTCAGTGAGCTCAGACTGCTGAACACCAAAGCTTGGTTGTCTTGCTACAGTGCCTTGGAGGCAGGAAAGCCCTGAGCAGGCCACCTTGAGCTGGGGAGAGTACCTGTCGTCCCAGCTACTCAAGAGGCTGAAGTGGGAGGATCGCTTGAGCCCAGGGGGTTGAGGCTGCAGTGAGCTGTGACCACACCACTGCACTCCAGCCTGGGTGACAGAGAGAGACGCTGTTTCTGAAAGAAAAAAAAAGTCCAACTCACCTTCTCCAAAACTCTGTGTGCCTTGTGGGATTTATCGGTGTTTCATTGGGAGCTCCACGGGGTGAGCAGCGAGGTAAGTTCTATCCAGAAAGTCTGGTTCCTCTGCACCTAAGGACACAGCACCACTGACCAACAACCCAACCACTGTCCTTGCAACTGACAGAGGCTGTTGGCCGGGCAGCTGGAGTCATGACTGCCAGGAACAGAGAGACAGCTGGGGGTTTCACATCCTCCTTGCTGGCTCTGCAGAGAAGGTCCCCCAGGCTCACAGCTGGGCCATTAGAGGCCTGTTGTCACACCTCGCTGTGGGTTCTCTCTCCCAAGGAATGGTGAGCTTCTGAGGAACCACACCCGTCCTGTCTTCCCTGATGTGTCCACCTGGAATTTCTTTTTCTGTCATTCACTCTTCTCTCTCTGCCTCCCCTCATCTACTGAAAGTCCTACTTACAGGAGATTTAAAATTTTTCTTTTCAATTATAGGTCTTCCCTGATAGTAAATAATTTCCCTGCAAGCCCTTCCATTTTACAACTTGCATTCACGTCAACTCTTTTCTTTCAGCAGGAACTTCATTTCCTGTTTCCTTTCTCTCCAGCAAATGTGTGTGCCAGGTATTGGGGCACTGCTTACTGCCTTTTATGCGGAGAGCTCAGGTTTTCGTTTGGTGTTCATCACCCACAAATGCTCGGTCTGGTGTGTGTGCCCAGCACGTTGTGGGGAGAGATGGGATGAAAGGCACTGGGCCTCCCTGGCTCTCCCTGCCCTCTTTGTTCCAAGAGTCGTTCCACTTGGCTGTGGAATGAATGGTGAAGTGTGAATTTTGGGAGGCTTCACAGGGAATAGATTGCCCGTTGTGATGAATGCACTTTAGAAATGACAACAAGAATAAAGTTGACTTTGAGCCTACTGATCTTGTGCAGCAGTGCTCAAGGAAAGATGATGGACAGAATGCCTGCACAGCCTGCCTTCCGGAGTAGGACAGTGCCCGTCTACACTCTGCAGCACTACTTCCTGGTGAGGGCTGCCAATGACTAAGTCCTGGTCAGAAGTTACGCTGACAGAAGAATAATGGACTAAAGTGGACCACACACAATTTGAAGGGGATGATTTTAAAGTACTGTGGTGGGTCCATCAAGCTCATCTTCATAATACAAGATGTGTTTGTGCTGACCTTGGCTTTTGGGTGACAGGGACCTTGACTGGAGACAAGAGAGGCAGTAAAATAGACTCCAAAATAGCCATTCAATGTTCAGTGTTTAGAGCACAGTACAGTGTGGTGCCATTATGCCTCCTTGGGTCAGACCAAACCCGCATTAGTCTGCTGGATAACAAATTACCCCAAAACTTAGCAGAGGCAAACAACAAGCACACACTTTCTCTCCTGATTCCTGTGACTTGGGAATTTGGTAGCAGCTTGCCTAAGTGGTTCGGGCTTGGGCATCTTGTGAAATTGCAGTCAAGATGAGAGCCAGGAGCAGTCATGTGAGGGCTTGATGGAGGCTGGAGGATATTCCATGGCTGATGGGTTGGTATTGGCTGCTGGTGGGAAGCCTCCATTGCTTTCCATGTAGACCTCTCCCAGGGCTGCTTGAGTGTCCTTACAACATGGTGGCTGGGTTCTCCAGAGTGTGCAATGCAAGAAAGAGAGAAAACTAGGTGGAGGCTTTATTTTTTAAAAAAATTTTGAATAACCTAGCCTCCTAGTGGAAGCCACACAGTATCTCTTCTGTCACTATCTATTCATTAGACATGAGCCATTAAGTCCATTCACCACCCAAGGGGAGGAGAATTAAACTCCACCTTTTAAAGCCACCATGATATGGTTTGGCTGTGTCCCTACTCAAATCTCATCTTGAATTCCCACATGTTGTGGGAGGGACCTGGTGGGAAGTAATTGAATCATGGGGGCAGGTCTTTCCTGTGCTGTTCTCATGATAGTGAATGAGTCTCATGTGATATGATGGCTTTATAAGGCGGAGTTTCCTTGCACAAGTTCTGCCTCTTTGCCTGCTGCCATCCATGTAAGATGTGACTTGCTCCTCCTTGCCTTCCACCGTGAGTGTAAGGCTTCCCCAGTCACATGGAACTGTAAGTCCAATTAAAACTCTTCCTTTTGTAAATTGCCCAGTCTCAGGTAGGTCGTTATCAGCAGTGCGAAAACCTGTTTTTTTCTGTCACCACTTGCTTTTCTCTGGTCAGACTACACTCAGGAAATGGTGTTCTCTGTGAGGAGGTCAGACACATGGGGTGCTTCTGCAGGGGGAAGAGATCAGATGGTGAAGAAATGGAGCCTGTGAAACCTAAGAAACCATTGAAAAGGCGGATGACATTTAGCCTGTTGGGGGAACACTACAGCATATCCTGACCTTTCCTGTACTTGTCTTTATGAAAATGCAACCGCATAAATTATTTTGTGTTAAGCTTCTTTTGCTTAACCTTATGCTTATAAGACTGTATCTATTACTGGGTATAGTTGGACTTCTTCCATTTTTCTTAAAAGATAACTCCATTATAGTTCTGTATTCCATTGTATGCACATGCTACAATTTCTCTATTCATTTTACTTTTGACGGGCATTGGGGCTGTTTCCAGTTTTAGGGTGTTGCGACTAATGGAACTATGAACATTCTTGGACATGTCTGCTGTTGCAGATCTGCATATTTCTCTGTTAAATAAATATGTAGGAGGATAATTCCTAGGTCACAGGGAAGTGTATGTTAAATGTTAGGAAATAATGTTTAACTGTTTCCCAAAATGGCTTTACAACTTACACTCTGACCAAGGGTGTATTAGAGTTCCATTGCTATATCCTTATCAGCATTTGATAATGTCAGTGTTTTTAATTTTAGCTGCTCTGGTGGGTGTAAAGTGATACATCAGTGTGGTTTAATTTGCATTTCTCTCACTACTTAGTGATGAAATGGATCATCCATCAATATGATTATTGGCCAACTGGATACTTCTATTTATTTGTTCATTTTTTGTGAAGTGCCTGTTCAAGCCTCTTACATATTTTATTATGGATTGTTTGTCTTTTTCTAATTGATGTAAGAGATTGTAATATAAACTCCTGATGCAATCTTCTTGTCAGTTACATATGTTTCTTCCATTTCCTAGCTTGCCCTTCTATTCTCTTAATATTGCATTTCGATGATCAAAAGCTCTTATTTTTTAAAAATTCACGTTAAAAAATTTTACGAAAATTTCAAACACCATTTATAACTATTTCAGTATGTATCATGGAAAGATAAGGACTCCTAAAATACAGATCAATATTAACAATAATTTATTAATATCATTAAGTATCTAGGGTTCAAATTTCCCACTTGTCTCACAAATCTTTGATTTTAGTTTGTTTGAAGTGAGGTCCAGAAAAGCTCTGCATTGCCGTTGGCTGACACATCTCCTAAGGCTCTTTTAATATCAGTTCACCCCTATATTTTACTCATTTTCCTCAGCAATTTATTTGCTGAAGGAACTAGGTCGCTTGTTCCGTAAGTTACTCCAGGTTGGATCTGTGCTGTCCAAGAGCAAGTGTTTTCATCGACCCAGGACCAACCTCAAGCCCCGGACTCACACCCAGGCAGTCAGGGAACTGTCTGGTTGAGGCAGCAGAGACTCCAGTTGGTAGGGCCTGTGTATCCCCTGCCCGCATGCTGCTTGTGCTGAGCCCAGAGCATCCCCTTCTTCTCACTACATGCTTTAAATGGGCCTAATAAAGCGAGGCGTTCATTTGTCTTCATTTGCTCTGGGGCTCTGTGTCCTGTGGCCTCTGGGATCACCTATCTGAGAGTGACCTTGAGACTATGCTTGCATCGAGATCATTCCCCACACAACTGCCTGTAAAAATCCTTTGATATTTATTTCCATTGCAATTTCAGCTACCTGAGCATCATTTAGGGAGCATTAACTTCTTTATGACATCATCTTTTCAATTCAGTATCTCCTCCATTTATTTAGTATTTATTTCTCACAATAACGCTGTTTCTGCACAGAACTATTGCATACCTTATGTTAAATATATTTGATAGTCGATGTTTTTAAAACTGGCGTTCCTGGTTAAACTGAGGTTTCTGTTTCTTACTGGTAGTATAGAAATACAACTGAAAAAAAAAAAAAGTTGACCCTATAGCTGGGCGCTGTGGCGTGCGTCTGTAGTCCCAGCTACTCCAGAGGCTGAGGTAGGAGAATTGCTTGAGCCCAGGAGGTCAAGCCTGCAGTGAGCTCTGATCACATCATTACACTCCAGCCTGGGTGACAGAGTGAGGCCCCATCTCAAAAAAAAATGTTGACCCTGCACCCATAAACGATTTAAACTCACTTATTAATTCTAATTATATTTGAAGTCTTTTAAGCTTTCGACATACAAAATCATATCATCCACTAATAGAATTGTTTTTTTTTTTCTAACCAATCTTTTTTATTTCCTCACCTTATTGCACCAGGAAAAACCTCCAGTAAAAGGTGAACATACGTGGGTAAGTGAGCATTCTTGTTTATTCCTAATCTCAGAACACTATCAACATTTTACTATTTTCCGTGTGATGCTTGCTGAAAGGTTTTTGTAGTTTCCCTTAATTTGGATAAGAAAGTTCCATATTTTTATATTACAAATGTGTATTTATTAAACAATTTTCTGCACAGATTAAGATAACCAGATGATTTTTCTTTTTTCTTTCTTGTTAACGTGATGAATTACACTGGTTAATTTCCAAATGTTAACCCATCTTGTATTCCTGGAATAAACCTGACGTGCTCATGGTTTCCATCTAGGCTCATGAGTGGTTAGTGATGTGGTTTGGATATTCGTCCTGCCAAATCTCATGTTGAGATATAATCCCCAGTATTGGAGGTGGGGCTCGCTGGGAGGTGATTGGATCACGGGGTGGATTTCTCATGAGTAGTTTAGCATCATCCCCTTGGTGCATCCTTAAGATAGTCAATCAGTTCGCCCGAGATCTGGTTGTTTAAAAGTGTGTGGCACCTTCCGTCTCCCTCTCTTTCTCGCTTCTGCTCTCAATGGGTGATGTGCCTGCTCCCGCTTCTCCTTCCGCCATGAGTGAAAGCTCCCTGAGGCCTCCCAGAAGCTGAGCAGATCCTGGAGCCAAGCTTCCTTACAGCCCGCAGAACCAGGAGCCAGTTAAACCTCTTTTCTCTATAAATTACCCAGTCTTAGGTATTTCTTTATAGTGATGCAAAACCGGCCTAACACAGTTGGCTTGCAGTTTTCCTCTCCTGAAATGTCAGGTTTTGGCATCAATGCTGTTTTGGTGTCATAAAATAAATATGGAGTGCTCCTTCTTTACTTATTCTCTGTAAGAATTTGTGTTTGACTGCCATTTCATTGTTAGATGTTTATAAGAATTTACAGGCGGAATTCATTTGGGATTAAAGATTTCTTTGTGGGAAGATTTTAAATTGCACCTTCAGACAATAAATTTAGAATTAGGACTATACAGATTTCTTTGTTGTGTATATTTTGAAAATTTGCACTTCTTAAAGGAATTTGTCTATTTTATCTAAAATTTCAAGCTTATTGATTAAAAAGTTGCTTATAATATCCTCTTATCATTTTAATAAGAAAGATTCTATATGACCTTTTACAGTCTTGAAATTTTTATATCTTCCCTCTTTTCTTTGATCAGTCTCACCAATGGATGTTTAATTTTTTTAGTTATTTCAAAGAACCAAGTAATGGTTTTAATTGATCTTCTCTATTATACATTTATTTCCTATTTCATTAATTTCTTCTTTTATTTTTATAGTTTCTTTGGGTTTAAAATGCTGCTGTTTTTCTAACTTCTGAAAATGCATACTCAGCTTATTTTGACTTTTTTCCCCTATAATATATGTTTCTAAATTCATACTTCTCTTCATGCAAGGCTTTAGCTGTAACCTGAAAGCTACTGAAATGTAGTACTTTTATTATCATTTAGTTCAAAATACTTTTAAGTTTCCACTATGTTATCTTCTGTGGCTCATGGGTTATTTAGATGTGTATATCTTACTTGCCATACATGAGAATTTTTCGAGTGTATTTTTATTACTTATTTCTAGTTTAATTCATTGTGGTGAGAGAAAATATCCATGTCCTTCAACTCGAATCATCTTTCACAGTGGGCATCCTAGTGGGTGTGAGATGGTGTCTCACAGTGGTTTTGATTTGCATTTTCCTGATGATTAGTGATGTTGAGCATCTTTTCATGTGCTTATTAGCCATTTGTATACATTCCTTGAAGAAATGTCTATTTAATTCCTTTGCCCATTTTTAAATGTTTTGTTGTTGTTGTTGAGTTGTGGGAGTTCTTTATATATTCTGGATATCAACCCTTTATCAGGTATCTGATTCGCACGTATTTTCTTGCATCCCATGGGTTGCCTTTGATGGCTGTGTCCCTTGTTGCACAGGCTTAAATTTTGATGTGGTCAAATTTATGTCTTATTTCCTCTGTTGCCTGTGCTTTCAGTGTCATATTCAATAAATTACTGCCAACTGCAATGCCATGAAGTTGTTGCTGTGTGTTTTCCTCTAAGAGTTTTATAGTTTTATTCTTACATTTGGTAAGAGCTATATCTTACAAAATAACATTTAATAAGAGCTAAAACTGTAAGTGTATCCATATATGGTAATTAATATTAAGTAATATTTATATGTGGTGGAAGGTAAGGGTCCAACTTCATTCCTTTGCACGTGAATGTCCAATTTGCTCAACATCAGTTGGTGGCAAGACTGTCTTTTCCCTCATTGAATGATCTTGGCACCCTTGTTGAAAACCATTTGTCCATATATGCAAGGGTTTGTTTCTGGACTGTGTATTTTATTCCATTAATCTATAGGCATATCTTTATGCCAATACCATCTTTTAAAAATTACTTTAGCTTCGTAATGTTTTGAAGTCTGAAAGTGTGAAGCCTCCAACTTTGTTCTTCTTCAAGATTGTTTTGGCAATTCAATGTCCCTTGAGATTTCATATGAATTTTAGGATGGATTTTTCTATTTCTGCAAAAATGCCATTGGGATTTGATAGGCTTTCAGATTCACTTTTATTTTTATTTTTATTTATTTATTTATTATTATTATACTTTAGGTTTTAGGGTACATGTGCGCAATGTGCAGGTTAGTTGCATATGTATACATGTGCCATGCTGGTGCTCTGCACCCACTAACTCGTCATCTAGCATTAGGTATATCTCCCAATGCTATCCCTCCCCCATACCCCCACCCCACAACAGTCCCCAGAGTGTGATGTTCCCCTTCCTGTGTCCATGTCTTCTCATTGTTCAATTCCCACCTATGAGTGAGAATATGCGGTGTTTGGTTTTTTGTTCTTGCGATAGTTTACTGAGAACAATGATTTCCAATTTCATCCATGTCCCTACAAAGGACATGAACTCATCATTTTTTATGGCTGCATAGTATTCCATGGTGTATATGTGCCACATTTTCTTAATCCAGTCTATCATTGTTGGACATTTGGGTTGGTTCCAAGTCTTTGCTATTGTGAATAATGCCGCAATAAACATATGTGTGCATGTGTCTCTATAGCAGAATGATTTATAGTCCTTTGGGTATATACCCAGTAATGGGATGGCTGGGTCAAATGGTATTTCTAGTTCTAGATCCCTGAGGAATCGCCACACTGACTTCCACAATGGTTGAACTAGTTTACAGTCCCACCAACAGTGTAAAAGTGTTCCTATTTCTCCACATCCTCTCCAGCACCTGTTGTTTCCTGACTTTTTAATGATTGCCATTCTAACTGGTGTGAGATGGTATCTCATTGTGGTTTTGATTTGCATTTCTCTGATGGCCAGTGATGGTGGGCATTTTTTCATGTGTTTTTTGGCTGCATAAATGTCTTCTTTTGAGAAATGTCTGTTCATGTCCTTCGCCCACTTTTTGATGGGGTTGTTTGTTTTTTTCTTGTAAATTTGTTTGAGTTCATTGTAGATTCTGGATATTAGCCCTTTGTCAGATGAGTAGGTTACGAAAATTTTCTCCCATTTTGTAGGTTGCCTGTACACTCTGATGGTGGTTTCTTTTGCTGTGCAGAAGCTCTTTAGTTTAATTAGATCCCATTTGTCAATTTTGGCTTTTGTTGCCATTGCTTTTGGTGTTTTAGACACGAAGTCCTTGCCCATGGCTATGTCCTGAATGGTAATGCCTAGGTTTTCTTCTAGGGTTTTTATCATTTTAGGTCTAACGTTTAAGTCTTTAATCCATCTTGAATTGATTTTTGCATAAGGTGTAAGGAAGGGATCCAGTTTCAGCTTTCTACATATGGCTAGCCAGTTTTCCCAGCACCATTTATTAAATAGGGAATCCTTTCCCCATTGCTTGTTTTTTTCAGGTTTGTCAAAGATCAGATAGTTGTAGATATGCAGCGTTATTTCTGAGGGCTCTGTTCTCTTCCATTGATCTATATCTCTGTTTTGGTACCAGTACCATGCTGTTTTGGTTACTGTTGCCTTGTAGTATAGTTTGAAGTCAGGTAGTGTGATGCCTCCAGCTTTGTTCTTTTGGCTTAGGATTGACTTGGCGATGCGGGCTCTTTTTTGGTTCCATATGAACTTTAGTTTTTTCCAATTCTGTGAAGAAAGTCATTGGTAGCTTGATGGGGATGGCATTGAATCTGTAAATTACCTTGGGCATTATGGCCATTTTCATGATATTGATTCTTCCTACCCATGAGCATGGAATATTCTTCCATTTGTTTGTATCCTCTTTTATTTCCTTGAGCAGTGGTTTGTAGTTCTCCTTGAAGAGGTCCTTCACGTCCCTTGTAAGTTGGATTCCTAGGTATTTTATTCTCTTTGAAGCAATTGTGAATGGGAGTTCACTCATGATTTGGCTCTCTGTTTGTCTGTTTTTGGTGTATAAGAATGCTTGTGATTTTTGTACATTGATTTTGTATCCTGAGACTTTGCTGAAGTTGCTTATCAGCTTAAGGAGATTTTGGGCTGAGACAATGGGGTTTTCTAGATATACAATCATGTCATCTGCAAACAGGGACAATTTGACTTCCTCTTTTCCTAATTGAATACCCATTATTTCCTTCTCCTGCCTAATTGCCCTGGCCAGAACTTCCAACACTAAGTTGAATAGGAGTGGTGAGAGAGGGCATCCCTGTCTTGTGCCAGTTTTCAAAGGGAATGCTTACAGTTTTTGCCCATTCAGTATGATATTGGCTGTGGGTTTGTCATAGATAGCTCTTATTATTTTGAGATACGTCCCATCAATACCAAATTTATTGAGAGTTTTTAGCATGAAGGGTTGTTGAATTTTGTCAAAGGCCTTTTCTGCATCTATTGAGATAATCATGTGGGTTTTGTCTTTGGTTCTGTTTATATGCTGGATTACATTTATTGATTTGTGTATATTGAACAAGCCTTGCATCCCAGGGATGAAGCCCACTTGATCATGGTGGAATGGTGGATAAGCTTTTTGATGTGCTGCTGGATTCGGTTTGCCAGTATTTTATTGAGGATTTTTGCATCAATGTTCATCAAGGATATTGGTCTAAAATTCTCTTTTTTGGTTGTGTCTCTGCCCGGCTTTGGTATCAGGATGATGCTGGCCTCATAAAATGAGTTAGGGAGGATTCCCTCTTTTTCTATTGATTGGAATAGTTTCAGAAGGAATGGTACCAGCTCCTCCTTGTACCTCTGGTAGAATTCGGCTGTGAATCCATCTGGTCCTGGACTCTTTTTGGTTGGTAGGCTATGGATTATTGCCACAATTTCAGAGCCTGTTATTGGTCTATTTAGAGATTCAACTTCTTCCTGGTTTAGTCTTGGGAGGGTGTATGTGTCGAGGAATTTATCCATTTCTTCTAGATTTTCTAGTTTATTTGCGTAGAGGTGTTTGTAGTATTCTCTGATGGTAGTTTGTATTTCTGTGGGATTGGTGGTGATATCCCCTTTATCATTTTTTATTGCATCTATTTGATTCTTCTCTCTTTTTTTCTTTATTAGTCTTGCTAGTGGTCTATCAATTTTGTTGATCCTGATTCACTTTTAAAGTATTCTCTATATGTGGAAGGACTTTAGCCCTTGGTCTAGCTTGTGACATTCATTTTTTTATTCCATGTGGAATATACCTTGGAGTGTGGTGTGAGGTGGTGATTTAAAACTTATTTCCCCCAATGCTAAGTCATGATATTTAATCCATTCTCTACTGATTTCTGATAACACTATATATAAATTTCCCCTTTTCATTGGTCAGCTTCTGGTTTATTTACTCTGATCTGGCTTTACACATTTTTCTACTCCAAACTCTCTGAAGTTCCTGCCCTATCATGCCGCAAAACTTTGGTGTGTGATTCTGAGAAACAAGGAGACACTCCTCCATGGTCACCCCCGGCCACCATGCATGACAGCTGTGCTGACCACCACCCCACCCACCCTCAGGCTTTATTCACATGTCTCCAGGTGTCACAATAATGTCCCCTACAGTGAAGAATCTGGTTCACTGTAAAGGACATTATTGCAGCCATAAAAAAGAATGAGATCATGTCTTTTGTGAGAACACAGATGGAGCTGGAGGCCATTATCCTTGGCAAACGAATGCAGGAACAGAAAACCAAATACCACAAGTTCTCACTTATAAGTGGGAGCTAAATGATGAGAACTCATGAACACAAAGAAGGGAAGAAGAGGCACTGCAGTCTAGTTGAGAAAGGAGGGTGGGAGGAGGGAGAGAAGCAGAAAAGAGAACTATCGGGTACTGCGCTTAATACCTGGGTGATGAAATAACATGTACAACAAACCCCTGTGACATGAGTTTACCTATGTAACAAACCTGCACATGCACCCCTGAACCTAAAATAAAAGTTAATAAAAATAAAAATGAAAGAAAGAACCTGGTTCAGAAGGCAGGGAGCACCATGGTCAGGTCTCTTTTGTCTCCTGCCCCTGGGATGCTCCCCAGGCGCTTTTAACCTTTCCGACCCTGGCACAGGCCCCCAGTTCCTGGGTCAAGGTCGCAGCTTGGGTTTCTCTGGTGTTTGCTCTGAGTCAGGGTCAAGGTCTGTGCTTCTGGAAGGAATGTTCTGGAAGGCACATCTCCATGTGCCCCATCGTGTGTGTGAATGTTTGTGTCTGCACATTTACGTTCATTATTATGCCTATTTTTATGCACTGGAAACCCTGAGCTCATGCCCGTGCCTCCAGATCCAGTCTAACTCCACAGGCCCACTCCCGTTTCCTGCTGTGACCTGAGGTCACCCTTCACACACGCAGGCCTGGTGGGCGGCCTCTCCTCTCCAGGTGGCCATAGCAGCAGGAGTATCACATACCTGGCTTTTTTCTTTAATGTGGAGTACTCCATATAATGATAGGAAGATAAAATACTTTTGACAAAGTTCATCTTTGATAGAAAGCATCGGGATCCAATAACGCTCTGAGCAATGCTTGTCAAAACCTCTCTCCTGCTTTCGTCACCGGGCAATGCTGTGGCCAGAGCCCCATTGTTCAGTGGGGCCCTACGAGATCCGTGCCTGCCCTTCCTTCTGCTGCAGCCCCTGTGGGGTGAGTGGTCCTCAGCTCCCAGACTGTTTCTCCCAGGCATAAAGTCAGGTAGAAATTCAGCAATTTTCATAGTTACATTACTGGGTAATTCAGGTGCTCTATTTACACACTAAAACAGAAACAAATAATATTTATTTGCAAACCAAATCACTCGGTGTAGGGAACCTGCATTGAGTTAACTGGGTTAGCCCTGACCTGCCCTGCTGCTGAGCTGTTCCCGGCACACACTGCTGTTGTTACTGGGCTGCCATTGCTGCATCTCACCCCACTGTCTTTTATGGCTGGGAAGGATTGTGAGTGTCAAATATACTTTCTATATAGGCTTACACTTTTAAAGAAAATTTCAGAAGGAATATAGGAATCCATGCTCATGGTAAAACTGCCAACAACATAGAAGCTGATTGTATTAGTCTGTTCTCACACTGCTGTAAAGATACTACCCGAGACTGGGTAATTTATAAAGAAAAGAGGTTTAATTGACTCATGGTTCCGCATGGCTGGGGAGGCCTCAAGGAACTTACAATTATGGCAGAAGGGGAAGAGGCACGTCTTACAGGGCAGCAGGTGAGACAAAGCGAGCAAGAGCAGGGAAAACTGCCTTATAAAACCATCAGATCTTGTGAGAACTCATTACTATGAGAACAACATGGGGGAAACCACCCCCATGATCCAATCACCTCCCAACATGTCCCTCCCTCGACATATGGGGATTGTGGGGATTACAATTCAAGATGAGATTTGGGTGGAAAAACAGCCAAACCATTATCATTCTGCCCCTGACCCCTCCGCAATCTCATGTCCTCCCATTTCAAAACACAATAATGCCCTTCCAACTGTCCCCCAAAGTCTTAACTCAAAAGTCCCAGTCCAAAGTCTCATCTGAGACAAGGCAAGCCCCTTCCACCTATGAGCCTGTAAAATCAAAACCAAGTTAGTTACTTCCAAGATACCCTGGGGGTACAGGCATTGAGTAAATGATTCCATTTCAAATGGAAGAAATTGGCCAAAACAAAGGGGCTACAGGCCCCACATAAGTCCAAAATCCAGGGAGGCAATCATTAAATCTTAAAGCTCCCAAATGATCTCCTTTGACTCCATGTCTCACATTCGGGTCACGCTTACGAAAGAGGTGGGTTCCCATGGTCTTGGGCAGCTCTGCTCCTGTGGCTTTGTAAGGTACAGCACCCCTCCTGGCTGCTTTCATGGGCTGGCATTGAGTGTCTGCAGCTTTTCCAGGCCACAGTGCAAGCTGTCAGTGGGACTACCATTCTGGGATCTGGAGGATGGGGGCCCTCTTCTTACAGCTCCACTAGGCAGTGACCCAGTGAGTACTCTGTTATGGGGGCACCAGCCCCATATTTCCCTTCCTCACTGCCCTAACAGGTTCTCCATGAGGGTTCCACCCCTGCAGCAAACTTTTGCCTAGATATCCAGCTGTTTCCATACTTCTGAAATCTAGGCAGAGGTTCTCAAACCTCAATTCTTGAATTCTGTGCAGGCTTGGGGCTTGCACCCGCTGAAGCAACAGCCTGAGCTGTATGTGGCCCCTTTTAGCTACCACTGGAATTGGAGTGGCAGCAGCTAGGACAGAAGGCATCCAGTCCAGAGCCTGCACAGAGCAGTGGGGCCCTAGACTCGGCCCATGAAACCATTTTTGCCTCCTAGGCCTGTGATAAGAGGGGTTGCTGCAAAGTCCTCTGACATGCCCTGGAGACATTTTCCCCATTGTCTTGGTGATTAACATTTGGCTCCTCATTACTTATGCAAACTTCTGCAACCAGCTTGAATTTCTCCCCAGAAAATGGGTTTTTCTTTTCTATCATATTGTCAGGCTGCAAATTTTCCAAATGTTAATGCTCTGCTTCTTTGTAAACATGTGTTCCAATTTCACGTTATCTCTTTCACTTTCAAAGTTCCACAGATCTCAGGGTAGGGGCAAAATGCCACCAGTATCTGCTAAAGCATAGCAAGAGTGACCTTTACTCCAGTTCCCAAGAAGTTCCTCATCTCCATCTGAGACCACCGCAGCCTGGACTTTATTGTCCACATCACTATCAGCATTTTGGTCAAAACAATTCAACAAGTCTCTAGGATGTTCCAAACTTCCCCACATCTTCCTGTCTTTTTTCTGAGCCCTCCAAACTGTTCCAGTCTCTGTCTGTTACCCAGTTCCAAAGTTGCTTCCACATTTCGGGTATCTTTATAGCAGTACTCTACTCTCTGCAGTACCAATTTACTGTGTTAGTTCATTCTCATACTGCTATAAAGAACTATCTCAGACTGAGCAATTTATAAAGGAAAGAGGTTTAATTGATTCACAGTTCTGTATGACTGGGGAGCCCTCAGGAAACTTACAATCATGGTGGAAAGGGAAAAGCCATGTCTTATATGGCAGCAGGCAAGAGAGAGTGTGTAAGAGGTGGGGAAACTGCCTTATGAAACCATCAGATCTCATGAGAACTCACTCATTATCATGAGGACAGCATGGGGGAAACCACCCCCATGATCCGATCACCTCCCATGGGATCCCTCCCTCGACACGTGGGGATTATGACGATTACAATTCAAGATGAGATTTGGGTGAGGACACAGGGGACACAGCCAAACCCTATCACTGATGGACAAACACCTTGTGAGGGCATCAGCTCATTTAATCCTCATCACCATCTTATGAATGAGGAGTGGGCATTGTCACAGACCCTGCTTTAGAGAAGTGGAAATGAAGGCACAGAGAGGTTTAGGTATTTTGCCCAAATTGCACAGCACTAAGTAGGAGCAGGATTTGAACCCAGGCCGTCTAGCACCACGTGAAAGCCCTTCTTCACCCTCTCCCTACGCAGAGCTAAGTGGGGTGACAGACGCATTACAGATGGATGCACTCATGTCCCTGTGTAAATGCACAGCTTGGGGCTTGTTCTTTTTCTCCTTTGAAAATGCAGATAGAGCCGTCTTATCCCGCTGATGCTTGGCGACGCCTCTCCATTTCTCACCCGCCCACAGTATCCCACAGCCCCGCAGCTCCACCACTAGACCGTTTCCCATGGATGGCATTTAAGTTGCTTCCCATGTTGTGTCATAACAATGTTCAACCCTCGTCATCCTTTGTGTATTTTGTGTGCTCTCGTGAATATTTCTGTGAAAATGTCCCCTGGAAGTGGATGCTGGATGAAGGTTTGAATGTCGTCATTGGGGGTAGATGTTAACTGACTGTTCTCAAGGTGGCACCACTTTCCAGCCCAACCTGGCCTGAGACTGTCCACTTCCCACACCTCCACATGCCACAGGCTGCCAACTCTTAAGCTCACATCTTAATATATTCAGTTTTCAACAAATTCACATGTGCAACCAGAAACCAAGAGGAGACTCCCCACAGTCCCACTTTTCAGAGGCATCTTACGGTCATTCCTCCTCTTTACCACCAGCCTGGTTTGCTTTTATCTCTAGTTCTTGCTCTGTCGACCTCACATATTACCTCTCAGCCTGATGATCAAAGGTGGGGATCTGGCTCACTCGTGCTGGTGCTGCCAGAGGGAGGCAGTCATGGCATTGGGTTTTGCTCTTCCAGGAGGCACTTGTGGCAGCAAGTGCTCGTGTGTTTCCCCAGCATCCCTCTCTGCTTCCATGGCAGAAGATCCCGGTGTCTTTGTCTCTCCCGAGTTCCTGAAGCTCTGGAAGCCACAGGCCGGGAGGACTGGAGGTGCATGGTGGGGTGTGGCAGAGATGCAGGACCGTGGATCTGATGACACTGCAGCTTTCAGACTTGTTTTATGAGAGAGAAACAACTTCCATTTCATTCCCTGTGGTTTGAGGATTTTCTGTGATGTGCACCCTAATTTAAGCCCAAATAAAGTAATGTCATTACAACTGCGTCTGTTGTTTTGTCTTCCGCACTCACTCCATGAGGGCACGGTACCCTGACTCTCTTCCGTGCCTCCTCTCGGCCCCCACCAGGTGCTCTTGCCACTGTCACACTCCCCTCACCTGGTACCGGGTGACAGGCCACCCTTTTCTACAGAGACAACTGAGTTCTGTGCTTTGTCCATAGTTGAGTCCCAAAGAAACCCTAAACTACACGTGCATTACTACAACTGCGTGAACACTGGTCTCCTACCAAAGTCTGCAGAGGTGGAGCCCACAGCCTCCCCGGACAGGCAGGAAGCTTTGCCTCCTTCCCTGCATGTCCCACCCAGCTCACGAGGAGCTAGTTGGAGATTCTGGGTACCACTGTGCACACGCAACACACCATTTACACACTCAAGTATTTGGACCACAAGTGGTACCTGTGTTACTCAAACTGTTGCTATTATGGAAGTTGCGGGGCAGTGGTGGAGGTGTTTGGCCAAAGAGTGACCATCATCTCAGTCTGACGGAGACTGTCCTAGTGTTAGCATTAAAAATCCCATGTCCATAAAACCCCCTCAGTAGGCTGGGCATGGTGGCTCATGCCTGTAATCCCAGCACTTTGGGAGGCTGAGGCAGGTGGATGACCTGAGGTCAGGAGTTGGAGACCAGCCTGGCCAACATGGCGAAACCCTATCTCTACTAAATATTGAAAAATTAGCCAGCATGATGGTGGTGCCTGTAATTCCTGCTACTCAGGGAGGCTGAGACAGGAGAATCGCTTGAACCCGGAAGGTGGAGGTTATAGTGAGCCAAAATCACCCCATTGCACTCTGGCCTGGGTAACAGAGAGAGAGGCTCTGTCTCAAAACAAACAAAAACAAACAAACCCTCAGTCCCAAGCAAACTGGGACAGTTGGTGACCCTGGTGGAGCACATGCTGTAACATTATTTCCTAAACTATGAGTGAGTAAGAATTGTTCTGAGTCTCTCCCTGTTCAGAGTCCTCATTCTTTTTCCTTTTCATGTCAAAGCTAGTTCGATTCCTAGCAGGATTCTAGGCTAAACAACGGTTTCTTCTCAGACCTCTGGAATAGGCAGGCCACCCATTGGCAGGCCACCCACATTCTCCTGAAAGTGTTCCTGACTGTCCACCCGCATCAGCCCACAGGACGGAGCCACACAGCCAGGACGGAGCCGCACACCTGCTCTCCTCCACCTTAGGTCAATTCCATGCCTACCTGGTTCTTGGAAAGTGCAGCCTTAAATGAAAGGACATGTAACAAAATCCATTTTTTTCTCCTTAGGATGAAATGATGTTGAAGGAAAGAATGTTATTTGAGGACTTGCTGTCTGTCCTTTTGTTTAAAGTTGCCGTTTCCAAGAACCTAATGACAACCTTAAGTGAGGAATTAGTGTGCTCATAAAAAATTTTTAGAAGTTTTATGCTTACAGGAAAATGGTTGAGGGTAATACAGAGTTCTCATGTAACAGAAATTTCTACTATTATTCACGTCTTACATGAGATGGGCACATTCTGTCCCTGTGTTTGAGGACTGGACAAGCCCACTCCAGTGGTGCACAGCTGGGGCGTGCCCCTCGGCAATGGGGTGACCTGGCCCTCTCGCCCAGTGACGTCCTCATGCTTTGTGTCACGTGAACCACAAAAGCTGAGTGAAAACAAAAGTCCATGAATGTCCAGGGCAGCCACCAAACGTGCGCAAGTAAGTCTCATGAAACAAAAGCTTCCCTGGATGGGGACAAAACACACTTCCTTCTGCTTGTCGCCATCCCTGGCTCCTTCCACTCGGCCCGTCTCCATGACGTGTTCCTCTGCTTCTCTTCCTCCAAATAAAAAGGAAACACGCCTCATAAGGACAGCAGTGTCGGGCTGGAGCGGCCTCTCCCCATCAGCACTAATGGTGTGGTACCTCTCAGCCTGCCCTTCTCTCTCCCCAACTGTGTTTTCCCTTCTTCCCCAACCTCCTCTTGGCTGAGGCCTCATGGGGAAAATAGGGGCACTTGCTCCATGGGCCCCAGGGAAATGCCAGCACCCCGGGCCAGAGAGTAGCCGAGCTCCAGACTGAGTTGTTGCCCCGTGGGCCACAAAAGCTGGTTCCTGCACAGCAGCAGCCCTGGGCCCAGCAGATACAACAGAATGGGTTTCCTTACACAAACTGTGCTTGGCAGATGTCGCCTAAAAGACAGGAACACCGAAATTCCAACAGAACGACCAGGGGGTGGCTCTGTCCTGGCAGGCTGCAGGCTCTAAGGGACATCACGTTTCCGGAAGGTCAGCGTCAAATGCTGGTGAGAACTCACTCACTTCTCACTTCCATGATAGGCACGTGTGTTGGCTCCACCAGGGTGCAGAAGCCACACAAGCTGCTTTAACAGAAGAAATTCACGTAAAGAACAGCTCTCGGGCCGTGGGGCTGTTAACCAGGAGGGTGCACAGTGCACGCACCGTCCAGGTTCCGGTCAGTTTTGCTCCCACAGTCATCACCCTGGTGGGCGTTTCATGTTGTTGCTGTGAGAATTTGCCGTTGCTTGAGTGAGTCACGCTGACGTGGCTCCTGCTCCAGGGTTTCCAGTCTTTCTGCTCCTAGATTGACTCAGTGCTGGTCATTAGGCGCTGTCCATCAAGGGGAACTTGCCTTGGGCATGGAAAATGCTGACCAGCTCCCTGTTTTGGAAAATGACCTCATCCCCAGGCTGCCCACAGGAGGCGGAGCATGTCAATGCCGTTCCTTACTGGTGTTTATATTACTGTTTTTGTCCTTTTTATGCAGCCTGCGGAGTGTACTTCTGTAGCTGTCATTTCACTCCTGTGTTTTCCCGGCCTTGGGCGAGGATCCCATGCTGCTGGTAATGAAAGCTGCCTGTTCCCTTGGTTGCTTTCACAGTCCCTCCTTTCTCTTCCAGAGAGAGGTTTTTTTGTTTTGTTTTGTTTTATTTGAGACAGGATCTCACTCTATCACCCAGGCTGGAGTGCAGTGGCATGATCTCGGCTCCCTGCAACCCTGCCTCCCAGGCTCACAGCATCCTCCCACCCATGAAGGGAAAATAAATCCTGGGCCTCCAAATTCAAGCCAAAGTGAAAAGCCAAGCTGGGAACTGGGTCGTGCAAACCCGCCTCCCCTTTTGGTCCCTAAATAAGATGGTGCAAGATGAAAAGCTACACACCTCCCCTATATTTTTCCACAAGGAAATTCCTAGTGAGCTCTGAGATCTTTACTGTAAGGTGTTTCTGTTAAGATTTCACCATGGCAATGCAAATTGATAGCTCATCTTTACAGGTGCAGTCAACCCCTGCCCACCAGACACAAATGCATACCTGATTGTTCCCCTGCCTCCTCTGTCTAAGTCATCTTGTGTAAAAATAATGCAGATTCAATGAGCCAAAGGCATGACTATTTTTCTCTACCCGCCTCTTAGATGAAAATTGTGTACTTGTCATTATCTCACCCTTTCCCTTTTAAATTTGGAGCCCTCAAAATCATCTTCGGAGGTACAGACTGTCTCCGGGGTGTTCGTCCTTAACTTTGGCAAATAAACCTCTTAAAATGATTGAGACTTGCCTTGTCATTTTTCTCAATTGACACACCTCAGTCTCCCAAGTAGCTGGGACTACAGGCATGCGCCACCAAGCCCAGCTAATTTTTGTATTTTTTGTAGAGACAGGGTCTCACGTTGTTGCCCAGGCCGGTCTTGAACCCTTGAGCTCAAACAATCTGCCCACCCTGGCCTCCCAAAGTGCTGGGATTACAGGCGTGAGCCACTATGCCCAGCCCAGAAAATTTTAAAACCACTAAGGAAATAGTGCCATTGTTATGAATCAGAGACTTAATGTGATATTTCATGTAGTGGTTCCTGTCGTTTTGCTTGCAAAATTGGCTTCAATTATCTTGAATTATACGAACTGTCAGAAAAGCCCTATGGCAGATGATGGTAATGAAAAGACATCCTTTAGCAGACAGGGAATAGGACTGATTCACTGATGCATCTGAGTTGCAATTTGTGTAGCTGTTTCTAAAAACCTTGTAATTAAATTCACTTGTGAGAGCACAGCAGCCTTCATAAATGGGAAAACAGAAAAATCGAAGTTGTTCTCAAACCATCCTGGAACCTTAAAGTTCAGGGGGCACCTGGCAGAGGGGAGCCACACAAAGACGGCAGGGAAGGGAGGGTTAAGGCGAGGCTGGGATAAGCCAAGCAGGGCTGTTCTAGTTTATCTTTCTTACTTTGTTCTTAAGAAAACTTGCTGAATGTAGTTGGCTTCAGATCTTCCTGTTTTTAAAAAAAAGGCAATAAAATGAAAAACCTGATGTGTCCTCTGCCCTTCCCCAGCCCTCCCACCTCTCCCTGCAGGAGGTGAGCACTCCTCAGGGTGCCTGGTGGAGAGGTCCCTGCCCTCCCCTGCACGGAGTTGGGGTGGCCTTAGGCCAACAACCATCAAAGAATTCAGGCCCTTAGTTCAGCGACCCAGGGGGGAACTGGGTCCAGTCACCAGCCATGTGCGTGAGCTTGGATGCAGAGGCTCCAGGGGAGCTTTTAGATGAGACTGCAGCCCTGGCTGACACTGCACTGTGATCTCCTGAGAACATGAGCCCGAGGAAGGGGCTCCTCCCCGAGTGGGATGTCCTGCCTCACAGCTCAGCGCTCTGCTGCTGCTGTCAGTGCTGTGTTTTGAGGGGGATGCTCAGTGCTGCACTGACCAGCTCTAACCTTGGGGACACTGCAGCCCTGGCCATGGCCTGGGGACCCCTTCGAGGTGACCTTCCAGCACAGGTACTGGGCGGGTACCCACCCCCCAACCTCTGCCAGACTTTGCCCAAGAGGCACATCCCTCTTTGCTGCACTGTGGACCTGCCTGCCCGGGTACTGGGGCACTTGGTCATCTGGGGGCTGTGACCATTACTGGGATGAGGCCTGAACTCCAGGTGGAGACCCCTTTCCCAAGCCTGCACTTCCCGCAGCCCCTCCCTGAGCCCTGGGACCTCCCAGAGTCCTCTTGACCTGTGTGGCTCTGCTTGCACAGGTTAGAAACTTCTAGTTCAGCTTCCCTGGCTGAGCCCTGCCACTTTTTCTGCTGAATGCCCAGAGAATTGGGGGATCCATGGCGCCACCCCCCCCCCCACCTACCCCTTCCCTGCCTGGCCATGAGGCTCGGGGACACAGCAGCTGTAGGGCTTTTCACCTGGCCCTCACCTGTGGGGCCTCCGCCTCGTCCTCAGCTCTCCCTGCGGACTGACCACAAAGTGGTCACTCAGAGTCCCCTCGGGGATGGTTTCAGAGCTTCACCGGCCTCCCTTCCCCACCCTGCAAACCTTCAAAGCCCGAGCCCACGCCTCGCACGTGCTATTCCCAATGGAGAGAAATGTGACTCCATCCACGTCCTGCCCCAGACACCCAGGAGCTCCAGTCCTCTCCCCTTTCCGTGGACTGGAAGCTTCTCCAGGGCTTGAGACGCCCACCTTCCCAGCGACTCCTGCCCGGCAGACTCCGATTCCGACCCCATTCTGTCCACATGTCCCCTTTCCAGCCCCGTCTCCCCCTGCCCATCTCCTGAGACCTCTCTAAGGCCCCTAGGCTCCTGAGCAGACCCCAGCAGGGCCCCTGAGCTCCATGATTCTGCACTGCCTGGGCCTTCCCGCCAGAGCCGACCCTGGCCCTTCCCTCCTGCCCCCCAACAGGAGGCCGAGCTGCCCTCAGGGGCCTCTTCACGGTGTGCAGGCGCCCCCCACCCCGGCCCCTCCTCCCCAATGGCCTCTCCGCCCCTCCCCTTCCGCATAGTCTCTGATCCTCCTCCCTTCCCCTCGCCAGGCGCCTGCTCTTCCCTCCATTCTCCACATCTGCACATCACACACGTGACGTTAACACACATGCATGTATTTACACACACACACGTCACACGACATTCACACACATGCATATATCTACACACACACACGCCACATGACATTCACACACATGCATATATTCACACACACGTCACACGACATTCACACACATGCATATATTTACACACACAAGTCACACGACATTCACACACATGCATATATTTACACACATGCATATATTTACACACACGTCACATGACATTCACACACATGCATATATTTACACACACACGTCACACGACATTCACACACATGCACATATTTACACACACACGTCACACGACATTCACACACGCATATATTTACACACACACGTCACACGACATTCACACACATGCATATATTTACACACGTCACGACATTCACACACATACATATATTTACACACACACGTCACACGACATTCACACACATGCATATATTTACACACACGTCATACGACATTCACACACATGCATATATTTACACACACGTCACACGACATTCACACACATGCATATATTTACACACACGTCACACGACATTCACACACATGCATATATTTACACACACGTCACACGACATTCACACAGATGCATATATTTACACACACACATCACATGACATTCACACACATGCATATATTTACACACACGTCACACGACATTCACACAATGCATATATTTACACACACACATGACATTCACACACATGCATATATTTACACACACGTCACACGACATTCACACACATGCATATATTTACACACACGTCACACGACATTCACACACATGCATATATTTACACACACACGTCACACGACATTCACACACATGCATATATTTACACACACGTCACACGACATTCACACACATGCATATATTTACACACACACGTCACACGACATTCACACATGCATATATTTACACACACACGTCACACGACATTCACACACATGCATACATTCCCACACATCCACACCCACACAAGACACACACGTAACATTCACACATGCACACCCACACATGTACAAGTCACACAACTTTCACACACATGCATACATTTACACACATCCACACAAGTCACACAAGTAACATTCACACATGCACACACATTCATCCACACATGTACAAGTCACACACACATTCGCACACCTGCATTCACACACATCCACAGATACACAAGTCACATTCACACACGTGCACACCTCGACACAACACCCACATGCAACATTCACACACATCCACACATGCACAATAGCCACACACATTCACACATGCACACATATAACACGTCTCACACAATCACTCATGCACGTCAGCCACACATATAAAACATTCACACCTGCACACTCACATTCACAAACGTCACACACATACAGCATTCACACATGCACAGCAGCCACACACATCCACATGCATCACACATTTATACACATCTGCACGCACATCACACAAATCAACATTCACAAGTGCGCACACATCATATACATCCACACACATCACGTACATTCACACATAAACATTCACACACACCAGATTACCACTCACATACAACACTCACGCTACCCTTCACATTCTCATACACACATTTGCACACTCACACATTGCCAACGACACAATTCCCTCCACATTCCCCCCACATTCCCACACTGACACACTCCCACACTCCCACAGTCCTTGCACACATTTGCACACTCACATCCATATATGGACACACATCCTCATGCTCGCTCACTCACATGCATTTGCACACACTGATACATATCCTCACACACACACTGGCACACTCAGAGTCTCCCTGGCTGCAGCTGTGTCCGGGATCACTGTTGTTACCGTTGCTCAGTGCAGACTCTTGGGGTGGTGTCCACCTCCAGCCCCCAGCTGCAGCCCTGCCCTGCCGCAGCCCCCACTACCCTCCCACCGCCCCGGGACTCCTCACCCGCCCCGGCCCATCCCACCCACGGCCTCGCCCCAACCCCGGCTGCGGTTCCCCACGCAGAGCCGCGCCGGAACCGCCCGGCTCAGCCCCCTCCACCCGCACCTGCTCCTCTCTCCCGGTTCCCGCCCTCCTGATGGTTCGTCCCCCTCCACCCGCGCCCGCGCCCCACCCCCGGTTCCCGCCCTCCCGATGGCTCCTCCCCTTCCACCCGCTGCCAGTTTCTTGGCTCCCCCTTTCCGGGAAACTCTTCAATGTTTCCCATGTTCTGTCTCCAAATTATTCGCCCGTTTTCTCTTCCTTAATAAAACCCCAAAAACCCAAACTATGGAAAAGTCAAAAAGGGTAATTCAATGAATACCCAGTCTACATTTTCCAGTATTTATCACTAGTCGCTTAAATCTCATCATTCGAAACATTCCAGCAGTTCTCTCACCGTGGCCTGCAGAACCCCAGGGTCCCCAGGACCCCATTTCAGGGGGTCCCCAAAATCCCAAAATCAAAACGGTCTTATTACCAAGATGTGATTTGCCTTTTTCAGTGTTGACTTCTGCACTGAGGGTTCAAAAGAAACGGTGGGTAAAGCTACTAGCACCTTAGCAAAAACTGCTCCGGCCTGATCACGTTTATATTCTTCACTGCTGTGCGGTCAAAAAGAAGAAAAGAGCCAATTTCACTTAAGAATGCTCTCAATGCTGTAAAAATGAGTAAATTTTGACAGCACACGTTCTGTGTGATGTAAAGGGAAGCGTGTGTAAAGGATTTGTTGTGTACAGCTGTCTCCAGGAAAAACACGTCTCTGGTTGATTGTGCGATAAGTGTATCCAGTCACTTTTTCAGAAACGTCATTTTCATTTGAAATAGTGAATGACAAGCTATGTAATTTCAAAAAAAAATAACCAGGTTGTAATGCAGTGGCTCAAGCCTGTAATCCCCGCACTTTAGGAGGCCAAGGTGGGTGGATTGCTTGAGGTCAAGAGTTTGAGACAGCCTGGGTAAAATAGTGAGACCCCATCTCAACGAAAAAAAAATTAAAAAAAAAAAAATTGCCGGGCATGGTGGTGCACGACTGTAGTCCCAGCTACCTTCAAGGCTGAGTCAGGAGGATCCCTTGAGGCCAGGAGGTCAAGGCCACAAGGAGCCAAAATCGCATCACTGCATTCCAGCTTGTGTGACAGAGTGAGACCCCGTCTCAATTTAAAAAAAACCAAAAAATTAACCAAGTGAGCCTTCTACTTCAAGGAAAACTGACAGTATTTGTGTCCAATGATAAAATTTGAGTTTTTCAGCAAAAATCAGGATGTTGTAAAACTTGTATCCAGTATCATGAGCTTGACAACTTCCAACTTTTGACTTTCATGAGATTATTGGTGATCAATGTTTTATTTATTTTTATTTTTTTGAGACGGAGTCTTGCTCTGTCGCCCAGGTTGGAGTGCAGTGGTGTGATCTCGGCTCACTGCAACCCCTGCCTCCCAGGTTCAAGCGATTCTCCTGCCTCAGCCTCCCAAGTAGCTGGGATTACAGGTGCGTGCCACCACACCCAGCTATTTTTTTTTTTTTTTTTTTTGTATTTTTAGTAGAGATGGGGTTTCATCTTGTTAGCCAGGATGGTCTCTATCTCCTGACCTCATGAGCTGCCCGCCTCAGCCTCCCAAAATGCTGGGATTACAGGTGTGAGCCACCGTGCCTGGCTGGTTATCAATGTTTTAATATTAATGAAAAGTTTCAACATTTGAAAGACTTGTAGAACTCAGTTAAAAAATATTTCCCAAGTAAGTAATGCATAAAGTTACAAAATTATGCATGGGTTAAAGGTCCATTCTAAGTGAAAGATGGACTCTACAGTAACTGAATACAAGAAGCTCACTGATGTGGACCCTGATTCAACATTGCAACTAGCCTTTAAGAAACTACTGTTACTGGATGGAAGATCTTGACTGCGAGGTGTCCAGGTTCCTGGTGCAGCTGAATAAAGAATGGAACAAAACACAGAAAGCAACAAAAGAAGTAAACAACGAAAGAAGCAAAAAAAGTGCAGATTTATTGTGGCAAAAGTACACTCCACAGAGTGGGAGCCAACTTGAGCCAGGCTCAAGAGTCCCTCCTTTAGGGTTTTTACTAAAAGAATTTGGTAACACCCCTAGGTGACCTTTAGAGGCCTCCAATTGGCTGCACCGTATGAAAGATTAGCCTGCAACCAATCAGAAGCTGAAGTGGAGACTGTCTCGTTATCACAGGTAGGAGGCTGTGGCCTGAGTGCTGCCTAATCTTGCCTAGAACTGGCTGTACCTGCTGTTCTTTTGCTTATGCCTTAGCCCTTGGTTACCCTAACTTCCTATTCTCCTGCCCCACGACCACTACGGAGTTTGGGCGTGGTATCAAGTACTCACAATTAACTGCAAAGACAATTCAAATATCCCTTTTTCCAATTACCTATCTGTGTAAGTCCAGATTTTCTCCACATACTTCAACCAAAAATTTATTTAGGTATTCTATCTCTGAGTAATGTTTTATAGTTTTCAGTATAGAGGTCTTGAACATCTTTTGTTAAGGTATTTTCCTAGGTATGCCATGGTTTGGGTGTCACTGTAAATGGGCTTTATTTCATTTTCCAATTGTTTCTGCTAGTACAAAAGAATGCACGCATGGGAAAGTATCTTCAGGCCAAAAAAGCTAAGACTCAGTGAGCTATTCTTGCAGTCAGTATAAACGTCAATTCTGGTGGACACAGAAAAACCTAAGCTTATTCTCAATGTTAAAATGACAACCATATTTTTTAATAGAGCAGTTTTTCAAGTCCTAAAAAACAAACCCAAAAAAACTTGTCTCAAATACATACAAAATAGACAGACTAATGCACCTTCACATACCCGCCACCCAGATTTAACATCAGCCTGCACCAGTTGTGTTTGATCCTTGTCTCCACTCACCAGGGAGCATGGGCTTCACTCATATTTTTATATTTTGAAGCAAATTCCAGGCATGATATCAATTCCATCATCACAATTTCCTTATGTATCACTAAATAAGAACTGAACATACTGGTGTAAATGACTCTAAACTAGAATATGACAAACTACTTCAATCATCCACTCAAGTGTGGATGTTGCCCTACTCTAGGTTCTATGCAACATTTTTGTTCCTAAGCAGTCATCTTCTGTCCAAAAATTCAAGACTAATCAAAAGTATGTTTACTGTATTTTCAGAGATTCACAACGTTTTTCAGCAAATAATTAACTCACTATAGAACATCTGGAATATCTTAGAAAACAGTCCAAACGGGATGGCATCAAGTTTCATCTCTCTTAAAAACTCAGTAGTGTGGGTGGCTTCTTGGATCAGTCTGAGGCCAAATCTCAGTTCTAAGCTTGATTACTAGTGTCTGCCATAGGATGGGGGGCGGTGACCTGGACAGCACTATGCATTCTCTTCCTGTTCTCACTGTAATTTTTGCAAAACTTCCAAAGTGTAATGCTCCCTCATTGTGGTCTATTAAGTATTTACAAGAATATGCATGATGTAGTGAATGTTTTAAATAACATATGTAGGCATGCCAGAATGGCTATTTTGGTGCTATTTATAATTGTAATTCATATTCCTAAAAGGCTTACATTAACATTTGTTAAAAACAAAGAAGTTTAGAACATTATCATTGCTGTCTTTTATGAAAATAAGCACCCAGGCACAATACTGAACTGACATGCAATCCATCCTTCCTCCACAGAGGTTCAGTACCAACAGTGCCCATAAAACTAGAGTAGAAACTCAAAAATGGAGAAAACACCGTATGAAGAGTGTCAGAAGAGTCAAGTAAAATCTTATAAGCAAAATGAAACAATAGTAAACTTTTTCTCCCTTCCCATTCCTTCCACAGATATCCACACCCCACTGGCCCCCAAGCACAGAGAGAAACCCCAGGGACAAATTGAGTGTGAGAATTTTTTATTCAATTTGTGAAGGACAGTTTTAAAACAAATGTTAGTAACACTCTTAGAACACTGGTTTGTTCATTTGACATTTTATCTGCACCAATTTTTATTACAAAAATCAAAAAAGTAAAAATTCATTACAATATTTGCACAGTATAACCACTAGTTGCCTAGACAAAAGCTAATTTCTACAAAATCAAAAACTTAATGCAGTTTTTTTTAAGAGAGTCAAAATTCTCTCAGTTAACTGGATATACATAGTGGTATATATCTTAAAGCAGAAAACCCCAAAAAACAAAAACAAGGAAAAAAGAAAATACATGTCAAAAGTCAGTTAAATATTTTGACCTGACAGTTCCTACAAATAGTAACTTCCACTACGTATAAAGGAATCTGTTACGTGTGGTAAAATTTCCAGAGACCAAGTAGGAAATGTGGAATAAAAACAATAAATCAGAACGCAGCCCCAGGCTGGGCCTGTTTTCCATGAAGCCCAAGGCAGTGATCTTCATCATTAAGGAGGGACCACTGTGTCTACAACTAAAACCAACCACATGGTGATCTGCAAAGCTTCATTGAAAAAGACAAACGTTCTCTTCTTCACACAAATCACTGCAGAAATCTTTGTAAGGCTGTGCCTTGCACAGGGAAATAGCTGTGTTCTGTCAAATTCTACAGAAAACAGTGGAAACAAGCTTTTTAAAATGAAGCCCATGTGCAGAGATAAATTACCAGGCACCTCATTTACCACCCCAATTTATCTTGATCATATAATCTTTTAACAAAAAGAAAAATGGCAATATCTGGTGACAGTATTAAAAAGACAATGTTGAGATTGGCATCAGAAAAACTCCAAAAGTGCACCTTATAAAAAGGACACCTCACTGTAGAAACATCTATGCACTTAGTAAGCCCTACTCATGCACAGACAAGCAGTCGCTGGGAACTTGTCGAAGTTTACTTTTTCAGAAAGTTGAAGTATAAAAAAAACAGTACAAGTTGTGACATTCGTTCAAGTTGCTGCTACATGGGTATTCTGAGCTGGCTACCAGGAAGGACTCCTGTGTTTCCGAGAGCCAGGCCGGCGTCTCTAGGAGCCGTGGTGCAGGTGCATGGTGCCCAGCACGGCACTGTCGTACCGCTCCTGCACCTTCACGGACTTGGAATGCTCGACCACACTGTTCAGTTCTGGGATGCTTTCAGCAGTGTCCCCAAACCCGTGGTAGTGTCCATAGTACAGGTTATCCCCAATGTCTTCCACCCAGGAAGGCCTACTGGCTATGCAGCTACTTGGACTCCCGTTCAGGTGCAGAGAACCGCACAACTCAGGGTTAGCTCTCAGGGTCTTCTCTGGCTCCTCAGTCCCACTAATGCAGAGAGAACCCTGGCTACTCGGAAACGGCTGTCCTGGGGCTAATCCACTGCTAATTCCGTTAGATCCTGTCAAGCACTGGCCATTCCTGCTTTCCATCCCACTGAGCGGGGTCGTGGAGGGGAAGTCCAAATGTCCATTGATGACACATCCATTTGTCAATGTATTCGATACGGAGCTACTGTTTTTCATATCTGCATTAAGAAATACACCTGTCACCAAAATTCAGAACCAATGAGGGAGGAGAAACTATAAAATGCTTCATTGCCATTACAATTTTAAAGAATTTTGTTTTTTTTTTCCCTTTTAAACCAGTTCTTTTTTCAAAGTAAAATCAATGTGCATAAGTAGACTTACTATTAAAACGTTAACAGTAGTATTTGCCTGGTAAGATAGGAAAATCATATGTGTGTCAGTAGCATCAGGTAGCTCAACTGAAAAATGTAAGCTGACAAATGCGCTGCATGAAAAATACCAACACAGTCCTGAAAAGCCATCAATAAAGTGCTCTCATTTTAAGACTACTTTTGAGAGCGGTTTTTTAAAAATCGCCCCTGAAAAGGTCCATCAGAACTGAGTGTAAAGTGTTCTACAGAGGGTTCCAACAGAACACAAACTTCTCTAGTTCTCAAGCGAAAATGGAAAAAAAGGTAAATGAAGTGAATTAAGGAAGCTCTTTGAACTATGTACGACAGCATCACATGAGGTTTTAAAAAAATCTTCTCTCCTCATAAATCAGGTAGGGACTCTTGACCCTCTCCTGAGTCTCAAATCAGAGCTATTAAAAGGAACCACTTTGTTTTTATTTTTATTTTTTTCAGTAGCACAGAAATCTACGTAGTACTTCTGCCAAATGCCACATGAGAGCACTGGCAGAATACAAAGAGCACTGGCAGAATACAGAGAGACCGGCGACCACAGCAAGGAACTGTAACGGCCAACAGTCCTCAGGCATGCAGGCCTGGGCCAACAGCACAACGCAGAGTCGCTTCTTCTCAGTTCAGCAATTAAAATGACCATGGCAGCCAGGGTTTCATTAGGTTACTTTCAAAAACCACCTTTGCTGGAAAACATGTGGGTAGTTTAATCTGCATATACAGACATCTATCAGGAGGGAGGTGTCTTATGGGATAAAAGGTCCATCGTGGCACATCTGGGCACACCAGGACAGGCAATGACAAGTTATTCTTCTGTATACTGAACTTGGGAGTCACTAATATTCATGTGCACAGGAATTCACATAACAGTATAAGGGATGATCTCAAATTATCTCTAACTTGGTAATACTAGATTTTATTTCAATGTTCTTCACTACCAAAGCAAAGCATGTTATTAAATCTAGAAGAGCTCAGGTCTAATAACTTTTAGAATAAGGATGCAGCTTAAATACATCCGATTAACCTAACATGTCACACACCGTGTGACTCTTCCCATAGAGGGCTTCCCTTCCATCTCACCTCCTGTAAACCTCTGACAGAGGTTTCTGGTATGTCCTGCAAGTCTTCCTGCCGATAAAGGATCACGGCTTGTTCAGTGAATGGAAACATTATCTAAATATTCCATTAATCGTCCTTTTTTTATGTTTAAGCAACATAGTTTAATAATTGCTATAAATTCTTCATAGGACAATAGATTTTTTCCCCAAAATTAAATGATAGCTTTTCTAGTTGGCTAAAATCCTAGACTAGAAAACAAGTGTTTCAAGGACTAAATAGAAAATAAAAACCGAAATAAAACAAGTTATTCCCAGGGGAAATTCATAAGAATTTTTTCAAAAACAAAGTATAAACAATGTTTTCCTAGGTGACAAAACTCAAATATGATGGCAACCTTGACAGTTGTTTATTGTGTGTATAGTTTTTACTAAGAGAATAAAGTAGGTAGACTTTTACTTCAGTGCCCAGTTAAAGTAAATCTGTTCAATTATTTAATCTCAAAATCAAGGCTGGTTGGTAAGCTCATGTTGTTACAGAGAATCTAATAAAACTGAGTATAACAGCGGGCACCTCAGACCTACTGAGGCAGAGCACGCACATCACGACCTCCAACGCTCTCCCTTCCCCTGCTCCCAGCTGCCAGCCAAGACCCGCACTTCCCTTCTGCCTGCCCGGCCAGCCCTTGGATCCCACGAACATCCAAACACAATGCTGGGGATGAGGTTTCAGACAAGATCCTACTTCTCTTCCAGCCAACCCCATAGAGAAGATCGGGATTTAGAAGCAAGCACCCTCCTATCCGAGCCCTTTCCAGGGGTGGGGACACTTGACCCTCCCGAGTCTCAAACTAGGGGCATTTAAAATGCAAAGATGGCTGTACACAGTTGTTCAAAAATGTAGAATCCTTGGAAATAATTTTGGCAGAACAAAAATTCGAAGTTACTCAAGTGTTTAAGGGAGGGCAGCCTGACTTTTGGTCTGATTCTCAAAGGACTGTGGAGGCAGCTCCCTCAAGCTTCCAGTGGACGTGAAGTGCCATGTCCCACAAGGAAAGCCTCAAGTAATCTCTAGTGATTTAACACATTGTTTACTCAGTCAGAGTGTCATAAATCAAATGATGGGAAACACAGGGTGTATGGACTCGGCATCTGGTATACGGGATGGGCTGGGTTTTTCAAACGTATGTTCCAGCTTGGATAAAGTTTAACAAATAACTAATGTCTGAGGAATAAAGGGTGGCCACTTCTGCCTATTCAAAAGCAGGTAGCAAGGTCATTTTTAAAAAACGCAGGATTTGAGTTTTGTTATGGATCTTTAGCTAAGGTCAAATAGCCCCTGACTACAGAAAACGTATTATTTTAAATATACTAACTGACCTGAATTTCTTTACTGGGAAGACGGTGACCCCAGCAATTCTGTAGCTTCCAGAAAGATGAACACATTTTCTTTTAACTTTAGTGAACACAAATGATTTTTTTCATGTGGGTTTGGGAAATAATATACATACTCTTTTTTTTTTTTCATCTGCAGTGAAGAATTTGCATAAAGACATAATAAACTTAAAAAAATCTACTTCTAAATATTAATACATGTTAACAGAACAGCTAAAAATGTTTTTGTAGTCACCTGAATAAAAAAACAATAGCTAAACAGACAAACCATTTTAGATATTCTAAATGCTATAAGAACTGAGCTGCTTCTGCTTTTTAAAAACTGGAAACAGGAATACTGTTTTCATATACTAAAAACATTAATGTATAAAATGTGTGTTGTGAAACACAGTGTTTACCATTTTAACAGACTCAGAATGAAGACCACAGAAACCAGAGCAACCAAGTCCTGGGTAAAAGATTCCATGCTGGAGTGACCGGGCTGAGTCAGAACCACATTTACTAGTTCTCAGTGTTTACTGCTAGTCGTCCTCTTTGCGGTATATTGGTTTGAAAATATTAACTGTAGCATGTTCGGTATATTCACCCAAAGGCCATATGTCAGAAAATTAAAAATGCAAACCTCATTAAAAATAAGCAAGGCACATTAAGCAACAGCTTCAAATCAGAATAAAGATTGCACTTACATTTTCCATGTCCATAGAATATACCCAAATCATTTATCCTTGTATCTACAAACTTGCCCAAGATATGTAAATTATAGTATAACATTTTTAAAAAGACACTGGACAATAAAGTGCAAAACATCTGAGAAAAACTTATGTTAGAAATAATATGCATACTGATTCCTGCAACGACAGGGGGTCTGCATTGCTGACACAGTATATATTTCTATTTCTTTTGGTCCAACAGAACCACTCTCCTGCTGTTTGGTGTCTTCGACCATTGGATTGTTGTTGCAGCTAACAGGAAACTGTCCACTCCCACCTGTTACAACAGCAAACTCCCTATCAACGTGCATTTTGTCAGCATCATCTTCTGTGTCGCCATTCATGAGTGGCACGGCAGAATCCAAGCTTCGAGCTGCACAGAAAACAAAGATTATTTCAGATTCCTTTGTCTGTAACAAGATAAGTGTTCGGACATACAGTTTACATTATTTTGTGTGAGCACTGAACACTTTCAACAATCACATAAAAAAAATCGACAGGTCACTAACGAGCTTAGCACAGAACTGAAAAACTTTTCCACAATCAAAAAAATTTCTTGACATGTGCAGATTCTAAGGTCATGGAATTTCAGATACCTATTATAGATTTACTTGATGGTAAAAATTCTAATTTTCTGGACATTTAGAGGCATTTAGAGGACATAAAGTGGTTATACAACCCGGAAACAAGTCTAAACTCCATTTTCAAATTCAGCAGATGATTTAAAAAAAAAAATACTAAAACAATTCTTAAATTGACATACAATTGAAACAATTCTGATTTTTTTTAAAAATCCACTATTTCCATTAACAAAAAAATAATGTAAAGGCTGAGACTCAAGACTAGTCTGTCAGCACTGTCCCAGAGTGGTATTTGATCTGAGCACCAAAATACAGTAAAATAATTACACCAAAATACAGAAAGTGTTAGAAATGTGAAGCTAAAGCTACACAGGCACTTCACTTCCAAGATTACCATTCTCTGTACTGTGGAGATGCGAATGCCCCATGTCATACACACGCTGCACAAGCTCATCCGCCTCCGAATTGTAGCAAGACTCACTTCTTACAAGCAGCTCCACGTGTCTGAACGGCTTCTCATGTTTAAGAATGTGTTTTTACCAAAAAGGAGTCTAACAAATCACTGTTACACCCTGCTTTATTCATTTACCATGGCATAAATGTCGTATCAGTTAATTTCAAAACAGTCTTTCCTCTGCCCTATGACTGTATGACATTTCACCTATAACCAAATTCCCCGCAGCTGTCTGGGCTGCTTCCCTTTTCCTTCCCATCATGAATACTACAATTAACATACTCATAAATGCATTTTTGTGTGTATTTCTGCTTAACTCAGATACTTAGAATTATTTCTGGGCCAAAGAATACACACCACAAATAGCAACTTTCAGTGCTAAATACCTCTTTCATATAAACATTTAAAAATAGGGAGAACGGAACTTTGCAGCTTGAATTAGCTCTAGTTTTAGAGGCACGCGAGTCATTTTTGATTATACTGTATATATGAGATCTGGATTACTCTACAAAGATGCTAATGTACAGAATGAGAAACCCGATTTCTGAAATTAGTATGTGGGAGAGAAACAGAACAGTGTGATTTGTGTAGTTGGGGGGATGGGGGGTAGTCAGAAGTCTGAATAGGTAGGAGGCCAAAAGCATTCTTCAAATACAGGTGCTTTAAGACCAGAGGCATTAAATGGTGGATTTTAGTCTTATCCATTCAAAGCTTTAAAAAATCTTCCACAGGCCAGGCTCCACTTTCACTATGACTCAGGCATGCACTTTTAAGAGATCAGTGTGTAAGCAGGGCATCTTTTGAAAAAAAGAGAAAAAAAAAAAAAGGGCTAGGCATGGTGGCTCATGCCTGTAATCCCAGCACTTTGGGAGGCCGAGGCGGGTGGATCACGAGGTCAAGAGGTCGAGACCGTCCTGGCCAACATGCTGAATAAATACTACTAAAAATATAAACATTAGCCAGGCGTGGTAGCGAGTGCCTGCAGTCCCAGCTACTCAGGAGGCTGAGGCAGTAGAATCACTAGAACCCAGGAGGCGGAGTTGCATTGAACTGAGATTGTGCCACTGCACTCTAGCCTGGTGACAGAGCAAGACTCCATCTAAAAAAAAAGAAAAAAGAATGGGAGACGGGGGTGGTGGAAGAGCAGATCCCCTAAGTGTGCCAAAGTCGTCTCAACCTCCGGGAACCTTCACAGCATGCAGACACAGAGAACCTGCAGCCAAGAGCAGGTCAGTGTCTGCTCCTCCCACAGGCTGCAATCCTGCAAAGCCAGCCACGAACACGGTTTGTACAAAAGGGTGGACTTTGATGGGAATACAATGCAGACAGCTTAAAATACCTACACACTCAATTGGCGTTCAGATGCCAATGTTCCCCGGATAAAGTGGCAACTAGGGGTTACCTGCAATTTCACACCTCTGAAAAGCAGGTTAGAAAACCGCAACAGAGAAGAGCTTCACGAAAGCTGGGGTGTTTGTCTTCTCCTTCACTAGGCCCAGTACCTAGAATAGTACTCACATCAACAGATGAAGCCCACCTACTAGCCAGGAGAAACAAAAACACAAGGTAAACAAAAACAAATGATCAGTACCTGGCGTAGCCTGTAATACAACCTGAGGAATCACAACCATCCAGGCAGGCCTGGCCATGCGAGTTGCAAGGACATGCACCCTGAAGGCAGAGGTGCCACTAGGGGGCTGGAAGAGCCATGTCAAGGGCAGCCCAGGGAAGAGGAAGCGGGCAACACACTAATCTCCCAGCAACAATTAATCCTGTAACTAGAAGGCTCACAGTGACCAGGGACCTCTCAGAAACTGCTCCACTGAGTAATGCATCTTTTGTTAATGCAGATGGTTTCTCTAATAAAGCAGGGTAAGAATGAAAGGCTTCCATATTTTACCAATCAAGATTCTATTGTAGGAATCATTCCAACAGACACCTTAGAATTTCATTCCATCTCCATAGATACGGCCTCTCTATACTGTGTAGTTCCCACAACCAGCTGTCAGAGCCTTGGGTAATGCTGTTTCACATGAGTGCCGCCTTCTTCATTCCTAGTAGCTATACGTAAGTTCTTAATTGGCTGGTAGAGATATTAAGCCTGCAATTATTTATCTCTTTTAATTATGTTGTAAGCCATGAAATTAAAACTGGCCTCTCAAAATTTTAAGAACATTGGATTTGGACCTGTAAGACCCTGCCACCTGTGGCATTTTCTCCCACACACCTGTTGCCGCTGCTGAAAATCATTTAATTACACCTTGCATTTGAGACGGGTGGCCTGTACAGATATTTCAGAAAAACATGTCTTCCAAGGTCATCAGTTTACTCAGTTTGGGAAAGGAAGCACTATCCTTTCCTATCTTCCTATTGACTCGTATAGTTACACATGATTGAATGCTTCTGAAAATGTTAGTATGATCACTTTTTACAAAGGGTCTTTACCTGCTGACTGTAAAAGCAGGTGTCTGTTGGAAAGACAGGCTTCTAGTACACCTGAGACACAACGTTCAGGATGGAAACCTATCTAGGACTAGCTCAAAACCTCCAGCCTTCCTGCTCAGAGATACAGCCACGCCCAGGTGTGGTCACTTCCTGCCCTCCTAAGTGAGAACTAGAGCCAGCAGAGCACGCCTCTGGCTGAGAAACCCACATTCCTGACCCTGGGGGACATGCAGAGATGCTCCACTTGGGGCTGATGCCCAGGGCAACTAAACGATCTGCATTTGTATTTTCATCTGAAATTTGGGGGTTGCACAAAACCCCTAAAGCCAGTTCCCAGTAACTCTGTAACTATATGAGCTATTCAGGATCAAGCAGCTTGAAACCATGAAAAAAGTCTTAGTTTTCAAGTCCGGGAAGGTCTGCTGCATTACAGAAGTAATGCAATTGGACACCAAGGTCGTGCCACTAGAGGCTTATGGGAGTGCTGACCAGGTGGAGTGAAGACACTCTGGTGCACCACTCATACTGACAACACAGGAAAACAGGACTGTAATTGCCAGGCATGCCTGCAGACACATGTAAGGCTTATGAAAAATGCCTGATCACAACTTTAAATCTTTACATTAAAAAAAAACAACAACACTCTATAAAGTCATACTTTGGGATATAACGTGCTCCAATCAGCCAACAGGACATTACTCCCAAGACCCAAGCCATACTGGTTATATTCCCCAAGACTAACATCAGGAGACATTTTACAAGTCAAAAACTGCCAAGTAGTTTCACCCAATGAACTTAGGCGAAGCTTGAGATCCTGACCTAGATTAGTAATTTACCTTTTACTGTGCCTCTAGGTGCTGTGTGGAAGGGTCCCAGGTGTTGACCCATAACCCTTGAGAGGTGGCCAAATGGCCCAGGACCCCTCCCGCCTGTGGCCTTTCCACTGAACTGAGTGCATCCTGCTGTTGCTTCCACTGGGGAAGCCTCAATGTCCTCTCATTAAGGCAGCAAGGAAAGAGACTCTGCCTTCCTGGTTTCCCATCAGCCATTACCTGGAACTATTCTTTGTTCTGCCGTAGAGCACATTTTACTCAACTTTTTAAGGTCCTTTTAAAACCAAATTGTTTTTCTATTACAAGGTGACCTTTCACGGGACCCGCCAGGGCCCAGATTCCAGCAGTGCAGAGGGTTGGGATGACTCCAGGCAGCAGGAAGCAGCAGCGACAAAGGACAGAGAAGGGCACTGAGCACTCTGGAAAGACCAGGGGGGACTGCGGGGTTTGGCTCAAATAATACAAAAGCGGCTTGTGATCAAGTGTGCCAGTCTTGGTTTTGCTTCCCACTGGAGTGACCACAACTGTGCTGAGGACAACTCAGGCCCATGAGGTTTGCTCAAATGGAGACTTTTAACAGTGGAAAACGCAGACACTCTCTGGACTGGAAGTGTAATTCAGACTGTATTTCAAGACGTCACATCTTCAGGGATGAAGAAAAAACAATCACTCCTTATTTGAACACAATTAGGTAGGTGTGTTCTATCATCCTGGCCAAATTTTTATAAACAAATATACTGCAAATTTGAAAACAGTAAGGACGTCAGGAGTTAAAAGTGCTATAACATGTAACTGAACTAGAAGGAACTAAATTACAAATTTACTCCTGGGAGGCATTTTATTTCCTCTCAAGTTTCAAGGAATTAACATCTATCATTTAACAAACCAGCTGGTCATATCTGCCCTCCTTTACCAAGTCTTTAACCCTGCTCAACACGAACAGTCAAGGACAAAAGGCAGAGATCCTTTATCCAGGTTAAATCCACTCTGGGAAAGCGTTAAAACTTCCCACCAGTAATTTTACCTTTAAATCATCATGTTGTAGATACTTTTTTCTGTAAGGTGTTTTTATATTCAATACCTTCATAGTATGAATGAGATTCTAAGACCAATAATATGCGTATGTGATTAAAACCGAGCTGTGAAGTCAGTTTAATGTTTGAGATCTGCTGTCGCCACAGCCTACTTCCGGGGCAAATGTCCCAGTTGTGAAATTGAAGTTAATGGGTCAGTTTTTAAACTCACTGTGTTCCCCTGCTTCTTCCCCACGACCCTTGAGCTCCACCCAAAACAATTATCAATCGGCAAAATCAAGTTTTCACTCATGGAAGGGACTGGCATTCTTTTCTAACCAGGATCATTGAAAAACTTGACAAGTTTCCAAGGAGTACATATAAAAATAATTGTATTGGGTTATTCCTGAAGATTAACCAAGAACGCTAGCAAACCTGATTTTTATATACAGTGGTGCAGCTGGAGTCCTGAAGCCCATGCGTCACACCATCCGAGCAAATGATTGATAAACAGAAAACAACAAAAAAGAATTTAAAGACTGATACTTCCTTGCACCATCTAAAGTGAACAAAATCCCACTGGGGAAAGTATTATCCCAAGACTTTCCATCAAAACAGACTGCTTAAGTAACTGTGGATTTTATTTCACCCTCCAGAGTTCATGTCCACACCTGTTACGTCTATGTTCTGACTAAACTGCATTTGATACGGATGCAAATAACTTCATGAAAGTATGACTTCTTGTAGCAAAACTTCCAAGACAGTTAATATTCAAACAATACAAAAGGCCAAGTCTTTCTTCTTCACTTAAGATCTTTTACATCAACAGTTTCCAAAGGAAAATTCCTCCAATTTAAAATACTTGAAAGTAGTTTACTAAAAGCAGAGACACTACTTTTTGTGGGGAAGAATGGTTAACATTCAGACTCAGGATTCCAAAGTGTTTTGGCTTTTTTTTTCTCAGAGTGAATTTCACAGGGATCTCCTTAAGAGCTGACTTAGCCAGAAAACTTTCTGGAAGTAACTACTTTTGTAAATATAAATTCCACACTAAAAGCATCAATATTTGTAACTCTTAAATTCTAGGAAAACAGAACGAACTAAGTTTTATTGGTAAGATACAAGTTATGCAGCCAAGATATTATCCTTGGCACCTGTAACTTTGTTTGTTCTTAAAGCCAAACAAAAAACAAAAAACCCAGCTTAAACTCTTCTAAATATTTTTATATGTGAAGTTACTCAAAGTATTTTATATACATGTGTTAAATGAGGAAAAAAGAATTTATCATTTCTTTTACTCTGGCATGAGAATCAAAAACCTAATAAAATAATTCAGATTAAGCAAAACTTAAAACACACATTTAAACAAAATCAAAACAAGATGCCAGAAATTACAATGAAAACTAAAGCAACATATCTTTAATTCAAAACTAAAAAACTGGTCAGTTAATATGAAAATAATTATATATCTATTGAAACCAAGAACAATTTCATGTAGAACATTCAGGTAATTGTAAGAAAAAAACCCTGTTTCAATGATCAAGAATGACTCCCAATACCCGACATCATCACATTCAGTATGTAATGGTAAAAGGGGGGAAAAATCACCTTTTCCCGTAGGGAAAAGTGGTGGGAGTGTAGGTGAGCTAAAGATGCCCATCTATGCTCACACAAACACACAAAAAAATACAACACACACTTGTGACAAGTGTGGCAAATCTAAGGACTGTCAATTACATAAAAGACGGAACCATTAGAAGTTCCAGGAAATGGCCGGGCGCTGTGGCTCACGCCTGTAATCCCAGCACTTCGGGAGGCCGAGGCGGGTGGATCACGGTCAGGAGATCGAGACCATCCTGGCTAACACGGTGAAACCCCGTCTCTACTAAAGATACAAAAAATTAGCTGGGCGCGGTGGCAGGCACCTGTATTCCCGGCTACAACGGAGGCTGAGGCAGGCGAATGGCGTGAACCCTGGAGGCGGAGTTTGCAGTGAGCAGAAATTGCGCCACTGCACTCCAGCCTGGGGAACAAAGCAAGATTCCATCTCAAAAAAAAAAAAAGAAGTTCCAGGAAATTAGTAAAGTCATGGTCAGTATACAAATTAGGAAAACCAGGGATGAGCAGCTTTGAAGTAATGTGCATCTTGGCTGAAATATTTCAACTGTGATAATCACAGAAACATCAGTCATGTACTGTGTACCTACAACAGTGGCTCAACCTGTTAGGTCTACGTATTACCTGCAACACTTAAGCAGAAGTGCTGGCTCCAACCATATTTTTGTCTAAATTAGCACCCTCGGGCTTAGGACCAGGAATGTGTAGTTTGGGAAGGCTGCATGGCGAGTTTAATGTGCAAAATGTGAACTTCTAATCACTGGTCAACCAAAACAAATCCTCCTTCTAAAGGAGGAAATAAAATCCCCAAAAGTCAGCATGACTCTTTAAACCAAATTTATGTAGTTAACGAGGATTAGGAAACAAGGAATCCTCAGAAATGCTTTTCAGGGTAATTAAGCAACGTGGTATTGGCCAATTCAACTGACCTTAGAAACTTGAGACTAGTTTTACAAACTCTTCCAGGTGCATTTTGAGTCCAATTAGCATGTTAAGTGATCTCTTTTTAAAAATACTAAACAGAATTTAAGATTTATCAGCGATAAGAGAAAATGAAGCATAAATCATTTTTCAAGGACGTTTAGACTATACAGTGACATACAGGGACAGACATGTACAATTTGTGCATGAGGGCATGAGGCCACGCTACAATATTAACCAGGCTTTAATTAAAGGAAATGACAAAAGATTTTTTTTTTAAAAGTGGATGCTCTTAAAAAGGCGTTGAAAATACATTAGAAAAAATATATTAAAACATGGTACAAGTAAATGACAATGCTGAATACATCACCATTAAAAAAGACCATTTTGAATTTTATGCAGATCTTCATGTCATGCTTATGATTTTAGCATCTTTCCAGAAATGCTTAACTCATAAAAATCTGAATTTGATAAAACTATTAAGTTCATACATTACTACAAAAAGTCTTACCACAGGAATTTTTATGGTGACAAATTTAAATAGTTGTGAAGTACATGATACTGACATTTTATCAACTTTATAGGGAAAAAATGTTTCACTTGGACACTCATTAAATAAGGTAGAAAAGATGATGTTGATTCATGAAATTTAAAGTTAACCAAAATCTCTAGATTTTTAAGTGATTAATTGATAGTCACTGTTTTCCTTATGCTATAACTTGTACGGTTGATTTTTTTTTTAAACCAAGGGGCAAAACTTTGTGCTTATCCTCAGCAAATCTGAGCTCATAATCTGCTTCATTACTTCACACTGCCACCTCTCCCCCTATGTTCACTAAATATGCCTGCCAAGCTATCACATTTACCTTCTTATTAAGACTTTTTTTTTTTTTTAAATAGAGACAAGGTCTCACTATGTAGCCCAGGCTGGTCTCAAACTCCTGAGCTCAAGTAATCCTCCTGCCTCAGCCTCCCAAAGTGCTGGGATTACAGGTATGAGCCATGACAACTGGCCTAAGACATCTTATATATATAGATGATTTTCCTATAGGAAAGGGAGATGCTTTCAACTTCAAGAGTGATTGGCTGACTCTGCTTATTTACAAACTCAAACCTACCTTACCAAAAAAAAAAAAAAAAAAACCAAAAAACCAAAAAACCGGCTAGGCACAGTGGCTCATGCCTGTAATCCCAGCACTTTGGGAGGCTGAGGCGGGTGGCTTACTGGAGGTCAGGAGTTCAAGACCAGCCTGGCCAACATGGTGAAGCCCCTTCTCTACTAAAAATACAAATTAGCCCAGCGTGATAGCATGCACCTGTAATCCCAGCTACTTGGGAGGCTGAGACAGGAGAATTGCTTTAACCTGGGAGCCGGAGGTTGCAGTGAGCCGAGATCACACCATTGTGCTCCAGCCTGGGTGACAGAGCAAGACTGTCTTCAAAAAAAAAGAAAGGGTCGGAGAATACTTACAACGAAAATAACTTACCTTAGGGACTTAAATCCTCAAGATCAAATTATACACCAGATCTTGCTGTGATAAATCAACACACATGTGAGGTACAGAGACCAGCTGAGGTCAAATCATAGTACAGAAATAGTACAGAAAACATTCACCTTCCCAAATGTGAAAATGTTTTACTGCCAGACCATCAGCAATTTTTATAAGCCCAGGAACATTTACAAGAAGCAAATGGAAAAAAAAAAAAAAAAAATGAGGCACAGTGGCAGATTTTCTTTAATAGATATATTTCAAACAGATACAACAAATTAAAAAATCTAATTCACGGCAGGTAAACATGGGTGCTCAAAAAGTTCCACATAGACATTTACACTTGGGCCATCAGTATTTCCCTCACATTCCCTTTTGTTAAGTGTCCCATCTTCGCAGTGGCAGTACAGGAGAAATCTCCACCGTCACCGCACAATCCACCAGGCGCATTACCACCTGAAGTGAAGGTCTCATCTCGAAGGTGCACTCAGCCATAAGAAGAAAACACATTAAAGAAAGGAAAAATAAGTGTGCTCTTCCCACCCGCAAAGCGGTCTCACCTTCAGTTCTAGCTTTCTTTACTCCAAAGGCTTCTGAGTCTTCCAAGCATCTCTTTCGATTTGTTCCCACACTAATATGATTAGGAAATACATTCTGATGACCCCCATTTAAGATGCCATTGTTATAGAAATGGTTCAGATGACAATTCTGGAGGTTCAAGAGAAACTGGGCACACTCTTGGAAACCCTGGGTTTGTGCAATGTCTGCTGCTGTCAGGCCACTGGCATTTCTCAGGCTGTACAACACAAAAACACGGAATTACACCCCATCCACATGCTAAGCTGGTCTCTGCTCCTGCTGAACTGACTAGCTATCTGAAGGTGGTATGAAAGAGTAAACAAATTCATAGCAAATCTTCATTAAAGAAGTAGTTAATCAATCTAGCTCTGTAACTAACTTCTCTTATATACATTTGATTTCTAAGCAAGATTTGGGAGACAAAATAAATATGCTAAACTTCTAAAAAAGGCATCTTCCTATTTAACTTTTCAAAATCATGTTTTATGTTAGTCTGAAGAATCTAAATTTATGCTAACTTCAGACTTGAAACTGAATTCTGTATTATATGCACTTAATCTTAATAACCCATTCCTTTAGCGTGAATAAAATCATAACAAACAAACATGTACTGAAATTGTCCATGGCATTCATAACTGTCTTCCTAAAAACAAAATGGCTTACCAACAAGCCAGCCTTTATGCTTACATGTGACACTGTAAGTGGAAGTTTAGAAGGATGTCCTGACATTAAAGTAACCTATCATCAGATTCCAGAGTTGAAAAGCTGTGTTTTTCTGTCAGATTTTGATTGTTTTGGCCTTGCTTGGAAAACCCTGCAGGAGTATTGTATTTTTGACATTCTAGAGCATTTGAGTAGTTGGTTCCTTTAAAAAGGCTTTGAATACTGTTCTACCACTCAGAAGAACCAAAGTTTTCCCTGGCTAATAGTACTCAAAACGAAAGGTCTGGGACTTCTACAGTAGCTAAAACTCAGATTAAAGTAGGAAGTGATGGCAGAGTAAGTGAAAGAGCTGAATAAAATAGAGTAAGTTGAACTTGTGAACCTTTAGACACTGAATTAAAACTGAGGGATCAAAAGTAACTCCATGTTGAAGTTCCCCTGGAAGACAAGAATGTACACTGCTCTGTGAAATAAACCTGTAAAAAAGCAGACATCCTGTTAGCTGCAGGTTGATAGACAAACCGGAGAAGTACTTAACAGCAAAGACAGCTTCCATACCTGTTCAGCAAGCTACACTACATCCACAGCAAAAGCATGATGAAATAAAGGACTTGTGCTGTGTCACTCAAACAACCAATCCAGAACCCTGATGCCTTTCTTGGGGTTACTGTTAATGCAAAAAACCAAAAAAAAACAAAAAAAAACCCCCACATTTGAGAGCGAAAACTACAGAATTAGGGACAAATAATATTTTCTTATTTATAAGTACTAACAATAGCCTTATATTCATTATTTCCAAACATCACAAACCTCTGACCTCAGAAATGAAAAGTGTACATGGATACTCACTAAACGTGTCTCCACTTTTAAAAACATAAGATAAATGTATTATACCTTTTGAAAAAAGACCCAAATCGTATTTGATCAGATATAAAAGAGAATTGAGAATCTCAGAAACCAACAAAATTCTTAAAAATATAAGACAGCTATGTGCAGGACTATTAGAGACTAAAGTCGCTATTTTTATTAGCCAATAAGACTGCATGGCTATGAATGGCCATGAGTATTTTTCTAGTATTGCCTAATATTTTTATTTTGATATATGAATTAAATGAAAAGGAAGCACCAAAGTTTGGGCAGATTGTATTACATTAATTACACTTTGTACAAATCAGATCACCTTGTTATTGAAATAGAAAATATACTAATATTACGTGACAGCTTCATCATATAGCTGGGCTTTTTTTTAATGGTGTATTTCACTTTCAAAAGATATCAGAAGTGCAGATGACCTGGGAGGGTCTACTCTGTCAAGAATGTGAACAGAAAAATAAGTTGCCACATGAAAATTCAAAAACTCTTCAAGGAGAACGTTAAGTTTACAAACTGATTATTTCTATAGATAAGCATAGACTTGCTCTCCAAAATCAAGAAACAGAGAAATGAGAAGCTACCGCTTAGTATTAGGACAAATAAAAATATGAAATAAAGTCCACAGTAAAGATTACTCTTTAGTGGACCAGAGAATAAAAAAGAACAAACAGATTTTTGAAATGGCACTTAGAATCATAAATACCATGCTGGGCGTGGTGGCTCACGCCTGTAATCCCAGCACTTTGGGAGGCCAAAGCAGGTGGATCACCTGAGGTCAGGAGCTTTGAGAACAGCTTGGCTTACACGGTGAAACCCCGTCTCTACTAAAAATACAAAAAATTAGCTGATTGTGGTGGTGGCACATGCCTGTAGTCCCTGCTACTTGGGAGGCTGAGGAAGGAGGATCGCTTGAACCTGGGAGGCAGAGGCTGCAGTGAGCCAAGATCACACCACTGCACTCCAGCCTGGGCAACAGAGCAAGACTATCTCTAAATAAATAAATAAATAAATAAATAAATAAATACCAATTTGCTGAGGGAAGTTTAGATGCTCAAGGGGCATGCCAACATTCTGAAGTTGTTAAAAGAACATCCAAAGCACATTCAATTCCTTTATTCCTTATTCAGAAGCTGAAGACTACACTGAATTTGGGTTAGAACAGCAAGTTTACTGATCTTCCAAAGAAATATAACCTTACAGAAAAGTAATCAACAAAACAGTGCCAACATATGGAGATTCCTGGAGACTGTGAAGTTTGAGAGTGTCAGCCTACACACATGTAGCACTGGTAAACTCTCCCATTTCACTTTTCCCTACCAAAAGTAGTTAAACATGTGCTTGTCCTCTACTTAGACCAACCAAATTTCCATGTGGTCTTAGGTATTATCTCAAAGCTTACTTTACTAAAAGAGCTCAAAAGATGGATTCTGGCCCAATCATGCTATGTACTCGTACATAAGGACCAAGGAAGCAAGAACAATCACAAGTCAAACTACTTCTAGCATCTCACATAATTTTGGGGCACTAGAAGACAGACATGATGGGGAGGTGAAAAAGTTCTAGAAATAGTATTGGACAGGTTATCGGAATCTAGGACACACAGTAACTGGAGGAATTACTTAGAGACTGTAATTTTGCTCTACATTTAAGTGGCACTATCTATGCAGCATTATTGGAAACAGAAATATCCAGCACCCTTTCTCTGCTTCTAGTGAGGTACAAGAACATTTCAACTCTTATCATTTCCCTTGTTACCAAGGGCTGAATGTATACGACATACAGTTTAACTTGTTAGCATTTATATTCCACTCAGAGGAAATCTGTTGGTACCTGACTCAGGAACACAACACAAAATGACACCACCATCTCTTGCCCCTGAAGTCCTCATTCTCATTTCCTCTCCTTACCTACATTCATCACCTCCACTATCCCTGCTCACATTAAAAACCTTGCAAGTGGTCACTCAATTGTGTAGTGCACATTATAGAAATTGGCCTGAAATGATCATTAAGGATCATCTAATCCAGAAGGCACTTTTCTAAAAAGGACTATGTAGTAATTATTTTAGACTCTGGAGACCATACATTCTCAGTCCTAACTACTCAATTCTTTTGTTGTAGGCTGAAAGCAGCCTCAAGGCAATTGAGCATGGCTATGCTCTCATAAAGCTTTATTTATGAACACTGAAACTGAAATTTCATCTAATTTTATGTATTAGAAAATGTTATTCTATTGATTTTTGCTCAACTATTTAAAAATGTAGAAACCATTCTTGGGCCATAGGTCATACAAAAAAAGGCAGCAGGCCAGAACTGCTGAATAACATTTAACCAAATAGATGATACTGTAAATATTCCTCTATCCTTTATTATGGGGTACATTGTAAATTCCAATACAATGTATAGGGATAAAAAAACAGCATAATTGCATATGCATCACCTCACTTTCCATTTGTACTGAATTAGCCATATAAAAAAATAAAAAATTACTGTTAACTAGTCACCCTACAGTGCAAGGTAACACTAGAATTTATCTTTCCATCTAGTAACCACTGTTTTTTAAAGAGACAGAGTATCTCCCTGTTGCCCCAGCTGGAGTGCAGTGGCACAATCATAGTTCACCGCACCCTGGAACTCTTGGGCTAAGGGATCCTCCTTAGCCTCAGCCTCCCAAGTAGCTAGGTATACAGGCATGTGCTACCATGCCTGGCTACTTTTTTTTTTTTTTTTAATTTTGAGAGATGTTGCTCAGGCTGGTGTGGTCTCAAACTCCAGGCCTCAAGCGATCCTCCCACCTCAGACTCCTAAAGCACCGAGATTAGAGGCATGAGCCACTCTCTACTTCTATGAGATCTTTTTTACCTTCCACATAAGTACAGTAAGTACATGGAGTATTTATCTTTCTGTGCCTGGCTTACTGAACATAATATCTTCTAAGATCATACATGTTGCTGAGAATTACAGAATTTTGTTTTTTTAATGGCCAAATAGTATTCCACGGGGTATATATGCCACGTTTTATCTGTTCAATTGCTGACAGACACAGGTTGATTCCAAATCTTGGGTATTGTGAATAGTGCTGGAATGAGCATGGCAGGTGCAGATGTCTCCGTATATGGATTTTCTTTTGGATATATACCCAGTAGTGGGACTGCTGAATCACATGGTAGTTCTATTTTTAGTTTGTTCAGGAACCTCCATAGTCTTCTCCATAATGGTTGTACAAGTCTACATTCCCACTTACAGTGTTTAAACGTTCCTTTGCCTCTGCATTCTCATCAGCATTTGTTACTGTCTTTTTGATAACTGTCATTCTAACGGGGGTAAGACAGTCTCTCATTGTGGTTTTGATTCTCTTTAAGAATGAATATTTCTCCTCATAATATTCCTCTACTCTTAATAATGGATTTTCTGAAATTTTATGCACTATTCAAATAACTTTTTAAAAGTTGCCAAATCTGTCACAAAATATTAAACAACAAGAAAAATACCTAAAGGTAAACTTGAGAGGGGTGTAAAACAAAAGACCCTGAGAGAGCACCCTATTCCTAAATTGAGTGTTTTTGGTTACATGTTCTAAGTGCCTTACAATAAACCAGGCAATGTGCTTTATCTGGACAAAAGGAGCCCTAACTTCAAAGTTTGAGTTCCTCAAACTTTTTTAATAGTTAAATTTCAAGTACGTTAGACTGAAAATAATTTGGGTTTCCAAGTCAAAGATTAGAACAAATAATCATTAAAGATCATAAAAGAAGTTCAGGTCTTTAAATTCTATTTTCATTTGTTAAGCAATATTTCAATTTTCACGTTTTAATTGTTAAAATTCAGTAAGAGTTGAGCACGTAAATGAAACACTTGATTTACAGGTTCCGTGTTTCCATCCATACTCAACTCTAGTACTTACAGTACTTTGTTCTGTCATAGTACTTTTTAAATACTCCATCCTTTACCCTTCACTCCACAGGTTTTTTTCTCTTTTTTTTAAACAGGGTCTCACTCCCATCACCCAGGCTGGAGTGCAGTGGTGCAATCACAGCTCACTGTAGCCTCCTCCACCTCCTGGGCTCAGGTGCTCCTCCCACTTCAGCCTCCTGAGTAGCTGGGACCACAGGTACGCAACACCATACCCAACTAGTTTTTCTTTCTTTTTTTTTTTTCTGAGACGGAGTTTCACTCTTGTTGCCTAGGCTGGAGTGCAATGGCGTGATCTCGGCTCACCGCCACCTCTGCCTCCCAGGTTCAAGAGATTCTCCTGCCTCAGCCTCCCGAGTAGCTGGGATTACAAGCGCCCACCACCACACCCAGCTAATTTTTTGTATTTTTAGTAGAGACGGGGTTTCACCATGTTGGCCAGGCTGGTCTTGAACTCCTGACCTCACGTGACCCACCCACCTCAGCCTCCCAAAGTGCTGGGATTACAGGCGAGAGCCACTGCGCCCAGCCATTTTTTTTGTATTTTTTATAGAGACCAGATTTCACTCCACAGGTATTGACTTAGTGTATTACGTGACCACAGGCACTAACTGCTGGCCACTCCTGTCAACCTCAAGTGAGGTATGAGTAGTAAAGACAGAGTTCATCTGGACTGTGTTTACGCAAAGGGAAAACTGAAGTATCCAGAAGAGTTTAAAAAGAGTCTCAAAAACTATTTTGAATGCAAACTGGTGGTAATGAAGGTGTACACATTATTTTCAGATGAAATCTTCAAAACAGACGCATTTTTGAACTTAGCATCCCCAGTTTGATGCACCTGGATACTTGGGCTGTGCCTGACCTAAAACGTGTGTCTGTTCGTTTCTGAAAATAGGAGTATGTCATTCTACAGCTATAGCCTACCCTCCTTGGTCCTCTCCTACATCCATTTGAAAAATCTTTGAAAATGGGAAGAGATTTTTAAAACTCAGACAGCGGTCAACTTGAGGTTCAAACTGGTTCTAGTCTGAAGTTCTAAAATTAACTTTCTTTAAAAGAAACTCAGCATGATCAGATTTTTAGACTAGCAAGCTAAATGTGCTGCAATTTATTGTGGAAACTATGATGACTGTGCTTTTATCTATAAATTCAATCTCCTGTAACATTCACCAAGACTACGAAAAGCAAACACTGAGCAGGCCACCCATTTTCTACTATTCTTTCAAAACAGGAATATTAAAATGTGGTACAACACAGAATCATCTTTACTGTGAATTACATGTTCTGCTAAGTAACTGGCAAAAAAAAAAAAAAAAATCAAACTGGCATTAACTTTACTAAAGACACAAATGCTTATATGCTATATTTTCTTATTCTGAATAGAATATTAAAATTTATTACCTCTAGGCCAAGCACAGTGGCTCAACCCTATAATCCTGGCGCTTTGGGAGGCAGAAGCAGGAGGATCACTTGAGGCCAGAAGTTTGAGACCAGCCTAGGCAACAGAGGAAGACCCTGTCTCTTTAAACACTCAAATTTAAATCTAAGAATTCTCCCCCAAAGAACTTTCACTAAAATTCGTATCTAAGAATTCTCCCCCAAAGAACTTTAAAAATCAGGCTCCACTCTGAAGCCAGCCAGGGTCCCACCAGTTTCCACTTATAGTGCCACAATTCCAGAACAAAGGAGAAGCCATTCTGATGAGAACGACTTTGTTTCAATTTTGAAAAACCACGGATCAGGAAATACCTGAAGTATAATTTTTAGAATCCAAGTTGTCACATCACCTTCAGGATGTTTTCTTATTGTTAATGCCATGTGACAATAAAAGATAACAATTTTTATATAAATAATATTTCTGTTAAAATTCTGATCTCAACTTAGCTATTGTTAGTTTACAAATAGAAAGGTAGATATCATAAATTAGGTAAGCAAAGCATGCAAATCTAAAGCATCTCTATCTGAATTCCTAGATTAGCGTTAAAACCAATCACCGCAACAAATACCTCAACAGTATGCCTCGTGTGCAGAAAGGAAGCGATACTGAACATTCAATGCCACAACTGTAAGGTTTTCGGAGAAGCACCTGTGGCAGTTTCAGCAGTTTCTATATGGAATGCTCCCCCTTTCTAGGATTACTTGAAAAAATCAAGTCAATTCGAATTACGTAGCTGTAAAACATTGACATGTGTAGTTTTTACAGATTCAGAATCTTCTGTGTGATTTAAAACGGGCAATGGTTCATAATACAGGAAACTTAAATAATAAGGGATCACATATTTGCAGGCAACATTTGGATTAAAAATACATAGACAACATAAGGTGCAGAAGCACACTGAGCTTAAGCCATTGTCATGTGACCACCTGGACCATGAGCTACTGCTCTAAAACACTGCCTTTTAAATTACCTTTGGTAATTTTTTAGCATGAAGCCAATTTAAATATGTCAATATTTCAACATAAGTTTAACAGTATGGACTAAAAACCATCAACTCACGATTCTGGTTACTTTAAAATTTGGTATGCTGTATCTCAAATACATTAGTAACTATTCCTAGATGGAAATAAGCAAATACATGGAATCATTAAAAAAAGATAAAAAACATTACTAAATTGTCCATTTGTAAAGACAAAACATTAGCAAACATCTAAGATATCTTCAGCAAAAGAAATACATGTGTATTTTTAACCCTTTGGTATCCAAACTCTTATTTAATTATGAAGACTTTCTTAAATATATTCTTCAGTTAATAATAGGAAGAAACTATTTTTAAAGAGTTTCTACCTAAATAAATTTGGTGCCAAGTTTTCAAGTTCAAAGTTACTGAGGATAGTTTTACACTGCAATTGAACCACAATTATGTTTTCAAACATTAAAATGTAAAACCATCATTCCAGTAGTTTGATGAAATATTTAGCATGCTCCTGCTGTAATTTAGCAAGGGAAAAAGACATTTGGATTTAGAAATCATTGGTTTTATTTGAAAGCACTATCTATAAAAGTAGTAAAGAAATTATTAAAAACTGTATCTTAATCAAGCTGCTATGAAAAACAATCAAAATTCTAAACAATTTCTTAACAAGTCTGGAATGGTATCAACCCACTTACTGTCCCTGTCTAGCAGGCAGAACTTAATAGCTATCTCAGGAAGTGATGCCTCCATCCTGAAACATCTTAACAACCGGAAAATAGCCAAGACCAGACAAGTGTGCTGTGGTAACGATTAGATAAAAGGAGGCTGCACAGTGGCTCACACCTGTAAACCCAGTGCTCTGGGAGGCCAAGCTGGAAGGATTGCTTGAGCCCAGGAGTTTGAGACCAGCCTGGGTAACACAGCAAGACCCCATCTCTACAAAACATTTTTAAAAATTAGTTGGGCATGGTGGTATGTGCCTATAGTCCTGGCTACTCAAGAATCTGAGGCAGGAGGATCACTGGAGACCAGGAGTTTGAAGTTGCAGTGAACTATAATCATGCCACTGTACTTTAGCCTGGATGACAGAGTGAGACTCTGCCTCTTTTAAAAAAAAAAAAAAAAAAGGGAGGCAAAAAGGATGTAGGATGTGAGGATGACTAGAATTCAGAGGACCTAAAATCAGAAAATATGAATTCAGAGTCATAATTCTGGTAGATTTTGTAACTGAAATATTATTTTGATGGGCAAAAAAATGAACAAATATAAATAAACCACAAATTTCAAAATGAATAGCTAAAAGTAAATCTAGGTTACATTTTGCCAAGGGCAAAAGTCGCAAATGAATTTAACACTAATATTAAATATGCTCTTCATCTGTATTTGCCCTAATGAAAATCTGGTTTCTAGACAGGACTCTATGGTAAACAAACAAAGGTGGGTCATAAATGGTCAATTATGATCCAAACTGAAACAATTCCATTTTAATTAAAATTTCTTTTAATTAAAGTGAAACAGTATTTTTTTGTGGCATTAGAATAGTCTGCTAACATCACATTCTAGGCTTTGTTATTATAGCCAACTGTGCCTACTTTCTAAACTAGGCAAGAGAGACTTTTCTAGAGTGAGTCACCGAATTTGCTTATATAAGGCTATCGATGCTTCTCAAGCTATCTAATGATCCCAGTTAAGATAAAAATTATTAAGTTAAAATACATGTAGCCCAGCTGAAGATCTGGTTACCACAGAATAAATGGCTTCTCAAGAAATCCTCTCCTATAGAAAAGTTCTGAGACTTTGCCATTAAACACTGGCATCTGTATAATGCAGTATTAAAATGGACCTACGAATCTGCCTGAGATGCAAGTCATGCTGGTTTCATTCTAAATCTCTTTATTTCTACTCAGTGGCATAAAGCTATTTTACTAGCTGGTTGATATGGAAACATCCTCCACTTCTCTCTCAAGAAAATAAAGACAAATCAGCCAAAAGTAATTGGTACCAAATTACTGAAAGTACAGCTATTCCAAGGCTCGAATTCTATTTACAATGCTAGTAGTGAAAAGGTCTTCTTAATTATCAGCAGATAGCAAGTTTTCAAGTCTTTTTCCAAAATCACATTAAGACTTAATGTTATGCTGTTATTTGTTCCATCGTCCAAAAGAAAAATGAGATGACAATCTTTTTATAACAGTATATCCTCTTCTTCCAGTCAAAACCTGAGTACCAAGCAAGCAGCACTCAAATATTGGGGGCAGTGGAAAAATGCAACTACCATATAAGCAAGATTAAGGATGGTGACAACTTCACGTACTTGCTGAAAACTCCATACACAGAGATTTAGGTCCTTTAAAGTACACAAACATTTAGTTTGGTCACAAGTTAGATTTAATCCTGTGCATTTTAATTTTTAGATGTAAACAATGGCAAATAATAATGACCAACATATAAGCCAGAAACAGCCTCACACACAGAAAACTTGGCACCAAAACTCAAGATTTAAAATAAGGAAAGAAAAAGAAAGTCCATTAACATACTCACGTGTGGTGCTAGAAAATTTAATACGATGCACAGCAGCTGAAATGCGTTATCTTACAGATGCAACCTACATTAACAAGTAAGTTATATAACAAACCATTCTAGCCAGACACTTAGTGTAGTTGCCCTTATTATTATGTACCTGATGTCCAAAAAAGCACAACAATTTAAGACTTTGGGCACTTTATGTAGCAGATATATAAAAAGCAAAGCAGGAATTAAGAGCAAATGAGTTTAATAATACTGATATAAGGCAGCTTTTAATCTATTCACAGGAAAAGGAAAAAATTATATTATCTCCTAAATATTATAGCATGTAATATGAAGAGTTAATAATCTGGTCCATTCTGAATGAAAAAAAAGTAACTTTAACTAAGTTAATTCTATGCTCCTTGAACGTCTTAAAAAAAAGAAACGGTTATGATTTGCTAGGACTATACTTTACCATATGAGCAGCGTTACAGGGAATAAAATAGACCTAGTACCATTATTTTGGAGATTCAAACTGTTACACGTTGGTGGACTAAATGGGGTAAATTATTAAAATGTGCAGAAATCAAGAAGCAACTTACAAATTAGCTTACTGACAAAACTGACATTTTATCTCGATGTTAAAACTAAATAACCACATATACAATAGCAATGAATAATGATTACTTGTGCTCTATCTCCAGGCCAAAGGCTTATAACTTTAAGAATTGTTTTTGGCTAGGTAGCTCAGGCTAAATATTTCTTCTAAAAAAAATATGAAAGCTCAGTCCAGGGAAGTCACCATAATGCAGGGTCTTGAGTGGTGGCTCTTATACTGAGAAGGAAAAACAGACTGGCACCTGAGCCCATCTCAGCCACACCTGGTGGAAAAGAGACACTTGAGGGCCCTGTAACCAAGGACAGAATTGTAAATAAAAGATTCTCATTTTTTAAAAGACACCTACTAGAAAAAACGGACATTGTGATATTTATTGGCTGAAAAGATTAAGCTATCCATAAAATGAATAAAACATCTTTGTAATAAAATGTTCAGGACCAATTAAGAGTATTATTTAGAAAGTAAGTCATTAAAAATATTAACTTCTAATTATCCACTGTTTCAATAAATGACAAGCAATTTAATCAATTATGTTATGACTCCGTATTTTATAATGAAAGCTTGTTATAAAAATTAAAGATGAGTTTTAAATCTAACTACAGCTAAGAAAAATGCACAAATAACTTTGCTTTAAAGCAATCCACTGAGAATCATCTCAATGTTCTACTAGTATATAAAACATACTATCAATTGTTTCTACATTACCTTTAGTCACAACTATACATGAAGTCGCGAGAGTCCCTGCAATGTAACAGTAAATAGAGGCCATGTTTATAATACTAAATCACTATATAATGATCACAGCCCAAACTAATGGCGAATCTTGCCAATAAACTTAACAAAATAGAAGCTAAGATATTCACAGATGATTAACAGCCTCTGGTACCTACACATGTCGTGCATTAGCCTGTATGGTTTTGCTGTCTAGGATCTATTTTCAATATAATACAGAGTCAAAGCAATGAAATGGAAACCAAAGGGTTAAACTAGTTTTGTGGGTTTTATTTCCTCCAAAGTCTAATGTTCACATTTCTGATTAGAATAATGTGGTTTATAATTAATTTTTAAGAATTATTCATAACACTCAGGGTAAAACAAAAAAGCTGATATCAGTTATTTTGGTTATTACAGCTCTATAGCTTACACTCAACATTTAAGGGTGAAAACCGCATCCATTTTGTTAATGCTGTGAACTGCAGAAGAAAAATTTTTATAATATAAATCTTTAAGAGAAAGTTAATACAAATAAATTTAATAGCTAAAATAAATGTATAATGTCATGGCTAATGATTTGCATATAAGATCTCATTTCTAAAAGAATACATGTAAACATTAAGATTGTCCTATCAAAGCATAAATAAGCTAACTGATGTAAGCTGGGCTAAAACAAAAGATATTTTAAAATAATGCCACCAGTACCAGAAGCTTACAGCAAGCTTGAGGTCTTTAATGTAAATAGTCCTATTTTACAAGGAACTATCAACCATTAAGTTACAATGGGCTTTAAAACACAACTTTCTCACATCTGCTAAGACGTGCAAATCAAAACCTAGAAAACTGAATTTTCTTTAGAAACCTTTTGAGCCAGAGAGGCCTGAAAAGATATTTTAATCCAATCCAAGCTTCTTGTTTTGAAATCAAAATTAGGCAAAGAAAAGTTTAAAGACCACAGTGACACGACTAGTTAGTGGCAAAGTAATGGTGGCAAAGTAATGATGCCAAGTTCAAAATCTAATTAGTTAACTGTTCTTTCAGTTCAAATACTCTCTTGACAAGAATATTGAGGCTGCTATGAAATTAAACCCCCTCCTCTAGAGATCAATTTAATCCACACAATTTTCCTCACTAACACCAACTGTTCTAAAAGGCAAAATTACATTACTAATTTTGAAAACAAAGTTTTAGGACTTTTGCCTGCTTATGTACTGCCTTTAAACAAAACATCCTCGACTACATCTTTAGCTGGAAAGAATAAACGAAAGACACTTACTCGATGTGAGCCCCATTCGCCACAAGGGCACTGATGCATTCTAGGCTCCCAGAGCGAGCTGCCTTGTGAATGGGAGTTTCACCCTCACAATCCTGAAACAACAAAAAGCAAAATACACACAGACTTAGAACAAAACTTCTGACATTTTGGAAGTAATGTCATTAGCACAGATCAGAGACCTTCTCATCCTTTTTTGAAGTAAAACATTTTGAGCAAGATCTGAAGCAGAACACAAAGAAATCTATACGTGAACAGAGGATGAGAGCGAACCAGGAGGGGCCAAGATATTTGGTCATGACCAAATATCTTGGGGCCTCTCCAGTAGTGACAGCGTGATTGCTCTCAACAGTGATTTATAAATCACTTTACACTGGATCTTAGCACATGTGTGTTTTATATAAACCCAGAATAAGTAACTAAACAAACAAGCCAACCAACCAACCACACACACACATTAAAATAGTCATCAAGGCCAAGAAATAGCACATAATAGCTGACATATGGTCTCAGCTACCCACTTTCCTCTGTGCCTACCCCAGTGCTAACCCGAGTCAACATCATCAATGCCGATCTTGAATCTTCTGCTTTGAACTTGAAGTGGGACTGCAACTTAGACAAGATGGCTTGAGGTTCAATAGTTGATCTATTTCCAATATTTACTAGAGGGAATATTTACTAAATATTCCCAATCTATTTTCAGTATTTATTAGAGGAAAGGGAGAAGAACACAAAGGTAAAGCAAACCAAGCTTCATGAGAATGAAATTCCTGCTTCAGAAAGTGCAGAGAGGGTGGGGTGGCGGGGGGTGGAGGTGAAGCACACACAGAGGCAGAGAAAAGTGAGCAGACCCAGGAAAGCCACTGTGAACATCAGCAGTCAACCCAGGTCTACACTGCATGAATGAAACAACCTGAAAGACCATCTCCACAGGCTGTCAAGCCAAGCAAGAGAGAGGAAAGGCAATCACACACAGCAATCAAGAGAAGAAAGTGATTTCTGGTCCATAGGCTATCAGCCAAGCAAGAGAGAGGAAAGGCAATCACACACAGCAATCAAGAGAAGAAAGTGATTTCTGGTCCATAGGCTGTCAGCCAAGCAAGAGAGAGGAAAGGCAATCACACACAGCAATCAAGAGAAGAAAGTGATTTCTGGTGGAAAATGAAGACTGGGAAATCCTGGGGGCTCCACAGCAACACTTCTTGAATACTCACACTGCAACCTCACTGGAAGCTGAACTGGACAGACTACCACACAATTAAGAGACCAAGATAAAAAGGAGTGCAGCAATTGTGGGTCACTTAGAAAACAGTTCATTCCTAAACTCAGTAAATAGCTAAGCTCCTTCACCAACGCATACTCACAGGAATAAACATGAGGTGAGGGCCACCCAAAGTTAAAAAAACAGCGGTAGATTAATTTACAGAAAAATAAGAGTATGAAAGGCTCGAGTGCTTGGTAGAGGGAAAAGTGTGCACATTTATTTAAACAAAGGTCTAAAGAGACTATAAAGCAATGTAAAGTTCTAAACAGAAAAATCCATTTTTGAAGACAGAAACACAGAAAACCACGCGGCTATAAACTATCCAGTCAACTTGGATTTTTTAAAAAGCGAAAACCTAGCCCTATCCTCCCCAAAAGAGAGGTGGGGAGAGAAGCAGTACAAAATAAAGACAAATAAAAATTACATAAAAACATTCCCAGGAAAACTGGAGCTGAGATTTAGATAAAGCTTTGCCAAAAAAGAAAAAAGCTAGAAAGGAAAAAAGGTCTTTAAAGCTATCCTTGCAACATGACAAAAAAGTAAGGGTCTGTCATGGAGGAATATTAACAGATGACAATGAAAAAGCAAAACTACCCAACTCTGCAGGGACAATCTTTAAGGGCAGAGCAAACACTAGAGAAAGGCCCGGACATCCTGAGAGAAGGTAGCCAAGAGAAAAGATACTTAAGAGCAAAGAGCCAGGTGAAGGTGCCCAGGCCTCCAGCTCAGCCCACTCACATCACAGCCACGGCAAACTGAGTGATCTATAGGGAACTGGGAGCAGTGCCAGAATGCTCAAGACAGGCTGGGCACCCTGGGTTTTCATAAAGAAAAATTTCATTTCTAATCTAGATATGAAAAATTAAAGACATCAAACACCAGCAAAATTCTAGAAGAGGCATATGAAAGAGAAGATTTGCTAATTACAGACCAAGGCTAGTCAATATAGATTCACTAAAAACAAATCACAGGAAAGCTGACTTCATTTCCTCTTGGGGAAATCGAGAACACAGGCCTCCAGGCAGCATACGAGCTTTGGTAATCTCACAGGCTCACCTTAGAGACTGCCAAAAAAGTCTGTGGTATTAACCTTGAGGAAAATGAACTTTGAACTGTTAGTAGCTAACATGCCAAAAGATTAACAGACTAGAAATTGGCTTAAAACATTGCATCAACAGGTTCAAAAAATTAAATGGACACAAACAACAAAGGAGAAAAACCTGGATCTGGCATCCTGAGTTTATATGAGAAATGAGAGAAACTGTCTACCTGGAGATGAGTCAGCAGGTAGGCGGGGTGGGGAGCTAACAAAAGGGCTATTGTGTCCTCTAGAGTCACTGGGTGCCCATCACAAGAGGTGTCGAAATTCACCCACTACATAATAGAGCGAGACGATGCCTGCCTCAGATTCGTATGTAAACTCCACATGCCAGCAGACCACAACTACCTAAGATACACTAAGGAGAAATTCCAGGATGCTTAACAATGCCAAATGATATGCCCTAGGCACATGTGAGGACTTGGAAATGTCTACCCGGATACTTCAAATACAGGCAGGGCTGCAAAGAAAAAGATTTTAGGATCCTGCCTGGGAAGAAGCGAGTGCGGTAGAGGTTTCCAGGAGGTATTATCTAGAGGCATCTGAGAGGAAGGTAGGGGACCCAGCAGCACACTTTCTGCCTCACTCCCTTTATTTGTTGAAAATACTGAGCTGCCGTAAGACACTTTGAAAAGGGGGCTTCACGATTTAAAAAGGTCTAGAAAGCAATGTTAGACAATTTCTCTAGTCCTCTCTAAATAAGATGCTATGTAACAATTTGATGAAAATTAACATACAAAAATTATATACTTAAATTCCATACTAAGTATTAATTACTGCCATTCATGGAATTATTAACTGTATTTTACTGATAAGGAGATTGAGCCACAAAGTTAATGACTTGCCCAAGGAATCAAGCCCACACTGCCCTCTCTACCAGGGGACAGGGGTAGAGGAGAAGGAAAAACACAAGGCGCTGCCCAGCACGTAAGAGTATTGAGTAGGTAATTCATAACTTTTGAATTTATGAAGACAAGCAACAGAGCAGCAGAGAAATATACATTATGTAAAGGCACACATGCAGAGATGGAAGGAGAGAAGTGTCAGCACAACCTTAAAACTTGTCCCATATCCCACATTTCAGTTTAGTAACAAACAGGCCTCAACTCTCGGCCACCTTCCCTTACATTTTCTTTTCTACTTCACATCTTTTAAGGGGACAAACTGCCTTATCACTTACCCCACTTTCCCATTGATCCTTGTTTTAAATCACGGCTAAAAACACCCTCTTTCTCAATTACTTACTGCTTAGGTGGGTAGCTGGGTTTTTAGAAGAGGGACTAGCAACAACCTTATACCTGGTTATAATCAAGGACTGAATCTTGGGAAAGACAGAAAAGTAGAAAGAAGACTTTGCACACAAGACCTTGATGACTATAAAGCATTTAAAGATAGGAGTAAAAAAATATAAAAAAGGTATAAAAACCAGCTCCCAGAGCCCATGTCCAGGTCTTAAGAGATGAAAATTATAAATTAGTCTAAGGACTAATCCATCTGCAGCAAAGGATGCTGAGTCTAGGGACTGCTCCCAGTCAGACAACCTAATGGTTATCAGATGCTGCTTGTCTTATACAACCAAGTACCTAACAATCTGAACGCTTGTGTGTTTGGTTTAGGTGAAATGATACTGAAAACACACCATGAAAAAAAAATCTGGCACAATTATGTTCCTGTTAGTATGCTTAATCTTAAATACCAAGTCCTCAAGTCACTTACTCTTCCCACTTAGTAAATGATACTTAGCACTTATCTGCATCAAGGCATCAACTTGTATCCGAAGCTCACTTTGGAGCTGACTTAATAGCCATGCTTTTCCTAGGATGAAAGTGTTTTTATAATTATCTGTGGAAATGAGGCTAAGGCAGCTACGAGTAGAAAGCCAGGAAACCTGGGCTCAAGGCCAGGCTCCTTTAATTACCAGCTATAACCTTGGGCACATCACTCTGGATCAGTCTATCACACAATAGGTGAAAGCATTCTATGAACGGAAAGCATTCCTATGGAAAGGGCCTACTATCCTCCACAAACAATTGAAGAAACATAAATTCCAGTCTGCCCTCAGGTAAAGATATCAAACTCTAATTAAGGCCTCAATTTAAAGCAATACCGTGTATAATTATAACTGCAAAAAGCAAAAGCAAACCAAGTCCATCACCAGCACTCTTACCGGTTTGTTAATGTTGGCTCCTGCTTGAATCAGCCAGACCAGGCACTGAGGATGTCCCCCAAAGGCTGCAATGTGGGCTGGCGTCTGCGCGTACCGCGTGGTGGAGACGTTGAGTGTGGCTCCCGCTCTCACCAACTGCACTAAGCACTCCAACTTCGAAAACAAGAGGGGTAATGAAAACACGCAGACATGTCAGTACACTATTCAATATTACATGAATAATCTAAATTCTATAATGGCGACAAATGGCATTGTTACCAGTTTTTTAACAGATTAAGTCACTCTTTCCCAATATCATGCAAATTTTAAAGGACTTTTAAGATAACATATTCCCTCGTCCTTATGAAAAAGATGGTAGACAGAAATAGAAAAATGCAAAAAGATGACTAACACTATACAGATTTAAGTATTTCGGTTTCCCTACAATTGAATAAGCCAAAATCAGAAAATATTGGACTGCGCTGTTCCAAGACTTCTATCAAAACTGTTTGTTGCACAGGCTATTCTAAACAAAAACGTTAAAGGGATTGGTGGGTTAAAAAACTTTGTGTAGGCCGGGCGCAGTGGCTCATGCCTGTAATCCTAGCACAAGGCAGGTGGATCACTTGAGGTCAGGAATTCAAAACCAGCCTGGCCAACATGGTGAAACCCCATCTCTACTAAAAATACAAAAAAATTAGCTGGGCATGGTGGTGGACACCTGTAATCCCAGCTACTTGGGAGGCTGAGGCAGGAGAATTGCTTGAACCCAGAAGGCGGAGGTTGCAGAGAGCTGAGATCACGCCACTGCACTCCAACCTGGGCGACAGAGCAAGTCTCCATCTCAAACACCACCACCACCACCACCACTTTGTGTAATTCCAGGCGCAGTGCCTCATGCCTATAATTCCAGCACTTTGGGAGGCCAAGGCGGTTGGATCACCTGAGGTCAGGGGTTCAAGACCTGCCTGGCCAAACGGTGAAACCCCATATTGGGGTTTCAAAAATACAAAATTACAAAAATTAGCTGGGTGTGGTAGTGCATGCCTATAATCCCAGCTACTCAGAAGGCTGAGGCAGGAGAATCACTTGAACCTCGGAGGTGGAGGTTGCAGTGAGCAGAGATCACGCCGCTGCACTCCAGCGTGGGCAACAGAGCAAGACCCTGTCTCAAAAAACAAAACAAAACAACAACAAAAACCCCCACAAACTTTGTGTAGCCATAGTAAACTCCTCATAGTCAAAGACTATTTTCTATAGTGTGCACAACTGTGCACTTTTACACAAGCCAGCAGTGAATACTCATTGAATACTCAATAGAGGCCCCTTTCTCCATATTTTTTTACTCTTTTGAAATGATTTGTATTTAAAAACCCTATGGGGAAAAAAAAGCCTACAGCATAACTGAGCAATGCACCTAGTGGGTGACTAACATGGCAAGTTAAGACTTTGTGGCCAAGCACCAATACTATGATAGCCTCTGGCTAAAATAATTCAGCACATTCAACAAATTTAGCAAGTGCCTACCATGTGCCAAGCAATTGTTTAACCCACCTTCTCTGATCCTATACTGCTCATTTTCCCTCACTCCAATCACAATGCAGTTAGGGAACAAGCTATGCCTGACTGCAAGCAATTCTCTTCAAGAGGAGAGACCTCACCTGAAGACAAAACACCTGACACTCTCCCATCTCACCTCAAGGTTTCCTTTTCCATCTCTCTTAGCACTTTCAGGCTTTCAGTGAACACTCCTGTGAGATGAAGAGTACACAGATTCAAAATACCCTCTTCAACCAACTTGGACCTGGGAGTAAAGGCTGATGTCTATTTTTATTTATTGCCTTTATTAATTTACTGGGTGAAAATGAAAGTATTAATTAGCGATAAAATGAACAGGTTGCAAATCCAATAAAAATAAAACGGATGAAAATCACTTGGCGTACCAAAAATCAGCTATTGAGGGCTCGCTGGGCTTAAACCTGTTACCCTTGGGTTCAATTTAGAAACTTGGATTTGGAATTCTGTAAAGATACTGTTCAATATGGCACCATAAAAGCTACAATAGAGATTTTAAATAACCCGTTTAGTCCTCTGGCAACAAACGAGTCTTACTAACGGTTAGGGGATCTTGTGCACCACTGGCACATTTCTAAGAACACGAGCCTGAAACCTGTCTAAGAGGGCAGCCGTTAGCAGGGCTGGGGAGAAAGCCTGGACTTCGCAAGCGGCAGCCCTGAGTCCTAGACTGATTTCTGTCCTAACAGCTTCTTCTCAGAAACGAATGTTTGGACACTGGACAGGGCTTTTCTAAGGCCCCTTCCGTATCTAAGACCAAAGAGCCCTATGATTCAGACAGCTGCAAACAATGAAGTAACTGCTTCTTGTTACAACATTTGATGACCAAGGTAAAGCTACTACTCAAAGTCCCATGGAAGCAGACTTTTGAAAAGTGATTTCAGTTGGTGTTTTTTAAAAAACTGTGATAAAATACACATTAAAGGTTACCATTTTAAAGCAGTTATGGCTATTTTAATCCCTAGGGACAAGTGGAGGCACCACTGGATTAACTTTTCTAAGTGACCATCTGTAATGAGGCTTTAAGCATTCTACCGATCGTTGTTCACTGACTGTCACCCAGTATTGTGTCGTTCTCAACCACGGTAGAAAGGACGGAATCCTAAAGTTTAGTGTAAAAATAAACCACAGCAACGGACACTCTGGAGGGAGGAAATCCTCAGATTACTGACTGCCTCGGGAAATCTATTTAAGGCTGCAGGCAGAAGCGCAGGGAGGAGGCTTTATTACTTTTGTTGGTTAAGAAACTCATTTCCCCTGGGCACCTGTTTTCTCCAGCTGGTACTACGGTTGCACAACTTCAGAGACAGTGCCACAGGAACCTAACAGCCCTTGAGGATTGATTAACTTGCTTGTCCCACCCCGATCGTCAAAACTCCTTTTCATTTCTTTTATTGAAAGAAAAGTGACTTTTCCTCTTTAAAAGAGTCAGAAACTGCTTTCCAAAAGATACAGCTGCGTTGTGAATGTAGCACCAGGGGCAGCAAGGTAAACCGCAACTTCATCAGCTGGTAACGACGTTACCAAGGCCAGGCCTTCTTAAAGTAACTTATTTCACATTACCTCTCACATATTTCTGCAAAACCATTTAACCCCATCTCATCATTTACGAGAAAAACACTATAAATATCCCTGAATTTTAGTGAATTAAAAAATATTAATTAAAACCAGTCACTTCTGAAATGCACGGTGAAATCTCATTTTAAGATTTCTGAGCAAGTACTCCAACGACTTCACAGATGAAGAAACTGTAGCTATCCAACCTTTTAAAACCTTAAAGCAGCACTGTGTTCCCCCAGAATTTTCAGTTTAAGAAAAAAGAGGGGAAAGTAAGGGCTCCACGGGAAGAGAATTCTGCTTTATTTAACCACTTCTGCAGTAATTTAGATCCAAGATAAACACAGCCGTCACTAATTTTCCTAAAGCGGGGCCAGCTACGAGCCTTAAAGCAAACCTAGAAGCTGGAGAGCCGGCCTCCATCCCACACAGCTGCCCGGGCCTTCCAGTCCCGCCAGGGCGCCTGCTTCTCGGCTGAGCTCGTACGCAGCGCGGCCCTCGGCTACCGGCGAGGCTGTGCGGAACCAGAAGGTCGACCGCGCCTGGGCATTCCCCGCGCGCCTCTTTCTGGTAGCGCGAGGGCGAAAAGACGCCTCCGACCCCAGCTCGGCTCCCCGGAAGCCGCCTGGGCGACTTCGCGGCCTAATACCCGGCTCTGTGAAATCGCTCGCGCCTCCGGCCCGGCCTGGAAGGCCCCGCGCCATCCGCGCGCGCGCGCACAGGATCCGGCCGACAGGCGCCGGGACCCCTGGAGCCCGCCTTGTTAGAAACTTGCTACGCGCGCCGCCGCACATGCGCCCTAGGCCCCTCGGGGCGCAGGCGCCGCCGACCCCGCTTCCGCCCCGCGCCCCCCGGCTGCCCCGTCGCGGCCCCGGACCGCGGGCACAGGCGCCGCCGATCCCGCTTCCGCCCCGCGATCCCGGCACGCCCTGCGCCCCCCGCACCTCAGACCCGCTTTCCCCGACTCCCACTGGACAGCCGCAGAAAATGGCGCCTTAAGGCGTTCGCACCCACCTTGCCGAAGTGCGCGGCCCAGTGCACGGGCGTCCAGCCATAGAAGGAGTCCTCAGAGGCCAGGTGGGCGTGGGGTGTCTGCTGCAGCAGCGAGCAGAGCGTGGCCAGGTCCCCGTCGCGGCAGGCGCGGTGCAGCGGGAAACGGAGCGAGAGCAGCTCCTCGCTGGAGAAGCCCGCCTCCACGCCCGCGCCCGCTCCCGCCGCCGACATGGTCTGTCACCGGAGAGCGCGGGGCTGTCTGGCCTAGAGGACGCGTCGGGGAGGACTCGAGAAGCCGCCGCCGCAGCACAAAGGAACGAGACTAGCGCCGCGGTCGCGTCCCACAGGCTGCCGAGCGGAGCGCGCGCAGAGGGGGCGGGGCGGGGCCTGGAGCGGCCGGGCTGGGGGCGGGGCCTGGTCCAGAGGACGCCTTATGCAGCCGGGCAGGGGGCGGGGCCTGGAGCCGCGGACCTCTGGAGCGGCAGGGCAGGGGGCGGGACTTGGGCCGGAGGCCGCCTGGAGCAGCCGGGCGGAGGGCGGGGCTTGGAGCTGCGGACGCGTGGAGCGCCCGGTAGGGGGCGAGGTCTAGCCCACAGGACGCTTGGAGCAGCCGGTTAGGGGGCGGAGCCTGGACCAGAGGGCGCCAGCAGCAGCCGGTTAGGAGGCGGGGCCTGGGGCTGTCGACGTCTGGAGCAGCTGGGCACTGGGCTTGGGATAGAGGACGCCTGGGGCGGCGGGCGCCTGGAGTGGCCAGGGAGAGGGCGGGGCCTGGCTTGGGTCCGCGCCTGGGGCGGCCGGGGGCGGGGCCTGGCTGGAATCGTCGCCTGGAGCTCCGGTACAAGGGGCAGGGCCTGGCTGGGCCGCTGCCTACAGCGACTTCCGGGGCTTGTAGGTCACAGGGCTCGGAGGTCACGGGGCTGGCTGTGTGGGGGTTCAGGGGCGTAGAGCGGCCAAGCAGCGGTCTGAGTGGGGCCCGGGGCCGTCCGTGCGGTGGGTCTCGGCTGCGCGCCGGATGCGGACCGTGATGTCTCCGGCCTGGGAGCCGGTCCGGGCGGGTAATTCCGGCTGCCGGGGGCGCAGGTTGATGCTCTGCGGGCCTGCGCCCAGAGCAGGTGGGAGCCACGGGTCTCTCCGAGGCCCCGTAGCGCGCGGTGAAGTTGTCGAGTTAAAATTTATGGAGCGCCTACGGGGAGCAGGGCTTCTCGTTGACATCTGGGAATCAGCAAGCCCTAGTTCCTTACAGAGCAGGACAGATTCCTCGGTTTTGTCCGAGGGATCCCTTCTTCGGAATCGAGTGCAGTGGGCTAGGACTATACGTTTGCAACTTTAAGAGATAAGCCAGACAGAGCAAAAAATAAAAGACTTTTTGTTGAGAACCGTATAAATGTAAGGGAATACTAAATTCCCTATTTTTAATGACAGTATCATGGGCTTTATTACATATGTAATTTTATTCTGATTATGAAAGCATCAGTAATTTCACTATTGAGGAATAACCACAATGTTTATATTTCCTTTCCTTCTAAATATGCGGTCTTTTTAAATCATGTATTTTGTTTCATTTGTATATATAGTTTTCCGCTGTGTAAATTTTCTTCCTTTTTGCAAAAGTCCACGTCACAGAAATTGAACTTTAACAAGGCAATTAGATGTCTAGGGAAATACTGATGCATGAGAAAGCATATTGCAGCATTGGTTAATAAAACAAAAAAATAGGAACCTAAGATTTAACAAAGGGAAATTGTTAACTAGTGGTGTAAACACTCAACACAGACATGTCTTCATACAGCAAACATTTGTTGAGTACAATGCTGAATGAAACACATTGAGAAACACTCTATAGTGAGGAAGTAGCAAATATTTCAATCCAGTGAGCAATTGCTAATGAATGGAAAATATGACACATAGAATCTATCTTCTCTCAGGGAGTTTGTAATCTGTTAGTGAAGCAGGAAAGAATAATCAAGCAATACTTTTTTGTTTGGACCAAAATGGTGAGAATAGACTATAAACTCATTTCAGGTTTTGTTTACTCTAGAACGTAATCATTTTTCTTTTCACATGCCATGTTGATTTTAATCTAATCTCTTTAAAATATATCCCCCTGATTTCCATCTTTCTTAGGAAAGAGGCGTCCCATTTTGCGAAAGGACGTGAGTGTATCTTGTCCTCCATATAATGAAAGGGAGGGATTACTCACTAGGCTACATTCTGGGAATGGTGAAACAGAGACAGTGGTAAGTCAAGGAATTTGCCCAAGGGCAAACTGCATGCCTGTGGCAGAGCTTAGAATAATATCCAGACCTAGGTTCCAACCCACTGTTAGATTTTTTTTAACTTTGGAATTTATTTTGTGTAGAATATTAAGTGCTAGGAAGATAAAATAGGTTATAGTGATAGGGTACTTCGCGTATGTCTTTCCTCACTTCAGATGACTGGTTTTTTTTAAGGATTATTTAGACTATATACATGTTTATGTAGCTATACAGGAGTAGACTGACATATATACATGGTGATGGATCCCCAAGACAGATCTTGTAACTGTGGCAGGAGGATTGTGGATAGGATGGTGTCTACTCACTATTCCCAATGCCAGTGATCTAATTGGTTGGTCACCCAGATTTTGCTCAACTCTCATAATTGTCAGATGCGTTCCAACTAGAACTACTCCATCTTAAATGGGGCTGGGTAAAATGAGGCTGAGACCTACTGGGCTGCATTCCCAGATGGTGAAGGCATTCTAAGTCACAGGATGAGATAGGAGCTCAGCACAAGATACAGGTCATGAAGACCTCGCTGATAAAACAGGTTGCAGTAAAGAAGCCAGCTAAAACCCACCAAAACCAAGATGGCGACAAGAGTGACCTCTGGTCATCCTCACTGCTACATTCCCACCAGCACCATGACAGTTTATAGATGCCATGGCGACATCAGGAAGTTACCCTATGTGGTCTAAAAATGGGAGGCATGAATAATCCACCCCTTGTTTAGCATATCATCAAGAAATAGCCATAAAAATGGGCAACCAGCAGCCCTCGGGGCTGCTCTGCTTAAGGAGTAGCCATTGTTTTATTCCTTTAATTTCCTAATAAACTTACTTTCACTTTACTCTGTAGCCTCACTCTTAATTCTTTCTTGAGTGAGATCCAAAAACCCTCCCTCTCCTGGGGTCTGGATTGGGACCCCTTTCCTGTAACATAATCATTAGCAATCTCAGATTTCCTTTGAGACTCTCATTTTTTAAAAGCTCCAAAGAGAAGAAGAGTAGATTCATAACATCTTTTTCATCTGATGAAGCAACCATACACAAGCCAACTTAGGCATTTGAAGATATGATCCAAATCCATGAAAGAAAACAGGAAAACTCAAAACTTAACATATTAAGATTGCCTTTAGATTGGAATTTTTTTTTTTTTCCAAAAAAGGATTGCATTGTGTGAGAAATTGTGGAAGTGGGGTAGGGCTCAGTTGTGTGAATGGCACAGTGATTCAGTGTCCATAAGTGTGACAGACATTGATGGGCATCTCTTGAGTGTCGTTATTACACCAGGAGCAGTGCACCCTGAGGGTCATGGGGTTGGAGAGCAAGACAGGCCCCAGTTGATGTTCCATACTAAGCGTGCCATGCTAAGGAGTGGCTTTTTAATTTCAAAAAGTTTGGGAACCAATGAGGGGTTTTGTTGTGTCATTTAAGGGAGGGAGTGATGACTTGGGCTGGAGGGGTGTGGGGACCCGGGTCAGACTTGCAGCTTGGCTGTGAGGATGGAGATCAGGGAGCCCACTGTGACAACACCTTCAGGACTCAACGTGGGCCTGTAAGCTTGCTGTTTTCTCCTTGGCCCCTTCTCCATTCCTATCCACATCCACTACGCTGGCAAATCTATCTTTTGAGAGGGCAAATCTGCTTAAAAATTGATGTAGGAACAGTTTCCAAAACTTGTCATTCAGATACCACCTGTGTGTGGACTTTTTTTTTTTTTTTTAAGACAGGATCTCACTGTGTCACCCAGGCTGGAGTACAGTGGTACAGTCATGGCTCACTGCACCCTTGGCCTCCTGGGCTCAAGGGATCCTCCTGGCTTGGCCTCCCAAAGCCCAAAGCACTGGAATTACAGGTGTGAGCCATGGCTCCTGGCCATATGTGGACTTTTATATCTACAAAGGATTGATATTTTTTTCTTAAAACTGGTTCACTTTTTTAAACTTAGCCACTTCATTCACATCCTCTCATTAATAAACTATTAGTGAGTTTGTGGTGCTAGTTACATTTTCTCCCTACCCATTTAAACAAATAGATACCAAAATAGAGTTTGTTCTATGAACCTTCCAAATTGGCTCCTGCCATTTGAGGTTTTCAGACCACACCTGGGATAATGCTCCCAGCAAGCAAAGTCCCAGATCAGACCCTTGGCTGGGTGATGTCCTTACAGCCAGGGCCGACTGCCTGTCTTTGGACTTCTTGTTATGTCACTGCCCAGGGCTATCCAGAACACATCCTTGACACTGGGGCTACCTCTGCCTGGAAGGCTGCTCCCTGCCCTGTCCCAGAGTCCACTCCTTCTGATCTGGGTTGAATTGTGTCCCCCCCAAATTCATGTGAAGTCCTAACCCCCAGAACTAAATGTGCCCTTATTTGGAAATAGGGTCATTGCAGATATAACTAGTTGACATGAGGTCACACTGAAGTAGGGTGGGCCCCCAATCCCATATAACTGGTGTCCTTATAAAAAGGGGACATTTGTCATGCCTGTAATCCCAGCACTTTGGGAGGCCGCGGTGGGCGGATCACCTGAGGTCGTGAGTTTGAGACCGGCCTGACTAGCATGAAGAAACCCTGTCTCTACTAAAAAAAAAAAAAATACAAAATTAGCCTGGTGTGCTGGCACATGCCTGTAATCCCAGCTACTTGGTAAGGCTGAGGCAGGAGAATTGCTTGAACCCGGGGGGCAGAGGTTGTGGTGAGCCAAGATCGTGCCATTGCCCTCCAGCCTGCGCCACAAGAACAAAACTCTGTCTCAAAAAAAATAACAAATAAAAAAAAAGGGGACATTTGAACACAGACATGGGAAGACGACCACGTGAAGATGGAGGCAGAGATGGGGGTGATGCTTCTACAAGCCAAGGAACCCCAAAGACGATGGCAAATCACGAGAAGCCATGGAGAGGCCTGGAGCAGATCCTTCTCTCACAGCCCTGACACCTCCATCTGGGCCTTCCAGCCTGCGGGACTGCAGGACAACACATTTCTGTTGTGAAGCCGTCCAGCTCCAGGAAATAACACACTGGTTCTTGCCGGGTTCCACCTCTCTCGCCCGAGGTGGGGAGGCACCAGCCACCCCCTGGATTCCTCTGTGCACTGGCTTCTCTGGTGCTGTTCACTTCCCTTTCCAAAGCTGTTTCCCATGTTAGGACAGGAGCTTCTGTCCCCTGCAGGCAGGCCCGGGAGGATCCAGGTGTCTAGTCTTGAAAATGTTTTCAACTGATTTCTTAATTTCCCCATGTGGGTACCATAGAGGAAAGTCCGTAGTGAGTCCCTAGCGAGTTACTAAAATGGCTTCTGCTGATCTTCCTGGGAGAGGTGCTGGTGGCCCTGCTGTGCTTTCCTCCTCCGGCCCAGTGCCCAGCCACTGACTCGCTCCTGGCTGGACCAGGCCCTGGTACCTGGTGTGACTCAAGGGATTTATATCTTCCTCAGTCTTCCTGAAATTGCCACTATTGTATTTATTCCTTAAGAACATTCTAGAAAGAAAAGCATTTACCCTCACAGGATTTCCTGTCACCTCCAAATGAAACAATTTAAAAACCAGACAAGTAAATGTTACTTCTTTTTCTAATCCTGAAAGAGATAGATTTTTTAAAAAAATCCTGACTGTGGAGAGGTGTGCCTGAGACTGCATCCCCCTATTCATATACTCTTGTAATTAGAAATATGCCAGAGATTTGCTTCTGTGGGCTTTAAGTGTGGAAACCAACGATTGTCTTTCCAGCTGCCCCCTGTCTGCTCTGGAGAGGAGCTCTTGGTGAGCCCCTTAAGCAGATAGAGGAGACTGCTCTGAAAATATTAAATACTTCTGGCTGATGCTCCATGTTCTGCTGAGCAGTGTCACAGATGGATCTCTGTCTGTCTGTCTCTCTCTCTCTCCATCATTACTGTATCCCTCGAACGTAGGAAGTAGGACGGTGCCCAGCCCATATTAAGTCCTTAATACCTATTTCCTGAATGGCATGAAATTGAAATGGAAGACTGAGCTTCAAATCAGTTGATAGCTCCCTTCAGAAAGAGAGAAAGCACCATGGACCAGGGATCTCAAATATAAAGAACATGAAGATTCTAGAATCTTACTGATCATCCTGTCTTGGTTTTGTCTTGTTAAAAAAGTGATTAGCAAAATCACTTTAAATTAGCAAAAGTGAGTACCCATAAAAAAAAAAAAAAGGAAAAGTCCCCAGTTCTATTCAGAAGCAAGGGCAGGTCTGTCTGCGGGAGACTGACCGTGGCGTGGGGAGGGATGGATGGGCGAGGGTGTTGAAGGAAGGAAAAGGCTGCCAGCTGGTCCCTGCCACCTAAGGAAAGAGCAAGCCACCGGAGGAGCTGCTGAGGGAGGATGATCCGCAGGTGGTTTCCTGACATCTTGACCTTTAATTTAGTAACCATGCAGTCCTTGAAAATGTTTTCAACCGATTCCTTAATTTCCCCATGTGGATACCATAGAGGAAAGTCCCTAGTAAGTCATTACGGTTATTAAAATGGCTTCTGCCGATTCCTGGGAGGGGTGCTGGTGCCCCCCCCACCCCTCACACATGCTCTCCTCCACTAGCTGAGTGCCCAGCCTCGAGTCAGGGCACACTGACCCGCTTCTGGCTGGGCTAGGCCCTGGTACCTTGTGTGACTCAAGGGATTTACATCTTCCTCACCCTTCCTGAAATTGTCACTATTGTATTTATTCCTTAAGAACATTCTAAAAACAAAAGCATTTACCCTGATAGGAATCTTCATGACCTAGGATAAAATAATCCACCCATCTCATGTTATAAGAGGAGGTGGATGTCACCTTAAAACTGCTCATACCTCACAGCACGAGACTGAGTGAATGCAGAACAGTCCCAGCCATGCAGAAGCACCAGGGCATGGGGAGCCAAAGAGATCAAATCACAGTGTGGACTCTGCCTAGCAGAAAGACGCTTGATTGTCTCCCTTTATCCTATAGCACCTAAAACCTTCCACAACCCTCCAGGCTCTTCCAGACTTGAGCGCTGACTATAAGCTTAGCTAACTAAGTGTTTTATGGAGCAGCCAGAAGCAGGGATGGAAGCTGGAGAAAACAGCACAGCTCCAGACCTGGTGCAAAGCCCGTGGATGACTACCGGGACAGTTCAATTTCTCGTTGTGACAGCCTTCTTTTTCTTTTCCCTGTTTCTGAAGGCTGGGTTGAAAAGAATATTGCAAAGAATAGTGCACAGGGGGATCTTCTGCTGGAGGAAGGGTTTCCTTCCTGCCCTGCCTTAGTTTCCTCATTTATTAAAGGAAGACAATAATTATCCTGTCCAGGTAAAGGTCATTGTGAGGGTCAGGTGAGCTTTTGGGTGTGGAAGAATCTCTAGACTAGGAAGATGCTGGGTACTCATTGCTCTCCCAAGTGCCTTTATGAATTTACACTGCCAACAGCAATTCACCAAAATCCCAGTTCCCGATTCTTTCTGTTACTAGGTATTGCTATTAGATTTTTGTTTTGTTTTGCTTTTTCAGGAAGGCTAAATTGCAGTGGTAATGGCTGCTAGGGGCTTTGTTGTCAGAAACTGGCGCCACTGAGGGCAGGCCAGCTGCTGAGAGCATCCCCGGTGCCTGTTGGGCTCCTGTGCCCTGCTCCTTGGACCTGGTGCCTGTAGGGGACTACTTCACCTGGCACTGTCCTCTACACAGGCTGCTGAGGCTCCAGCATTCTGACCTCTGGCCAGGGGCAGTTCATCCCAACTGTAGGATGGCTGTTTCCTCTTCATTCTCCAAAGTGCGGCAGCACTCAGCCTGTGACTTTTATCCACACTTACTGCAAGTTCAGTGTGCTGGCAAGGATGTGTCCCTCCACAGAGAATAACCGGGGCCACAGACCCAGAGTTGCTCCTGTTTACTTGGACATGCCTTCCCCCTGCTTCACTGCAGCCTGACTCCAAGGAGTAGTGGGCAAGGACAGAGGAACAATTAGAGTTCAAACACACTCAAAAATCTGTTCCACGTGGATTAGACTTCAATGTGAAAGCAAAATGGAAAAAGATTTAGAAGAAAAGATAGCAGAACATCTTTATGACCTTAGAGGGGTGGAGGATTTCTCAACAAGGCACGTAAAGCACAGCCATAGAAATGTCCAAACTTGCCTATGTTATAAGTAATAATATAATAATGTCTTTCATGTTATGTTATTAATTAATAACATAACTTCTTTCAAAGCAAAAGACAAGCTACAGAACAAGGGCAATTGTTTGCAATTCATTTAACACATACAGTCATGCCTCACTTAACAGCAGGGATACGTTCTAAGAAATGCACCATTAGGCGATTTCCTCATTTCAGCATCTTGGAGTGCGCCCCCACAAACTTGGATGGTACTGCCTGTCACACATTGAGGCTAGATGGTGGAGCTTGTTGCTCCTAGGCTACAAACCTGTACAGCATGTTCCCATACAGAATACTGTAGGCAATTGTGACATAATGGTAAGTATTTGCATATTTAACATACCTAAATGTAGGAAAGGTACAGTCAAAATATATTAATAGTATTATCATCTCATGGGACCACTATTGTATATGCAGCCTGTCATTGACCAAAAGGTTGTATGAAGGGCGTGACTGTAAAGCATTCGCATTCAGCATATAAAAAGAACTTTTACAGATCAAGAAGAGAGAGATGAACAACAGGGGCAAAGGATATTGACAGGCAATTTACTGGAAACAAGACACAAATGTCCAATAAGCAAGATGCTCAGAAATCAGTAATTTCTCTGCCCTGCTGAATGGATTAGTCCCCTTACCAGGCAAATCTGCTGCGACCACTTACAGTGGTTCTCTACCTTAAAATAAGCACACGCACTCATCATACCCCCTTCTAGCTCCTGCCCATCCCTCCTCTGCCCTTTCAAAGAATTGTCTGCAGCCACTGTCTTCCAGGCCCTTCTCAACCCTGTCCCCAGCACTCCCAGGGATAGCCAGTGAAATTCATCATAGTCCTTCAAATCTGCCAAACCAAATGGTCAATTTTCTATTCTTATCTGGCTTTATCTTGCTGGAACATGCAACAAGTTGACCATTAGCTCCTTTTTGAAACACTCTGTCCTGGCTTCCATGACACATCAACTCTTGCTGGACCTCCAAATGTTCAAAGACCCCAGGGCTGGGTCCTAGATCCTCCATTCTCTGTATTTTCTTCCTAGGCAATGTCATTTAATCCCACACCTCCAAACACTACTTACAACTGGTGATTTCTGAATTTATGTGTCTAGCCCTGACCTCTCCTCTGAGCTCCAGACTCAAATCCCGTGGCTTAGTAAATATCTCCATTTGGATCTCTGAGGGGCATCTCTAGTCATGCCCCAAATTAAATTCTTGAGTCACCCTCCCTACACCTGCTGCCCATCCCACACATACGTAGTGTTCTCTAACTCTGTAAACACCACCACCTATCCAGGGGCTGGAGTCCAGCACCTGCAGGCCAATACTTTCCCAACTCCCATGTGCAAACCATCTGCAAGCTCAGGGGGGCTCTACCCCCAAATATATCTCAAGTCCACACACCTCTTTCTTTCTCCCCGGCTATCTCCCTGACCCATTCTCTCTCACTTAAACTGACACAGTAACCTCTCAGCTTTTCCTGTCCAGCAGCCAGAGGATCTTTTTACGATATAAATCTAATAATAGCGCCAGCTTAAAACCTTCCAATGCCTTTTCATTGAACTTGGAACAAAATACAAACAGCATAGAGACTTGGTGCCCCTCCAGCCCAGCCTTGTACTGCTGTCTCTTGCCCTCGCTGAGGTTATTCAGGCCTCGGGCTTCCTGTTCCTGGATCCAGCTCCGTCTGCTGGGAACGCTGTCACCCAACCTCACACTGCTGACTCCTTGTCTTTCAGACCTCCCCTCAAATGTCATCTCGGAGGAACGGTATGGCCTGAACCCCAGCCCAAGTCGTCTTCTGCAGCTCCATCCTGCTTTGCTTTCTTCCCAGCACGTACCTCTGGAATGATCCGATTTCTCACTAACTGTCCTGGCCCCCTTGAATGGATGGCCCAGAGAGACAAGGCCTCCTTCACAGTGGATGCTCAGAATTTAACTAAATGATTTAACGAATAAATTTAGGTAAAACTAAATTTACAGTGGAGTTGTGTCTTTAGGGATTGAGTGACAAATTCGAATCATTTGCTGCTTGTTTCCCAGTCAAAACTGCCCTTGTGTCAGAGGTGTGTGAACCAGGGCAACTCCATCTTGAATAGGGACTGGGTAAAATGAGGCTGAGACCTACTGGGCTGCGTTCCCAGATGGTTAAAGCATTCCAAGTCACAGGATGAGATACGAGGCTGGCACAAGATACAGGTCATGAAAACCTTGCTGATAAAACAGGTCGTAGTAAAGAAGCCAGCTAAAACCCACCAAAACCAAGACAGTGATGAGAGTGACCTCTGGTGGTCCTCACTACTACAGTCCCACCAGCGCCATGACAGTTTACAGATGCCATGGCAATGTCAGGAAGTTACCTTATATGGTCTAAAAATGGGAGGCATGTATAATCCACCCCTTGTTTAGCATATAATCAAGAAATAACCTTAAAAATGGGCAAGCAGCCGCCCTCAGCGCTGCTCTGTCTATGGAGTAGCAGTTCTTTTATTTCTCTACTTTCTTAATAACCGTGCTTTCACTTTAGGGACTTGTCCTGAATTCTTTCTTGCAGGAGATCCAAGAACCCTCTCTTGAAGTTGAGGACCCCTTTCCTGTAACACTTGCAAATCTCTTTCAATTGCTTGTAAAGGACAGTAGAAAGCTGTGTGGTCCATAGCAGCTGCTGGCCACAGGGTGCTTTTGAGCACTTGAAATGTGGCCCGTGAGACTGAGGAACTAAATTTTAAATTTTATTTAATTTTAATTTATTTAAATGTGAACTTAAAAACTGAAGCCTGATTCAGTTATTGGAAAATTCTTAAGTAGGTTTGGAACAACTTAGATCTGTGCATGGAACTCTTTCCATGTAGTGGTCTGGAATCTAAGTAAGGATCAACTGTTCTCAGTGAAACTTTAGTACTCCACTGAAATGTGCTGTAAAACACATACCGAACTTCCAAGGCTTAGTGAAAGTGAAGGAATATGAAATAGCTCATTAATCATTTTAAATGTTGAATGTATGTTAATATATGTAAATATGTTGTATAATAAATTGATAATACTTAGGATACACTGGGTTAAAGAAAATATATTGTTCAAATTAATTTCACCTGTTTCTCTTTACTTGGGGTGTGGTTAGGAAAACGGTTTAAATAACATATATATCTCAAATTTTGTTTTTATTGGATGGCTGTGATAGTTGAGTGTCAACTTGATTGCATTGAAGGATGCAAAACATTGATCCTGGGTGTGTCTGTGAGGGTGTTTGCCAAAGGAGATTAACATTTGAGTCAGTGGGCTGGGAGAGGCAGACCCACCCTCAATCTGGGTGGGCACCATCTCGTCAGCTGCCAGTGTGGCCAGAATAAAAGCAGGCAGAAGAACTTGGAAAGACTAGACTGGTTTAATCTTCTGGCCTACATCTTTCTCCCATGCTGGATGCTTCCTGCCCTCAAATATCGGACTCCAAGTTCTTTAGCTTTGGGACTTGAACTGGCTTCCTTGCTCCTCAGCTTGCAGATGGCCTACTGTGGAACCTCACCTTGTGATGGTGTGAGTCAGTACTCCTTAACAAACTCCCTTTTATATGTACATCTATCATATTCATTCTGTCCCTCTAGAGAACCCTGACTAATACAGTGGCACTGGGATATTGGAGAGTAATATGTACCTCATCTATCAATAAATCACATAACTAGTTGTTTTGTTTCTTCTGCTAGGAGAATACTGTTTCTTTGGTTCAGTACCAGACTTGACCTGGGGCCCATCTTGAGGAAAAAAATAAATGCCTTTAAAGAATGGAACCCCACCCAGGGTGGCAAAATGCCCACAAGAGACTTAGGAGGACGGAGAGCAGCTGAGTGAACAGCAGGGCCAGGTCTTCTAACTCACTGCTGGGCTCCAGGAGCAGAGCCATATCTGACATCGTCTGCTCTGTGAATTGTTCTTCTGTCTTTCCCTTCTTCCCTCTCTCTTTACTAAGTATGTGCAATTGTACTTCTCTCTCCCCATAGATAGATCTGGAAAATGATTTTCACCGGAGAGTTTTTGAATGGTACATGTTGGGGACATTTCTTTTTGGAACATTTCTATATTGCTTCATTTTTAAAATGAGCATTTTGTTTTGCAAAAATAATGGTTCTTGTAACAAAGTCTAGACATTACAGAAATATATAAAGTAGAAAATGAACCTAAAGGCAGGAACACCATTTGACCTAGCAATCCCATTACTGGGTGTATACCCAAAGAAATAGAAGTCATTCTACCATAAAGGCACATGTACTCGTATGTTCATCACAGCACTATTCACAATTGCAAAGACGTGGAATCAACCTAAATGCCTATCAGTGATAGACTGGATAAAGAAAATGTGGTACGTATACACCATGGAATACTATGCAGCCATAAAAAGGAATGAGATCATGTCCTTTGAAGGGACATGGATGGAGTTCGAAGCCATTATTCTCAGCAAACTAACACAGGAACAGAAAACCAAACACCACATGTTCTCACTTATAAGTGGGAGCTGAATGATGAGCACACATGGACACAAAGGGGAACAAGAGACACTGGGGCCTGTTTGGGGTGGGATTGAGGGAGGGAGAGCATCAGGAGGAATAGCTGAGGGATGCTGGCTTAATACCTAGGTGATGGGATGATCTGTGCAGCAAACCACCATGGCACACATTTAACTATGTAACAAACCTGCACACCCTGCACATGTACCCCTGAACTTAAAATAAAAGTTGAAGAAAACAAAAAGAAAGTGAGATGAAAGCCCCTTGTAATTCTATCCCAGAGGTAATTTCATTTGTTGTATACATTTCCACACACACACATAGATATAAATACAGATTGAGCATGCCAAATCAAAAAATCTGGAATCTGAAATAGTCCAAAATTCAAAACATTGAGCACCAGTATGACACTCAAAGGAAATGCTCATTGGAGAATTTTGGACTTTGGATTTTTGGATATGGGATGCTCAACTGGTAAGTATACATAAGGCAAATATTCCAAAAACTCCATATCCAAAACACTTCGGGTCTTAAGCATTTTGGATATGGGGTACTTAACCTGTATCTTTATATATTAATATACCCATGATTTTTCAGGTAAAATGGAATCATATTACACACACTCTCTGTAACCTGAGTCATTTACTTAACAAATTTCAGCTTTCCAGGCTGGTAATAGACATCTCTACTATTCTTTTTAATAGCTGTGCAATATCCCAATATGTGCCTCTAGCATAATTTATTTACTCATCCTTTATTGGTGAATTCATCTCTTTTTGCAATGATAAACAATTTTGAGGTGAATTTATTTGTGTATGGTTCTTTGTCTCATTTTCTGAGGTGGAATCTCTGGGCCAGTTTTATGCACATTATCATTATAATGCATATAATGAAAAGTGCATATAATGAAAAGACCTGGCTTTTCCAGGTCTCATTTCCTGGAAACATTTCAGATTTCCTTCCAGAAAATTTTGGCTAATTTATACTTGCACCAACAATGTTTGAGAGTACCTGTTTCCCCACACCCTGGCTAATATTGGGTATTACCCATATTTTTATGCAAAAATAATTCATTCAACAAGTATTTATTAAGCACCCACCATATGCCACTGTTAATTTGCACTTTAAAAATTGTCAGTGAGGCTGCTACCAATGTATTTCTATGTGTTTTATGTTTTCATGTGCTTTGTGTTTCTGCTCTGAGCTGCCCTTGGCATGTTGGGATTATTTGTGTTTTATTAATTTATGAGTCTTTTTCTATTCAAGGGTTGCAGCTCTCTGTTGTGTTGCAGAGCTGTCCTGCCTGTTTTTGCAGCACCTTCACTGTGCAAAGTGTCTCTATTTCAGGTAGTCAAGATTGGCATGTTCTCTTTTGAGTTTCTGTGGCTGGAGTCACGCTGAGAGACATACCCTGATTATAAAAATATTTCTTTGCCAGTTATTGATTTGCTGCCTCCTAGCTTCAAACTTGATGTCTACTCTGCCATGTGGACTTGTCTTTTTAAGCATTTCTCCTTATCGATGTTATTTTTATTTTTTTTCTTTTTGAGACAGGGTCTCACTCTGTTGCCCAGGCTGGAGTGCAGTGGTGTGATCATAGCTCACTGCAGCTTTGAGCCCCTGGGCTCAAGCCATCCTCCTGCCTCATCCTCCCAAGTAGCTGGGACCACAGGTGGCCACCGTGTGGGCTCACAGTGTTAAGTGTCCCCACCGGAAGATGCTAGAGGATGTGGCAAGAGGAAGGGACTTTTCCCTCCTGGGCCAGGTGTGCTGTGTCTTCTTCTTCGTGTGCTGTGTTCTCCTCTTTGTTCCTACTGAAGGGTCTGTCTGTGGTGCAGGAAGGTGGGGACATTCCAGGGGGCTCCGCCACAGCCCCTGCTCAGAGGGTGCAGCCCCTCAGCTGCCTGACCCTGGGATCCCTGCCCAGGAGTCTCCTCACATGACCTGTGTGCCCAGACCTCACCTGCCCACCCACTGCCCAGGCCCAGGAGGCTGTGTCCCATGCCCGGCTAGGGAGCAGCTCTGGCCAGAAAACATCCTCACAACCCCATGGTTGGCAGCCAAACCTGGCCAGTGACTCTGGACCCTGGCCTGGGGGACAGGGCTCCTTCCACATTTCTCCTTTTTGGGGCCCTTGCCCTCAGCCCTGGTATGCCTGTCTTTACAGTCTTTATAGTTACTAATCTGTCTTTATAGTTACTCCCTAATCATACTTAATAATTCTTTATATTAAAGTTCTGTTTAAGTTACTTACTAGACTCAGAATGGTACAATTCCCTTATATGTCCTTTTAGTCATTCCATGCTTTTATTCTTGATATTTAAATATTTAGCTCATCTGAATTTATTTTATTGTGTGGTATGTATTAATGTTTGAACTCAGAGTTTTCCCAGTCATTTACCCATTGTTCCCAAATCTTCCACATCCTCATCATATGCTAAACACCAGGACTCTCAGAATTTCTGGACACTTTACTCCATTCCATTGATACTCTGTCTATTCTTGTGCCATACTGTTTCATACCCTGTAGTTTCATAATATGTTTTGAAATATGGTCTGGCAAATTCCCTTTTATTTTTCAGTTCTAAAATGGAAATTTCAGTAATCATCACTAACCCCCCTTCTCCCAAATACTACACAACCTGTGTCCATAATAAAATTTAAAAAATAGCAATTAGAAAATCCCTAATTTCATGGAAATTAAAAAGTATTTTTCCAGAAGCAAAAAGGAAATAACTAAAATTATGTGGTAGTTCGGGATTAATGACACCAAGCACATGTTGAGGTATTGTACGTCTTCCCCAAGAAATTATGCCCACATAGGATGTGTGAAAAAGAAGCCAACATGGAATATGTGATGCAGATGTATTTTAATTTTCAAAACCAAAATGCAGATACAGCTTCAAACCCTAAAAGCCACTCTGCCTGATGTGGAACTAGGGGAGCATCTGCTTACATTCTGCAGGGATGAGGGGACGCAAAGGAGCAGCAGGTGCCTCCCTGGAGACCGCAGAGTCTCCTCCACCTCCAGAGTCTTACACCTTCATTCTCTCCTCATTCACGAATTCCCCGGAAGATGGAGTGTCTTCTCCTTGCCAAGACTACCCGGTCCTCACTGAGCTGCTGGTCTTGGGCTGCTGCATGTGCTTGCTCAGGTTACGTGGCACTGGACAAGAGCATCTGTCCAAGGAGACTCTGTGGGCTGAATCTCAGCCCCCCACCCTGGCTGTCACACTGGCACCAGGTGGCCTCTAGTGGGAGGGAGGGATTCCTTGTTCACTTTTGCTATATCCAGATTATAGCCCAAAGAGGAAAAATGATGGAAAATGTAGAAAAGTGCATGAGAGTTAAACATTCTATTGCCTTTGCATTGTCCATGAAGTCACCAAAGTACCAATGGATTGTAGGTTCTAGTAAGGCAGAGAGGTATGTCATAATAGCTATCATCATTAATAGAATGTTTAATAATTTAATAGAAGGAAAAAGGAAAACAAAAATACCTAATAAATACAACAGAAGACAAGAAAGGAGAGGAAAGGACTATAGAACAGATGGGACAAATAGAGAACAAATACTGAGGTAGCAGATAGAAGCCAAACTACATCCCCAGTTACATTTCATCAAGTGGAGTAAATACTCCAGTTAAAGGCAAAACAATGGTTGCAGTAGACTTTTAAAATCCTCCTATATGTTGTTTGCAAAAGATATACCTTAAATATAAGGGTGGATATCTTAAATATAAGGGCACAAAAAAGTTGAAAATAAAAGAGGAAAATAATATAACATGCAAATACTAGTTAAACGAAAGCATATTCAAATGAATATTGAACAATTGTACTCTTGAGGCAAGAAGATTTTGAGAGATGAGGAACATTTCTCAATCAATTTCAAAGGATTGAAACTATGGAGAAGGGAGGAGTGTCGCTCCAAAGTGTCTTCCATCCCGTCCCACTCAAAGCAGGGACAAAGGCTTTCCGTGGCAGCCATGGCCACCAAGAGGCAATCTCCCCTGCTCAGCCGCCACACCTTCTACACCTTCGGGGAGTTCTTCCTTCTCCCTGGAGTGCCCGTCAGATTAGATACACAAGGAAGGCTCACTTCCAGCTCAGCAGCAAATCTTCAGTATTTGCTACCTATAAACTGATTTATCACTGGTTTTTGCTAGCTAATATTAGACATTTTTATTCATAAAGTTATTTTTGTTCATAAAGTTAGATTGTAAGCCTTCTGAAGCCTGTAATTGTAAGTCTCCTAGGGCATTCAGAAAAATCCCTGGACTTGTGCACACTTCATAACTGCTGAGGACACTGGGCTCAACATCTTTAAAACCTTTGAAGTAATTTATAAAATAAATTATAGCTCCACAGAAGTTGTGAAAAGAGTACATAGGGTCCTGGGTACCTCCTGCTCAGCTTCCCCCAGTGATGGCATCTTACCTAACTGTAGTGCAATATCAAAGCCAGGAAAATGACATTGCTACAGCATTATAAGCCTTATGCCGTGTGCACCACTTTTGCATGCATGTCTGCATGTCTTTGTGTGTCCTGTGCAATTTTGCCCCTTGTACAGGTTCATGTGACCAACACTACATTCAAGTTACAGAACTACTGAGCCAGCACAAAGAGTTCCTTCATGACTCCTTTATTTCTTTATTTTTTCAGTTTTTAGGGTTTTTTTTGTTGTTGTTGGTTTTGTTTTTTTTTATTTGTTTTTTTTTTTTTTTTTTTCTAATGGAGTCTCGCTCTGTTGCCCGGACTGGAGTGCAGTAGTGCGATCTCGGCTCACTGCAACCTCCGCCTCCCAGGTTCTTTTCTGGAGGCAGGGCCTCCCTCTGTTGCCCAGGCTGGAGTGCAGTTGCAAGATCTTGGCTCACTGCTCACTGCAGCCTCGACCTTCTGGGCTCAAGCAATCCTCCCACCTCCCAGCCCTCCAAGTAGCTGGGACTGTAGGCATGCACCACCACACCTGGCTAATTTTTTTTGTATTTTTTTGTAGAGATGGAGTTTCACCATGTTGTGCAGGCTACAATACCCCTTTATATTTGCATCCCCAACTCCCAGTCCCTGGCTCCTGGCAACTATGATGTTTTCCATCTCTCTTGGTTTGTCATTTTGAGAATGTTGTAGAAATCACACTATGTAATCTTTTGAGGTGGGCTTTTTCCACTGAGAGTAATGCCCCTATGATTTTTTTACTGAACACAATTGCCTTTGAGATCTACCCAGATTGTTGGTATCATAGATTGTTCCTTTTTCACGGGTGAGTAGTATTTCATTGTACAGATATACTAAAGTTGAACATTTTGGGGTTATTTGTAGGTTGTTACAATTATGAATAAAAGCACTCTGAATATCTGTGTACAGATTTTGGCATGAATATAAGTTTTTATTTCTCTGAGATAAATGCCTAAGAGTGTGACTGCTGGGTTGTATGGTATTTGTGTGCTTCATTTTATAAGACATGGCCAAATAATTTTCCAAAGTGTCTGTGCCATTTTACATTCCCACTAGCAATGCATGAGAGGTCCAGCTTCTCTGCCTCCTCACCAGCATTTGGTGTTATCACTGTGTTTTAATTTAGCTGTCTTAATAGGTATTGAAGGAAATAACGTATGTGGTGGTCCATTTCCAAGACAAAGTACCTCGAATAGGCTTGGGTCTGCAAACCACCAAAGAACAGACTACATGAGGCCCCTACTTTGATAGCCAGCACCTGCTTGTCGGGGCCCCTTACTTGCCCTCACCCGAACCAAAGAAGTTTAGTCTAGAATAAAAGTTTACTAGCCTCCAAAATAGCTTGCTTTATCTATTCTTATCAACTTGCCTACCTAGGTCATAGGTCAAATATTTAAAAAGCCCCTGAGCTAACTATAACTGCAATGCATTGTGGACTGCAACAGAATGCAGTGAGGTGACCCTAAAAATATACCTAAAAGCCCCTACTCAATGACCAATAGGCAATGTCTGGGAAGATTGTGACCCCATAGTACTCATCTTATGAGGAATCAGGGGAGGGACCTGTGCACTAGGGGATAAATTGCTTATGGTAACCGTGTTGAGTGTGCCTGTCCACCAGGCCCCCAATCTTGCAAGACTGTCATTAAAAGTCTCGCTTCTGCTGCTCTCTGTGTCTCTGAGTCCCTTCTTTAGGTTTGAAGGGGTGAGTTGGTTTCTCACAACCTGGGGGCTCATCCGGGATATCTGTGCCTGCATGCAGTGGGACTCTAGCCTAGAGGGGAGACGTGTCCCACCCACTTTAGGTGGCCCACTCTGTCTGGGCATAGCAGCTCCTGCAGAAGTCATAGACAAACCCAAGACTGTTATTCAGGAGGCAGTGGAGACGACACAGGGTAAAAAGCAGGCACTGCAGAAACCAGGCAACTTTTGCACTAGCCAAGGTTGGAAAATTGGACTGTAAGTATTGCCTTGGTGGTGGGGCATTTTTGGAAGTCAAGTGTGTGTGACTGAGATGTATCTTAGATACAAAGCAAGTGTGGAGTCCCAATCTGTGGTTCTGTTCTCCCACAAGGGAAACAGCCAGAGATGGATGAAGCCATTCTCAGGGTGTGCAAGAAAGCTCTTGTAGCAGGGGCTGCATACCGAGGGAAAAGCACAGACAAAGAGACTAACTGAAAATTCTAGGCCTAGGGAACAAAGGAAACAGAGAACTAAGGAGACTCCTTCTGACATTCCCACGGATAGTCTGTTGGGGAGAATGCTGCAGGTTTGGAGGGACAACCCTCAAACCAGGGACAAGGAAAAGCAAAAGATGATAAAGATTGCTGTCTTATTGGGCCCAAAGATCCCATTTGTAAGCCTTTGGTCTTTTGGCCTAAGTTTGGCTCAGATGAAGATTGGGTGTGCCAAACTTTAATTCCACATATGAATAATAAAACCTCATCCTCACAAGAAGAGATGGGTTATGCTCTCTTTTGGGTCAGGGAATTAGCCCCCATGTTGGCTCGTCAAAGAAAAAGAAAAAGAAAAAGAGCATAGTAAAGAGCCCTCACCTGATAAAAAGCCCTGGGATGCCCTAAAACACTTGCGCACCCCCCTCTTCCCCTGCCATACATCTCACAAGATAAGGAACAGGGAGATCAGGGGACAACAGGAAGGCTGGCGGAAGAGAAATCTGGGGGCCATGAGGAAACTAAACCCACTGCTCCCTTAAATCCTTATCTGAACTTAAGGAAAGAATTAAAGCAATGTAAGAAGAACATTAAGAATTTCCCTATTCACTCTAAACAGGAGATGTCCAACATGTTTCCTCTTAAAGAAGGCCCTATGGGACTGGGAGAAGTTGGATTTATGAGTGTGCCTTTAACAAGTACTGAGGTTAGGAATTTTAAAAAGGAAATGTGGCCACTTTTAGAAGATCCCCTTGGTTTAGCAGAACAGCTAAATCAATTTTTAGGACTCAATTTTTATACTTGGGCTAAGATAATGTTTATCATGAATATCCTGTTTACTGAAGAAAAGAGGGCAATAATTAGAAGGGCAGCCATGACCATTTGGGTGAGACAGCATCCTCCTGGGCAAGGAGTCCTACTGGCTGAGTGGAAATCCCCAAATGCGAATCCTGAATGGGATAACAATGACCCCAGGGATTAGGCCCAAATGCAAGACCTTAGGGAACTAATCAGGGGGATTAAAGAGTCCATTCCTAGGACACAAAATGTCTTGAAAGCATTTGAGATTCAACAAGAAAAAGAGGAGACTGCCTCTACATTTCTGCAGAGGCCCTGGGATCAAATGAAAAGATACTCAGGAAATAGATCCAGAGGATCCAGTAGGGCAAGGCGTTTTAAAGGTTAATTTTGTAACTAAAAGCTGGCCTGATATTGCTAAGAAACTACAAAACATTGATATTGACGGATGGAATGAGAAACCGATTGAGGAATTACTGAGGGAAGCTCAGAAGGTCTTTGTAAGAAGAGAGGAAGAGAGGAAGAGAAGCAAAACAAAAGTCAAAAATCATGTTTTCCACTGTAGAGGAAGTAATCAGAAAGAGATTAGATCAAGAACCCTCTCAGAGGAGACAAGGTAATACTAGGTCTCAGCAAAGAGACTGGAGGCAAATACAAGGAAAAACTCCCAAGACTGTAAGTGGATGTTGCAAATGTGGGAAACCAGGGCATTTTTTTTTTTTTTTTTAAATTTTGAGACGCAGTCTCGTTCTGTCGCCCAGGCTGGAGTGCAGTGGAGTGATCTCTGCTCACTGCAAGCTCCGCCTCCTGGGTTCACGCCATTCTCCTGCCTTAGCCTCCCGAGTAGCTGGGACTACAGGCACCAGCCACCACGCCAGCCTAATTTTTTTGTATTTTTTAGTAGAGACGGGGTTTCACCATGTTAGCCAGGATGGTCTCGATCTCCTGACCTCGTGATCCACCTGCCTCCGCCTCCCAAAGTGCTGGGATTACAGGCGTAAGCCACCGCACCTGGCTGAAACCAGGGCATTTTAAGAAAGAACGTCTGGAATGGAAAAAGGAAGAAAAGAAAATGGAAAAAGGAATAAAATTCCCCATTATGAATTTTAATGAGGACTGGGAGTCAGGGGTTCCTTCTAACCAGGTCCCACCAGGAACCCTTCATAAACTTGAGAGTGGGACCCGAAGGGGAAAAAATGACATTTTTGGTCGACACTGGAGTGGCTTGCTCTTCCTTAATATACCCACCAAGGGGCACAGACCCTCTAAGGAAAAGTTAACAGTATCAGAGTAAAAGGGGCGGGATTTCAAGTTCCAATATTCAAGAAAATGTTAATTAGGCAGGAATCAGAACCAATTAAGGAGTCACTCTTATATGTTCCCAAGGCAGGAACTAACCTCCTGGGTTGAGACTTGATTGTAGATTAGATTTAGCTTTAGGATTAGGAGTAGAGGAGGGACAAATACAACTAATGATGGTTCTCCTAACAGAGGAGGAAGAAGGTAAGATTAATCCCCTTTTGTGGGTTAAGGAAGGCAACAGGAGAGGATTAAAAAATCACACCCTTACAGACTGAATGAAAACATCCAGGAGAAAGAGTTTACAGGAAACAATGTCCCATACCCATGAAGGGAGGAAGGGTCTCCAAACGGTAATAGAAGGACAAATTAAAGACGAACTATTGAGCTGGGTACTCGGGAGCCTGCGGCCAGGTGAGCGTGGGCGGGGCAGCGAGGCGGAAGCTCCAGGTGCAGGCAGCGGAAGCGCGTGTCTCCAGGTCATCGCGTCGGGCTCCTGGGATTTGGCGGCAGCTGTGGGAGGATGGCAGAGTCCTCGGATAAGCTCTACTGAGTGGAGTACACCAAGAGCAGGCGCACCTCTTGCAAGAAACGCAGCGAGAGCATCCCCAAGGACTCGCTCCGGATGGCCATCATGGTGCAATAGTCCATGTTTGATGGAGAAGTCCCACACTGGTACCACTTCTCCTGCTTGCGGAAGGTGGGCCACTCCATGCGGCACCCTGACGTTGAGGTGGATGGATTCTCTGAGCTTTGGTGGGATGACCAGCAGAAAGTCAAGAAGACAGCGGACCCTGGAGGAGTGACGGGCAAAGGCCAGGATGGAATTGGTAGCAAGACAGAGAAGATGCTGGGTGACTGCAGCAGAGTAGGCCAAGTCCAACGGAAGCAAGTGCAAGGGGTGTTATGGAGAAGATAGAAAAGGGCCACATGCGCCTATCCAAGAAGATGCTGGACCCTGAGAAGCCACAGCTAGGCATGATTGACCCCTAGTACCACCCAGGCTGCTTTGTCAAGAACAGGGAGGAGCTGGGTTTCCAGCCTGAGTACAGTGCGAGTCAGCTCAAGGGCTTCAGCCTCCTCGCTGCAGAGGATAAAGAAACCCTGAAGAAGCAGCTCCCAGGAGTCAAGAGTGAAGGAAAGAGAGAAGGCGATGAGGTGGATGGAGTGGATGAAGTGGCCAAGAAGAAATCTAAAAAAGAAAAAGACGAGGATGGTAAGCTTGAAAAGGCCCTAAAGGCCCAGAACGACCTGATCTGGAACATCAAAGACGAGCTAAAGAAAGTGTGTTCTACTAATGATCTGAAGGACATGCTCATCTTCAACAGGCAGCAGGTACCTTCCGGGGAGTCGGCAATCTTGGACCGAGTAGCTGACAGCATGACGTTCGGTGCCCTCCTTCCCTGTGAGGAATGCTCAGGTCAGCTGGTCTTCAAGAGTGACACTTATTACTGCACCGGGGATGTCACTGCCTGGACCAAGTGTATGGTCAAGACACGGACACCCAACCAGAAGGAACAGGTGATCCCAAAGGAAGTCCAAGAAATCTCTTAACTCAAGAAATTTAAGGCTAAAAAGCAGGACTGTATATTCCCCTCAGAAACCAGTGACCCAGTGGCGGCCATGCCCCCACCCTCCACAGCCTCCGAGCCTGCTGCCATGAACGCCCCTGCTCCAGCAGATAAGCCATTATCCAACATGAAGATCCTTACTCTTGGGAAGCTCTCCTGGAACAAGGATGAAGTGAAGGCCATGATTGAGAAACTCAGGGGAAAGTTGATGGGGACGGCCAACAAGGCTTCCCTGTGCATCAGCACTAAAGAGGAGGTGGAAAAGAAGAAGAAGAAGATGGAGGAAATGAAAGCCAACATCTGAGCTGTGTCTGAGGACTTCCTCCAGGACTTCTCTGCCTCCACCAAGGGGCTCCAGGAGTTGTTCTTAGAGCACATCTTGTCCCCCTGGGGGGCAGAGGTGAAGGCAGAGCCTGTTGAAGTCGTAGCCCCAAGAGGGAAGTCAGGAGCTGTGCTCTCCAAAAAAAGCAAGGGCCAGGTCGGGGAGGAAGGTATCAACAAATCTGAAAAGAGAATGAAATTAACTCTTAAAGGAGGAGCAGCTGTGGATCCTGACTCTGGTCTGGAATACTCTGCCCATGTCCTGGAGAAAGGTGGGAAGGTCTTCAGTGCCACCCTCAGCCTGGTGGACATCGTTAAAGGAACCAACTCCTATTACAAGCTGAAGTTGCTGAAGGATGACAGGGAAAGCAGGCATTGGATATTCAAGTCCTGAGACCGTGTGGGCACAGTGATTGGTAGCAACAGACTGGAACAGATGCTGCCCAAGGAGGACCCATTGAACACTTCATGAAATTATATGAAGAAACACTAGGAATGCTTGGCACTCCAAAAATTCACAAAGTATCCCAAAAAGTTCTACCCCCTGGAGATTGACTACGGCCAGGACAAAATGGTGGTGAAGAAGCTGACAGTAAATCCTGGCACCAAATCCATGCTCCTCAAGCCAGTTCAGGACCTCATCAAGATGATCTTTGATGTGGAAAGTATGAAGAAAGCCATGGTGGGGTATGAGATCGACCTTCAGATGCCCTTGGGGAAGCTGAGCTAAAGGCAAATCCAGGCCGCGTACTCCGTCCTCAGGTCCAGCAGGTGGTGTCCCAGGGCAGCAGCGACTCTCAGATCCTGGATTTCTCAAATCGCTTTTACATCCTGATCCGCCACGACTTTGGGATGAAGGAGCCTCTGCTCCTGAACAATGCACAGTGTGCAGGCCAAGGTAGAAATGCTGGACAACCTGCTGGATGTCGAGGTGGCCTACGGTCTGTTCAGGGGAGGGTCTCATGATAGCTGCAAGGACTCCATCGATGTCAACTATGAGGAGCTCAAAACTGACATGAAGGTGGTTGACAGAGATTCTGAAGAAGTTGAGATCATCAGGAAGTATGTTAAGAACACTCATGCAACCAACCACACACGATGCATATGACTTGGAAGTCGTTGATAGCTTTAAGATAGAGTGTGAAGAGGAGTGCCAACGCTACAAGCCCTTTAAGCAGCTTCATAACTGAAGGTTGCTGTGGCATGGGTCCAGGACCACCAACTTTGCTGGGATCCTGTCCCTGGGTCTTTGGATAGCCCCGCCTGAAGCACCTGTGATGGGCTACATGTTTGGTAAAGTGATCTATTTCGCTGACCTTGTCTCCAAGAGTGTCAACTACTGCCATACGTCTTAGGAAGACCCAATAGGGTTAATCCTGTCAGAAGAAGTTGCCCTTGGAAACGTGTGTGAACTGAAGCATGCTTCACATATCAGCAAGTTACCCAAGGGCAAGCACAGTGTCAAAGGTTTGGGCAAAACTACTCCTGACCTTTCAGCTAGTATCACTCTGGATGGTGTAGAGGTTCCTCTTGGGACCAGGATTTCATCTGGTGTGAATGACACCTGTCTACTGTATAATGAGTACATTGTCTATGATATTGTTCAGGTAAATCTGAAATATCTGCTGAAACTGAAGTTCAATTTTAAAACCTCCCTGTGGTAATTGGGAGAGGTGGCTGAGTCGCACACAGTGGCTCTGGTATTAATTCACCCTAAGTGCTTCTGCACCAACTCACCTGGCCGGATAAGTTGCTGGTGGGTAGTACCTGTACTAAACCTCCTCAGAGAGGATTTTGCAGAAATGCATTAAAAGCTCTTTCCCAAATTTTTTAGTCTCTTGTTTTGTGTTGTATTTGTGGGGAGAGGTTGTTTTTGTTTTTTCTTGACAGGTAGATAAAACTGACAAGCTGGAGAGAGATTCTGTTTGCATAGATTAGTCCTGTGGAAAAAACCAAGCTCTGCTACAATATCTGCCTTAGTGGTTTTCCCAGGGAAGAAAAAATATGTTTCCACCCTTTTTTTTGTTTGTTTGTCTTTAGTTTTGATTTTGGAAAGATGTTAAGCATTTATTTTTAGTTAAAAATAAAAAATTGATTTCATACTAAAAAAAGATGGGTTATTGAAATGCTGTTTGTCACCATACAATACTCCAGTTCTCCCAGTAATGAAACCAGATGGGTCATACAGATTAGTGCAAAATCTAAGGTCTATACATAAAATTGTCCAAACTTGACATCTTGTGGTGCCTAACCCCTACACCTTCCTTAATAAAATACTCTATATACATAAGTGGTTCAGCATAGTGGATCTGAAAGATGCATTCTGGCCATGTCCCCTAGACTCTTAAGAGTAGAGACCTCTTTGCCTTTGAATGGAAAACCTCATAACTGGGAGAAAGCAGAGGTATCACTGGACTGTGCTGCCACAAGGTTTCACGAAGCCCCAAACTTACTTGGTCAAGTCTTAGAAAAAGTTCTGGAGGAATTCCAACCATCCGAAGAAACCCAGTTGTTACAATATGTGGATGATCTTCTAATTTCTGGGGAAAGGAGGGCCGAGGTATCAGAAGCCACCATAAGCTTACTTAATTTCCTAGGGGAAAAGTGGTTGCGAGTCTCCAAAACCAAATCGCAATTTGTAGAAGAAGTTAAATATTTGGGACGCCTAATTAGTGAAGGAAAGCAGAGAATAAATGCAGAGAGAATATCGGGAATAGTGGGTCTGCCCTTGCCTAAGACAAAGAGAGAACTCCAAAAATTTTTAGGTTTAACTGGCTACTGTAGGTTATGGATGGACTCATATGTTCAAAGGACAAAGATTCTGTATTTTAAGTTACTAAAAATGGAACCCAACCCCTTGCAAAGGTCCCCGGAAGAAATTAAGGCAGTGGAGGATTTAAAGCAAGCCCTCACGACCGCCCCAGTCCTGGCCCTCGTATCTTTAAATAAAACGTTTCATCTGTCTGTAACAGACCAGGCCCTTGGGGTGCTCATTCAAACCTGGTGGGGTGGAGGGGGTGGGCGGGAAAGAGGCAACCTGTTGCTTTTATCCCCAAGGTTCTCAATTCTGTCTCAAGAGGGTTTATAATTGCTTATGGAAGCATTTTTAGAATTGTTGCTTTAAAATTGTGTCAGATATCATCTCAGTGTTCGCATCTGTATTGGTTCCCTAGAGCTGCCATAACAAAGCAACGCAAACTGTGTGGCCTAAAACAACATAAATTTATTCTCTCACAGTTTTGGAGGCCAGAAGACAGATCAAGGTGTCAGCAGGGCTATACTCTCTCCAGAGGGTCTTCCATGGAAGATTGCATTCATTGCTTTTTCCTTCTGGTGACTGACAGCATTCTTGGACTTGGGGCTGCAGAGGTCCAGTCTCTGCCTCCATCTTCATATGGCCTTCTCCTTTTCTCTGACTCAAATCTCCTTTTGCCTTTCTCTTATGGGGATATGTGTCGGCGAATTTGGAACCCAGGGTTATCAAATCTCAAAAGCCTCAACTTAATTACGTCTATGAAGATCTTACTTCCTAGTAAGGCTGTATTTGTAGGTTCCAAAAGGTGGACATAGCTTATCTTTTTGTGGGCCACTGTTTCAACCCACTACAGCATCTGTTTATTGTCTTTTCTTATTCAAGTTGCAATCATCCTAGTTCCTGGTATATTCAGCAGTTTTGAAATCATGCCCCGAACATTTTCAGCATCATGTTGTAAAACTGTGGGTCCTCTTCAGTCTTTTTGGACAGGCACTTACCTATTTATGCATTGCATGTAGGTATGGGTAGGGGTGGATGTTCAGTTCCTTGCTGGGCCCTGCCAGTATGGGAAGGAGGTGGGGCAGAATTTGGCTGTGACTGGCATTGCCACGAGCATTGCTCCCTCATTGCCATTGAGCGAGGATGAAAATTTGGCTGCCAAGGACCCAACATGTTGATTCAGCTGTTTTTTTGATACTGTCACTTAGATTGGAAACATTTTTATGTGACCAAAATATTAAATTATTAAAGTTTTAGTTTTGAAAATTACTGTAATGAGAGATGTTAAAAGATTTAGGGGTAGAACAGGAAAGGAAAAGGTCAAGCACACTTGTTCAACCTATAGCGAGATAATGAAAGAGAATTTGTATATTTTGTCTTTTATATGGCTTGGCTGTTTCCCCACCCACATCTTATCTTGAATTTGTAGCTCTCATAATTCCTGTGTGTTGTGGGAGGGACCTGGTGGGAGATAATTGAATCACGGGGGCAGTTTCCCCCACACTGTTCTCAGGGTAGTGAATAAGTCTCATGAGATTTGATGACTTCGTAAGGGGTTTTCCTTTTCACTTGTTCTCTCATTCTCTCTTGCCTGAGGCCAGGTAGGACATGACTTTCACCTTCTGCCATGATTTGAGGCCTCCCCCGCCACATGGAGCTGTGAGTCCATTAAACCTCTTTTTCTCTATAAATTACCCTCTCTCAGGTATGTCTTTATCAGCAGCATGAAAATGGACTAATACAGTCTTATCTGGGGTCAGTACGGTGTCAGAGCATTCCCTGGGGGAAAATTTATTCCATCAAAATATCCTGATTGGCAAACAATGATGCAGTCATGATTTTAAAAAATGTAGTGGGGAGATTGTGGCTTCTGGATGGTAAGGCCTGGGCTGGAATGTTGATCCCCACTGACCACTGACCACATGATGGTGTGACGGCGAGTAAGTTGTTGGTTATCTCTGAGTCCTCAGTCTTCCTCATATAAAGTGGAGGTGATGTCTATCTGACAGCACTTTTGTGAGGATTCAGTGATGTAATGTGTATGGGAACAATTCATCAATCACAAAGTAGTCTAAAAATGTTTCTTGGAAGTCAAGTATAAAGCCAAAAGACAAAGAAAATAATTCACATTGAAATAGTCACTTTTTGAAATATCCAGTTGTTGAGGGGAGGGCTGAGGAAAAACTAAAAATTAAAAAAAGAACAACAACAACAAAAATGAAGTCCAGATGTGGTGGCTCATGCCTGTAATCCCAGCACTTTGGGAGGCCAAGGTGGGTGGATCACCTGAGGTCAGGAGTTCGAGACCAGCCTGGCCAACATGGCAAAAACCTGTCTCTACTAAAAATACAAAAATTAGCTGGGCATGGTGGCGGGTACCTGTAGTCCCAGCTACTTGGGAGGCTGAGGCAGGAGAATTGCTTGAAGCTGGGAGGCAGAGGTTGCAGTGAGGCGAGATCACACCACTGCACTCCAGCCTGGATGACAGAGCGAGACTCTGTCTCAAAAATAAATAAATAAATAAAAAGTGAAATATCCATTTGTTGATCCATTTATTGATAAACAATTATGGAATGGTTTAGTAGAAATAGGATAGTGTTGGGCATCAGAAATATTTGCATCCTGCCCTGCTGCCGACTTACTGGAAGGGCGAACAAAGGACTGAGGGATTCGAATCAGAGACTGTTTTTACTGGAATAGCTCTCCAGGCCTTTCATGCAACCCCTTGTTTCTAGATGAGAAAACTGAGGCAGTGACTAGTGACTCACTAGTTACCGAGTAAGTCAGTAGCAGGACATCATGGAAAGAGGTGATGGGACATTTGTGTCTTTTCAAAAGAGAGCACAGCCGGAATTACAAATAAAATGGCATCATTTGATTCCATTTCTAACCGCCTTTGGAATGGTGTTTTGGAAAGAACACCAATCCATTGCTAAGACTGTCCCTAGGGAACAAAAGTTCTCTATCGAGAGATGTTCTAAGATACGATCATGAACTTCTCCTGCCTTTCTGGAGAAATGGGAAAAATCACACACTTTAATGTAAATAACACCCCCCAGCCTGATCATATCAATGTGTTGAACAGAGGTAGGTACAGCTTGTCTACAGCCAGAACAAGTTTGCATACAAAAACTTGCAACAAGCTGACAGCTGCTGAAAGAAAGGTTCTTGATTCCCAGAGAATGTTGGTGAGTCGAGTCCTTTGCAGGTGAAATACTGTTGACAGGGTTTATCTGTACAAGTCTTTGCCAGCTCCCTGATGACAGGGTTTATCTGTACAAGTCTTTGCCAGCTCCCCAAGGACCTTCCATTCTCTCTTCACCATAGCTTGTTCCCTTTTGATAAACTGGAATTTCAATGCATTGAAAATTTCTTGAAAGTGAGTCATTTCCTGGGGATTGGAAAGCGTTTTGTTTTTTGTTTTGTTTTGTTTTCCTCTGTAGAGACTTTGGTTTCCTTCAGGGCTGACATTCAAAATACTGTTAACAACCTTTGAGTCTGGCGCCTGGTCGTGACTAGCCTGACTACAGAGGCAGAATATGAACCCTGGCTTTCTGTGACACTCAACCCAGACACTTTGGTAATGCTGTTCCATCTCCACACCACAAAAGCGCAAAGAGCCCTTGCTGAGCACCAGGAGGCAGCGGTGTTCTCTGTGTGCACACGTATTCTGCACCCGTGTATGTATGTTTTGCAATGTGCTGCAGTAGGAAAGGGTGAGAGGGCGGATTTTCCTAGACTCTGTTCTTAGACATAATCCATCACGCTCTGTGATGGTGAATCTTATGTGTCAACTTGACTGGGCCACAGGGTGCCTGTGATATCCTGAGATATTCAGTCAAACATTCTCCTGGGTGTGTCTGTAAGGGTGTTTTGGGAGAGATTAGCATTTGAGTGTGTAGCTTGAGTGTAGCAGACGGGCCTCCCTAGGTGGGTGGTGGGTGTCCTCCAACTCTGAAAGCTTGAAGAGGACAGAGGCTGGCTCTGCCCTGAATATGCAGAGCTCCTCCTGCCTGCCTGCAGCTGGGACATGGGCTATTTCCTGCCTTAAGACTGGAACTGAAACATCAGCTCTTCCTGAGTCTCCAGCTTGTAGACTCTGCAGGTCTTGGGACTTGTCAGCCTCCGTAATCACGAGCCAATTCCATATTATAAATATCTCACACACACACACACATATACACACATATACACACACACGCATGTATTCACACACACAAATACACATGCACACACACGCACACACACCCCACACATACACTCATGCACGCACATCCACACACACGCACACACACATGCACACGCACACATACACGCACATCCTGTTAGTTTCCCTGGAGAACGCTGACAAATACGCAGGCTCTGAGGTTATGTTTCTTCAAAGCTTATGCTATTAGACAACAGCAAGCTTTGAATGCCGTTATTTTTCAGAGTCAATTAGGTTTTCATCTCTTTTTATTAAGAAAAAAACCATGTTTCCTCTAACTTAATATTTAAATATGTTTATTTTATTTGTCATCCTTAGAATAAGACAGTTTTCCTTTATACAGAATGTTCCATAATTTGGTTCCTGCTCCCAAGGGTGGGAGTGAGTAGTGAGTGCAGGCTCTGCCGGCGGCCCTAGTCCTAGCCTGGCATGGCGTCCCCCTGTGGTAACTGGCTCTCAGTACTTTCATGCAGCTTTCTCTTCTGCTTTAGATGATCTCCTGTTGGAAAGAAGAGAGTTTCTTGAGAAACTGGGTGTTTCATTAACTGTTCTTAGAGCCTATGTTTCAGACCTACCATGGCTCACTCCACCAATGAGCATGGGCTGTGAGGCCAACGGGTGTGGCTGGTAGCATTAGACTCCCCTTCTTTGAGTGTCCACGCCCCACACAGATGCCTTCTTAGGGCTGCACAGGGTGGCCTTCCCCAGGTGCAGGGGGTGAGTACCAAGCGCCCCCTGTGTGCCGGGCCCTGCACTCAGCCCTCTGCAGACAGCATCTCCTTCCATCTCAACACCCAGTACAGGTGCTGTGATTATCCCACTTTGAAGATGAAGAAGCGGAGGCTTAGGATGTGTGGTCATTTGCCCAAGGTCTTCCCAAGGTCACACAGCTCACAGGGGCCAAGTTGGGATTGGAACCCAGGTCAGACCGGCTCCAAGCCTGTGCTCCAGCCCCACCCAGCCCCCAACAGAGCCTGATCCTCTGGCTCTATGAATGGGTGTGGGGCTCAGGGAGCAGAATTCTTGCTTTCAGTTTCCCAGGAAGACGCTGGGTGACTGGAAGGAGAGACACGGAGAGGCACCTTGAATGGAATGAGGCCGGTTGGTTGTCTGAGTGGGAGGGGCTGGGATGGCCCCTGGGGGTGCTCAGGGTGTGCTAGGATTTGAGAGGCCCAGAGAGGGCCAGGCTGGCATGGGCACGGGAGTGGGGGCTCAGATGAGCCTGGCAGAGTGCAGTGTGAGGGGATATGGGCAACAGCAGGATTGGGGGGACACCAGGGGACAGGAGGAACTGAGCCCTCAGTTGTGGAGGGAGGGGAGAGCCCTGTGGATGTGTCCGGGGCAGGAGGACAGAGGGGGCGCTGGCTGCATCAGGCTGCCTTTGGCTCTCCCATGGGCCACCCTGTCCAGTGTCATTTCCCCCACATTCTCCCTCAAAACCCATCAACAACTCCGAGCTTGGCGGAGCTGGGCTGGTCCTCCTTGTCCTCCCCTTACGGCTGCCGGCTGTGGATCTCATTCCCGGGATGTCAGTACCAGGAGGTTGGGGACTGCTGGTTCTTCCCTGTCCAACCTTGCCAGGGCTCTGGAAGTCCCCACTGTCACCTGCGGGGCTTCTGTTGCCAATGGCCACACCTAGAGGTGCTGGTGACGTACAGGAGCTTCATTAGTGCAGAGGCCCCTGTCTTTTGCTGTTAGAGTTATAGGAGAATTTGTGGTTCTCCCTGCAGAACAGTCAGGTCCCAGGGAACTGGAACCTTGACAAGGTCAATCATGAAATTGTATCTAAAGCAGCAGAGATTGTCCTGGACAGCAGCACAGTCTGGGAAATTGGCCGTAGCTTGAACGACCGCTCACTGCCCTTTCTACACTGCGTGTGTTGGCCTGGTCCCTGCTGCTGGGGGCACGAGCAGACCTTGTGGTCTGGGGTTTTGTGGTCCTGGGACTGACACTGGCCTGGCAAAGTCTGAACATGGGGCCTGGGGTCCCCACTTCAGAGAAGCTCCTGGCCTGTGCTCAATGACAACTCGTGTAGCAGGGAGGTCTCCAGCGATGTTTCCTGGGACCGTCCTCTTTGGCATTTTAACAAAGGACGAGCTGGCCGGCTTCCCATTCTTGTGGACAGTGAGGGGCTGGGAGCAGCAGCCGACAGGCTGGATGGAAAACTCAGAACCCTCATGCTTTAAGAGGGGACAGGGAGGCCCACCTAACGGTCCTCTAGCAGGTGAGCTCCCAGGCAGGGCTCTCTGTTTTATGTGAGAAACCCCAGAGCCTAGGACAGTGCCTGGCACGTGGTGGGTGCTTGGGAAGCACCAGTGGAGGTGAGTGAAGGCGACAGGGTCTCAACGTCTGGCTCTGTGCTCGGGCTATGAAAAGCCAGCTGTGTGGCTCAGCAGTGGCTCGTTTGCCAAAGTCTTTGGCGTTCACAGACAGCAGCTCTGGATTCATGGTGTGACACGCTCCAGATGGAGGGTCTCAGGCTGCGTGGACGGGCATGGGGGGTCCCATGCTGCAGGGTATGGGGGGAGGGTCTGGGCACACTGGGCTGCCATGTGACTCAGGGATACCAGGAGGACAGGAGGGCTGTCAGCCTCACCCAGGACTGGCTCCCAGGTGTTCTGGAAAGCTCCGAGGAGAAGCCTGGGGCCAGGGGCAGAAGCCACAGGATCTGCATGGCCAACTCTTAGCAGGCGGACAGTAGTGGAGCTGTGTGAACAGGGAGTGGAGAAGGGCTGGACTGGGGGTCCCCACCCCACGAGAGGGTGGGGGGCCTCCTGAAGGGGGTGTGGGGGCCCTTCCTGGGCCTGTCATGGGGGAGCAGGCTCCCATCATCACGTGGTTGAGACCCTTGAGTAGGTGGGTGGTGGCAGCCTTGTGAGTCCTGATTATTCCTGGGCTGAGAAGGGAGAGCGTGCTCTCATTGACGTGGCCTGCGACTCCTTGAATTTGGAATTGTTGGGACAGGTGAATGTCTGGACGGGGCTCCCGTGGAGCTCAGGCGGGTCCACCTGGGGGCTGGACTCACTTGCTCTTCCTGGAGCTGCTCAGAGACACACGTGTCTGCTGAGTGGGAAAAGAAATCCCCTAGCAGCAACCATTCTGGCACTTAACTGTCATCAGAAGGGTCTCACGTTCTGTTTACCTAAAGCTCTTGGAAGAGTGTCAGTGACCTTTTCCAGAGCTGCGAGGCTTTTCATCTCACACATTGTTTCTCTCTCCTCTTCTGTGGGAAAAATTAAGGACAATGATCAAGATTTGACAAAAAATGATGACTTAACTCCAAGCTCTTGTTTTTCCTTTCAGCCAGGCCGTGGGGCTCTAGACCCCAGGCCATTAGCTTCGACCCTGCCCAGTCCCGGAGAGCCACCGTAAACCTCATTCCACGCCCCATCAGCTCTGACACATGCTGAGAGAATTGGTTGGATCTGAGAGTGTAGACCTACCACCCTCTGTCTCTTCACCAGCAAGTGAAGTGAAGTCACTCCTGTGTGCCACTTTTCCTTTATCTTCTGAGACCATTCTTGGAACATCCATTAGAATATGACTGATATCATTAAGAAGCCAAATATAAAAGACTATGCCAAAAAAGATCAAGCATCAGAACAAGGAGAAATCACATGATAGGCTCCATCTTCCCTCGTCATCATGTCTGCAGATTTGCCGTTGTGTAAGGAAGCTAGCCTAGCCCCAGGAGCAGAGCCGGTGAGTGTCTGCAGGTTTTCCATTGTGTAAGGAAGCTAGCCTAACCGGGGGGTGGAGGGGGTCAGTGTCCACAGGGTTTTCCCTGCTGTGACAACTGAGAGCTTTTCCTTCCTTTGAGCCCCACTTTGAAACCTCTCTGCCTCATAACTGTAGGGTGTGGGGCCCAGGGCCGGTTCTGCAGAGCCTGCACTTCTCTCTTTGGAGCAGTCAGCGGTGGAGCTAGGGCTGGCCCTAAACAATGAGGACCAGGATCCTTGGGATGGCCCTACCTGTGGAATAAATGGATACAAAACCCACTACTGGGAGTCAGGCCTCATGCCAGGTGTTTGTCAGGTGCGTCTGTTTGAAGTGGAGGAGTGGGATTCTGGAAGGGGCAGCCCGGCCAAGGAAATGCCCTGTCTGTGATGCCGGGAGCATTGGGATTTGCATCTGCCCCTGCATAGCTGGGGCGTTTCTAGAATCGAGGGTGGAGAGAAGCAAAATGGACACCGGCCTGGCGGCCTGACCCTTCAGGGAGCCTGGAACACCGCCCAGAGAAGCTTCCAAGGGCTGGACAGGCCATAGGGAGTGGTGGGCACCGGGCCATTCTGACCATGCAAACAGCAACTCCTGTGGTCCCACCTGCTGCACGGTCCCCACAGGAAGTGCTCTGATGGGAAGCTATGATGGGTGCTCCTAGGAAGGCCACCCCCAGCATGGTGGGCCTGGGCCTAAGGATGTGAGGCCTCTGCCATGTGTCCCCATATGTAAGAGGGGTAAGTGACACCACCAACCTTGTTCCTGCCCAGGGCCCTCAGCCTGCTTGTGCCCTGGTGACTGTGAGGGTAGAGGAACCCACCTCAACCAAATATTTGGACAAACAAAAAGTCTGAATATTCATAGAGCCACTTAACGTCTTAAATTTGCTATCAGTTGCCCACTGAGCAACTATTGCAGACTGGTGGCTTTCTGAGATGCCACGTGATATGGTTTGGCTGTGTCTCCACCCAAACCTCATCTTGAATTGTAGTTCCCATAATCCCCACATGTCATGGGAGGGACCCAGTGGGTGGCAGTTGAATCATAGGGGCAGTTACCTGCATGCTGCTGTTCTCGTGAGAATGAGTGAGTTCTCATGAGATCTGATGGTTTTATAACGGCTTTTGCCCCTTTTGCTCAGCACATCTCCTTCCTGCAATCATGTGAAGAAGGACGTGTTTCCTTCCCCTTCTGCCATTATTGTAAGTTTCCTGAGGCCTCCCCAGTCCTGTAGAACTGTGAGTCAGTTGAACCTCTTTCTTCTATAAATTACCCAGTCTTGGGTATGTCCTTATAGCAGCGTGAGAACAGACTGATACACCATGTCACCGAGCATCTGTTCCCACTGCAGACCCTACGTGGGGTTGCTCCTCTCCCATCTCCCCTGCCCTCCATTTGCTTGGCATCTGTAGGCACCACGCCTTCCCTCTCCCCAGTCTACCAGGCTATCATGTTAGCCTTCCCTCTCCCCAGTCTACCAGGCTGTCATGTTAGCCTCCCTCTCCCCAGTCTACCAGGCTGTCATGTTAGCCTTCCTCTCCCCAGTCTACCAGGCTGTCATGTTAGCCTCCCTCTCCCCAGTCTACCAGGCTGTCATGTTAGCCTTCCTCTCCCCAGTCTACCAGGCTGTCATGTTAGCTTCCCTCTCCCCAGTCTACCAGGCTGTCATGTTAGCTTCCCTCTCCCCAGTCTACCAGGCTGTCATGTTAGCTTCCCTCTCCCCAGTCTACCAGGCTGTCATGTTAGCTTCCCTCTCCCCAGTCTACCAGGCTGTCATGTTAGCCTCCGAGTGTCCTCACGTCCCCTTCTAGACTAGCCCTCCCCATTATCCCAAACTCATCACTTACCTTTCTTTTCTCTCAGTCCGTAATGCAGCTGGTCTTGGCTTCGTGGTTAGGAGCAAAACAATTCAATTAAATTGATTCATTTACACTAAAGTGTGGCTTTGGGGGCCCAAAGGAGTCTGGTGCTGTCCCGAGCTCAGGAGTTGCGTAGGGAGGGAGGCTCCACCTGGAGGCCTTGAAGCGGCCTCTAGGGCTGAGCAGAGGAGGCAGCAACGACACGGTGGAGGCTCAGGACGATGTGGGCTGACTTCCTGGGCTGCCGTCATGCCCACCATGCCCTTAGAGGGTGGCTGTGGCCCCGGGGCCCTGGAGGGCTCTTTCTCTGTGGCTTCTCTGACAGCCAGGTGTGCCTTATGCTGTCCCTCTTCCCCCGCCGCTTCCCCACACTCAGACCTTCCCCCTTGCCTCCATCTCAGCCTTGGCCTCAGGGCCTCAGTCTGTTCTTATTTCCTCTCATTCCTTCAGTGCGTTCATGGGTCTGATGCACAGACTGCATCCTGAGGTCCCTCCTGTAGACTTGTCTGTGACCTCGCCTGCCAAGGGGCCCACTGCCAAGAAGATGCCCAGTGATATTTAACCCATAACCATCAGGCAATTTGCACAAGCCAATGAGTGGGAAAAATTGAGAGATATTAGGAATGTTAGGTTTAAATAGAATCTTATTCTTGCATAAGCCCGGATAATCTCCAGTTCAATCCTTCCCGGCTCCAGAGGCTGGCTTACTGGGGACTGTTTGGGGAATGGGTTGGGATGCAGATTCCTGGGCCCCAACAGAGATGCCTGACCCAGGGATGTGTATTTAATAAGCTCTCCTCCCTGGTGCCTGGAGCATGATTAGGCTCGGGAGCTGTGACCTGGTCCTGAGTGTGGGGTATACCACAGACATCCTGCACATGTGTTCTGGGCAGGTGTCTTTTCTGGATTTGAATCTCTAGGGTAGAGAGGAGATCTTTCACACCCTATGGAGTCTAAGTGCCTCACCCTCTGAGCCTTTGCACAGTTGTATTTTTGACAGCACACTCATCTGTTGAAGGGAGGCTTTTCCTTACTCCTGAGGGAACCCTCCAGGGGCACTCTGGCTTTCTCTGCACCTGCCCTTGGGAGGAGAAGTGACATAGCTGAAGCTTTGGTAGAGAGGGCCAGGCATTGTGGCAGCACCTGCCTCCCTGTCTTGACATCTGCCTGCCCATGAGACATTTCTGCTGTGCTTCTCTGGGCTGTGGTTTTTCCAGGGTTGGCCCCATGGCAGGGGGTGGGGGTGCTGGGGGTCCCTCAGCCCTGACAGAGACCGGAAGATCTGCCCAACTGGGGGCAGCAGGCACGTTCTCCCACCAAGGGTTTATCCTCCACAAAGGAGATGTTTTTGCCTGTGTCTGCCTGCCTCCTGCCTCTTCCGTTACAGCTGGACTTGGGCAGGGGTAATTATAAGGCTGAAATTACCATCAAAGGAAAATCTGCCTGTATTCCCAGAAGAGGGTAGCTTTTTCTGATGTTTCTGAGAAGTGCTGTTGTCATAATCCTCTTTAATATGGACTTCTTTGATTAAGAACATGGAAAAAATGGGGAAAAGTTTTCTTGATTACACATGTATAAACATTTTTGGCCCATGCTTTATTTTAAAATGTAGGGATGGGATGCTAATACGGTTTGCAAGCTCTATTTGGAAATGTGCGTTGGCAAGTGAATGTGTAAACAGAGTCAGGTGTCCTCTGACTCCCTTGAACCAACAGTGTGGACCTTGGCATATGGCAGGTGAACCAGTCCTAGGAACTAGAATTTACATCTGGGTGCAAGATTTCAAGAGAGTGCTGAACTTTCCTGCTGCTGCATACATTTTCATACACTGCGTTGGCATTTCTGATTCCCAGTTCTCTCCTTGGCAACTGTTGATTCAGTACTCTGTCTTGGTTCTGAATGTGCTGTTCTATTTCCTTGCATATGTCTTTGACCATGTGAAGCTGCACTTGGGGAAGGCCATTCTTTGTGTTGGTTCATGACTCACTGTGTGGCCTTGGGCAAGTCATTTGCTAGACCTTGGTTTTACCTTCTGTCAAATGGGGTAATGATAACTGCCCTGCTCTCTCAGAAGCCTTAGGTGAGCATGAAGTGAGAGTGTGGGCGTGTGTGGGAGGAACTGTAAAGTGCTGGTTAGTGCAGGGTTCTCATGTTCCTGTGCCCTGCGTTCCTGCAGTGGTTCCCGAGGACGAGAACGTGCCTGAATGCGCACTCTAGAGATCCCAGAGTAAAGGGAATTATCCCTGCCAGTCTAGGGTTGACTTCCTCTGTCTCGGGAAGCTGTAGAAATGGTTTTAGATGCCATATTGTTCACATCTGCATGTGCCCTTGCCCCAGAAGTAGCTGGTCTTAATGCTCAAATAATAGGGTCACGTATTCCATACCACAGACCTCCAGGAACAAGGGCAATTAGAGGGTTAGAAAGGGATATGCTTGCTTTTTTCCTTATGTATTGGTGTCGATAATGTTGATGCTGTACTTGGCATTTCGGTCCATGTTGTTTTATTCAGATCCAAAATCTCTTGGACTAGAATTTCATCTTGGGAGAGGCACACAAGAACACGTTAGAGCTGGCCCCACAGGGCTGGCCCTTGTGCTCCTGTCCCCTAAGGCCATCTGTACACACAGTGAATGGGAAACAGGAACTCCCGGAACCCAGGGGATGTGGGACTTGACTTTCAAAAGAACCTTCTCTGGGTGGGCAGGCCACTGCCTCCCTCAATAATTTCAGAAAAACTGAGACCATTTGGACGTTTTGGACACTGAACATTGCCCCCCAAAGGTACAAGTCTGCACGCTTGGCCCACAAGTGGTCCTAAGTCTCCTTCCTGCCCTGGGTCCCTCTGTCCCATCTCTGAGGCTCTCCCAAAGCTGCCCTCCGTGTGTGAGTGGGCGTCGCTCCTGATCTCTGTGTCAACGCAGCCTCACTTTCTTCTTTTACGTCCCTATGGGTCCTCCTAGGGAGCTTTTACCATGAGAGCCCTGAGCTTTGTGTCTGACAGACGCAGAAAAAACACACGGGCTCTGCTCCCACCAGAATGTGATCTTGGACAAATGTCCTCATGGCTCTGAGCTTCGGTTTCCTGTCTGTAAAATGGGGGTGTATATTTGCCTGTGGGCTTTCCTGAGGGTCCAATAAAGCAGTGTATGCAGAAGGCGCTCAGCACAGAGCCTGGGCCATGGCCAGGTGTTGCGGCAACTGAGAGTCACCGCTGTCTCTGCAGCACAGTCACCAGGCCAGGCTGCAGCGCTGGGCTGGGCAGTGGGTCCTGGTTTGCTGGGGCCCTCTGGGTTTAGCAGAGAAAGTCCCTCATCCAGGAGCTCCTCAGCCCCAGGCAAAGTAGGCTTCTGGTCTCCTCAGGACCAGCTCATGCAGAATTCGAGGGTAAAGGGGAAGAGACTGAAAATGCCACTGGAAATGAAGATGCCACCAACACATCTGAGAAAAATGCTTTGTCCTGGGCTCTTGGTGTCCTGCCCAGCAGCCATGTTCTCCCTCTTCCTCACTCACAGAGCTGGGTTTTGGCAATGTGACCCCCAGTGAGGCCCCCTGCGGCCAGGTGGGCTACAGCCCTGTAAGGTAGGAGGAGTCTACCAGCTCTGCGAGGAATTCGCTCCTCCTGATAAAAGGGGAACCAGTGTCCAGGCCTGCACCCCCGCCTCCTGCCCTGGGAGTGGACACGGTGCCTGGCACTGTGGACACCATCCTTGATCATGAGGCACGAGCTTGAGGAGAGGCCAGGACAACCTCAGGGACACGGCCTCGTACTGCGGAACTGCCGGACCAGAGCTGCGTGCCACCTGCCTCTTAGCCGCGGGTGCCCCAGGATCCCAGCCAAGGGGCTGGGCGTTGCCACTCAGGACCCACTCTGTCTGCTGGGGCCGGCTGCAGTCTCAGCTGGGCCACTGCCCTGGCAACACTGGCCTCCACCTTGAGGAGACCTTGGCCAGTGATTGGACAGAAGCACCAGTCTTAGGAATTCCAAGTTCCTAAACAGTCGTGGAGTCCAGTGAGAGAAGGGTCTTGGAGAAGAGTGGATATGCATTTGAATGGCAAGCATTTACTGGGCACTCATCTGAACCAGACATTGCCCAGACACTAGGGGCCAAAGACGGCCCAGCCTCAGTCCCTGTCTCTGTCCCACTCTAGCCAGCCATGTCCAGGAGTCAGGATTCTATAGCTGTGACCAGGCACAGCAGGTCAGCAGTAACAGAGCACCCACCAAGGGCAGATGGGTCCCCAGGGCAGATTGGGGCAGGCAGAGGACAGGATTCAGCTGACCAGCCCTAAGAAGTGAGCCCTCCTGGGGCACTGTCTGAACTTCCTGGCCAACTCTGGCTTCGGTTGCCCCATTGTTACTGGGGGCCACCCCTGTCCATGGTGGATGGGCTGTCTCTGCAACTCGCCATCTCTAACAACTGCACCCACAGTCCTTGACCTGGCCCAGTGTGACCCAGTCCACTCCATGCCTGAAGCCGGGAGTGGCCTCCTGGGGACCCAAACTCTTCAAGCTGCAGACACCCTGGGATTCCCTGAGGTGGGCGGATGGAGGCCCAGCTGCGGGGAGGCGCACTCCTGCTCAGAGAGCAGTCACGGCTTTGGGGGCCAAAGAGAGGCAGGGAGCCGAGCCACCCCACAGTGAGCTGCCCAGGGTGAAAGGCTGCCTTGACCCTTCCACGGGCCTCCCCACCCTCGGGGAGATTGGTCAGGGCTAGAAAAACGCTTTAGGTAGAGATGAAGCCAGCAGGTGGAACAAGGTTCGGAAGCTCTTTGTTTTAAAACCATGTCTAACTGCTGATGGTTGAATTTTTTGAGATAGGAGAGGCTGAAATACAAACGATGACAAGCCTAACCATCAAAACAGAGCCAACCACACCTGCAGCAATCAGTCCAGGGGGCTGGCCTGCTCCACAGTCAGACTTGCCAGAAGTCAGACCTCCTCTAGCAACAACTCAGGCAGCCAAAGTGCAACCCCTGGCCCCAGAGGGCCAGGAATGCATTCATCACCGACAGCTCCTCTGGCTTTTGTCCTCGCTTCCAACTCGGAGCCGACCAGAGAAAGCCACACACGCTCCCTCACCAACCCCTCGCCGCCCATCTGATGAGCCACCCCAAGTGCCCCTGGTCAAAGCCTGCCTGGGACCTGGGCTTCCCTTGCCCTAGTGACGCCCCATCCCCTGCCTGACTCGGAGGCTCTGAAATTGCACGTGATGGTGGTGACTCCCCTCCCGCAGAAAGCTCTGGACAGACAGTCTTGGCCTGGCCTGCCTGGGTGGGCTTCGCTGACCTCCACAGGGATTTGAATTCTCACTGTCAACGCTTTCAGCTTTCTACCTAGAAGAAATTTGGGGGTGCGGATGGGGGTAAGAGCTGCTGCCTCCTTCTAGGTTTAGTTGGTCAGGACCCAGGAAAAATATCAGAGACACCAGCCACTCTTTCCTCTTTCTGAATCCTTTTCTGAGGCTGCTGTTTCTCCGGGGATGGCTGAGACACTGGCTGGAGGAGGTGCTGGTCTCAGGACTAAAACTCTCAGAATCTGGCAACTGCCAGATTCACCAGGAAAGTGAGTCCAGTCACAGCCATTCCTTGACCTTGGGGAGTCTAATTCCTGCCTGGGGCAGTTCCCTTGAGTACACGGAAAGTGGACGGGGCGGCAGGAGCGAGAATGGGAACATCCATTCATTCACTGGAGCGCTCACTCATCCATCCACGTAACCCATCAAACATACAGGCAGGCAGAGCTTTTCCCAGGCCTCTCCCACCCAGATATGGAAAGGGAGCAAAGCCTGACTTCTGACAGTGGCAGCTCCTGGAAAGGGCCCGGCACCTGGGGGCCCTGCTTTCCCACAGGAGCCCCTGCTCAAGGCTGTGCAGCCTCCACAGCCTCAGTCCCAGGCCCTGCCAGGTGGAAGGTGGCCCCATCCTCTACCCCTGACCCCACTCCAAAGGCAATGCTGGCAGAGAGGTCCTGGGAGGTGACTGTTTCCCAAGGGCATCGATGTGAGCGGGGGTCAGGACTGAGTGCTCTGAGTCCCAGTGCTCTAGGCCTCAGTTTCCCCACATGTAAAACGAGAGGTCAGAGCAGAACTGCAGGCACTGGCCACACGTTCACACACTGGAGTGTGGCTGTCCATGTGGAAATGGCCGTGAAGTGCAAAGGACACATCAAACTGTGGAGATCCAGTGTGATGGAAAGACTGAAACATCTCATTAATAATTTGACACTGATCACATGTTGAAATCATCACATGAAATAAAATGTTATTACAATGAGTTTCATCTGCATCTTTTTAATGTGGCCACTAGACAATGAAAAGCACAACTGCGGCTTGTGCTGTGTTTCTATTGGATGGCCCTGGCCCAGGGCAGCGGTTCTCAGCCAGTTGTATTTTAGCGTCACCTGCAGAGCCCTAGAGAAGCACAGAGGCACCAGGCTCAGCCAAACCAGCACGGTCTGCATCTCCAGGGTGAGGCCAGGGGGTCCGTAGTTTCCACCATCTTTCCAGGGGGCTGGCAGGGCTGAGGCGGTGGAGGAGGGGACGGCTCAGCCATGGGGCCTCTCAGGTGCACAGGAATCAGAGGCATCGGGTTGAATGCGGTGCTGGTGCTGGAGGGCTGGGCCCAGCTTGCCGCTGGGCATATCTAACAAGCTCCCCAAACCAGATGATGCAGATGCTGAGGGTCCTTGGACCTCACTTTGAGAAGCAAGGCTCCCAGGCACTTTTTAGGTGTAATGGTCTAAAATTCTGTCTTCCTTAATTTCTTGAGAGTTTGACTCTTAGATGTCAGCAGTAAAGCTATGGGCCATTGGAATATGATTCGAGTCCCAAACCAATCAGTTCCCTCCACTGTCTGCAGCTCATACCAGGTTATCTGGGAAAAAGCCACAGACAACCATCCAGCCCCCTTCACGTACAGGCCAGAGGTTGATAGGAGGGACTTCCTTACCAAATACTGTGGTCATATCGTCATCCATATTCTTAAAACTTGACTAACTTGACGGCAGTCCAGAACTTGAACCTAGGGGGGAATAAAAGCCCTATAGTTTAACAATGTTCATTGAATTTGCATTTGCTTCTCTTTAAATGGATATGGTTTTGTGGGTGCCCACCAGCCCTCTCTAGAGGAAGGAGCCTGTCATGCGTATCCATATAGAAGACCACCTAAACAGGCTTTGTGTAAGCAACAAGCCTGTTTATTCACTTGGGTGCAAGTGGGCTGAGTCCGAAAAGAGAGTCAGCAAAGGAAGATAGGAGAGGGGCAGCTTTATAGGACTTGGGCAGGCAGTGGAAAGTTAGAGTTGAAGGTAGTTATCTGTTGTCAGCAGGAGAGGGGGTGACAAGGTGCATGGTGGGGAGATCATGATATCCATTGTCCAGGAGAAGAATGTCATAGGGTCGATTGATCACTTAGGGTAGGGCAGGAACAAGTCATAATGATGGAATATCATAAGGCTGGTTAATCAGTTAAGGCAGAAACTGGCTGTTTCACTTCCTTTGTGGTTTTTCAGCTGCTCCAGACTTCTTGGCTCCTGCAGGGCATCTGGATGTATACGTGCAGGTCACAGGGGTTACAATGGCTTAGCTCCAGCTCAGAGGCCTGACAGAGCCCTGCCTGAGTTCCAGTCCCTCCTGCAGGCCATGAGAGACGGCCCTGGGAAAGTTCTCTGGGATTTGGGCTTCTTGTCTGGAAAATGGGGGGAAATGTTCATCCCCGGGGTGGCTGTGAGGATGGAGGGCGATTGCGCAGGAGCTCTGAGCTGAGCCTGCCCTCCTGGTCCCTGGAATCACCCCTTGAGAGGTCGAGACAACATCCTGGTCCCAAGGATGTCTAGGCTCACCCAGCTGTTTTGAGGTAAGCAAAGTAAGAGGGCACATCTCCTTTTGTGAAAGCAACACTTTGACCTGTTTCATGATGGCCCCCGCAATGCGTGCGCCTGTGTCAGAGGCGTTTGAACCAGAGCTACTCCATCTTGAGTAGGGGCTTGGTAAAATAAGGCTGAGACCTGCTGGAGTGCATTCCCAGGAGGTTAGACATTCTAAATCACAGGATGAGGCAGGAGGTCAGCACAAGATACAGGTCACACAGACCTTGCTGATAAAACAGGCTGCAGTAAAGAAGATGGCCAAAACCCACCAAAACCAAGATGGCAATAAGTGTGACCTCTGGATGTCCTCACTGCTACACTCCAACCAGTGCTATGACAGTTTATACATGCCATGGCAATGGCAGGAAGTTACACTATATGGTCTAAAAAGGGGAGGCATGAATAATCCACCCCTTCTTTAGCACATCATCAATAAATAACCATAAAAATGGGCAACCAGCAGCCCTTGGGGCTACTTTGTCTATAGAATAGCCATTCTTTTATTCCTGTACTTTCCTAATAAACTTGCTTTCACTTTATGGATTTGCCTTGAATTCTTTCTTGCGTGAGATCCAAGAACCCTCCCTTGGGGTCTGGATTGAGACCACTTTCTGGTAAAATCTTTCTGGTGAACCATGGAAGAGATGATACTAAGGAGGCCCCCAACCCAAAGGAAATAGACTGCACACCGATTGGCTAACCTTGTAAGTCAGTTGCATTTACCCGGGTGAAGGGTGGGATTGGGTTAGAGGCCCAACTTAAGGGAGTTAGAGTCTCTCCTAAGACAGAATGGGTTAAAGGCACCTCTTAATAAAAGGCAAGAATGCTTGATCGAACTTGGGTTCAAGGCCCAAATTAAGAGGGTTAGAGTCCTTCCTAAGATTTAGGGGGTTAGAGGCCCCTCTCAGTAAAGTCCCTCTCGGCTAAGAACATGTTTGGAACTAAGGGATGTTAACTGCTATTCTCTTTGGATTAATCTGCCTTGCACTCTTTGCTGATGGCTATGGGTGACAGAATTATGCATGTACAGAATCATGGGACATGGGGGGCTTTTTGCTCCCTAAAGGAGGAAACTTGAGAGCTGATGGGACTGCTGGAAAAGATCCCTTTGCTACTGACAAGCGGCTGCCCGAACTTTTCAGTGTCACTACGATGGCTGGGTCTTTCTCTGGCCTCCCTGAGCTCTTCACCTTCCCCACCCTGCCACAGGCACTGCTTTCTCTCTCTCTCCTTTTCCTTTCTTGTCTTTTCTATTACTCAGGGTGACCATCTTGCCCAGAGACCACAAGTTGAAACTCCCTGTTGGGGGTTGGATTAAAAGTGATGGGGCCCAACCAGGGGCAAGCTTGAGCTTTGCCAGTTCAATATTGAGTGCTAAACAGAGTGGCTAATGTCCATGTTTTGTCACATGTATTTTGCTCTGGCCAGAACAGAAAAAGATTATTTTTCTTTGTGTTGTGGCTTTGCCCCCAGGGCTGTGGCGCAGCGAGCCAGGTCACTAGGGCCATTCAGGGAAAGGGAACCCAGCAGCCTGGCATGCCAGCAAAAGGGAAAGGATTTCTCACCAGTCAGACTTCTGATCTCTCTCTCTCTCTCTGTGCCTGTTGAATGAATGGTAAAAATCAGTTTATATCCTCTATAAAGTTTTGATTGATAGGAAAAGAGATTCGTAAAGCTAGTCTTAAGCTGTAGTAAATCTGGTGTGCTTTGCATATCTTTCTGTATTGTTCTGTCATAAAGAAGGGTAACTTAGGATAGAGTGCTGGCTTAGGACCCCATAAGCCTGCTGTTCAAAATGGCCTTGCAAACTGGTCAGTAACAAACTTTGCTGCAGGTCCCTGAGGGAAAAAAAAACGGAATAAAGTTTTCCTCTCATCTTGTTTCATGTCCTTGAGAGCTTGACCTTGTAACCACATGACGGTACTTTCTCTTGGTCTCTGTCATCTGGAGAACAGGAATATTGGAGTTCATGTCAGTTAGCCCTAAAAATCATCTCAAGCAGTTAAAAGCCTTCACAAGCTCAAAATCGGCTACTCTGGGCTCCTTCTGGGAAGAGCAGTGGAGACTGCCCGAGGCTGTAGGTCAGTAGCTAAGGCTTTGTCTCTTCACAGTGGCGGCCTGGGTTCAGGGCTCAATTCCTGTCTTAAAAAATTAGTCCTTTCTGGTTTAATATCTGTGTAAAGATTTGTTAATTCTCTTCCCCTCCACAAACGGTTTTAAATTTTCCTTTCTCCAAGCTCCTGGGAGTTTACCTTTGGTAAAGTTCAAAAGCCAGAAATATGGGCCGTTTGGCCTGGCTAAAGTTGGGTAATAAGAAATTTAAAAGGTTTTTTTTTTGTTTTTGAGCTCAGCTGGGCATGGTGGCTCACACCTGTAATCCCAGCACTTTGGGAGGCTGAGGCAGGTGGATCATCTGAGGTCTGGAGTTCGAGACCAGCCTGACCAACATGGTGAAGCCCCTGTCTCTACTAAAAGTACAAAATTAGCTGAGTGTGGTGGTGCATGCCTGTAATTCCAGCTACTCGGGAGGCTGAGGCAGGAGAATTCTTGAACCCAGGAGGTGGAGGTTGTGGTGAGCTGAGATGGCATCATTGCACTCCATCCTGGGCAACAAGAGCGATATGCCATCTCAAAATAAATAAGTAAATAAAATAAAAGAAAGAAAATTTTAAAAAAGAAAAAAAAAGAGCTCTGTGGTTAAAAGTCAGCTTAGTTAAAAGCAGATATTCAATTGCTAACCTCCTGGAACTCCTTGGGAAAAACAGAGGCACCACAAACTCTATTTTGGAAAAATTCTGTTTTTCTCATAAAACCCCAGGAATTAAGAATGGATACGTCCCTCTCAAAATCTAAGGCTCTATTCTATTTTGCTTTGTCTTATCTGACATTTATGACTTTTGGGGGTATCAAAAATTACTTCACATTATAAAAAAGCTTTGGTGTTTAATAACTAGGTAAAAAATGTAATTTTATGAATGGCTAATGGCAGTTATGGGGGGATATGCTGCTCTTTGCACATTTGGATCAGAGAAGCATGCTCTTGGCCACCTAAAAGTTATGGAAATGTCTCCCCTAACACACACACTAAGAGATAAGACTCCCATGGGGGAAACGCTGATCACAGAAGGGGCTAATGCTCTCTTTTTAGAATCAAAAATCTGATATCAAAATGAGAGCTTTAATTTTGGGGGATTTGTTTTGTCTTCCAGCGGTGCCTGCTTATTAGGCTGTAGAAACTGTTTCCCCGGCCCCATTCCTCCAAGGGCTCCACCCTGAAGCCAGTAATCGAATTAAAAAACTTGCAAATGAAAAGTCTTACATGCACTAAATATTGATATGTGTTCCAAAATTATGGAAAACTCTTATAATTCTAATAGGACTTTGTGTACATTATCAGTAATAATTATAATTGTTATGTTAAGTTATTGTGTGACACTGAGGTAAAAAAATTTGTCAATTGTGGTTTTGACCATGGCTGCCCTAAGACTTTGCCATCCATAAACAATTGTCTTGTGTTAATCTCCTTCAAAAGATGGTTTTATAATCAACTATGGGACTTTAACAGGTATGCTTAAATGCAGGTTTCTAATAACTTTGGAGATCGTAACATTAGAATAGAGGAAAAAAATTTTCAAGACTCATGGACAGCAAAAATGTTCATAAATACGAAACCAAAGTTAAATGCATGGACCGAACTAATAGAAGTCTAAAGTAGTCTTTTATCCTTTGTTTTGTTTTTTGGAGTCAAGGAAACTTTTCTTTTAAGCTGTTTACAGCTTTTAACAATTAAGTCTACTCCTGTGAACAAAAGTTGAAGCATATTTGTCTCTCTCTACCTGATTTCTCCAGAATTTGGAAACTATTTGTAAGTATTCTTATGGCAATACAGTTATTTGCATAAGTGCAATAAAAATCTGCTTTCGTTTGCAATAGGACACAATTAAAGAAACTGGTTATTTTACCAAGGCTTTCACTGGAATGATGTGCTTTCCTTTAAGGAATCAAGCTTAACTTACAGAGCCAATAAAAACCCCTTGGGGGCTGGGCGCAGTGGCTCATGCCTGTAGTCCCAGCATTTTGGGAGGCTGAGGTGGGCAAATCACATGAGGTCAGGAGTTCAAGACTAGCCTGGCCAACATGGTGAAACCCTGTCCCTACTAAAAATACAAAAATTAGTTGGGCGTGGTGGCATGTGCCTGTAATCTCAGCTACTTGGGAGGCTGGGGCATGAGAATCACTTGAACCTGGGTGGTGGAGGCTTCAGTGAGCCAAGATTTTGCCACTGCACACCAGCCTGGGCAACAGAGCAAGACTCTTGTCTTAAAAGAAAAAATATCCCCTTGGTAAAACTGGCCTCATACCTTGTTTACACAGTCCCTGTACAGGGTTCCTGACCTGTGTTAGGTAAAAAATGTCACTTTCTGACAGACCCAGGAGCCCCAAGTTATCTTAAAACCTCAAAAGAAAAATATTCACCCAACTCACATAGGTATTTGAGGATACCAACCCATGTCTGAACTCTGCTTTAAAAAAAACTGTCTTAACTGAGATTCCTTCTATGGAACAAAATTCCACCAAAGCCAATTTTAAAAGCCTGTGTGAATAATAATTATTCTTGCTGCACTTTATACAAATAATCAGGCCAAGTATAATAAAGCAAATCAGTCATACAACAATTTGTCTTTGGTAAAAATGGGAAACTGGAGAGAAAAAACATTATGTTTCAAGAACTATGGTATACCTGTTATTAAATTCTAGTCTCATCAGTTGTTTTTAAGTTTTTTTCCTGCAATTTAGACTAACTTTTCTTATTCCTGTGAACCAACCAGTGATCTATGACTGCTGCTCAGAAGAAACAAGATGTATGGGTAATGTAAAAGTCTAAATCAATATTCTAATTTTGGGCATGTATTAAAATCAGCTCAGTTTCATATCAATCCCATATCAGCTCAGTTTCAACAATTGCCCGTTTCATAAAAAGCCTTCTAATTTAGTTTACTTGGGATAATTTTACTTATTTTGCTTTACTGTTGTAAAATATATTGCCATTGTACTCTTTGTGTAAAAAGCAGAATAAGCTTACCAAATGTTTTCTTAAATTAAACACTTATTAATCTTCCAGATATCACCTTTTGCTGGAACTCAAAAGTTATGAATAGCCCTTGCCACATCAACGCTTTCTAATTAAACTCCTCTCTACCTGAATGCAAGAAACTCAATAGTTAGGAATATCATTGCCCCTATTCAGCCTAAAAAAATTACAAAAGATGGTCTTTGACCCTCTACAACCCTTAGGATTAAGGGTTCTCCTATAAAAGAGAGGGAGGGAAATGTCAGAGGTGTTTGAACCAGAGTAACTCCATCTTGAGTAAGGGCTTGGTAAAATAAGGCTGAGACCTGCTGGAGTGCATTCCCAGTAGATTAGAAATTCTAAGTCACAGGATGAGATAGGAGGTCAGCACAAGATCCAGGTCATAAAGACATAACTGATAAAATAGGTTGTAGTAAAGAAGATGGCCAAAATCCACCAAAACCAAGATGGCGACGAGTGTGACCTCTGGTCATCCTTACTGCTACACTCCCACCAGCACCATGACAGTTCACGAATGCCATGGCAACATAAGAAAGTTACCATATATGGTCTAAAAAGGGGAGGTTTGAATAATCCACCCCTTGTTTAGCATATAATCAAGAAATAACCATAAAAATGGGCAACCAGCAGCCCTTGGGGCTGCCCTGTCTATGGAATAGCCATTCGTTTATTCCTTTACTTTCCTAATAAACTTGCTTTCACTTTACTCTACGGATTTGCCTCAAATTCTTTCTTGCATGAGATCCAAGAAATCTCTTGTGGGGTCTGGATTAGGACCCCTTTCCGGTAAGACCTGGAAGCTTAGAAACATGTTCTAGGGAAATGGGAAACAGTGTGCAATGCTATGGCTGCATCATGAAGACCTGGAAGCTTAGAAACATGTTCTAGGGAAATGGGAAACAGTGTGCAATGCTATGGCTGCATCATGAAGACCTGGCTTCATGGCTCTGTTTTAGGAGGGGCAGGACTCAGAGAGACGGGCCACTCCCTTTCTCCTCCTTCACAAGCAAAGTGATTCCAGGGTGGTCCCATTTGCAGATAAGAGGTGGAGTCATGTGGGTGAAATGCTGATGTCCAGAATGTGGGTTATTCACAGGACCTGTGGCCTCCTGACCTGTAGCCTCGGCTGCCTGGCTGAGAGCAGCTGACCCCGCTGAATGACCCCGACAGTGAATGGTGATTCTGAGCACTTCTTTCTCCTTGTTAGCCCCCACAAAATTGTTCCTTCCTTCTGCCATTCACAGTTTTTCTTTACTGGAGGTATGGTGTCTCAGTGTCCTGGGGCATTGCTTAGGCTCAAGGTCAAGGTCAGCCTCTTCCTCCAGCCCCGAGGTTGGGCTCAGCAGGGCCATGCACCTTCCCTTTCCTGGTGCACAGAGCTTTCCAGTGGTGTCTTCTAGGATCTGAAGTTCCAACACTAAACCAGTGACAAAGCTGAATTCCAAATGGCTTTAATGACAGACAATCTACATACCAATCAACTAGTCTGAGCACATGAAGGCTCAGAACAATGAGGAAAAATATGCAAAAAGGTCTGAGATGTGATGACAATTGCTTCCCAGTGTGCTGACCTTCGGTAAATGAAACAAAGACAGTACAGTTCTCTTTGGATAGACATTAATGATCATTAAGAATGGGTACGGCTGCATCGTGCAAGTGCTTTGTTAAAAATATTCTTTTCATTTTGTGTCTGTCCCGTAATTATAATGGAAGTATTGTGCAAATCAGCCAATAAGCATGTACGGTAAAATATTTAGGTTTTATAACATCAGCGTGGTTTTTGAAGTTCATTGTCAAGTGCAGTGGCTTTGCCATATTCTTCCTGTGTCACCTCTGACTTCAGCCTCACAGTTTAAGATGCCGCATGCTGTGTAATCATGATGTTAAATATGAGTTATAAATTTCTCTTCAAAGAATTAATATGACAGTATGTTCAATTCTTTGCCTTCTAGTTTTAAACTTAACTTCCTTGTAAAGCAACCTTTTCTGATTACCTACTCCACCCTGACTCATTCTCCACCTTGACTCATCCTGATTACCTACTCCATCCTGACTCATTCTCCACCCTGACTCATTCCAATTACCTGCTCTACCCTGACTCATTCTCCACCTTGACTCATTTCATAACCATTTTTCCCTCCAAACCACTCACCCTGTCATTCTCTTTAAATTACTCAATCAGAATTAGTTTAGCCTGTACGGTCTAACCCTAGCCAATAGGGGAATGACAAAGCAGTAGGGACCACGTGCGTAAGGAATAAGAACCCCTTTCCCTCCCTTGTCCAGGTGTGCACTCACCATTACTCCATCTGTAAGGGCATACCCTTCTATAGAGATACCTTGCCTTGCTGAGAATTAAAAAGAAAATTTCATATTCGAGTGCTATTTCTTTTGTGGCACCGAAACTTTACTTATAACAATTTGGGGGCTCATCCGGGATTACATTCCCCTCTGGGGGCGGTCTCTGCTTCTCTCTTGTGAGGAGGTGCACCCGCCCCACTGTGGCGGCCTCAGGGGTGAGAAATCAAGACCCACCCAGTGTGAAGAATAACCCAAGCTCTCAGCTACATGGAAAGAAACTGGCCAGCAACCTAGCTTAAAGGATCCTCCATAAGGGCCACACAAGTGTGTGCATGGACCAAGGAAAAGACACCATGGGAGCCAGTAAAGTATTTCCTTGGTGGTTGGGAGCAAGGTAAGAAAGCCGTGGCAGGGGGTGGTGAAGTACTCCTTGGTCGGGGTGGCTTAGAGGTTAAAAAGAGGTGGGACATCCCCATTGGTGGGGATTGAACCTGACACAAACCTCCAGTAATAGAAAAGGCAAGTAATTTCCAGTAGTGGAAATTGAACCTCACCCCAAAAGGCAAGACATTTCCAGTGGGGGGAATTGAGCCTCACCCCAAAAGGCAAGAAATTTCCAGTGGGGGAAATTGAGCCTCACCCCAAAAGGTGAGAAATTTCCAGTAAGTGAAATTGAACCTTGAACTCTACCCCAAAACCATCAAGATGGGAAATACCCCAAGCAAGACAGGGAGCAAGAGGGATAAAGATGGTAACAAAGATATCCCCCCAGATAGCTCCCTAGGGCTCATGCTAAAATTCTGGAAGGATAATGAAAAGATTAAACATAGGAAAAAGTAACAAATGATAAAATATTGCTGTTTTATTTGGACTCAGGGACCCATCCTCAGACCCTCAATCTTCTGGCCAAAGTTTGGATAAAATGAGGTTGTAATGTGTCAGCTTCTAATCTGATATGTTAATGATAAAAGTCCAGTGTCTCAAGAAGAACTAGGCTATGCCCTTTGTTGTAGGCAAGGACCTGCCCTTCTTTTTCCCTTAAAAACAAATAGGGAAGAACCCAATCTGGCACATCAAAATGAAAAGTCAGAGGAGCCAGCTCTCATGCTTAAAGACTCCAGTGTATGGGATCCCCTAGACTATCTTCTCCCATTCAGTGTCCTCAGTCTTTCCCCTCAGACAGCCATTGCTGCCTCAGATCCCTTTCCAAATTTCACCTCTACTCACGTTGTCCCTCCTCCTTATAACCCTGACTCTTGGGAATTACTGTCCCACCAGCCTGTTCCCTCCCAACCTAAATATCCCTCTCCAAAAGGTCTCTAGCGTGAGGTAGAACAATGTAAAAAAGATATTCAGAATTTCCCATTTCCCTCTGTACCTAAGAGGTCAGCTCTGACCCCCTTCCCTTTGAAAGAGGTACCATGAAGTGGGGAGGGCCAGTGGCTTTGTAAAGGCTCCCTTAACCAGTTCAGAAGTCCAGAATTTTAAAAAGGAGCTTAAACTGCTACTAGATGACTCTTATGGAGTGGCAGACCAAACTGACCAATTCTTAGGACCTCAGTTATACACTTGGGTGGAGTTAATGTCCATCTTGGGCATCCTCTTTTCAGGGGAATAAAGGAGTATGATTCATAGGGCTGCTATGGTAGTTTAGGAATGTGAGCACCCTCCTGGTGAAAACTTTCCTACCGTGGACAAGAAATTCCCTGCCTGAGACCCCCAGTGGGACAATAATGATGCAGTTCACTGGGAAAATATGCAGGACCTAAGGGAGATTATAATAAAAGGGATTTGGGAATCAGTACCCCAAACCCAAAATCTTTCTAAAGCATTTGTTATACAATAGGAAAAGGATGAAGGGCCTATGAGGTTCCTAGACAGACTGAGGGAGCAAACGAGGCAATACGCAGGCCTCAATTTGGATGATCCCTTTGGGCAAGGAATGTTGAAATTCCAATTTGTCACTAAAAGTTGGCCAGACACTTCAAAAAAGTTACAAAAGATAGACAATTGGGAAGACCATCTGCTAAGTGAGCCCCTCACAGAAGCTCAGAAAGTATATGTGAAGAGAGATGAAGAAAAACAGAAACAAAAGACAAAACTTATGTTTTCCACCTTCCAACAGATGGCTCCAAACCCAGGTACTTCTAGACAGAGTTTCCAGGGAGCCAGAAACTATAAAGGGTCCAAATCCTATTTTAAAGGAGCCCAGCCTCCATCTGGAGGACCAAGGTCCTCGTCTACCAGGCCCCCTAAAGAGTATGGGGGAGCAGAGTTAAAGAATCCCAGAACTAAGAGGAAGGAAGGACAAGATAGGTGCTATAGATGTGGAAGAACAGGCCACTTCAAGAGAGGATGTCCTGAACTAAGAAAGGAGAAAGAAGCCCTTCCACTCATGACTTTCGAGGAAGAATAGGGGGGTCAGGGGCTCTGTCTTTTTTATCTTGAGTCCCACCAGGAGCCCTTGATAAATTTGGAGGTGGGGCCTAAACATGAGCTTATCACCTTTTTAGTTGATTCAGGGGCTGCTCACTCCTCTGTTTGTTTCCCCTCGTCTAATGTTGTCTCCTCCTCAGAGGAACTTTTAGTCTCCGGTGTAAAAGGGGAAGGGTTTAGAGCAAAAATTTTAGAAAGCACAGAAGTTAGATACCAGGATCACTCAGCTCATATTTAGTCCTTGTTAATCCCTGAAGCAGGAACTAATTTACTGGGGAGGGATTTAGTGTTAAAGTTGGGCATAGGTCTACAAGTCAGCCCAAGGGGATTCCTCACTTCATGAAACCTACTCACCAATGCAGATGAAAAATATATTAATCCTAATGTCTGGCCCAAAGAAGGAAACTGAGGGAAACTCCAAGTCCCTCTGATCCACATCATGCTAAAAACCCCGGGAGAAGTAGTAGGAAGGAAGCAATACCCTATTCCCCTAGAAGGTAGGATAGGGTTGAAACCTATAATCGAAGGCCTTTTTAAGGACAGGTTTCTCAAGCCCTGTATGTCCCCATATAACACCCTAATACTGCCAGTCAAGAAAACAAACGGATCATACTGGCTAGTACAGGACCTTAGAGCTATCAACCAAATAGTCCCGACTACCCACCCCATTGTCCCCAGTCCTTACACCATTCTTAGCAAGATTCCATATAATCATCAATGGTTTACTGTAATAGATTTAAAGGATGCTTTTTGGGCATGTCCCCTGGCTGAAGATAGCCGAGATATATTTTGAATGGGAGGATCCCCACTCAGGGTGGAAACAACAATATCGATGGATGGTCTTGCCTCAAGGATTCACAGATTCCCCTAATCTTTTTGGTCAAATTTTAGAACAAGTACTGGAAAAAGTTGTCATCCCAGAACAAATATGCCTTCTTCAGTACGTGGATGACATTCTTATACCTGGTGAAGATATAGAGAAGGTAACTGACTTCTCTACACATATTCTTAACCATCTGCAGTTTGAGGGGCTACAAGTCTCAAAAAGAAAGCTTTAGTATGTAGAGCCCGAAGTTAAATATTTAGGCCACTTGATAAGTGCAGGCAAGCAAAGAATAGGGCCTGAATGAATCGAGGGAATCGTGTCCCTGCCCTGCCTCAAACTAACAAGAACTCAGGAAATTTTTAGGATTAATCGGATACTGCCACTTATGAATTGACTCATATGCACTACACAATAAACTGTTATATCAAAAACTTGCCCAGGAGAAGCCTAACCATCTCCTGTGGACTTCTGAGGAAGTTGATCAAGTCGAGGAGCTGAAGAAAAGGCTCATAACTGCCCCTGTTTTAGCCTTACCCTCCCTAGAAAAGCCATTCCACATTTTTGTTAATGTGGACAGTGGGGTAGCTTTAGGAGTGCTGACTCAAGAACACGGAGGCCACCAGCAGCCTGTAGCCTTCCTATCAAAGGTCTTAGACCCAGTCACTTGTGGATGGCCTCAATGCATCCAGTCTATCATGGTTACAGCAATACTAGTCAAGGAAAGCAGAAAGTTAACCTTTGGAGGAAAATTGACAGTAAGCATGCCTCACTGAGTTAGAACTGTCTTAAACCAGAGAGCAGGGAGATGGCTTACTGACTCAAGAATCTTAAAGTATGAGGACATTCTGTTAGAAAAGGATGATTTAACATTGACCACTGATAATTCACTCAATCCAGCAGGTTTCCTAACAGGGAATCCAAATCTAAGGAAGGAACACACATGTTTAGATTTTTTAGACCAGACATAGGAGAAACCCCCTTCCGGACTGGACAGCACTTATTCATAGATGGTTCCTCCTGGGTGATTGAGGAAAAAAGACACAATGGGTATTCAGTGATTGATGGAGAAACTCTTGTAGAAATAGAATCAGGAAAATTGCCCAACAGTTGGTCTGCTCAAACTTGTGAGCTGTTTGCACTCAGCCAAGCCTTAAAGTAACAGAACCAGGAAGGAACCATCTATGCAGATTCCAGGTATGCCTTTGGAGTGGCCCATACGTTTGGGAAAATTTGGACTGGACAAGGTCTCATTATTAGTAAAGGTCAAGGCCTTGTTTGCAAGGAGCTGATCACTCAAGTATTGAATAATCTTCAGTTGCCGGAAGAAATAGCTATTGTCCATGTTCCCAGACACCAGAAAAGCCTTTCTTTTGAAAGCCGAGGAAATAACCTAGCAGATCAGGTAGCCAAGCAGGCTGCTGTGTCTTCTGAAATGCGTATTTTTCACTTAACTCCATGTCTCCCTCCTCTTACAGTAACCCCATTTTCTCTTCAACTGAAAAAGAAAAACTAATAAAAATAGGCGCTAAAGAGAATTCAGAAGGAAAATGGGTACTGCCAGAACAGAGAGAAATGTTGAATAAACCCCTTATGAGGGAAGTCTTACCCCAACTACATCAGGGGATCCATTGGGGGCCCCAAGCCATGTGTGATGCAGTTCTCAGAGTTTATTGTTGTATAGGGACTTTGTATGTCTGCAAAGGGACAGAGATGGGGGAGAAATTAAAATATGGACTGGGTATTAGCTGCTATAAGGATTTTTGTTAATTTTGTTAGTGTGATTACGTCATTGTGGATACATTAAAAACAGTGCTTTAATCTGTTAGCAAGAAAACATTTTACATGAAGTAATAAGACACCTGGGGCAGTGCTAAAATATTTCTGATAACGACAAAAGTGTGTGTGTGTGTGTGTGTAGAAAAAGCAAGATGGAAAAACGTGCACAATTATTGAAACTGAAGGATGAATATGTGGGTGTTCATGGTATTCTTCCTTGACTTCCTGCAAGTTAGAACATTTCCATAAAGTAACAAAAAGTTAAAATACATAATGTATGTATGGAGTTCTGAAATTATAAAGGGCTTCAAATACAGAAAAACTTCTTAAATTCCTCCATTGCCCAAGGAATAAATGTCCAATGGTAAAAAATTCAGGGAGATAGGGAAGGATGGTGTCTTCGTCTGTTTGTTCTGCTATAACAAAATACCCGAGACTGGGTAATTTAAAAAGGACATAAATTTATTTCACATACTTCTGGAGGCTGGGAAGTCCAAGATCAAGCCACTGGCTTGTTTGGTGTCTTGCAAGGGCTGCTCTAAGCATCCACGATGACGCCTTGTTGCTGAGTCCTCTGGAGAGGAGGAACCCTGTGTCCTCACATGGTGAAAGGCAAGAGAGCCAAATGCTGCACAAAGCCTCTTTCATAAGGGCCTTAATCCCATTCATGAGGGAGCACCCTTTTGACCAATCACCTCTTAAAGGTCCCACCTCTTAATGTTATCACTATCAGTTTCAATACCTGAATTTTTGAGGGGACACATTCAAACCACAGCAGAGAAGGACTCATGGGAGAAGAGAGTATCACCCACCTGATTCAGACCCATGGTTTTCTGTTTGCCCAACCATCTACTTGGGACTCTACCTGAATTCATTCTTATTGGCCAGGTCTTCACTTCTTGCCAGCAGCACAGCAGGAGGACAAAGCAGAGGGTCCCCTCTCCTTGGCTCACTGCCGTGCTCCCTCCAGCTGAGGGAGAAGGACCTTATAAAAGTTTTAAGCGTCCCAGCTTTGGTCTCCAGGACAGTGTGGAATGTCAGGACCTGTGACATCATGACCAGGAAGGGAGCTGCTGGCATCTTGCCTGGAGTGAGCAGAGTTTCTATCCAGTCTGTGACTGGGTAGGAGGGAGGAGGTTGGTGGGAATCTTAAGGTAACAGAAATCCTCTCTCCCATTGCTTTTTATGGTGACTTCCTCCATCCTGAGGACTCTGAGGACTGAAGAGGTAGACACTAATTAGAACTCTAAGTGCCAGTAGCCAAAAGCCCACAAAATCTGCTCCCATGGAAAGAGGTGTATTTGAAGGATGGTGGAGAGGTCATTGAGTTACAGAGCAAGTGCCAGAACCAACAGATCCAGAGGGTCTAATCACCTCTTAAAGGCCCCTTGAGGAACAGAGCCTTGAAGAACAGAGGCCCGTGGCCCCATGTCCCCTTCCACTCTCTCCCACCCTCAAAGTTCCAGGGTGGTGAAGAACAAGAGACAGATGACCCAGGTTTCAGCATCCTTTCCCCCAAACCTTCTTTCTCAGCATCAGCCCCAATCTCTCCCTGGCAGTGAGACTTCCATCACGAGAGGAGAACATGGCTGCATTTTCATGTTATCATCTTCCCAGCTCGATTTCCTAGACTTTCTAGAGCTTTCTCCATCAGTGCAGTGACAAAACCCCAAAGGAGTCACTCTGGTTGACTCCCGTGGATCCTATCTCACCCCTGGACTGACTCCTATGTCCAGGGCTCAGAGTGGGGAAGCTGGTTTAGACTGGGCCAGGAGTGGGGTCCCGGGTGAACAGCCCTCAAATCTCAGCTCCGTGGTAGAGAGGGACAAAAAAGTGGTCCTGAACGTACAACAGTGCCTCCTGAGAGCAGGTCAGGACCCTAAGGATGGCTTGACCACCAGGGATCTTTGACTCTATTTTTTTATTGCTGATATGGGAGTATGAAAAGACTTTCCCACTTTAAACATTATTTTTCACCTCGAAATTCTTGTTTGATTCAATTTCAATTAGCTGGGCTTTATGTTTTATTATTACATTTTCATTTCCCTTAAAATGAGCTCATGGATATTATAACCTGTGACTTCACTGATGCTTGAAAATCCAGGTCTGTTGAGTTTGTATTCTAACAATGAAATGATTGGGAATGATACACTTGGCTCAGGCTGTCTTTTCCTCAGAATTTCTTAAAAATAATATTTTATTTTTTGGAGTAGTTTTAAGTTAACAGAAAAATTGAGCAAAAAGTTTCCATATACCTCTTTATAAATTTTAGAGGAATACTGAATGTTACTGTGGAGAAGTCTGAGGCCAATGTGATTACCATTCTCTGTTGTGTGAGATTTACTTTGCTGTTTGAACACGTGAAGTATTATTTCCTTATCTTTAAGTTCAATAGCATAATTAGGATTTATCTTTGTGTTTTTATTCCCCATTAAGTTTCACAGAAAAAAAGATATGTTTGATATGCAAATTTAAACTTTTAGTTTCAAGAACTTCTCTTATCTTAATCTTTGCATGTACCATCAGGTACCTGTTTGGTTCTTGACTCAGGGACACTGTTTTTTCTTATATTGGAATTTCTTTGTCTGTCTTCAATGTCTAATAGCTTTTCACTGACTAATGATATTCCTTTGTCTTTTTCACTTCTATTCATCTTGTTTTTGTCCATGCAAGTCATTTAATTTCTAGAAATACCTATATCATTTCTTGTTTCTATTATCTCTATTGTAATATTGTTAGAGCCTCTAATTATGCCCCTCTATATCAATTCTATTGTGTTTTGTTCATCTTTGGGCTTTTTTGTAATGTGTCAGTTTTTCCATCCCATGAAGAACTGAGAGGACTGTCCTCTGTCTTCTGTATTGTGTTTCCTGTGTTGTTGTTTTGGTTGGCCTTTTGCCTGGTATTCTTTTTCTTTGATTGCGATTGTTTTAATAAGTTTGTGCTATTCCGTGTATTTCTTTTCAATTTGCTTGTATTTGGGCATGTCTCTCAGATGTTATTATGATAAACAGTGAATGACTATTTGGTCCCCTTCCAATCTTCTTTAAGTCATATTTGTTTTCTCCTCACATTCCCATACCCTATTCTAAGCAAGAGTTTGAGGACTGGGTTGTGTAGGCTGCCTCATTTTCTATAGCCTAAAGAAATGGAGTGGGGAAAGAAGGTGGAACAATGAAGGTGCTGTAATAATGTCACATTTTTTGAATTTCTAAGTTCATAGAACAAATTTCTGCTCCTGAAAAACATGATAAGAAAAAATAGAGGTTTCAAACCACTGGGAAGAGATGAGATCAGTAGACCGTTCATCTTTATGTAACCAGACTCCTCAGTTAAAGATCATTTTCAAAGCACATTTGCACTTGTTTTTTTCTTATGAAAATATCCTGTATATCCTTAATTTGGCAATATAAATGTGACCAATTGTTTTAAAAACAGAAGTGATGCTGGTTATTAAAATGTAAACTGTTTTCTAAACGAAAAACTTAAAGGAATGTAATTAGAGAAGTATAAACAGTGGTTAATATGTTGCTTCTTGAAAAGACATATTACAACTTACAATCTTTCTTTATAAGTGCATGTTGTTACTGTTTAATCAGGTGTGTGAATGTATTCAGCTGTTAAGCAATCCTATTAGCTGGGAAATTGTAATATTATTTGCTGGTCTGTTTATGTTATATTGTTGGCACTCTAAGTTTCTCTTTTTTCTCCAAGCTTTTCTTACTCTGGTCTCTGTATCTGTATAATTGTCTTTTTTAACTTTTATCTTTAGAAAATATTGAATAGAGATACTGGGAGTGATTAACTGTGTCAGAATCACAAAGTTCTAGTGCTTTTCAGATTAATCCTAGAGACATTATGTTGCTGTTTTAAAAGACAGAAGGACCTAGATCCATCATGGAGCGCCACAGCAGGGTTGTGGCCAATGGTCCTTCCTGCGTAGGGAGAATCCACAAATGGTGTCTAGGAAGACCTGCTGCTAACCAGACCAAGGCCACTTCAGTGCATGACATCTTCTTGGACTCATCAACCTTGACCTCAATGGTCAGAGATCTCTCTACTAGTAATTCTAAGTGTTGGCGACAAAAATGAAGAGAGCAAAATAGGGAACGCTCTCTATTCTGGGGAAGCAACAGTGGAAGATTTGCCTGAGTAAGAAAATCTCCTAAAAGCTTTCTGTGTCCATCTAAACATTCATACATTCATACATACTTCATTCCTTTGTTCATTCATTTATTTTCCTTGTCTTCTCATAGAATATGTTTTTGAGATCAGGTTACTAATGTTGCTGTTACAGGAAATCAGATTAATTTTAAATTTCTATATGCAATAAAACAAAAGCCTTTGACATCTCCCTTTTATTCTCAACAGTTAATAAGTTTAGAAGCTCAGTGATATGGTTTGGCTGTGTCCCCACCAAAATCTCATATTGAATTCCCACATGTTGTGGGAGGGACTCAGCGGGAGGTAGTTGAATCATGGGGGCAGGTCTTTCCCATGCTGTTCTTGTGGTAGTGAATAAGTCTCATGAGATCTAATGGTTTTATAAAGGGGCGTTTCCCTGCATGAGCTCTCTCTCTTTGCCTGTCACCAGCCATGTAAGACAGGACTTGCTCCTCCTTGCCTTCCACCATGATTGTGAGGCCTCCCCAGCCACGTGGAACTGTGAGTCCATTAAACCTCTTTTTCTGTATAAATTACCCAGCTCTGGTATGTCTTTATCAGTAGCATGAAAATGGACTCATACATTCAGTTTTAAAACAAGTTACATGAAGTTGCAGAGCTCTTTAAGAAAGCCATGACTTGCCCAGACAAATCAGTACTGGTGTGTTAACTGAAATCAATTTGATTTTTCTGGGCTTTGTTTTGTATTGGCCCCTTCTTATTAAATAAAAATAAGAAATTCAAGAAAAATGTTAACAAATAGTTTTGACAAAACTGAATATAATACACAAAACATATTGTGATGCAGCTTAAAATTTAAAAAGAAAAAAAGAACAGCTTCAAGAGAATTAAGTACTAATTAATTACTGAGAGAACAATCATCAGAGCTAGATACAAAACATCTAATATCTTTCGAGAAACATTACTTATGTTACCCAATTCTTCCTTACACATCTTACTGGCTAATTGAGAAAGCAATGCATTAAAATCACATTGAAATGAATTAATATGATAACTGGAGGCAATGAGAGGTAACTGAGACATAATTGCAAATGCAGAATTTTTTTCAATTTGAAATTGAACATTTAACAATCAATTTGGAATTTTCTATTTTTGAAAATCCAGTAGCTCTTGGAGTGAATAGACCAAATGACTCCATTTTAATAGGTCTCATCATTGATCTCTGCTTATAAAATTTGCTTCATTGCCTTTGTGTACCTGAGACTGAAATGCAGAGCTGTTCTGGAGTCTCCAGGTAGTCCAGGATTTCAATGCAAACTTGTCTTACACAAAGAGGTCTGTAAAAATAATCTGGCTGCTATGGTTTGAATGTCCTCTCTAAAACTCATGTTAAAGTTTAATTGTCATTGTGATGGTATTAAAAGATGGGACCTTTAAGAGTTAATTAGGTCATGAGGGCTCTGCCTTCATGAATAAGTTAATGCCATTATCATAGGAGTAAGTTTGTTATCTCGGGAATTCAGCCCCCTTTCTCTCTCTGTCTTGCACCCTGCCTCACTATGTGATGCCTTCTGCCATGTTAGGATGTAGCAAGAAGGCCCTCACCACCTGTGGCCCCACAGTCTTGGACCTTCCAGCCTACAGGACCCCGAGACAAACAAATCTCTCTTCTTTATAAATTGCCTAGTCTATAGTATTCTATTATAGCAGCAAAAACAGACTAAGACACTGGCCTTTTACTTTTGATTTTGTTTCTATTGATTTTTACTAGGTACATCTAATTTCAGCTCTTGAAGATGGCTGACATGGTCATTGAACTGAAGATTTGTGGTGAAGAAACTACTAAGCAAATGGGGAGGAAGAGCCATACAATTTCACTTTACTGAGGAGCTAAGAACTAATTTTATTCCAAAATCAAACTCATGCCAAAAATGGGCCAATGCAATCATTTAGGGATAAAGAACCTGGAGTTTCAGGCATGAGTGGAAAGGGGCTGAGGGGTCCAGAACATGCCACTCCAAAAAAAACCCTCTTTGGCATAAGGGTTGTTTTGAGCTGAAGGCAATTGAGAACCAATAGATGCAGGAAAAATTCTCTATGCTTTCTTTTGTGCCTAAAAGCAATGCATAAACTTGTCTTTGTGAAAATAACATGAAGTTTTCCCTCTCCTGAACCGGGGTGAAGAGAGCTACCATTATCACCACATATGGAGAGCCAGCACCAGATGAGTCAGTATAAAAAGACCTTACTAAAATAACCCTTACTTTCAGTAGTTCCCTGATATATTTGCTAATCACTTTCCCACAAGTTATCACCCCTAGAAGCCTAAAACCCCTCTCCTTTGTCTAGTCACTTCTTTAAAATTTATTGTCTTTTGTTAAAATGGTATGTAATCTCTTAAGTCTAACTGCTTCTTTGTTTTTTTTATTTTTTTACTTCTTTTTTTGTGAAGCCCTTGTGCACACAAAATTAAAAATATTAATACTATTTTTATGCCTTTTCTCCTGTTAATCTGACTTTTGTCAGTTTTGTTCACAGACTCCAGCCACTGAGCAAAAAAGGGTAGAGGAAATGTTTTCCAACCCTACAATGCACACTGTATCTCTGTGTAGCATACACCTCTGTATGACAATTTCCCTTGTTGTTTGCCTCAAGACACATGAGCTGCAACTCTGAATCGGGAAATAGAACTTTACTCACTTTTGTGGAGCAATTGGGGGATGAAACAACCTTGCATGCTCCTCTGAGGAGTATGCCATGAGAGCTCAGAGGCTACTATTATTGGCTGAGCATTGGTTGTCAAAATCTTGATTGATGTCCAAATTCTTCTGGTCTCATCCTAGACTTGCCAGGTGTGATCTCCATAGGTCTATTCCCATCCCTTTCCCCTTCACCACACCTAGTCCCACATTCTTTTCTGCATGCTGTGCAGTGTGCTCTGCTATATTGATCACCTTAACCCAGCTGTGTGCACTCTTCCACTTGTCCTGAAAACAGCACACCCATGTAGTCTCCTTCTTCGGTGATGTCTGGGTCATGTGTTGGTGTTGTGCACACTCTTATTATGATCATTTGAACTCTTATAACACATTGTTTAACACAAGTGAAAACGTAAGACAAACTTGCAGGTTTCAGTTATTTAAAGATAAACCATGATATAATGTTCATATCTATTCAATATATTTAAGATAAGCACTTCAAATTCTCATTTAAATATCTTAGTCTTGCTTCATCTGTAAAGTCATAACTTTATTAGTTAAAATGCTTATTTGGATAATTTCAGACTTTCACAAAGGTTGCGAAAATTGTACAAAGATTTTCTAAATACTCTTCACTTACATTCCCGAAATATTCCTACATTAGCATTCTCTCTTTCTCTCCTCTCCTCTCTCTCTCTCTCCTCTCCTCTCTTGTCTGTCCTCTTTCCCTTTCTCAAGGTTCTACAGTTACTGATCCTGACACTTAGGATGTGAGTTTAGGTAGAGCTTTGGGAAGCTCAAGATCGCTCGTCATTTTATCTGGTAATGTCTTTTGCTCAAGTGACACCTTTTACTTCAACTGCTATTGTTTGCCTCACTAGTTTCACTTGTGACATTTTTCAAAAATGTATCATGATTGATAGAGTTAAAATTAATCTTTCTTGACATAAAGCATATTGTGTCCATTGCCGTGGGCCTGCTATGTTTAGTATTGCAATGCCAGTGGGTTTATATCACCTACCAGTTTATCTTGTTATAACTCATCTGACTGCTTTATCTCTGTGAGGTGGCTGTTTAGAGCTTTGGTTCTGAAGTCAGATGATTTGAGTCTGACTCTTGGCTTTAGTTCCTGAATCCTGGACAAATACCTTCACCTCCCTGGGCCTTCCCTTCCACATCTTCCAGATGTGCATATGGTAGTGCTTATCTCATAGGATTTTGTGTATGTGTGAGGATTGAGTCAGACAAATAGGAAGTATTCAGTGTGTTGTCCATTGTTACATTAATCTAAAAAGAACATTGGATAAAATTTGAATATCTTCTGTGCCTAAAATGTCTATAGCCTTTCTCTTATTTATTTGCAATTCTCTGCTGTTTGAATTTCTGATAGGCTCTACATTTCTAAGCTTTTATTTAGTCTTGATTAATTTTAGTGAAGTTTTTCTTCACTTTACTCAAAATAATGTATTTACCATAGGAAGTTAGTAGTTAAAGATGATTGTTATGTTTGATCTTTACATAATTAAAACTTGAGAATTTTATCCTTTCAGTTCCTATGTAGGTTAGTTGTTCCTCAATATGGCTAATGTGGGTGGTATCTTGGATTGAAATATCTTATTTCCTCAAGTGTACAATCCATTTTAAATAGCAATTTGTGTGGTTGGTAACCATTAACTTGATAGAAACGTTAGGTCTTAATCTGTCTCTACAAAATTCATGTGTTGGAACTTAATTTCCAGTAGGGTAGTGTATTAACTCATTTTCATACTGCTATGAGGAAATACCCAAGACTGGGTAATTTATAAAGAAAAAGAGGTTTAATGGACTCACAGTTCCACATTGCTGGGGAGGCCTCAGAATCATTGTGGAATGTAAAGGAGGAGCAAAGGCACATCTTACATGGTGGCAGGCAAGCGAGTGTGCGGAGGGGAACTGCCCTTTATAAAACCATCAGATCTCTTGAGACTTATTCACTATCACGAGAACAGCATGGGAAAAACTCACCCCTATGATTGAATTACCTCCCACCAGGTCCCTCCCATGACACGTGGGGATTATGGGAGCTAAAATTCAAGGTGAGATTTGGGTAGGGACACAGCAAAAACCTATCGGGTAGTATTAAAATGTGGGGTCTCTAGGAGGTGATTAAGTCACAAGCATGGAGCTCTTAAGAATGGAATTAGTGACCTTACAAAAGATGTGTGAGGGAGCTGTTTGCTGCTTCCACCTCTTCTGCCAGGTGAGGATGCAGCAACAGGAAAACATGTTGGAAGCAGAGAGCAGTCCTCACCAGACACTGAATCTGCCAAAACCTTGATCTTGAACTTCCCAGCCTTCAGAACTGTTCAAAATAAATTTCTGTTCTTTCTAAATTACCCAGTCTGGGGCATTCTGTTATAGCAGCAGGAATGGACTAAGACAATTTTATTGAATATCTATCTAAACAAATGCTACTTCCTTTACTCAAAAATAAAACATGAAGTTTCTGCAGGTCAGGAGGGCCTCTTAGACCAAGTCATTGGTCTGACCATGAGATTCAACTTCCAGGATCCTTTTCTGAGTCTTGCTTCTCTCTCTCTGCTAAATTTAAGTGCTCTTGTTCACCATGGAGTCACTATGTTTAAGTAGAGCCCTGCGGCTCTCACACTGCATGTCTGTTTGAATGCTCTTGGGGGCCTTGCAGGAGTTTTAATGTGGACTGATGTAGGCATGAGGATTCTTAGAGCCCCATGGTGTGTTTGCTGTTCAGTGAAATTTGAGGCCCATGGCCTACCCAACCTCTGATTCTCTGCAGCAACCTCCAGGGTCACGTGGGGACCTGCAAAGTTTGTTCTAAAATTGAGGTGATGAGAGGGGGCTGAGTTCAGAGTGCTATCTCCTTCCACACCAGCTCTACACACTCATCTCCCCTCCACACTCACACTCCTCTGTGCAGTAGTGCAGGCTTCAAGAAATTCCCTTAGAAAGAACTCTGCTTAACTTTGCTCTATCCAGCATTTCCAAACTTAATATCAAATTAGTGCTGTGGTAATATGTGGGCTTATTTTATTAACACATTAAATAAGGATTAGTGGCTATTTCAAAACACCTGCAACAGCTTAACATGTGAAATATATGGTTTCTGTTGGTGACAAAGGTACGGGTACCGTAGTTTGTTAGTTGCATTTATAATTAAAGGAAGAGCTAAATTTCAAATAAAAATTACTGAAAATAAACATGAGATTATTATTTATCCCAAATTCACAGACCCCCTCCCAACCTCACCTTCCTGCCCCCTGCTGCACTCTCTGTCCATGGGCCCTGGTTAAGGGAAACCCAAGTTGGAACAGGACTCAGGGCTTTTCTTTGACGTGAGTTTTTGCAAACACAAGAGATGCATGGGCTGGACATGGTGCTGGTGTGAGAGCTGCACTTTCTGTAGTGACCCGAAGCCTGAATTCACCTCAACCTCCAGTTCCTCCTGCCTGGGAGCTGGTGAATGCCCATTAGATCCATTGGAAAGGGTGCATCTCCCTCTTGGCTGTCTCTGTCCAGAGCTGTTCCTCAGGTACTTCTTTGCATTGGGCTCCTGCCAGTCTCAGGGACTTCTCGGTCTCTTTGTTGATGGCCCATCAGAGCTCACTCCACTTGTGAAGGCTTTCTCCTGTCATCCTTCCTGGAAGCTCTTTGAATACCGACCATGGCTGAGTACTGCACTGCCTCCCTGCCCAGCTGCCACTGGGCTTGGCTGATTTTCAACCTCAACATGAAAGGGAAACTTTCAGATGGCATCTGGGCTTTGCTATTTCTGGTGTGGTGTCATTAAAAGCTGCCTCAGTCTAGCATCTGTGATTTTACTTTTTGATATAAAAAAGATATGAACTGTTAGTGCAATAGTGCAGAGAATATCCAACTTTTATTTTATGTATATATTTTATTTGTGTCTCATAAAGGGGTTCAGGGCACAATAACCCAAAGCATGGCACTTTGACATTTGAGAAAAACAGCAGAAGCAGGAAGGTCTCTCTCATCTTGCTCTGCCCTTCTACCCTGAAGCAGGTCATGAGACCCTCATTCAAGAAGTACACACCCTATACCCAAAGAAAAGAAACATTCTTATCTCTGAAGACGCAGAGACACAGAGAATAATCTGAACACACCAGCCTTACTAAGCCACCCCATGCCTCCCAGGTTACTACCGTTAGATTACGCTCCCTTTGTCCAGCCATACTTCCCCGAGACTGTCCACTCTTCATCAAACCTAGCATAAAAAACATGTTTCCCTGTTTCTTTGGGTCTTTATTTCTGAAGACTCCCATGTCACATACAAATTATATTAAATACACTTGTCTGCTTTCTTCTTCTTAATCTGTCTTATAGGAGCCTCAGGCATAAACCTAGCAAAGGGTGAGAAAATATGTATCTTTTTTTTTTTCCTTTATTATTATTATTATTATACTTTAGACTCTATGGTACCTGTGCACAACGTGCAGGTAAGTTACATATGTATACATGTGCCATGCTGGTGCGCTGCACCCACCAACTTGTCATCTAGCATTAGGTATATCTCCCAATGCTATCCCTCCCCCCTCCCCCCACCCCACAACAGTCCCCAACGTGTGATGTTCCCCTTCCTGTGTCCATGTGTTCTCATTGTTCAATTCCCACCTATGAGTGAGAATATGCGGTGTTTGGTTTTTTGTTCTTGCGATAGTTTACTGAGAATGATGATTTCCAATTTCATCCATGTCTCTACAAAGGACACGAACTCATCATTTTTTATGGCTGCATAGTATTCCATGGTGTATATGTGCCATTCCCTACATTTGTATTTATGTTGAAATGCAAAGACAGGAAAAAATAGAGGGCTATACGAATTCAGCAGGATTCTAAATTATTAATTTGGAAAGTACTTTCAAAATCTGGAGGAAAGTTTCTAATTACTTTTGGAAGGAAAGGCACTATTATGTAAGAAAACCACATTTTCTCTCATGCATTACTAAACTAACTACGGAAGTCACATCCTTATGCCTTTTTGTAGCTAACATTGTTTCTGACCCCTACAAACTGACTGAAGCAAACAGATCAACTTGATTCAGTGTTAGGTAAATAGGAGGGTGGTGAGATTTTAAGATAAACTTACCAGAGCAAGAAAGGATCAGTGCTTCAAACAGGTGCAAAAAAAGTAGGGGACGGTAGAATTGAGCACTCTTGTTTTCAAGTTAGAAAATGTTCACATTTGTTTCTAATGTTTACTTAAACACTCTAACACCCTAAAAAATCGACATCTTTGAATTTGAAGGTCAGTGAAATATAAATAATGCAGTTACTGCTTTTTGGAATATTTCTGTGGATTCATTCAGCACTCTCGCTATTTTATTATTTATTTATTTATTTATTTATTTATTTATTTATTTTGAGACAGGGTCTCGCTCTGTCACCCAGGCTGGAGTGCAGTGGCGCGATCTCGGCTCACTGCAACCTCCGCCTCCCATGTTCAAGCTATTTTCTAGCCTCAGCCTCCCGAGTAGCTGAGACTACAGGCGTGTGCCACCACACCCAGCTAATTTTTGTATTTTTAGTAGAGATGGGGTTTCACCATGTTGGCCAGGCTGGTCTGGAACTCCTGACCTCGTGAGCCACCCGCCTCGGCCTCCCAAAGTGCTGGGATTACAGGTGTGAGCCACTGAGCCCGGCCGCTCTTGCTATTTTATTTCTTTCATTGTTTTGCTAAGAATTTTAAAAATTTAAATGTTTACCATATAAAATATCTTACTGCCTTGGCATTTTTATACCATACATCTCAGAATATTATAATTTGTAAGTTTATCTTGTAAATTATCCTTTGTTACAAGGATTTCTCTTTGGAGAAATCTCCTGGTAGCTGCCTGCATGATTGGCAAATTGAAGTTGGAATCTTTTATGGTCTGTATTAATTGATCTGATTCTTAGAAATTAATTCGCTTCCTAAGAAAAGTACCCTCTTCATTTCTGCTTTTTGCAAGGAGTCATTGGCATTTGTCCAACAGTTAATGAGAAATTATTATATAATTACATTTAACTTTTTTCTCAATTCTTTCTGTGTTTGACATAATGATGAAAAAGAAACTTGAATGGAAAATGCATCAATAAAATAAAAGCATATTGCAATTATATTCTGACTTTGGCTTTTCCCTCCATATTTCTCACAGGTTAATTATATTCTAAAGCATACCAAGCTCTTCGTGTTTGCTGCTGGAGTGACTGTGTGTTGCCTTGCCCTTAGATGAAGCAATGCTTTTGTAACCTCTGAAGATGCCTGAATGGTCTGAGGTTCTAATGGTTTACATTTTCTTATCGTTCATATGGATAAAAATATGGCTGCATTCCAACTGTCAAGATACATTTGTGTGTTGCCTATAAAACTAGCTCTTCTGTTTAAATGAAGAGCAGATAAAAAGCATATATGCAATTAGTCTAATCTGTTCAGTGGCAAATTACAGAGCAAAGATTGTGGTAGGATAATCTTTCGGATTATTCATTCTGAGTTTAAAAATGTTTTGGCTTCTAACAGAAATCCTTTAATTATATGCTAAAGTGGCGATAACCTCATTACAATAGTTTTGCTTATTCCTCAAAGCATTTATTAGTTTACTTCTTTAAAATTTGAAAGTGACTATAAAGTTAGGAAGTAAACATTTTTGAAAAGATCAATTAATGATTTAATAATTTGAATTGTTCTCCAAAGATTAGACATGGCAATTGAAAATAAATGTAGAAATCTCTTCCCTATGGTCATCAAAATGTTGACATGTATTCATATGCCTACTTATAAAGGAGATTGGCAGCACATAATTGATACCATCTAGCCTTTATTTACAGCAATCAAACATAAGACCTTGACAACATTAACATGCCCTGTGTGCGTGTGTGCACATACTCATATGTACACACACTCATATATACACACCCACACATATAACACCCATACACACACATACATATACACACATATACACACAGACACATAAACACACACATACTCTTCACAGTCTTTCTAGGTGAATCCCCCAATCTAAAATGGCCTCCCTCCACACACCCTTTTTGTTTGTATTATCTCTAGCTTGCCTTTGTTTTTTTCATTGCCCAGGAGTGCCAAATGCATCCAATTTCATCTTCATTTGTTTATGGGCTTGTCCATCTCCCCACTGGAACAGTGCCCAGGGGGATAGTGGCTGTTTCTGAATTGTTCACTGCTGTATCCTCAGTACCTAGATCAATGCATGGCTCATGATAGGTGCTAAGAATTTGTTCAGTGAATAAGTGACTGTTTCCATTTGGACTTAGGCTTGTGCAGGGGAAAAAACAGATTGCTTTTCCTCTGCTCTCACCCCACAGTCAACACAGAAGGCTTCTATGGCCAAATGTGTGCATTTCCCCCCTCCCCCAATATACTAAGCAATCAGTCTGTTCTGCAGCAGATGCCAGCTGGGAGTCCTCCAGCTCACTCAGTGCTGAGTCTACTGGAGATAGCATCAGACCCCACGGAGTGAAGGCTGAGTCTCACAAGACTGCCTCCACTTCCGGTGCCAATCGCAAACCCCAGGTTGTTCACCTGTCTTCTGACTGACCAGCTATAAATCAGGGATCCCATGGCCTCCTCTTTGGTTTAATTAATTTGCTGGAGCCACTCATAGAACTCAGGAAATCTCTTATGTTTGCTAGTTTATTACAAAGGACATTACAAAGACTACAGATGAAGAGGTGCACAGGACAGGGCATGGGAGAGGGGTGTGCCACCCTCTAGGCACCTCCACGTGTTCAGCTGTTTCAGAAAATCTCTCAAACCCTGTTCTTCCTCTCCTCTCACACCTCAGCAGCCATTAATGCAGAAGACCTCTGTGACCTAATGTGGTGGGGTTGGTTTCTTCACATAGCAAGCAGTGGACACCAGCTGGGTGCCCTCTAATTCAGTTCTAACACTATCTACTTGGAGGTAACCTCAGATCCCACAGGTTGAGGCTCAGTCCCCAAGACAACCTGCCTCAGACACCAGTGGCAAGTCCAGGCTCTGAAACTTCTGACTGACTGGCTATAAGTTGGGGATCCCAGGATGCTCTTTGGGTTAAATTTGTTGGAGTGGCACACAGAACTCAGGGGAACACCAACTTGTGTTTACCAGTTTATTGTAAAGGATATTACAAGGATACATCCATCAAGGATACAGATAATGAGATGCAGAGTGAGGTATTGGGGAGGGCACAGAGCTTCCACGCCCTCCGTGGGTATCATGCTCCAGGACCCTCCCCAGGCTCAACCATCCGAAAGCTCTCTGAACCCTGTCCTCTTGAGTTTTTATGGCAGCTTCATTATGTAGGCATGATTGATTAAACCATTGGCCATTGATGATCAACATAACCTCCAGCTTCTTCCCCTCCCTGGAGATTAGGAGGTGAGACTGAAAGTCCTAGCCCTCTAATTGTGCCTTTGTCTTTCTGGTGGCCAACCATACCCTGAAGCTATCAGTAAACATCAGCAAACAAAAAGACAGCACTTTGAAGTTTCCAAGGATTTTAGGAGTTGTATGCCAGGAAAACTGGCAAAGACCAAATATATGTATTTCATAATATCATAGCTTCCTTCTCTGAATTTCTGTAAGACTTTAGCTTCAAATGTGAAAATAAGTAATTCAAAATCTAAGCTACTGAAAGTTTGAAATATTTTGAGCCTTAAGGAAATGTGATTATGGGATCTGAGTCATGCAAACCGGCAGCTGTAATGTAGGCAGCTGTAATCTTTATTTCTCTGATTATAGATTAGCCTTCTTCCTTACCTACAGTGTTTTGTAAAATGCTGCAAATGACTAAAGAGTGACAAGAAAGACCCCTTCCCTCTTCACTACTGATCTTTGTTATAGATTAACATCCCTCTTACCTTTATCACACAAAGACTTTGGCTATCACATTGCCTAAAATAAAATGTTAAATATACACTTTTAAATTGGAAAAAAAACTAGCTGTAAAGAAAAGAAAACGTGTCACATGGAGAAAAAAGCAAACTGCACAAATTAAATTTTTGCAACTAATAAACCAGCCTTGCATAGAAAATGTTATAATCCTACTAAACTTCTTTGTTTTCTGCCTAATGAGAAATAAAAAAATAAAATCCTAAGCCCCCCATGTGACTAAACAGACCCCCTCTTAGCCAAGAGGACCCTGGAGAAACCTTAAAAAAAACAGCTCTCAGCCATGACAGTATAGGATATCAGATGCGCCTCAAGATAGACCCTCCTTTGCTAAATGCCATTAGACTTTCTTTTCCTAAGGTTTAAACAAAAACCAGCCCTCTTGAAAGACTTACTTGACTGCTGATTTCAACCAATCACCTGACACTAGCCCGGTTTGGTGGACAGCAACTGATCAACATTCTTTCCTGATAAGAGACCACCAACCATGGAGTGGTTCTGATCAGTTTAAAGAGACTGCACAATGAGGGCCTTCAGGTCATCTGCTTTACCTTTTGATGTATAGGATCTAATTATAATACATTTAAATGATAAGTCTCCACCCCAAAGTAAATGTGGGATACATGTTACTTATATGTTACTCTACTACACCTGCCTATGCCTCCCCTTTGTAAAATATTCAGAGCTCCTCTTATAACCTGTAGAATATGTATACCTAGCCAATCTGTTCAACATAAGTTTCTGTCTTATCCTTCCCTCCCTTGAAGTGCCTGCTTTCAGCTTCTGAAAGAGGCTATGCTTCCCAGCCTACAGGATGCCCAGCCTACAGGCAGCAACCTTTTATGAGAAATAAAGCTCTCCTTTCCAAATTTATGAACCTCATGATTCTTCAGATGACACTATATATAAAAGCAAAACAACTTTTAAATTCAAAGTGCTGATCCCATTTCTCTAGTGTCTTTGTCTTCCAGATGGTCATTCCCAGCTTTTCACCAGAATATGCTTTTTAAACTGGATTCTGATCATTTCTATTATTTCAGGCTGACACACATAATTCATCACCTCCTTCATCTTACTACATTCATTCATTCATTCATTTACCATGTCTTCCTGTGAGCTCCCTGAGAGCAGGTTCTGTGGTAGGTAAATTTGTGTTCCCTCTGGCACTCAACTCAGGAACTTGACATTGAAAGGTGCTTAAACATATTATTGAAGAAATGCATTCATTTATTCAAGTCCTGTTTCCTAAGAACATTTCAGTAAAGTCTATTCTTTAAAAATGTACATCTATGGACATGTATAGATATTTGCTTGATTATAGCTAGGAGCCAGTATTATCATTGAAGATTCGTTCTTATAGTGCATGTTCTCATAAAACCAAGTCTGGACACGATCAGTCTCTGTCCTTGGCACAATTGGAGAAAGATCTTTGCTGCCACAATTTCCTAAATGCCTGTCTTGTTGTCCAAGCATGAAAGGGTTTCCTTTGCCACATCCTCACTTTGCACTTCTCAGAGTCAGGTTCTCTGTGTCCCTGGCGCTTAAATCATTTTAGGCTAAAGGAAAATGATAATGAAGACACACATTCTCCCTCTCATTCACTGCCTCTCTCTTTTGGTGGTTTCTATCTTAATGGATTGATATGGTTTGGCTCTGTGTCCCCACTCAAATCTCATGTTGAATTATAATTCCCAATGCTGTGGGAAGGACATAGTGGGAGGTGATTGGATCATGGGGGTGAATTTCCCCCCTGCTGTTCTCATGATAGTGAGTGAGTTCACACCAGATCTGATGGTTAAAAGTGTGTGGCACATCCCATTTGCTGTCTGTCTCTCTCACCTGCCACCATGTAAAGAGGTGCTTTCGATTAAGTGAAATGAAATAATATTTACTAACTACATCCCCTTCACCTTTGCCATGATTGTAAGATTCCTGAGGCCTCCCAGTCATGCTTCCTGTTAAGCCTGTGGAACTGTGGGTCAATTAAACCTCTTTTCTTCATGAATTATCCGGTCTCAGTAGTTCTTTATAGCTGTGTGAGAACAGACTAATACATGGATCTTAATCCTGGAGATGGACTCTTAAGCATTGTCTTTTTTGGGACAGCACTGGAATAAAAATTTTCAGATTTACATGAGCCAAGAGAAGAGAGCAATGCTCTCTGTTATCCTTGGGGAAACAATGGGGAAGACAAAGTCTGTGGCACCCTGCAACTCACCCCATAAACTGTTGGCCTGCTGTAAAGACATGTAGGGTATTAACTGCTTATATGACAAAACAAATTTTGATAAATTTGATTAGAATTTTATGTCTTGTGCTGTTTTCTAGGATGCACATGGGGAAGATGGACATTTTTGTAATTTTATTAAAGTTCTGTAGGATGATGCACTGTGTAGCTAAAGGTGGTTGTTGTTGTGATCTCATGTTATGGTTCTAGATTTCCAGGTAGTAATTTAAGTGTAGAGTAACATAATGGTGCCAGCCATTCATTTTATGTTAAGTGTGCTTTTCCCACTCTCATACCACAAAGGCAATGTTAAATAATTACAGAGAATTGATTATGAGGCCAAGAAAATGAAAGGCTACTTTTGAATGATGCTTTAATGCAACTTTAAAGTTAAATGTGAAGGAAACAGATAGACTTCTAGATTCATTCTGAGCACAAGGCCCTGTTACTTCTAAAATCACTGAGTTAATAATCTCAACTTGGGAAGCCTGATTTGCTGTTAAAGATCATGCAAAGAGTGAGGCTAGTGAATATCAGTGATTCTAGAAAAGTGATTCTCAAATATTTTATTAAGTTGCAGCTAACAAAATTGTTAAGGAGAGACCTGAGTAGAGAGACTCCTGAGTCTAACACTTAGTACCCTGAAAGTTTAAGATTTGGACTCCATTTTATGAACATTTTAATCCACGTGATCATTGTTTTGATTGAAATGTCTATATAATTGAGCCTGGTCTTAACATTTCCTTAAATATTCACCATTAGAAGTAGTCTTCTGTAAAAAAAAAAAAAAAAAAGGATCTCTTAGTTGGCTGATCTTGGCTTGCTCATTTTAATACTAGGAAAATGATGTTAATTTTTTTAAAAAAGACTTAATGTTGCCATGATTAAGGGTGATGGTTACTGGTGCTTAAAAATAACTTCCCTCCCCAATTTTATGATATTTGTGCATTTTAGAAATTTTTGAATATCTATTGAGGAAAGCATTGAGCATGTCACAGATAACCTCTGTTGATATTTTTACATAAACCTTTCTTTTTACTGTGCTTACAACATTTTAAATAAAATAAGATCACATTGTGCAAAGTAAATATGGAGTCCTTTGTAATCTGTATTATTTTAAAATTGAAGTATTAAAGATTATTCCATTCCATTTAATATTATTTTTCTGCATCAGGCATTTGAACACGTGGTCTGTGACCCCACATAAGGAGGTGATGGCAGTGATGCCACCGCCTGTCAGGAAGGCAGCTGCAGCCTCACACCCGACAGCGTTGAAGCTTAAGGTCATGGCTGGGAATGTAGACCCGTCCAATGTTCTCAATTTGTTTTCCAGTGAGGGCTCTAGGACGAAATCCTCTTTCATGAGTCATGTGAAAGATGAAATGTGGGGCACTGAGTTTTGCATTCAAAATAAAAAGAATAGAATGTTCTAACATCTGTTACGTTGCTGTTTTGCTTATTCTTGTGGAACTTAAGAACAAAGTGAAAACGCCTATTGGTTAATTGCTTTCAAATAAAATGTATTCATCCCTAATTTGTCCTTGTAAAAGGGTGCCCATTCCTAATGCAGGTGCACTGGCCGTGTGCACTCCGTGGTCCCAGCAGCTTTCGCTCCCTGGACACCCGCCGTAGTTGGCGTTTACTAAGGACCTGTTGATCTGGAAAGACAAACAAACCCAACCCAAAGGGGATTAAGGGTGGAGGGAATACGTTTGTGGGTCGTTCTTTTCTGAAACAATATTTCACTCCTTTTGCTTCTTTTTAGGGTATCGTGCAGCAGTTTTTGGTGTTACTGACGACCAGCTCTGACAAGAGTCTTCGGTTTCTTAGCTTCAGGCTGGACTTTAACGAGCATTACAAAGCCAGGGAGCCCAGGCTCCGCGTGTCTCTGGGTACCAGGGGGCGGCGCAGCTCCCACACGTGAAGCTCGTGGTCCTCCCAGGGAGCTGCGGGTGATGCTCGTTGCACTGCTAGACACGAAATTCCCATCGACGTCCTGCAGGAACTGCATGCTGCAGGTGTCCTGCCCTTCCGCCCACGAGTGCGCCATGTTTCAGCGGAGCGGCGTGTGGGAGAAGCCACGTCGTGTTGCACACGTCGGAGTCGAATGCATTTGTAAATCACTAAGTCAAGTAGGCTGGCTGCACTGTTCACATTTGTCTCTAAAAGTCTTCATCGCCAAAAGATACCATAATTTGCTGAGGCTTCTGAATCTTAAATGCTCCATGTTATAACTTACATTTGTCACTTTAAAAGAACTGTCTGTTTAGCAAAAACTATGGCAAGGGTATATTTATAAAGTGATAATGTCATTGCTGTTGTTTAGCATCCTCTTCAGAAACTTTTTTTTGCAATATTATTAGATTAAACTGAAATCCATAGAAAATATAGACAGCATTTTATTATCTTGGTATTCAAGGTTGTGAAGTGTGAAAATTTTTGTATCTTAATTTATCTATTCTTTTCTTTCTCTTTTCAAGGTTTACACTTACATATTTAATTTACTATTCTAGATAACTTCTAAAATAGTACAGAACAGGAGTAGGAGTGTTGTGGAACAAAAACATCCTTAAACTTAAATTTCTTGACGCCACCAGCTGAAGCAGTGTGGCAACAGGAATGACTAGAAAGTTAACAAAGTATTTTATTTTTAAAATTTTGATGAGCATTATAAAGAAATCGATTTGGATAATGAAGGTTTCTTTTTTCTTTGACTAATTTTTCCTTGTAAATATTTGTATACTATTGACCAGATGTTGGGGAGAACGGTATCTGTAAAAAGTCAGGTCATATCAGTTTGCCTTTATCATGCTGTATAAGTGAAAACTTAGAAAATTGAAAGCAATTATCTTTCAGAGCATTGGCTGTTTTTTGAATAGTCTATTAAGTGACAGTTCATTTGCCAGGGGGGTGGGGATTGACGGGATTTGATTTAATGTAGTATAGCATATGAATTATTTAATCATAATTAGAAACCAAGAAATTAGATTTTGTGTGACTTTCGGTGTAGAAGCAAAGGCAATGTCACCACTCAGGTCTCAGGAGCGGTGCTTTAGTTATCTAAATCCGCCTCTGACTCCTTTAGATGTGGATTCCCTTTAAAACTAAAGGGGCCATCAGGAATCCTGGCCATGCAGAAATGATTCCATGGCAAAGGCCAGAAATTCTTAGGATAAAAACTTAATTTAATTTTAGTTTTAAGGTTCATAAAATCAGAAATTTGAAACAGGTTTCTCCACTGCAAGTTTTCCTAGAAATTATGACGTATTGTGTATCTCCGAGAGAGGTTTGCCAAGGTTATTGACCATGCAGCCAGCTTTTATTTTATTTTATTCTGAGAGTTGTTCCAGGGATTAATCCTCGGTAGAAACCACCCTAGCAAAGGCCCCCCTCGATTTTAGGGATTACGACTCCATTGGAGTGTAGGAGTCACCAGGACTTAGGTCAGATTTGTGGGCTATGGAGGGCTTCTGGGAGGTGCGGCCCTGGGGGGTGCCTGCGGGTCTGGAGGGTGGGAGCTGGGAGGGGGTGGGGCCTCTGAGGAGCTGCGTGAGACCCACTCCCCGTCATTGTGGATGCACAATCAGGCCCCTTAGGGAGCCAGGGCCCCAAAACCCAAAATCAGCCAAGCATGGATGACTTGGGGGCTCCACACTGGGGTTGCGCATAAAGGAGAGCTCCTCTCAGGGGTGGGCGCGCCCGGCCAGGGGGTGCCGCGTCTTCACCCAGAAAACGAGGCCGAGTCTGCAGGGGCCCTGCTGCACAGATAGAGGTGCGGGTGGTTGGTAGGACCCCAGGCCGGTCTCCAGTAGACCCAGGGGCAGGAGTGCAGGTGCCCTTCCTTCTGGCTTCCACAGTGGGAGGCAGCAGAGCCCGCCTGCTGGAGATACGGGCCCCCCGCAGTCCAGCCCCCTGCACCTGCAGCACACGCTCTCGGCGAGGAGGACCAGGCCTGGCTGGAGGCTTCCAGGACTGCCAGGCCACCCTCACCCCGTATCTTTTCCTGTGCAGGCCGTGGCCTGTTTTTAAGGCACCTCCTCTTTCTCCATGGTGGCTTCTGGCCCTAACCCCAACGGCACAGGCCACACACCCGGGCCTGCAAGCCTCCTCCCGCAGGCGCTTGCTCGGGTCCTGGGGTCTTCTGGCTCTGAGGCCACCCCCGCTCCCCCATCCCTGCTCTGCTCTGAGGTGCCAGCCAGAGCCACTCAGGGTCCTCGGTCCAGTTTCCCGTGGGCCCAGGAGCAGGGCCCTGGGGCCGCCACCCTCCCCTCCCTGCCTCCATCTCAGAAACTGAAGCCTGGAAGCCCCCTGGGCCACCTTAGTCTGGGAGAGGCAAGCCAATCCCGGGGACAGGCCCTGGCCCCTTCCTAGTGAGGGGCACGCTCTGGTCAATCGTGGGGCAGAGAAATTTGCTTTTTAACATAAAATGTATCTTTTGTCCCTAGAATGACAGGCCACCTCCCTGCCTTATTCTGTAAAGATGTAGTTCTTTTATTAGCAGAGCTTATTTTGAAGGTAGAATAACAATAAATATATAAGCAGTTGGAGATTAAAATCATTACAGTATTCAAGTCTAAATATATTACAAATGCCAAGTTTTATTGGAAAATTATATATAAAATTCTTATATACATTTTAGTAAGCCTCCATCTTAGTATCTAAAGCTTCATCTACTTTAATTACCAGAAGGCCATGTATTTGACTTTTAGAATCAGTTACATTTTCTTTTAAAATAAGTTCTGCTGTGGTTTGAATGTATCCCCCAAAGTTCATGTGTTGGAAAATTAATCCCCAATGCAACAGTGTTGAGAGGTGGGGCCTAATAAGAGGACATTAGATCTGAGGGCTCTAATGTCTTATGGAGTGAGTGGGTTAGTTATTGAGAGGCTGAATTTGTTATAGAAGTGAGTTTGGCTCCTCTTATGCTCTCTCAAGCACTCTCTTGCCCTTGCAACTTCCACTATGAGATGACACAGCAAGAAGGTTCTCACAAGATGCCAGTACCTTAATCTTGGACATCCCAGCCTCCAGAACTTTAAGAAATAATTTTCTGTTCTTTATAAATTATCTAGTCTGTGGCATTCTCTTATAACAACACAAAATGGACCAAGACAGGTTCCCTTTCTTCTCTGTTGTAAAAAGGAAACTTACTATATTAGTAAGAATGTCTTATGACAAAAACATTATTTTTTCATTTTTTAGATTTTAAAATGTATTGTAAATTATAAATAAAAATTGTATATATTTATAGTGTACAACATTAAATGTATTAAAATATGTATACATTATGAAATGGCCACTAACATTCTTGACAATTCTATATTAATCTTTCCTTCTTGCTATAAATAGAGGTGTAATCTAACTGTGTTAACAATAGCTTATTAAAATCTAGGGAATGTGCTTAAAAGTGAAAGTAGGAGCTGTGATTTAATCTTTTTTGGGAGTTTCTTTTAGTTAGATTTTTAAATTTTGAGACCATTGTAGAGTCACATGAAGTTATAAGGAAAAATACAGAGAGATTCCATGTATTCTTTATCCAGTTTTATCCATGACAACATTTTGCCAAACTATAGTACAATATTACAGGACATGGACATCAATAGAGTCAAGACGAAGGACATTTCCATTACCAGCAGGATCTCTCATGGTGGCCTTTGCAGACATACCCACTTCCCTTCCACCTGTGGGGAGGGGCGGCCATCACCACTGCTGTGGCTGCCTGCTGTCTAAGATGTCTGAGCTCCTTGGAGGAAGGGCAGCAGCCAATACTGCAGCTGCAGGGCCTCCCTGCAGGAACTCCAACTCTAGCCAAGGGCTCAGGGACAGAACTCTGATCTCCCTGGGTCTGATTCCCTAGGGGGAGGGGTGGTTGTAGTCGCTGTGAATCAGCAGACTTAGTCTTTCCTTCTGCTAGCTCTGAGGAATCTGGGCAGCCCAGACTTGTGGATTCTCCCCAGCACAGCACACCCCCTCCACCAAGGGACAGCCAAAGTGCCTTATTAAACGAGTACTGTTTCCTGTGCCACCCAACTTGGTGAGATCCTCTGCCCTTAACAGGGGTTGTCAGACATGCTGTATACAGGAGCATTCCTACTGACATCAGGTTGGTGCCCCTCGAGGTTAGAGATCCCAGAAGAAGGAGCAGGCACCCATCTTTGCTGTTTTCCAGCCTCTTTGAGTGATATCTCCAGGTGCAGGAGTGAACCAGATGAATAGGGCCTGAAGTGAACCCTCAGCAAACTGCAACATCCCTACAGAAAAAGGTACTGACTATTGAAAGAAAAACAAACAAAAACAAAGCAACAATAGCATCAACAAAAAAAGTCCCCACAAAAACCTCATCCAAGGATCAGCAGCCTTAAAGATTGAAACTAGACAAACTCATGAAGATAAGAAAGAATCAATGAAAAAAATGCTGAAAACCCAAAAAGCCAGAGTGCCTTTTCTCCTCCAAATGATTGCAACACCTCTCCAGCAAGGGTGCAGAACTGGATGGAGGATGAGATGGACAAGTTGACAGAAGTAGGCTTCAGAAGGTGAGTAATAACAAACTTCGCTGAGGTAAAGAACATGTTCTAACTGAGTGCAAAGAAGCTAAGAACTTTGATAAAATATTGGAGGAGCCATTAACTAGAATAACCAGTTTAGAGAGGAACATAAATTACCTGATGGAGATGAAAAACACAGCTTGAGAACTTTGTGGAGCATACACAAGTATCAATAGCCAAACCAATCAAGAAGAAGAAAGAATATCAGAGATGGAAGACTATATTACTGAAATAAGGCAGGCAGACAAGATTAGAGAAAAAAGAATAAAAATGAACAAACAAAACCTCTGAGAAATATGGGACTAGTAAAAAGACCGAAACTATGACTGACTGGAGTACCTGAAAGAGATGAGGAGAATGGAAACAAGTTGGAAAACACACTTCAGGATACTATCCAGGAGAATTTCCCCAACCTAGCAAGACAGGCCAACATTCAAATTCAGGAAATACAGAAAACCCCAAAGATAACCCCACTAAGATACTCCATGACACACAATCATCGGATTCTCCAAGTTCGAAATGAAGGAAAAAATGTTAAGGGCAGCCATAGAGAAAGGCCAGATCACCTACAAAGGGAAGCCCATTGGACTAACAGCGGATCTTTCAGCAGAAACCCTACAAGCAGAAGAGAGTAGGGGCCAATATTCAGAATTCTTAAAGAAAAGAATTTTCAACCCAGAATTTCACATCTGGCCAAACTAAGCTTCATAAACAAAGGAGAAAGAAAATCCTTTTCAGACAGGCAAATGCTGAGGAAATTTGCCACCACCAGGGCTGCCTTGCAAGAGCTAGCACCTAAAGGAAGCACTAAATATGGAAGGGAAAAACTGGTACCAGCCACTCCGGAACACACAAAAATATAAAGACCAATGATACTATGAAGAAACGGCATCAACTAGTGTGCAAAATAACCAGCTAGCATCATGATGAAAGGATCAAATTCACACATAACAATATTAACCTTAAATATAAACAGGCTAAATGCTCCAATTAAAAGACACAGATTGGCAAATTGGATAAAGAGTCAAGACCCATCAGTGTGTTGTATTCAAGGGACCCATCTCACATTCAAAGATACACATAGGCTCAAAATAAAGGCATAGAAGAAAATTTACCAAGCAAATGCAAAGCAGAAAAAAAGCAGGGTCTACAATTCTAGTCTCTGACAAAACAGACTTTAAACGAATAAAGATCAGAACAGACAAAGAAGGGCATTACATAATGGTAAAGGGATCAATTCAACAAGAAGAGCTAACTAAATATATATGCACCCCATACAGGAGCACCCAAATTCATAAAACAAGTTCTTAGAGACCTACAAAGAGACTTAGACTCCCACCCAATAATAGTGGGAAATTTTAACACCCCACTGTCAATATTAGACAGATCAATGAGACAGAAAATTAACAAGGATATTTAAGACGTGAACTCAGCTCTGGATCAAGTGGACCTAACAGATATCTACAGAAATCTCCACTTCAAAACAACAGAATATACATTCCCCTAGTGTCACATGGCACTTACTCTAAAATCAACCACATAATTGGAAGTAAAACACTCCTCAAAAAATACAAAGGAACTGAAATAATAACAAACAGTCTCTCGGACCACAGTGCAATCAAATTAGAACTCAGGGTTAAGAAGCTCTCTCAAAACCACATAACTACATGGAAATTGAACAACCTGCTCTTGGGTAAATAATGAAATTCAGGCAGAAATCAAGAAGTTCTTTGAAACCAATGAGAACAAAGAGACAATGCACCAGAATCTCTGGGACACAGCTAAAGCAGTGTTAAGAGGGAAATTTATAGCATTAAATGCCCACATCAGAAAGCTAGGAAGATCTGAAACCAACATCCTAACATCACAATTAAAAGAACTAGAGAAGCAAGAGCAAACACATTCAAAAGCTTGCAGAAGACAAGAAATAACTAAGATCAGAGCAGAATTGAAGGAGATAGAAACATGAAAAACCCTTCAAAAAATCAATAAATCCAGGAGCTGGTTTTTTGAAAAGATCAACAAAATTGATAGACCGCTAGCAAGATAAATAAAGAAGAAAAGAGAGAAGAATCAAATAGACACAATAAAAGATGATAAAGGGATATCACAATTGACCCCACAGAAATACAAACCACCATCAGAGAATGCTATAAACACCTCTATGCAAATAAACTAGAAAGTCTAGAAGAAATGGATAAATTCCTGGACACATACACCCTCCCAAGACTAAACCAGGAAGAAGTCAAATCCCTGAATAGATCAATAACAAGTTCTCAAATTGAGGCAGTAATAAATACCCTACCAACCAAAAAAACCCCAAGACCAGACGAATTCACAGCCAAGTTCTACCAGATGTACAAAGAGGAGCTTGTACCATTTCTTCAGAAACTATTCCAAACAATTGAAAAGGAGGGACTCCTTCCTAACACATTTTATGAGGGCAGCATCATCCTGATGCCAAAACCTAGCAGAGACACAATAAAAAAAAGAAAAGTTCAGGCTAATATCCCTGATGAACATCAGTGCAAAAATCCTCAATAAAATACTGGCAAACCGAAACAGCAGCACATAAAAAAGCTTATCCACCATGATCAAATCGGCTTCATCCCTGAGATGCAAGGCTGGTTCAATATACACAAATTGATAAATGTAATCTATCACATAAACAGAACCAATGACAAAAATCACATGATTATCTCAATAGATGCAGAAAAGACCTTTGATAAAATTCAACATCACTTCATGTTAAAAATGATCACTAAACTAGGTATTGTTGGAACATATCTCAAAATAATAAGAGCCATTTATGACAAACCCGTAGCCAATATCATACTGAATGGGCAAAAGCTGGAACCATTCCGTTTGAAAACCAGCACAAGACAAGTATGCCCTCTCTCACCACTCCTGTTCAACACAGTATTGGAAGTTCTGGCCAGGGCAATAAAGCAAGAGAAAGAAACAAAGGTATTCAAATAGGAAGAGAGGAAGTTAAATTGTCTGTTTGCAGACGACATGATCTTATATTTAGAAAACCCCACTGTCTCAGCCCAAAAACTCATTAAACTGATAAACAACTTCAGCAAAGTCTCAGGACTTTGCTACAAAGCTCCTCTTTGTACATTCAAGATCAATGTGCAAAAATCACAAGCACTCTTATACACCAACAATAGACAAGCAGAGAGCCAAATCATGAATGAACTCCCATTCAAAATTGCTAAAAAGAGAATAAAATACCTAAGAATACAGCTAAGAAGGGATGTGAAGGACCTCTTCAAGGAGAACTGCAAACCACTGCTCAAGGAAATAAGAGAGGACAAAGACAAATGGAAAAACATTCCATTCTCATGGATAGGAAGAATCAGTATTGTGAAAATGGCCATACTGATCAAAATAATTTATAGATTCAATGTTATTCCCATCAAACTGCCATTGACATTCTTCACAGAATTAGAAAAAAACTACTTTAAAGTTCATATGGGACCAAAAAAGAGCCTACATAGCCAAGACAGTCCTAAGCAAAAAGAACAAAGCTGGAGGCATCACATTACCTAACTTCAAGCTATACTACAAGGATACAGTAACCAAAAGAGCATGGTAGCGGTACCAAAATAGACATACAGATCAATGGAACAGAATAGAGATCTCAGAAACAAGACCACACATCTACAACCACCTGATCTTCGATAAACCTGACAAAAACAAGCAATAAGGAAATAACTCCCTGTTTAACAAATGGTGCTGGGAAAACTGGCTAGCCATATGCAGAACACTGAAACTTGTACCCCTTCCTTACACCCTATGCAAAAATTAACTCAAGATGGATTAAAGACTTAAATGTAAAACCCAAAGCCATAAAAACCCTAGAAGAAAAACTAGGTAATACCATTTAGGACATAGGCATAGGCAAAAATTTCATGATGAAATCGTCAAAAGCAATTGTAACAAAAGCTAAAATTGACAAGTGGGATCTAATTAAACTAAAGAGCTTCTGCACAGCAAAAGTAACTGTCATTAGAGTGAACAGGCAACTTACAGAATGAGACAAAAATTTTGCAATCTATCCATCTGACAAAGGTCTAACATCCAGAATTTACAAGGAACTTAAACAAATTTACAAGAAAAAAAACAAGGAACCCCATCAAAAAGTGGCCAAAGGACAGACACTTCTCAAAAGAAGACATTTATGCAGCCAACAAACATATGAAAGAAAGCTCAACATCACTGATCATTAGAGAAATGCAAATCAAAACCACAGTGAGATACCATCTCATGCCAGTCAGAATGGCAATGATTAAGAAGTCAAGAAACAACAGGTATTGGTGAGGCTGTGGAGGAACAGAAAGACTTTTACACTGTTGTTGGGAATATAAATTGCTTCAACCATTGTGGAAGACAGTGTGGCAATTCCTCAAGGATCTAGAACCGGAAATACCATTTGACCCAGCAATCCCATTACTGGGTATATACCCAAAGGAATATAAATCATTCTACTATAAAGATATATGCACACTTATGTTTATTGCAGCACTATTCACAATAGCAAGGATATGGAACCAACCGAAATGCCCATCAATAATAAACTGGATTAAGAAAATGTGGTACATATACATCATGGAATACTATGCAGCCATAAAAAGAAATGAGATCATGTCCTTTGCAGGGACATGGATGAAACTGGAAGATATCATCTTCAGCAAAGTAACACAGAAGCAGAAAACCAAACATCACATGTTCTCATTCATAAGTGGAAGCTGAACAATGAGAACACATGGACAAAGGGAGGGGAACAACACACACCAGGGCCTGTCAGTCGGGGAGGCGAGGGGAGGGAGAGCATCAAGACAAACAGCTAATGCATGTGAGGCTTAAAACCTAGGTGATGGGTTGATGGGTGCAGCAAACCACCATGGCACACGTATACCTATGTAACAAACCTGCATGTTCTGCACTTGTATCCTGGAACTTAAAAAATAAATTAATAAATAAAAACAAATTAAAAAAAAACTTCACTCATAAGCTTTTAAAAGTCCTACAAAGCTATTACCAAAGTTTTGAAAAAGCTGTGCTTTGAAGAAAGAAGAATACATAAATTTTAAAAGATGTGTTTTTTACACACTTTTTTGGACAATAAACGTGTACTTCACACTTTATGCTTTCCACCCAACCTGTTCCACATCTACTATTAGTTCCCAACAACACCTGGTGATATTTGGGAAGAAAAAGAGATTGCACTTTAATTCTGACCTAATCCACATATGGCATTCCAGTTGTTTTAGGAGAGGTAGACCATGGCCAGACTGTCTTGAGCTCCCAGGCTAGGAAAAGCAAGCGTTGGCAGGCACACCTAGGACCTATCCTCCCCTGGGGGCGTCCTGCTTTAGGTTTTCCCTAGGGTGCATTCTCGAGGTGGGAGTCACAGCCCAGCATTTGGGAGGATGATAAGTTGTCTGTCGGTTCCTCATTTTTTCACGCCCTCTCCTCTCTTGGGAGTGCAGACTCATCATTAGCTGTGAAGTCATGCAGCCCTGTGCAGCCCTACGGATCACTTTCCTCTTCCCTGTGCCTTCCTGGCTGTGTGAGGGAGGGTTCCAGGGCATTAAGCCTGTGAAGCAGCCACTGCCCAGCAAGTATAACTGTGTCTTCTGACCAGGGCCCTGACTCAGTGCATCACCAGTCCCTAGCATGAGACCTGGTACTGGCGTGGCAGCCATCATGTTGGTGTCGGCGAGGAGGTACAGCATGCTGGCCAGAGGCATGGCTCTGACCCCTGCCCAGCCCAGGGTTCACCCCTGGCTCTCCTCTCCAAGGCTGGAACAGATTTTGCTTAACTTCCCTTTGCCTCAACTTTCCTGTCTATAAAATGAGGATGTTCCTGCTACCATGGACTGAATCGTGTCCTACCCAAATTCATGTGTTCAAGCCCTAACCCTTAATGTGACTGCATTTAAAATAGGACTTCCAGGAGGTAATGAAGGTTAAATGAGGGCCTAAGGATGGGGTCCTAGTCCTACAGGATTGGTGCCGTATAAGAAGAGGAAAGTCTCTTTCCTCTCCATGCTCACACATCAAGGAAAGGCCATGTGAGGACACTGGGAAGGTGGCTGTCTGCAAGCCAGGAAGAGAGCCCTCACCAGAAGCCAACCCTGCTAGGTCTTAGTCGTAGGCTTTCCAGTGTTCAGAACTGTGAGGAAACAAATGTCTGTTGTTTCAGCCACCCAGTCTGTGGTGTTTGTTACTGCAGCCTGAGCTAGGTCACCTGCCCTGTAGAGCCACTGGGGGATGTGAGATGAAGGTGGCCTAGCATCTGGCACAGGGTACATCTTGCAGGGTGGCTCTTACTCCCACAAGAGCTAGCTTCAGAGTCTCTAAGTCCACTGTACTCCCAGGATCGTTTTCTCATCTGTCCCTTTTAGGACAGGTGTGAGGCTAAGAGAAATCTCTGTGAAGACTGAAAAACCATGTGCACCTGTAAAGCCCAGGTGAGGCCTGGACTCAGACCCACTATAGTATGCAGAGGTGGATCACTAGTTCTGCCTTTCTATGGACACCCCAGGGGCTCTGAAGCAGACTTTGAAAGGAGTGTTAGGGTAGAGGGACAGCTCTCTAAGCCCTGAGAACTCAGAGAACTGATTTGAAGTAGGGGAGACAGAGGAAGGATGTCCATTATTCTTCAGAACACAAAGGTAGATTAAAAGAGCTACTGGGGTAGCCCCTGTTCCAGCCCTCATGTTAATTCTTTAAAGAACTTGCAGTGAGTTCAGCTTTCAGAAAGCTGTTCACTGTTTGTCTACTTCTTTCTTTCTTTTATGTATTAATTTGTGAATATCTGCTATGAACGACTCTAGCTAGATGCTGGGAGTAGAATGTGGAGGAAAAGAGAAATTATCTCTGCCATGTGGAATGCAGACTATCAACAATACTGCAAATAAAAATATGATGACAAATTGTGATAAGTTCTATGAAGGAGAAAAATAGAACTATGAGTGGGGACTTGAAGGGAAAGCCACTTTAGCTTGGTTGTTCTGGGAAATCATCTTTGAGGGAACAGAATGTGAGCCAAGGCCTAAAAGACAAAGTGGAGCCGTGAGCATATGTGACATTCTGTGGAGATCACAGGGACATGGTGAGAGAGTCTGAAAAAGACAAACGCAACTAAATAAGCAAAAAACACCTTAGAACTCCAGAAGTTGTAGAAAATGAATAGAAATGCAAATGATCTTGTCCATAGAAATGCAGATTGTGTCCAGTAGAATGCAATTAATTATTCCCCTGTGGATAGTGACCAGTTTTGCATCTATTTATAAATTCATTTCTATATTCTTTGTAGGACCTGAAATGCGGTAGTCATTTATAGTCACAAACAACTGTATAAATATGACTAGAGTCATTCCTTACATGACTATAAAACTTTGAATTCTTCTTTGTAACATCTCTATGTCTGAACATCTGAGCACTATATGTCTTATGATTATTTGTGCACAATTCAAAGCAGTCTTTACCTCTTGTGGGAGTGTGTAAATGTTTTCTTATCTCTGGATGGTTGTACAGCAAAATAAACTTTAGATCACAGCCAAATATTGGGAGATCAGGGATTCTCTAGATAGAGGGGAACTCCCAGGCCTCAGCAAATTGTCCTGTTGATTTGAGCCATAAAGATAGCTTTATGAGATAGCTCAAATTGAGTTAATTAAGGTATAATTTGTGGACACCTAGATGATTTCTAAGTAAGATAGAATATTGAAACACTGATTACTGAGCATAATTTTAAGTTTATATACTTTTGCTTATTTTTATATGCTAGATAGAGGCTGTATCTTTGGGTCATGCTAATGAACTAAGCACAGCAGAAGATTTGTCAAAGGTCAGGGGCACTTCCACTCAGAGTCCCTTTGTGGTTACCAAATTGTAAACCAAGAGGTATCTGAGACAGTTCTCAATCAACTTAGAAAGTGTATTTTGCCAAGGTTAAGGACATGCCCGTGACACAGCCTCAGGAGGTCTTGATGACATTTGCCCAAGGTGGTTGGGGGCACAGCTTGGTTTTATACCTTTTAGAGAGATATAAGGCATCAATTAATATATGTAAGGTATACATTGCTTCGGTCTGGAAAGGCGGGACAGCTCAACTTGGGGAGGAAACATCCAGGTCATAGGTAGTTAAGAGACAAATGATTGCATTCTTTTGAGTTTCTGATTAACCTTTAACTGAATGCACAATTTATAGGAATAGTCATTTATGCCTTAGTCTGGCTTAGTGAAACAAGACGGCAAAGGAAGCAATCAGATACACATTTGTTTCATGTGAGCAGAGGGATGACTTTGATTTCTGTGTGCCCTTCATCCACAAAGAATTTCCTTGTGGGCAAATTGTGAGGGAGGTATGTAGCTTTTTTTTTATCTTGGTACCTATCTTATTTAGGAATAGAATGGGAGGTAGGTTTGCAGCTCCCAGCTTATCTTTTCCCTTTGGCTTAGTGATTTTGGGGTTCCAATATTTATTTTCCGGCCGAGTGCGGTGGTTCATGCCTGTAATCCCAGCACTTTAGGAGGCTGACGTGGGCGGATCACCTGAGGTCGGGAGTTTGAGACTAGCCTGACCAACACAGAGAAACCCCGTCTCCACTAAAAATACAAAATTAGCTGGGTGTGGTGGTGCATGCTTGTAATCCCAGCTACTTGGGAGGCTGAGGCAGGAGAATCGCTGGAACCTGGGGGCGGAGTTTGTGGTGAGCCGAGATCGCACCATTGCACTCTAGCCTGGGCAACAAGAGTGAAACTCCATCTCAAAAAAAAAAAAAAAAAAAAAAGATTTATTTTCCTATCACAGTATTAATAAGTTAAATTATAAAATATCTTAAGTTTAAGAAGCTCTGTCTGATTGGCTTAGAGAAATAAATAAGCACTTACATAAAGTGAAAATTTCTAAAATTTCAAGAAAATAAGGAAATTGAACTTCATTAATGAAAGCATGCTTTAAATGTGGTGTGTATGTGTGTGTGTGTGTGTGTGTGTGTGAATTAGATTTTCCGAAATCTAATTCAGAAAAGTTCTAAGAATTCAAGTTTAAAAAATAAGCAAACCTTTGGTAAATGAGACTAATTGAATCCAGTCTAAAATCTGGTTTTAAAACAGCTCTCCCTGATTTATCAATGTGAAGTAGAATACCTAGTTACTTGGCTTTATTCTTCCTAAACTAAAATAGATTTACTGATCAAATAAGCTAATATTGCTCCCTTGTAATATATAAGATTACAAAAAAATGTAAGTTTTTAAGTAAATGGAATCCTTATTCTGATGAGCTGTTTTCTTCAATGGCTGTTATGTTGCACTGTCAGCTTGAAAATAGTTTTCAAGATCTTTAGATAACTTAAGATCTTAGAGTGATTTCAAACTGAATTAATTAAGGTATAATTTGTGAATACCTGGATGATTTCTAAGTAAGATAGAATATTGAAACCCTGGTTACTGAGCATAATTTTAAGTTTATATACTTTTGCTTATTTCTATATGCTAGATAGAGGCAATATCTTTGGGTCATGCTAATAAACATGTTCATTTTTGCCACACCGGAAAGGGATGTGTCTGGCTCGTAGAAAGTGGTATGAAGACACTGCTAGGCTGCTAACGTGTTCACGTATGACAGGCAGTGAAACAGAACTCCCAGGATATTCAGATCTAGAGAGAGAGGTTTCTTATAGGGAATTGGCTCCCATGATCATGGAGGCTGACGAGCCCAAGGTCTGCAGTCAACAACCTGGAGACCCAGGAGAGCCCCTCCTGCGGTATAAGTTCCAGGCCAAGCTGTAAGGCTTGAGACCCCGAAAGGGCCGATGTTTCAGTTTGAGTCCAATGGCAGGACAAGACCGATGTTCAGCCCAAGGTAGTGAGGGAGAGGAGTTCCCTCTTACTTGGCATGGGCAGGGGGCAGCCTTTTTTGTCCCATTCAGGCCTGAACTGGTTGGCTGAGGCCACCCACATTGTGGAGGGCCATGTGCTTTGCCCTGTCCATGGATTCAAATGTTAGTCTCAACCAGAAACACCTTCACGGACACACCCAGAGTAACGTTTGACTAAATACCGGGTAGCCTGCGGCCCAGTCAAGATAGCACACAGAATTCAGCACCACCCTAGCCCCCAGGTTTCTATTCTGAAATACAGGTGAAGGGAGATGAGCTCAGCTCTGATGACAGCACAAGCACTTGTGCAGCAACAGCAGGGAGACGCATCCAGACATGCCTGTGGTTTTGGTAAGGAGAAAGGTAGTTTTGTCCTCAAATGGTGGTTTTACCTTTTTGATCTCTGGGCACCTTTAACACTCTCAGAACTTAACAAAGACCTCAGCTTCTGTTTATGTAGGTCATAGCCATATTTATTACATTCAACACTGAGGTTGAGAACTTTTAAAAAATATGTATTGTTTCATTGGAAAGAAGCAATAATAAACACATTCCATGTTAACATAAATGAAATCTCAATATTATTGCAAAATCAATTTTGACCTCATAGACCCTCTGAGATCTGTTTCAGAATATTTAGGATCATCATGAAGGACAAAAATTGGAAAAAGATTTTTATTTGCCTGATTTTATGATATCTGAATCTGAAAATAAAAGCTTTGAAATGTGTAAAATCTCAGCGAGGGCCACTGAATTTTGATGGGCTTGTCCCATGGTGACTGTTTCCGACCTTTCCCTACAATATGCAGGGTCATCTTCCCTTCTCAGTCACCCTCAATGTCTGAGTGGGCTCCTCAGCCTCCATTGTCCCCAGGAGACATCCAAGCATCCTGACTGCCTTCCCCAGGAATCCTGCTAGGTGGGTTTGGCCACAATCGTCCATGGCTCTGAGATTTCTGCTTACTCATTTTCCATCCACTGACCACACCCTACTCCTTAGCTACAAATTCCAAGTGTTTGTGCTGTCGTCAGAGCTGAGCTCATCTCCCTCCACTGCGAGACCCATGGCAGCAGTCCCCCAACCTGCGGCCACTGCCCCTTGAGTAAATTCTGCTTTCCCTCTTCAGCAAGTGTCATTGGATCATTTTTCTCTTTCGCCGTAGCTTTAGCTGAGTAATTGGAAGTTTCAAGCCTTCAAAAACACAAGGAATGACTGCTGTACCCTTCTTGCAGGGGTGTGTAGAATCAGGCGCGATAATGTGCATCAAAATATATTTAAATATTGTGGAAGTAAAAGGAGACCACTCAGACGAGAAAAGCAGAGCCTATCATTCGGAGCTTGCTGTAGCGAGGGCATCAGCTGCCGTCTAAAGAGTTTGAGAGGTACTGGAAGGCAGGCAGGGGAGTGGGAGAGATTTACGATGAAGACAAGGGGAGGCTCTTGCAGGCACACCCTGAAGGTGGCTGTTGGCCTGAGGATGCTGCAGGCTGTGGCTGAATGAGGCATGCCGTGTGACTGGTGAGGGAGCATGTTTGGCTCTCTATTCTTGCTCCTGAGTTGGAAGTAGGGACAAAAATTTGGGAAATTATTAATCAAGTCTGGACCATTGGGCCGATTGTTACAGAATTATTGTTTGCAATCTGACTTCCTGCAAGTTTGACCTGCATTAGGCGGCTGCCCAGGCTGGGCTTTGTGTCTCCACCCGGAGCTGGCTTCCAAGGCAGCAGCTGCAGGCTGTGTCCAAGCTCTGTTTTCATGTCTGCCCTGGCCACTGTCCATGTGTGCACTTAGTTTCTCCACATGTATTAAAGTAGTAATAATAATTCCTAATATGTGACTAAACTGATTTATGACATTAGTGTCCAATATTTCTGAAAATAGAGTATTTTTAAGCAAAATTCCAAAATATTAATTGAACTAAATAGACACGTTCCCAGAAACTTCCTTCAGAAAGGAACAGCTGCTGCTATTTAAAGATTTCCCTGAAATCAACTGCCCGGAAAGTAGAGCTGGTTTAATTGTAAGGTCCTCCGGGCTCGGGCTCAGCACAGAGGGTGGGAGCAGGAACAGGTGGCTGGACTCAGTGCCCGGGCCACTCTGTGCCCGGTGCCTGATTCTTCTATCAGAAGTGACAGAATTGGGAAGGAGCTCAAAAAGGGGCTTGTCCGGCCCTCTCCCTGGAAGAGTACGTCTACATTACTCGTTAAGCAGTTCTACTGAGACCACAATCATCTTACTTGGCAGCTGATTGTGGATTCTAACTTCCAGAAAAGTAAAGTGGGAGGAGAAATTACATGAGGAGCCAAAGGCAGCCATGGGAACAAGGCGGGGAGTCTGTCTGTGGGACTGAAGGCTCCACACGAGGACGTCGCGACTGTTCTGGAGCCTTCACTGGCTGAGGCTGAGTCATAGGAGACTGTACTGTCAGCGGGAGACCTCCCACCAGGCCTGGATTGGCCGACCTCACAGTAACACACACTCAAAAGCCCTTGGCTAAACACTCTCATTCCTGTCCTCTCTTTAAGACTTCACTTTCTTAGCAGCAGGCGTTGCCAAGGGATTTTGTTATTTTTAATAGGTTTATGGGATATGTAATAGTCTGTTTTCACACCACTAAAAAGAGCTACCTGAGACTGGGTAATTTATGAAGAAAATATGTTTAATGACCTCAAAGTTCCATAGGCAGTACAGGAAGCATGGCTGGGAGGCCTCAGGAAACTTACAATCATGGTAGAATACAAATGGGAAGGAAGCAAGTCTTTGTACAGTGAGGCAGGAGACAGAGAGAGAGCAAAAGGGGAAGTGCTACACACTTCCAAACCACCAGATCTCATGAGAACTCACTATCCTGAGAGCAGCAAGGGGGAAACTGCCCCCATGATACAATCACCTCCCACCAGGTCCCTCCCCCAACACCGAGGATTACAATTCAGCGTGAGATTTGGGTGGGGACACAGAGCCAAACCATATCAGGGTGCAAGTGCATACATAGCTTGTGTAGTGGTGAAGTCAGGGCATTTAGAGCATCCATTACTAGAATGACATGTTGTACCCATTCAAATATTATTTTTAATACACTTTAGAAAATCTCAAGCATATATAAAAATTGTCACTTGCACTACAATAAAATGCTTCCCCTCACCCTAACCATTTGAGAATAAGTTGAGGTCATGATGTTCCATCACCCCCAAATGGCCTCAGTGTACATTTTTTATGCATTTCTTATGAGGGGTTTCTCTCACACAGTTACAAAATGCCTATCCAAGTCAGGAAAATAACACTGTTACATTATACATTATGTAATAATAAATTTCAGAACCATTACCACTATCTTATCCTTAGGCCCAGTTTAGCATTAACCCTTAGCCTCAAGTTTAGCATAATGATGAATATACTGATTAATAGAGTCAAATAAATAGCCTTTCCATATGTCTATGATAACTAACTATAAGATGAAATTTAGAAACATTTCTCACATATGAGAGGACTTTAAAAAGTTTATGAAAAAATGGAATTAAGAGATAAAAGTTTAAAATATGATTTTATTTCTCAACATGAGTTCCATCAAGTTCCAGACACTTTTGTAAGCAATGATACCATTCATTTAGTCCATCCCTAAAGAACTAAGTGTCCTGGGAATTTAACCATGTCACTGCAGTCTTTTTTACATTATTAACTGGGAAAAAATCGGTGCCCTTTACAGATTTTTTAAATATTAGGAAGTAAAGAAGTCAGAAGGAGCCTAATCAGGACTATAAGGTGAATGGTTAAAGATTTCCCATTGAAACTCTCCCAAAATCGCCCTTACTTGATGAGAGGAATGAGCAGAAGCTTTGTTGTGGTGGAGGAGGACTCTCTGGTGAAGTTTTCTCAGGTGTCTGTTAAAGCTTTGGCTAACTTTTTAAAAGCACTCTCATAATAAGCAGATGTTATCATTCTCTGGCCCTTCAAGAAGTCAACAAGCACTATGCCCTGAGCATCCCAAAACACTGTTGCCACGACTTTTGCTCTTGGCCGGTCTGCTTGTGCTGTGACAGGGCCACTTCCACCCTTGATAGCCATTTCTTTGATTGTGCTTTGTCTTCAGGATGGTAATGGGAAAGTTCAGCTCCTGTGGCAATTCTTTGAAGACGTGCTTCTGGATATTGATCCCATTTCTTTAAAATTTCCATTGAAAGCTCCGCCCTTGTCTGCAGCTAATCTGGGAACAATAGTTTTGGCACCTGTGGAATAGAAAGTTTGCTCAATATTATTTTTTCAGTCAGAATTGTGGAGCTCAACCTATTCAGATTTCTATAGTGTTGGCTATTGTTTCTGCTGTTAATCATTGGTCCTGTTTAATTATTACATGAGCAAAACATTTTTTTTCCTCAAAAATTGATGTAGATGGTCTACTGCAGAGGGCTTCATCTTCAGAATTATCTCATCACTTCTTAAAACAAGGTATCCATTTGTAAACTGCTGATTTCTTTGGGAATAGCATCTCCATAAATCTTTTCATAAAGCATCAATGATTTCACCTTTCTTCCACCCAAATATTTGAGATCGGGTGCAGTGGTTCACACCTGTAATCCCAACACTTTGGGAGGCCAAGGCAGGAGGATTGCCTAATACCATTCTGAGATCAGCCTAGGCAACATAGCAAGACCTCATCTCTACGAAAAAATTTTTAAAATAGCTGTGTGTGATGGGACACACCTGTCATTCCAGCTACTGGGGAGGCTGAGGTGGGAGGATTACTTGAACCCAGTGGTTTGAGGTTACAGTGAGCTATGATCATGTTATTGCACTCCAGCCTGGGTAACAGACCTGGTAAGACCTTGTCTCTAAAAAAAATTGAAAATTTAAAAATTGTTTGTTCTTTCTTCTGTCTTAGCAGAATTCATGTTATTCTGACAGGGGCTCTTTTCAAACTGATGTCTTATCCTTCTTAGTACCTCAAACTATATCCTGTCCAGACATGTTATAACAAGTTAGTATGAGTTTATTTTAGTGCAAAAAAATTGAATTCATGTATAGTTTTTTTCATAATATGCATTTTTCATGGACTTTTTGAAGACCCCTCATAATGACAAAACTATACTATACTAGGGATGTAACTGTAACACACCTAATGGAAAATATACAAAAGATGTCTGGTTTTAAGAAAATGTAATAAAGTTGGGTATTTCCTCTTAGCTATTCCGAAATGGCCCCAAAGCTGAAAGAATAAGAAACAGAATTGCTTACCGTATTATACAAAATATGAATACATTTGAAGCCCTACTGCTCTGAACAGGAGAAAGAGCTGCTGAAGGCAGTAAATTCCCCTTGTAATGGATGAAGTTGTGAAAGGAAGATACACTGTTTAGTTAAAAAAAATAAAAACAGATAGTGCACAATGACTTCTATAAAATCGTTAAATTTATATGTTAAAGAAACAACACACAAAATCATAAAATGACACTACCTGGTTTGACTACACCGTGTACAGTCATGGACTGCAGAGCAATGTTTGGGTCAATGGCAGACCACATACATGGCAATAGTCCCATAAGGTTATAATGAAGCTGAAACATTCCCACTGCCTAGTATTCACCATAATGTACATTTTATTATTATCTTGGAGCATACTCCTTCTCCTTATTAAAAAAAAAAGTTAACTGTCAAACAGCCTCATGGAGGTCCTTCAGGAGGTATCCAGAAGAAGGCACTGTTCTCAGAGGAGATGACAGCTCCATGCATGTCATTGCACCTGAAGACCTTGCAGTGGGACAGACCTGGAGATGGGAGACAGTGACAGTGATGATTCTGACCTGTGTAGGCCTGGGCTAATGTGTGTGTTTATGCCAGATTTTTAGCAAAAAAAATGAAAAATAGAAGAAAGCTTATGGAATAAGGATATAGAGAAAGAATATTTTTGTACAGCTGTACAATGTGTTTGTGTTTGAAGCTAAGTATTATCACAACAGTCAAGTTAAAAAATTAAGTTTTTGAAGTAAAAATATTACAGTAAGCAAAGGTTAATTTATCATTGAAAAAAGAATTTTAAATAATTTTAGTGTAGCCTAAGTGTACAGTGTTTATGAAGTCTACAGGAGGATACGGTAATGTCTCAGAGCTTCATATTCACGCACGTGTCACCCAGAGCAACTTCTAGTCCTGCAACCTCCATTCAGGGTAAGTGCCTTATACAGGTGTGCTATTTTTAATCTTTTAGACTGTATTTTTTACTGTACCTTCTCTATGCTTAGATACACAAATACTATTGTGTTACAGTTACCTACTGTATTCAGTACAGTCACATGCTGTACAAGTTTGTAGTCTAGGAGGAATATGCTGTACCATCTAGCCTAGGTGTGTAGTAGCCCGTACCATCTAGGTTTGTGTAAGCATACTCTATGATGCACAAGACAAAATCGACTAACAATGCATTTCTCAGAATGTATTCCCACATGACTGTGTTTTCTATGAGAACGCAGCATGTAACTGCATAAAAGACCTGAAAAGTCCACGCCACTTGATAAGAGGGTACCTGTGGGAAGCAGAGGCAGGCACCGGGAAGACATAGATATTCAAGGAGAACTTTAGCTTTATCTAGTATGTTTTGGTTTTTTGGAATTACCTTAAAATGCACTTGCAGTGCTTCTGTCATTGAAAAGCTAATTTAATAACAATCTCCCCTTTTGCCAAGCAGTAGAGATCAGAACAGGACAAATTCTTGTCCTTTCATGTACCTCCAACTGACGTCAACTTGTAGAAACAGCACTGAAGATGGTCTGAATGGGAACTATTACAATGCTGGGAGAAATAGAAGATAATCTTCTTATTATTGGGGAAATAGTTACTACAGCCACACCAGTGTACAATAAACTCAGGACTTCAATGAAGGTGAGATGCAGACTGGATCCAGAGGAACTTTGATAACAAAACACATAGTGTTCTGAGGACACTGGCACACACTTTCTCAAATGAGGACTTCCATCATTAAAATGAAACTTGAACTATAATCTCTAATCATTCCCATTCCTATGAGCTCTGTTTTTCTTTATTATTGCTATGTCATGTGTGTTTAAAATAGAGGTTTCCTTACACCTAGCTGCTAACCAACCTGCTGCAATCTGACTTCTGCCTTTGGAATTGCTCCTGCCACATCCATCAAAGGCATAGCAGTTGCCAAACTTGAGAGCCATTTTTCAGACCTTTTAAGTATTCTCTTAGACATTGATTCTGCCGAGAGTTCCTCCTGAACTCTCCTCCCTTGCTCCACAAGGCTAGCATCTCTGACTCTCTTCTTATTTCTCTATGAATTCCTTGGCCTCTTTTACCTGCTTTTCTTTTCTTCTGCCTGTTTCTTAAGTATTGATGTCCCTCGAGCTCAGTTCTGGGTCCCTGTGTGAGTTGCCAAAATGGTCTGAATTCTGTCTCCAACCACCCCACCCAAAGCCCTCACAGTGTGACTTTGTAGGGTGGAGTCTGTTTCCCCATTCCTAGAATCAGGGCTGGTGCAGAGGAAGTGATGCTGTACTAGGTCTGGGCCAAGGCCTTGCATGCGTCATCTCTGTCTTAGAGTCTGCCCAGCAGCAATGGAGCAAAAGCTTGAGCTGATTGGTGAGCTGTGCAATTGCAGGGTCAGATTCTATTTGACCTTGCAATCCATGTCCCAACCAATTGCCAGCAGCCCTAGAAAGAGTGACCTTGTTGAGCAGCAGCTGAACCTAGACCTTTGAGAGAGTCCAGCCAGTACCAATAAAACCATCCAGCTGAGTCCAGCCCAAAGAGCTGACCCACAGATTTATGTGCTAAATCAATGCTTATTTATTATGTAGCAAAAAGCCAACTGTTACCTCTTCTTCTCAATTTTGGGGGACCTCCTTACTCACAGGCATGACTTCAGCTTCTATGACCTGATGATGGTTCTAACACAGTGCAAAAAAATGTTTTGATGGAATGAAGACACAGGCTTTTGAGACAATGCTTTTGAAGAATATTCATTCTCTGGATTTCTTAGCTCCAGTATATTCTCATTTAGGACTTCCTCCTTTTGTTATATTCTGGACTTGATGTTATAACTATGGTTATTATTTTCAAACTTACAATGACTTATTTGAACAAAATAATTGGGAAGATCAGAAACTGAAAGAAAACACACAGTGCTACCTTTTACTCCTTATTAATGCATTTGAATAAAACCCCACAGTACACTTGAAAATAAATCCTAATGCAGGTGTTTGGTTAAGGTGCACATGAATGTGGAGCCTGCCCCAGTCACTAGTGGTGCCTAGCAAACCACTCCAACATTCAGTGACTACATAAAACTCCATCTTCTTAGGTTCACAGGGTTGGGGATTTGGAAAGGGCTTGGCAGGGACAGTTTATCTCCACCCCATGATATCTGGGCCTCAGCTAGGAAGGTGAGAAGGCTAAGGGGTGAGTCAATGGCTCAGGACTGGAATATTCTGGTGGCAACTTCACTAACAAGTCTGTGGCTGACACTGGCCATTGGCTGAATTTCAGCTGGACGTTGGACCACTCTCCAAGTGCTCTCTCTGCCTTGGGCTGGTTTGGGCTTCCTTACGGCATGGCAGCTGGATTCCCAGAAGAGGCATCCCAAGAAAGCCAGGTTGAAATGCTTGACATCTTTATAGTGTCGTCCAGCCTCAGAGGTCACATAACATCAGTTTAGCCACATTCTTGGTCAAGGCCATAGTGAAATTTGCTCAAATTCTGGTGCAGGAGACTGCTTGCTCAATAGAAGGAGTGTCAAGGTCACAATTTTTTTTTTTTTTTTAAAGCACATGGAATGGATGACATTGCGGTCATTCTTGGAAATTACAGTCTGAAACTGAAGCATATGCAAAATGCATCTGAAAATTCAGACATCTGTGCCTTGCAAGGAAAGGAGACACCACAGATCACCCTTTGGGAGGTGAGTTTGAGAAACAAGGAGGCGTCTTCGTAGACATTTGGTAGCTTGCTAACTTGATAGGCTGTTTAAATAACCTAAAACAGTGTTATTCAATCGAGGGCCCTTCCTCCATGAGAGGTCTTCTATGTCAGTAATAAAGGCATTTTTAATATTTCAAAATATTAGAGAAATTATGCATTGATTGGGCACAAAAGTAACTGAAATATAACTAAAACTTTTTTCCTACTTTGGGATGGAATGCAGGCTAAATGAAGTTGTGACTCACAGTTACATATGTTTTTATTAAATAAGAAAACAATCACTGAATGAATATATCTTATTTGGTAACTATTTCAAAACGTGATAGCCTGCCATAGAAGGACAGGGATTGGAAACAGAAATTTTGTTATAAATTGTTTTGACAAATTGAAAAAAAAGAGCAATAAAAATAGTGGAGCTAAGACCTGAGAGCCTCCCACCCAGAACTGGTGACTGATGACATGATGTCAGATTCACTCCATCTTTTAAAATATAAATGAAATAAAACAAACGAAGCTGACTTTGTATCATGCCTGCTTCTGTCTCCCTTGCCCTCAGAGATAATCATTAAGAATTACAAATATTCTAACACCCAAAAATGCTCCATATGTATTTATATTCATGAATGGTTTCTATTGCATATCTGATGATTGATATAATTTGTCTCATGCTGCAAATGTCTTTTCCATTCAATATGTTTTTGAGTTTTTACTTGTTGTTATAGAAAAATAGTTCACCTCTGCTCTATAGGATTCCATGGTGTGGATGCATCATAATTCTTTTTTATTTTCTTTTGAGACAGGGTCTTGTTCTGACACCCAGGCTGCAGCTCACTGCAGCCTTGACATTCCAGGCTCAAGTGACCCTCCCACCTCAGCCTCCCAAGTAGCTGGGACTACAGGCACACACTATCACGCCTAATTTTTGTAACCACAGCACTTTGGGAGGCCGAGGCTGGAGGATTGCTTCAGCTCAGGAGTGTGAGACCAGCCTGGGCAACATGGTGAGAACACATCTCTACAAAAAACACATGCTTGTCTAATTTTTGTATTTTTTGTAGAGATGAGATCTCACCATGTTGCCCAGGCTGGTCTCAAACTCCTGAGCTCAAGTGATCCTCCTGCCTTGGCCTCCCAAAGTGCTGGGATGAAGGTGTGAGCCACTGCTCCTGGCCTAACTTATCTTAGTCTAACCAGTCGGTGGATGTTTAGGTCATTTCCATTGTTGTGCTATTCTGAGGAATGCTGCAGTGGAGCTCCTTGAATATGTCCTACTGTGTCTACATGGAAGAGTTTCTCTCTGCAAATATCTAAAGGTAGAATTTTTTAGATCACAGGATACGTACATTTTCAATTTTACTACATACTCCAAACAAGTTGTATGTATAAATGCCTTGGCAAATTTTATTGAAAATGTACTGTGTGCAAAACATTGTTTTACCACCTGTGAGAATATGCAGGTGAACCACAGTCCCCAACTGAGGACAGAAGTCGCCCAGTGCTCTGACAGCTGACATACCCCTCATCATAGATGTTTACCAGAGGCCAGATGAGAATCAGTCCAGAAGCCAAGGTCTCAGAATTAAGGAGAAGATCCAGATGATTCTTTGGATTCAGGTTCATTTAAGATTCAGTGATTGGGCTGGGCGTGGTGGCTCATGCCTGTAATCCTAGCACTTTGGGAGGTTGAGGCTGGCAGATCACTTGAGGTCAGGAGTTTGAGACCAGCCTGACCAACATGGTGAAACCCCGTCTCTACTAAAAATACAAAAATTAGCTGGGCATTGTGGTGGGCACCTGTAATCCCAGCTACTCGGGAGGCTGAGGCAGGAGAATCACTTGTACCCAGGAGGTGGAGATTGCAGTGAGCCGAGATGGTGCCATTGCACTCCAGCCTGGGTGACAGAGTGAGACTCCAAAAAAAAAAATTCAGTGATTGCCTACAATTCTTATGTTTACCTTCCCCTCCAAAGTGATAAATATTTGCTTACTTTATTTTCTACTTAAATTTTTTTTGTATTTTGCCTTTGTAAACATAATATATGTTCATTGTAAAAAAAATTAAGAAATTAAGAATAGTACAAGGAAGAATGTATTATAATCACCCCATATGGCAGTTTCTCAAAAAATTAGAAATAGAAGTATTATATGATCTAGCAATTTTACTTCTGATTATATAACCAAAAGAATGGAAAGCAAGAACTCAGAGATATGTGATATATAAACACTCATGTTCATAACAACATTATTCATGATAACCAAAAAGTGGAAGCCACTCAAGTCTCCATCCACAATGAATGGATCAACAAAATGTGGTGTGTGTATGTGTGTGTGTATATATACATATACATATATATGTGCACATATATATGTTTATATATGTATATATGTATACATATACATATATACACACATATATAAAATAACAGAGTATAATTAATATATAATATATATAACATAACAGAATATGATTGAGCCCTAAACAGGGAGGAAATTCTGACACATGCTACAACATGGATGAACTTGAGGACATTATGCTAAGTGAAATAAGCAATAATAAAATAAAGAAAATAAACAGTAATAACCAAGTGAAGAAATATCTAATTATTCCATTAATGTAAGGTATCTAGAGTAGTCAAATTCATAGAGATAGAAAGTAGAATGGTGGTTGCCAGAGGCTGGGGCAGGGAAATGGGGCATTACTGTTTAATGGGTATGGAGTTTCAGTTTTGCAAGATGAAGCGTTCTGGAGATGGACAGTGGTGATGGCTGGTGATATGGTGGTTCTGTGTCCCCACTGAAATCTCAGATCAAATTGTAATCCCTAGTATTGGAGGAGGTTCCTGGTGGGAGGTGATTGAATCATGGGGTGGACTTCACCCTTGCTGTTATTGTGATAGAATTCTCAGATCTAGTTGTCTGAAAGTGTGTAGCACCTCCCCCTTTGCTCTGTCTCTCACTCCACCATGTGAAGAAGGTGCTTACTTACTCTTCACCTTCTGCCATGATTGTAAGTTTCCTGAGGCCTCCTCAACCATGCTTCCTGTACAGCCTGCAAAACTGTGAGTCAATTAAACCTCTTTCTTCCTCAATTATCCAGTCTCAGGTAGTTCTTTATAGCAGTGCGAGAGCAGACTAACACAGTTGCATAACGATGTAAATGTACTTAATGCCACTGAACTGGATGCTTAAACATGGTTAAGATGGTAAATGTTATGTTATGTGTATTTTGCCACAATTAAAAAGAAATTTTAAAAAGTAAGTGGCAAGAATGAGAAATGTTGTCATCCTCAAGATACTAAAGATCTATTTCAATGACACGGATAAAGAAATCACCCTAAATATCACCACCCAACTTCAACATCAAAGATTCTGAAATTTAGTTAAAGAAAAAGGAGTGAAAGTGAATGATTTCTTTACTCAAAGGTTAATAAGACAGAGTTTTTTTTTTTTTTTTTTTTTTTTTTTTTTTTTTTTTTAGTTAAGAGGGCAAGTCATAATGGTCTTTTAAACTGTGTTTAAATTTTAAACAGCATTTGACTTCTGGCTCTAAAAAATGAGGATTTTAGCACTTTTACACTTCTTCCCAACTTCTGTCTTCTGACCTCCCAAGTTTTGTGAAGATTTTTACTCTCAAGGCTGAGAAATGTACCTTCTATTCTGTAGTCTTAAAGTGACTGGGGCTCTAGCATTAATGCTCCATTTACATGAAGCATTTACTTAATACCATTCCTGTGATGTGCCTTTATTTTCAAGCGTTTTTCTTAAAAAAAGTATTAATTGACTGTATTTCATTAAGAAAGGGTCAAATGTGTTGAGCTTTCTAACTCTTTATTATGTGGACACTTTTCACGTGGCCTATATACTCGAGCAACACCTTGGCTTGGAATAAGTGCCTTTGGTTGCATTGCATTTCCTTCAGAACTTTGTAGATTGCTACTGTATTTTTTGGGAATAGAGTAAAATACCAACTCAATACCAACTCAATTTATACCCCTTGCGAAGGATTTGAATTTTTTTTCTTGCCCCATAGAATGAAGAATTTTTCCCTCATCTTTGAAGTTCAATAATTTAATACATTTTCCAGACCATGGATCATCAGGGAAATGCAACTTAAAAAAATGAGATGCTCTATGCACACATTGTAGCGGCCAAAATTCAAAAGACGGACAGCACTAAACGCTGGTGAGGATACAGAACAAGGAAAACTCTCATATCCTGTGGTGGGAATGTGCAATGATACGGCTACTTTGGAAAACTGTTTAGCGGTTCTGTGAAAACTTAATCATACACCTGCCATGACTCAGCCTTCCCACTTTCATGTATTTCGCCAAGAGAAGGAAAAACTTATGTCCACAAAAAGACTTGTGATAAAGGCTTATAGCAGCTTCGTTCAAAATGGCCAACACTGGTGGGAGGAAATCAGTGGTAATTGGATAAGCAGGATATATTATCTCTGGGCAATGGAACACAAGTTACCAACAAAAATAAATCACTGGAGGGCGATGTCTTCCTGCGTGGGGTAGGTTGATTCTGGAGCTCTCTGAGGTCCCCAGCGCCGCACCCCTGCCGCTTCATCTCGCAGGGCACACGAGCAGCCCCAGCAGCCCCACGCTCCCCATGCGCGCCAGCAGGTTCTGGTCCTCTCCGCTGGGACAGATTAGCACCCTTGGAGGCCACGGCCCTGATGCGCCAGCCCGGGCTGGCGCTGGAGACCGGTGCGCCCTCGGCAGGACGGGGAGGCGGGTCACGGTTGATTTCTGGTTTCCCTGTGACCTGAGCAGGTTTGCACACAATGGAAAGTGCTGCGTTTCTTAAGATATTGCAGCGGCAAAATCATCCGCGAGAAGCGCTGGGAAGCGAAGCGCTCAGGCCCTCTTTCCACTCCGTTACCCAAATGGCGCGGACCCCGCGGGCCACCCACGAGGTCGCCCTACATGGCAGAGTCGGGAGCCGAGGCACAGCCTGTGCCAGCAGGAGGTCCGGACGTCCGAGGTATCCCAGGTGGGAGTCCACGCAGGGGTAAGGGCGCACTCTCCGGGACACCCCCGCCTTCCTCACTTCCGCGCGCGCGGTGGTGACATCTGGAAGGAAACTCTCCGCGATGCAAGCGCCCCGCCCCAGCACTGCGCAGTACCCCACCACTTGGACCCGCAGGAGGCTTCCTCCTAGGATGAGCGGCCAGCTGGTGCGCACACAGGAACAGCTCCATGGGTGAGAGCCCCAGTGACTTCCGGCACCTTCAGGGCAGAGCCCACAGCCTCCTGCCGGGAGACTCCACGAGGGAGCCTCACCATTGCCAGTGGGCTTCCTGACGTGCATACCATTCCCAAGACTGCTTCCTCAATGACGCGGTGGAGGAGCAGAGGGAGCACTCCATGGATGCCGCTGACATCAAGCTGGAGAAGGACAGACACTGGAGGTGGAGACACAGGGCTCCTGAGGGCACAGGCTTAGGCCAGGAACTGCAGTCCGTGGCGAGGAAAAGGGCACAGAGAAAAGCCCAGGCTGGCCACCACCTGCTGGTCCCTGAGTGCCCTCCCTCCTCCTGTCCCCGAGGTGGGAGCTGCCGGGCTCTGCTCGCCCTCCCTCTTCCTGTCACCTAGGTGGGAGGGCAGCCAGCAATGAACCGTGGACCACAGCGTGTCAGCACCGCAGGGATCTAGTCCAGGGATTCTTTTTTTTCAAAATTTGTAAACATGGGAAGCTGTTTTTCAAAGAAATACAAAGTGCGAAACAGATCAAAATGAGAAACTGGAAAAAAAAATAAACAAATGACTGATACGCACTGCACCATGGAAAAATCCCCAAACCATTATACACAGTGAGAAAAGCTACACACAAAAGATATATAACCGAATGTTCCTTTTTGTATAAAATTCTAGGAAAGGCAAACTAATCTATAGTGTCAACAAGCAGATCAAGAGAGCTTGGGTCAGAGGGAGGAACAGACTACAGAGGAGGAACGTCTGCCATTGATGGAGATGTTCTGTTTTTTGGGTATTGGCAGTGGTTTTTGGGTGTCTCTGTCAAACTCAGTGAACCACACACTTTGAATGGGTGCACTTTATTGCACATAAATTAGACCTCAATAAAGTTAAATCTTATCAACAGTATAATTTAATTAGTGTATCTCTTGGCATTAAGTCCTAGAATTTGATGTGTTCTTTTGGTCTAAAGATTTAATTTATTTTTCATTTAGGATAAATTTTCTTGTAACTCTTCTTAATGTAGCGTTTATTCTCTGTTTAGTTTGAAATCTCTAGAACACCAATTATGCATATGTTGGATCATCTTTTTTGTCTTCAATTTCAATTAGTTTTGCTCTGATCTCTAGGTTTTTATTATCTGCATTCACTGTGATTATGTTAAACCTTTCTTCTACGGCAGTAATTCCCTTTCAGCCACGTCTCTTTCGTATGTAGATTTTTCAAATTTCTTAATTAGTTCTTTAATATTATTTTGTCTCTGGTTTTATGCTTTTCACAAAACTTTTTCATATCATGGCAGACACAGAAAATGATAATATTTTTGCAGCATATGGATATAAATGGCTGATGTTCTTTGTGGTCAGAAGACAACTTATCCAATAATCTTCACTATTATAGGCCTTCTTCAGCCTTCCTGAAGGCCAAGAATATCAGTATCTGACACAAGTTGAGAAATTCTGCCCTATTTGTTTCTTTGGGCTGCAACATTTCTTTTAATTTCATTTACTTTTTTAGACATCCTGTCTTTTAACTCTTTTGTTTTATTAAATTTCTGTTGTTAAATAGTTGTTTTATAATCACAGCCAACAGGCATATGAAAATATGCTAAATATCACTAATTATCAGAGAAATGCAAATCAAAACCACAGTGAGATTATCATCCTACTCCAGGTAGAATGGCTATTACTAAAAAGACAAAACCAACCAACCAAACAAAAAATAGATGTTGGAGAGGATGTGGAGAAAAGGAAACTCTTATACACTGCTGGTGGAAACTAGTACAATCACCATAAATAACAGTATGGAGGTTTCTCAATAAACTAAAAATGGAATTACCATTTAATCCAGCAATCCCACTACTGGGTATCCACCCAAAGGAAAAGAAATCAAAATATCCAAGGGTTATCTGCAATCAAGTGTTGATTGCAGCACTATTTACAATAACTAAAATATGGAATCAACCTACGTGTCCACCAGTGGATGAATGGATAAAGAAAATGTGGTACATATACACAATAGAATACTATACAGCCATGAAAAATAATGAAATCCTGTCATTTGCAGCAACAGGGATGGAACTGGAGGTCATTATCTTAAGTGAAATAGGTCAGGCACAGAAAGGCAAATATCACATCTTCTCACATGTATGTGGGAGCTAAAAACTTTGAGCATGTGGAGGTACAGAGTGGAATATAGAGAACAAACTGGGAAAAGTGAGTTAGGAAAGGCAGGGGGAGGATGAAGAGAAGTGAGTTAAACGGTACAATCATACAATAAGATAAAAGGAATAAAACCAATGTTTGATAGCAGCATAGGGTAACTATGTTTAACAAAAACATTGCACTTGGCAGATGGACACCCTGAGGATCCTGACTTGAGCACTACACATGATACGCGTGTCACACATTTCTTCATGCGCCTCATGAATTTGCACAAAAAAATGTAAAAAAATTGTTTTATGTATCAAAGCATTTTTGGAGGATTTACTCCTTTTTTTGGAGGAAAAGATTGTGTGTATGTGCATGTGTGTGTGTATTTTACTTTACTCTCAAGCTATATTTCCATTTGGATGAAGTAATATTGTATAGAGCCAGCATTTAAAAAAAATTCTTGCTTACACTTGTGTGGCTTTTTGTGTTGATACAGTGGTTATTTTCTCCATTGTGCTATCGTTTGAGATCCAGGAATTTTGCATTCCAGACAGTTTTTGGATAGCCTACGAGTAAGGCAGGGAGGAAGGTGTCCAGCTGAGGTGATGCTCAGTCTTCCTTAGACACTTGTACCCTAGTCTTGCTTCTGAGAGTTTGCTGTACGTCCATGGCAGTATTGACTCCTCCCACCTGGAATGTATACACCATCACAGCGGTGGGGTCTGACCCTGGCTTCAGGAGTACAATTCACTGTATAAGCTTCCCTTTCATGTGAGGTCACTAGCCATTGCTGTTTATGCCTCTTGTTTTACCTATGTTTTTCATCTTTGCAGCTCTGTGTATTTTAGAATATGAGTACAAAATTCTCAGATTTTATCTGTTTATCTGACTTCTTTTTGTTTCAACTTTTATTTTAAGTTCAGGACTACAAGTACAGGTTTGTTATATTGGTAAACTTGTGTCATGGGGATTTGTTGTGCAGATTATTTCATCACCAGGTATGAAGCCCAGAGCCCATTAGTAATTTTTCCTAATCCTTTCCCCCTCCCAACCTCCACCCTCTGATAGGCCCCACTGTTCCCCTCTGTGTGTCCATGTGTTCTCATCATTCAGCTCCCACTTATAAGTGAGAACATGAAGTATTTGGTTTTCTGTTCCTATGTTAGTTTGCTAAGGATAATGGCCTCCAACTCCATCTATGTTCCCACAAAAGACATGATCTCATTCTTTTTCATGGCTGAATAATGTCCTTTACAGTGAACCAGATCCTTCACTTTAAAGGACATTATTGTGACACCTGGAGACACATGAATAAAGCCTGAGGTTGGGTGGGGTGGTGGTCAGCAGAGCTGCCCTGTGTGATGGCCAGGGGTAGTCTAGGAGGAGTATGTCCTTGTTTCTCAGAATCACACACCAAAGCTTTTGGGCATGATAGGGCCGGAACTTCAGATAGTTTAGAAAAGAAAAAGGTGTAAAGCCAGAGCAAAATAAATAAACCAGAAACTGACTAATGAAAAGAGGAAATTTATATATAACGTTATCAGAAATCAGTAGGGAAGGGATTAAATATCATGACTTAGCATTGGGGGAAATAAGTTTTAAATCACCACCTCACACCACTCTCTAAGGTATATTCCACATGGAATAAAAAGATGAATGTCACAAGCTAGACCAAGGGCTAATGTCCTGCCACATGTAGAGAATACTTTAAAAATACCTATCAAATCCCAATGGCATTTTTGCAGAAATAGTAAAATCCATTCTAAAATTCATATGGGATTCATATGGAATCTCAAGGAACATTGAATTGACAAAACAATCTTGAAGAACAAAGTTGGAGGTCTCACATTTCCTGACTTCAAAACATATTACAAAGCTATAGTAGTTTTAAAAATGTGGTACTGGTATAAAGATATACCTATAGACCAGTGGAATAAAATACACAGCCCAGAAGTAAACTCTTGCATATATTGACAAATGGTTTTCAACAAGGGTGCCAAGATCATTCAATGGGGGAAAAAGCAGTCTTGTCATCAAGTGATTTGAGAAAAGTAGAGATTCATTCACGTGCAAAAGAATGAAGATGGACCCTTACCTTCTACCACGTATAAATATTACTTAATAGTAATTACCATATATGAATACACTTACATTAATTATCATTTTAACTCTTATTAAATATTATTTTGTAAGATTCAACTCTTACTAAACGTAAGATTAAAACTATAAAACTCTTAGCAGAAAACACAGGGGAACACCTTCATGACATTGCAGTTGGCAGTAATTTATTGGATATGACACTGAAAGCACAGGCAATGGAGGAAATAAGAGATAAATTTGACCACATCAAAATTTAAAACTGCACCACAGGTCACAGCCATCAAAGGCAACCCATGGGATGCGAGAAAATATGTGCGAATCAGATACTTGATAAAGGGTTGATATCTAGAATATATAAAGAATTCCCACAACTCAACAACAACAACAACAACAAACATTTTAAAATGGGCAAAGGAATTAAATAGACATTTCTCCAAAGGTCTACAAATGGCCAATAAGCACATGAAAAGATGCTCAACATCACTAATCATTAGGGAAATGCAAATCAAAACCACAGTGAGACACCATCTCACACCCACTAGGATGCCCACTATAAAAGATGATTCGAGTTGAAGGACATGGATATTTTCTCTCACCACAATGAATTAAACTAGAAATAAGTAATAAAAAGACACCCGGAAAATCCTCACATATAGCAAGTAACATATACACATCTAAATAACCCATGAGCCACAGAAGATAACATGGTGGAAATTTAAACGTATTTTGAATTAAGTGATAATGAAAGTACTACGTTTCAGTAGCTTTTAGGTTACAGCTAAAGCCTTGCATAAAGAGAAGTATGAATTTAGAAACATATATTATGGGGGAAAAAAGCCAAAATAAGCTGAGTATGCATTTTAAGAAGTTAGAAAAACAGCAGCATTTTAAATCCAAAGAAACTATAAAAATAAGATAAAAGCAAAAATTAATGAAATAGGAAATAAATGTATAATAGAGAAGATCAATAAAACCATTATTTTATTTGGTTCTTTGAAATAACTAAAAAATCTAATCATCCATTGGTGAGACTGATCAAAAAAAGAGGGAAGGTATAAAAATTTCAAGAATATAAAAGGGCACATCTAATCTTATTAAAATAATAATAAGATATTATAAGCAACTTTTTATTCAATAAACTTGAAATTTTACATAAGATAGACAAATTCTTTTAAAAAGTACAAATTTCCAAAATATAAACAAGAAAAAATCCTTTATCATCCTAATTCTGAGTATATTGTCTGAAGATGTAACTTAAAACCTTCACACAAAGAACTCTTTAATCCCAAATGAATTCACCTGTAAATTCTTATAAACATCTAACAATGAAATGGCAGTCAAACACAAATTCTTACAGAGAATAAGTAAAGAAGGAGCACTCCATATTTATTTTATGACACCAAAACAGCATTGATGCCAAAACCTGACATTTCAGGAGAGGAAAACTGCAAGCCAACTGTGTTAGGCCGGTTTTGCATCACTATAAAGAAATACCTAAGACCGGGTAATTTATAGAGAAAAGGGGTTAACTGGCTCCTGGTTCTGCAGGCTGTAAGGAAGCTTGGCTCTAGCATCTGCTCAGCTTCTGGGAGGCCTCAGGGAGCTTTCACTCATGGCGGAAGGTGAAGCGGGAGCAGGCACATCACCCATTGAGAGCAGGAGCGAGAAAGAGAAGGAGACAAAAGGTGCCACACACTTTTAAACAACCAGATCTCGGGCGAACTGATTGACTATCTTAAGGATGCACCAAGGGGATGATGCTAAACTACTCATGAGAAATCCACCCCGTGATCCAATCACCTCCCAGTGAGCCCCACCTCCAATACTGGGGATTACATCTCAACATGAGATTTGGCAGGACGAATATCCAAACCACATCACTAACCACTCACGAGCCTAGATGGAAACCACGAGCACGTCAGGTTTATTCCAGGAATACAAGATGGGTTAACGTTTGGAAATTAACCAGTATAATTCATTATGTTAACAAGAAAGAAAAAAGAAAAATCATTTGATTATCTTAATCTGTGCAGAAAAGTGTTTAATAAATACACATTTGTAATATAAGAATATGGAACTTTCTTATCCAAATTAAGGGAAACTACAAAAACCTTACAGCAAGCATCACACGGAACATAGTAAAATGTTGATAGTGTTCTGAGATTAGGAACAAACAAGAATGCTCACTTACCCATGTATGTTCACCTTTTACTGGAGGTCCTCGCTGGTGCAGTATGGCATAGAAATAAAAAAGATTGGGTAGGGAAGAAATAAGACAATTCTATTAGTGGATGTTATGATTTTATATGTAGAAAGCTTAAAAGATTTCAAATATAATTAGAATTAATAAGTGAGTTTAAATAGTTTATGGGTGCAGGGTCAACATTTTTTTTTTAAGATGGGGTCTCATTCTGTTACCCAGGCTGGAGTGCAATGGCATTATCAGAGCTCACTGCAGCCTTGATCTCCGGGGCTCAAGCAATCCTCTTACCTCAGCTTCTGGAGTATGTGGGACTACAGACGCATGCCACAATGCCCGGCTATAGGGTCAATGTTTTTTAAAAAAAACAGTTGTGTTTCTGTACATGAGTAACAAACAGAAACATGAGTAAAAACATCAGCTGTCAAATGTATTTAACAGGTTCTGTGCAGGAACAGCATACTGTTAGAAATAAAGAAATTCTAAATAAATGGAGGGAGATGCTAAATTGGGAAGATGATATCATAAACGAGTTAATTCTCTCTAAAATGATGCGAAGGTAGCTGAAATTGCAATGCAAATATCAAAGGATTTTTACAGGCTGTTGTGTGGGAATGACCTTGATGCAAGGGTAGTCTCAAGGTCACTGTCAAGCAGGCGGTCCCAGAGGCCTTCGATGTACTGAGTCTCTCACACATCTTTGCCAGTTTAGATGTGTAACTGAAAAATCCCTGCCCAAAACAAGAGTGTTGGAGTCATGTGAAAGGATTCCTTTGTTCATACCCATGGGATCCACGATGTGGCCTCAAGTTACATATAAACCTCTGTGCTGGTAAAAGAATGATAATAGCTAATGCTCGCTGAGTACTTACAAGGATGGCAGTACTTTAATCTTTTCACGTTATGCTTGCCATTCACATGACATGTACACACACCAACTCATTTACTCTATTTATACTGCTTTGATTCTGGACTCTTGCTCAATACTATAACACAAAATGCATCGAGGAGAGGTGCTAGAGAGTTAGGAACTGCACCTTAAGTGGAAAAATACCAAAACTCCATAAAATATGTCAAAGAGGTTTATTCTGAGCCAACATGAGTGACCGCAGCCTGGGGAAAACACAAACCCAAGAAGCCCTGAGTGGGTGGTTTCGAGGCAGTCGGTATGCAACTCATACATTTCAGGGAGGCAGAAGGTACAGGCAAAGTCATGAATCAGTATCTGGAGGTTATACTTTGGCTTGGCACAAAAAGGTGAGATATCTTAAAGTGGGGGCTTACAGATCATAGGTAGGATTAAAGATTCTTTGATGTGCAGTTGATTAAAAGAACAAAGCTTTCTCTGAAAACTTGGAGTCAGCAGAAAGGCATATTTAAGTTGAGACCAGGACTTCTGCTCATCATCATGGGGTACTATGCTGGAGCCAGGTTGCAAGTGCAAACCACAAGACACTGGAAGAAAATGACCTGTTTAGCAAGATCGACAGTCTGCAGAGGTGACTCCTCCAGGCCCCTTAGGAAGGAATTTTGAATAAAGAGAAAAAGTTCAGGTCTCAGACTCCTAAGGCAGCATGTGGCTTTAGTCCCAGGGCTAAGAGCAAGGGTGGCCCTTGCTGATGCCTCCGAGGCCCTGTGTGCCCTCTGAGGCTGGATGAGGGCAGCTTGAGAAGAGTGTCTGCTTTATCTGGATGATGAGGAAGCCTGGCAGCATCCTCTTTTGGAAGATCCCCCAGAGGCCCTGCAGAGGTACAGTCAGGCCATCATGCCAGAGAGCCAGGAGAAAAGCTAGCAGGCACTGAGCTAAGGCTGTGCAATAGGCTGGACAGGAGGGGAGAGATTTGGGAGAAATTTAAGAAGCAGGCTGGGTGCGGTGGCTCACGCCTGTAATCCCAGCACTTTGGGAGGCCCAGGTGGGCGGATCACAAAGTCAAGAGATCGAGACCATCCTGGCCAACATGGTGAAACCCTGTCTCTACTAAAAATACAAAAATTAGCTGGGCGTGGTGGTGCTCGCTTGTAGTCCCAGTTACTTGGGAGGCTGAGGTAGGAAAATTGCTTGAATCTGGGAGGCGGAGGTTGCAGTGAGCTGAGATCGCACCACTGCACTCCAGCCTGGTGACAGAATGAGACTCTGTCAAAAAAGAAAGAGAGAGAGAGAAAGAGAGAGAAAGAAGGAGAGGGAGGGAGGAAGGAAGGAAGGAAGGAAGGAATGCTAAGAAGCAAAATTAGCAGGACTTGGTGATCTAGTGGGTGTAAACATTGCGAGGAAAAAGCCATTTAAGATGAATTCCAAGTGACCGGCTGAAATGTGCAATGGATATTCACTTTCTAAATAGAGTGCACGCAGCTGGGGGGGTGTTTGGGTGGAGAAAAAGGGGAGATGATTGGGTGCCTGTGAGCTGCAGTGTGGAGCACTCACATGCCATAGAGATGCCGGGCAGGGTCAGGAGACTGGGCTCAGCAGCTCGGGGGTGCCGAGGTGGTAGCATCCAGGAGACCACCTGGGAGCGTGTGTCCAAGGGAAGTGGACTCCTCCGCCCCACCACACTCTTCTCTCTGCTGCAGGGACAGCCCCCAGAACAGTTCTTCTGTCGAAGTTTCTAAAGGACCCAAGACAGATCAGTTCTCCATGGAACGTGGAAAAGGCTACTAAAAAGTACAGGGGCATATTACTTAGAATCTGGTTTGGGGGACATGAAGCAGAAAGAAAAGCACGACATTGTAAAACAGATATGACTGTTGTGCCCATTGCTAAATTATACAGTGTGCCAAAGGGTCAAAAGAAGTTTGGTCCGTGAACACGCAGGCTCAGGGTCGGACTTCGATGGGGATGCATTTCCAGAGGTAGGCCAGGTCAGTGCTGGTCATTCCTGCCACTCGGGTCCTCTCCCTAACGCCTCTACTGGTCCAACTGCCTTGTGATCACCGCTCTCCACTGGTTCTTTGACAAAGCGTTTTCAACCCCGATCTGCAGTCTTTAAAGTGTTTTTAACCCCTACCTTGTTGCCGACCTAGGAAAAGGTTGCTGTCCCGTTCTGTGCTAATGACGCTAGCCGAGCACTTTTTTTTTTTAACAGTGAAATTCTGGCCAGAGCCCAGTGGGACCCGTGACAGGCTGTTTCCGAGTCCTCCCAGGCTCTGCTGGAGGCTGCACACCTACGTTCAGTCTTGTGCCTTTGTCCCACATCGCCACGATGGGCCTCGAGCAGTCCCTGCTGCCCAGCGCTGTGGAACTCCCTGGGTGTGTGGACACAGCATGGCTGCGGGGCTCACTGCCCTCAGCTGTTGGGACTGCCATCCTGGGTCGCCACTGTCTCCAGAGAGTGCCTACCATCCCCATGCTCCAGCCACGGTTACAGGACAGAACTCCCTGTCTTCGTGGGCAAAGCCTCCGTGGACCCACCGCTTTGTGCCATCGAATTGCAGCAGTGTGGCTGGAACAGTTGGCGGCCCTGATGCCCGGTGCACAGAGAACGCATCCGGGATGCGCTCGAGATGCTGCCAACAGGGTTATCAGCCTGCCCGTGGAGCCTGTCTTCCTAACTTGGCACCCGTGCCATCGTTGGACCAAGATGTCATTGGGCACCGTCCCCTCTGGACAGATGCTTTCCAGCCCAGGCAGCCAGAAGGACACTGATAAGCTCGTGGCATTTGGGACGACACTGATAGACATGGCATTAAAGCTGACTTTAGCCTCTTCTTCCTCCTCTTTGTCACGGGGTAGAAAAGTGAGCTGCTCCAACACCCAGCTGGACCAATTTAAGGTCTTAACCATAGCCTCTAAAGGAGTTCTAAAGCCCTCCCAAATGTGGTTGCTGTAAAAATTGAGACCGTTTTCTAGATGCTGCTCCTAAATCCTTTACCTCTTTCCACCTTTTCTCTCCCCATAGGCAAATGGCAACTATGGCCACAAGAGAAAGCCCAGCTCATTTAAGTAAAGTAATTGATTTTGACATCTGAAAACTAACAGCAATCAGAAATTTTAGAATGAATCACTGAGCAGACCAAATGAATTTAAATCAATCATCTAAGGTTTAATGTTTAAAGGGGGTTTAATTTTATGTATCTAGTTGCACCTTGATTATTCAGTTTTGAAGTTCCATGCATCAGAGTTTTAATCTCAGAATGAACACTGGACTCCCTGGGCTTCCCCTGCAGACCGGCATGTGCTTAGGCAATGCAGGTAAGCCAGGAGGCAGCCAGTCATGAAGTCAACCGAGGCTTCCCAGCTGCCATGCCAGCCGCTGTTGCAGTTCCCGTGCAGGGGATCCCCCTCTGCGTCGTCACAGACAACTTTTCTGGAGAGCTCATTTGTGCTGGCCAGTTCTCTATGCCTCTGTGGCTTTCTCACAATGGGCTACATTGGGTCTAAATCTGAACTTTCTTGCAAAGAAGTCACACTTCTCAAATATAGGCTATGTTAAGCGAATGATCATTTGGGCAGCCATGTTTACTAGAAATGCTCTTGTTATCCCAGGCTCATTCTTGCTGTCTTAAGATAGATTTATTCATCATTAACAGCTGTTTCACCAATGGGTGTCTGTTTGCTGAATGACAAATCCTGCAGTCTCATGACTTCATGCTGGATAACACCAGGCGCGGGTGTGTTTGGAAGGGTGAAGTGGCTCTTTCTGTAGGCCCAGGCCAGCTCTGGCCTTTCTCTTGTAGCCAATGAGCTGTGGTAGAGACACCTGTCCCCAGGAAGCAGCTCACTCCTGTCCTACGACCCTGAGGCGGGCAGGGCAGGCACTACCGCCCAGCTGTCCTAGCCCTGATGTGAGTCAGTGATCTAGAATCCAGAGTCTTCCCAACAGCCAGTGGAAACATCCTGTCACATGTGGTTTTTATTTCAGAACTCGGGCTTGTGGTGCTGCCCTGCACCCTGAGACACCCTTGCTGTGGTCGGATCCGTGGAAGCACACCGGCTTACCCAAGTACCTCAGTCGATTGCTCGGCAGCTCTTACTTGCGATCAGAGCCAATGGGGCGAGCAACTTACTCTTGGGGAGAATTAGCTCCTGGAAGGTCTGGCTTGGGGCTGGTGCAGCATCCCATGGCCTCAGCTTGAGGATGGAGGAAGGGGCCGGCTGGGGATTGTGGAGGGATGGGGAGCTGCCCCCAAGCTTCACAGCATGGCTCACCACTGGGCAATCCAGTGAGCTTCCATGGATCTGACCACAGCTATGGGGTCTCAGGGCACAGGACTCTGCACCAAAAGCCCAAGGTTTGAAATGAAAATAAAATGTCCCCCACTCCTTCAGGGGAATGTGCGTAGAACCACCTGGGAGCAGCCAGAGAAACATGGTGGGCGGGTTCCTGGCTTGGTGCCTCTTTCCCACTCCTCTCCCAATAATCTGGTCCTGTGAGGATGCCCCACACTCCTGACCACCCCAGGCTTGCACCCTCAAAGACCTAGCCTAACCCTCGTCTGAGCCATTGGGTCTTGCTGGAGAGATGTGGGCTGAGCAAGCACAGGCCTGCTGGGGCCTCTGGAGCCTCTCACTGTGATGATGGCCAGGCCACGTCCTGTAGGAACTGCTGGTGTCTCCTCCATGACCAGAGGCCACTGCCGGGGATGCCCAGGCCTCCCTGTCACATCCTCCCCACTTTTGGTGCAAACTCTCTGAGAGATATATGCAGGACAGTGCTTGGACCCAGGCCCACACTAGCTTCCTACCAGTCACTGCACCCCAAATCAACTCATCCACTGAGCCACAGGTGGGGCAACCGCACCCCAGCCTGGGGGGGTTCCTGTTGGGGAGAGTGAGTGCCTGTGTGTGAAGAGTGGTGGGTCCTGCAGACCGAGGGAGTCTAGAACATCCTCTTGCGGGAGGAATGGCCTAGAGTCAGGGGAGGTAACAGCATTCCCCCAGTACCTCCTCAAGCCGTCATGTCTGCCTTACAAGCTCTGGAGGGTTGAATACTCCTCACGCCCCACATGCAGGATTACGCAGAAGCTCAGAATGTGCCCTTATTTGGAAATAGGGTCCTATACATGTGCTTAGCTAAGGATCTTGAGATGAAACCATCTTAGATGTAGGGCGGGCCCTAGTCTAATGGCTGGTGTTCCCATAAGAAGAGGGGATGACACCACAGGAGGAGGCCATGAAGTCAGAGGCTGAGATTGAAGGGACACAGCCATAGGCCACGGAACTCCTGGGGACACAAGACCCTGGCAGAGGCCAGGAAGGACCATCCCTGGAGCCTGTGGGGGGAGTGCAGCCATGCAATGCCTTCACACAGACTCCGACGATCAGAATCCTGAGGAAAAAACTGCTTTGTTACAGCAGCTCTGGGACGGTAAAAGACAAGCCAAGGCAGAAACAAGGGGGAAGAGATAGAAATGAAGAGAGAGATAGAGACAGAGAAAGAGAGGAGAGAGAAATGAAGAGAGGAGAGAGAGAGAGAAACAGACAGAGAGAGAGAGGAGAGGGAGGAGAGAGGGTGGGAGAGGGAGAGACAGAGATACAAACAGAGACAGAGAAAGAGAGGAGAAAGACAGAGAGAGAGGAGAGGGAGAGACAGAGATACAGAGACAGAGACAGAGAAAGAGAGGAGACAGACAGAGAGAGAGGAGAGGGAGGAGACAGTAACAGAGAAGAGAGAGAGGAAATAGAGAGAAAGAGAGAGAAGAAAGGATGGGAGAGGAGAGAGAGAAGAGGAGGAGGGAGTCCTCTCTCCTGGCAGTGCGTGTACAGGGCAGTGGGTGGCTGGAATTGGGAGGTGCTTGTGCTCCCTGCTCGCAGTCACCTCCGTGTGCCAGGGTCCTCACTAAGGTATCTGCACGGGACACTGTGCTGCCTAATTGCGTCCAACAATCTGTTCCATGAAACTGCTTTGCCTCTGAATAGTGAGTCACAATATTGAGTCACAATTTGTATTAAAGTTATGATATTTGATTTCACAATATTTGAAACTCTATAAACTCCTCCTTGGAGTTGATTGAGGTTTTCCTCACCATAAGCCTCTAGCTCCAACACTATGCTCATCGTATCCTAGAGGTGGCTTTATAGGTGGGAAAAGAAAAGAGAAAAACTGGGAAGAACGGCTTTTTCTGGAAGCAGTCCCCGAGCCTGTGCAACCTCTTGTTGCCCTGAGCCAGGAGGAGGCGGGCTCCACCACGTGGGGCGGGCTGAACAAGGGCTCCTGCCACCGCCAGAGGAGCCCATGAGAGAGGGGCAGCTCCCAGGGTCCAAGGATGGGTTTCAGGGCGTTTAAAGTAATTTTTAAACTGTTGGTTTTATTAATATCAAGTGGCATTTTAATATGACTGAAACCGTTAGTGAAAAGGTACCATGCTTATAATTGATCACAAAATCACTTGTGTGGGCTATTTCATGCCTTAATTCTTCTCCTGGACAAGCTTGTCGTGGTCTGTTCCTCTTTGTCTCTCCCACTTAACTTCAAGAAAGGAACCTGAGGTGATCCTCTCCCCTGGAAGTCCTCTCTGTACCCTCAACTCCTGGCTAGACTCAGACTTGGAGTGGAAAAAATATCTGTTAAATTGGACTGAATAAACATCAAAAATCAGACATAAGTCATAATTTTAAAAAAATATGTAATACCAGGTGTGGTAGCTCATGCCTATAATCCCAGCACTTTGGGAGGCTGAGGCGGGAGGATCACTAGAGCCCAGGAGTTGGAGGCTGTAATGAGCTATGATCGTGCCACCGCACTCCAGCCTGGACAACAGAGTGAGATCTCACCTCAAAAAGTTAATTAATCAATTAATTAAATTAAAAATAATCTAGTAAAACAGGGAGGAATCAATTGCAGAATGTAAAAGGATTATGGTAAAAATTATTAAGAGTGGTTCTAAGCATACATGTAAAAGTAGACTCCATAAAGGACCAAAGAGACATTGAAGGAAAATTTTAATTGCCTAAATTATATTTATAAACAAACACACACTGGAGGAGTAATGACAGATGACAGTATAATAACACATGAAGAATGCTTACAGAGCAACAAAAGACAAATATACTAGTAGGAAAATGAGCAAAGGACAGGAACAGATAATACACAAAAAGCATAGAAAATAAATATCCTATAAGCCTATGGAAAACATTTTTTCTCACAAATAATCAAACAAATGAAATGAAAATAGTATATCTTCCCCAACTGAGGTACGAAATATCAGACAATTACTCGCACATGTTGGTGAGAGTGTGATTCATGTCCAGGGAACGTGCACCTCACAAGACCTTTCAGAGAACAGTTTGTCAGTATCTTCAAAGTCTGGCTCATGACATCCACTTCTAGGAACTTATCCTAAGGAGTTACATAGATGTTTACACAGATTTGTCTATTGTTATCTCAATAAGATTATTTAAGTCTGTGAGAAGTTGAAAACAACCTATATATTCATCCATAAAATATGTAAAACATAAACGATGATACCTCCATAAGGTGAAGACTGTAACAATTTTAGAAAATCTATATTTTAATCCTTATAAACAGATATTTGTTTGTGTGGGAAATATTAATAATATGAGTAATAAAATAAAAGGCAGATTTCAAAACTGTGTATAGCATGATTCTATTTTTATGTAGAAATTCTGTACACCTATGCAAAGTATTAACGATCATCTTATCTGTGTAGATAGGGTTATGAATGCTTTTATTTTCCACTTGGGCTTCACTGTATTTTTCACTTTTTAACTTATAAATGGATAAACACTGTTACTTATAAACAGTTCAGAACTATTACTAAAAATTAAGCTGTGATAGTGTAGTGGTAAATGAAATAGTCAATAAAGTTACTATATTTTAATGATATTTAGGGAGGTGACTGAACTAATATTGAAAATGTCCAAAAACACTTTTGTTGACACACTAGTGAGCACGTATTTTTTGCAAAGCAGCTTCATAGGGTATGTAGTGGTCTGATTCGACTCCCGCATTCTCTGGAATGAACAGTGGCCTGGTTTGAACACTCCCCCAGCCGTTCTTTCATCTCTCTGCAGAAGACACAATTACAGGTGATTTAGAGCTCTGCCATTTTGGGTGATTTTGAACAAATATTATTTTCTTTGCTTATGTTATTCAGATGATTGATTAACTTCAAATTCTAACATAATTATCTCTCGACTACTTAATTTTCTAGCATGGGGTCTCTTGACGGATGACCTTTCAGCTGGAGAATTCTGTCATGGGGCCGTCCTGTGCACTGGCGGGCGCTCAGCAGCCTTCCTGGCCTCTATTTGATGTCAGGAGCCCCTCTGCCCTCATTGTGGCAACCAAAGATGCCTGCAGACATTGCCAAAGGTGTCTGGAGGGGGAAAATCACGCCCAGCTAAGAACCACTGCTCCAAAAAAAGCATTGTTTTTCGCAATTAGAGAAACGGACTTGTCCATTTCTTTACCTAATTTGCACTCCATTTTCAAAATCACTCCTAATTTTGTAATACTTTTATGTTTAGACATTTAATACATGAAATATTACATCAGTAGAATCAGATGGAGAGCTCCATGACCTCTTTGATAGAGTATTATTAAGAAATAAGTTTCAGTCTGCAATTATAAAATGGGGTAAAATTATTCACTTATGGTATTCAAAATGCAATTTTTTTTGGTAAAAAGTATTCCAGTTAAATTTTAAAATGATGACCTGCATTTTTTTTGTTTGTTTGTTTGTTTTTATGATGGAGTCTCGCTCTGTCACCCAGGCTGGAGTGCGGTGGCACAATCTTGGCTCACTGCAACCTCTGCCTCCCAGGTTCAAGGTATTCTCCTGCCTCAGCCTCCCGAGTAGCTGGGACTACAGGCACATGCCACCATGCTAGGCTATTTTTTTTTTTTTTTTTTTTTTTAAGTAGAGATGGGGTTTCACTATGTTGGCCATGCTGGTCTTGAACTCCTGACCTCAGGTAGACAACTTGGGTTTTTATACAGCCCAGAGGAACATCTCCTACTCTTGGTCTGAACTTGAAATGCAGCTGAAAGAATAGTTAAAAGAAGAACCTGAGAGTTGAGTAGTGAGGCTCCGATGGGCAGCTAAGGACATTTCTGGTAGTGAGCACGAAAGTGCCCAAGACAGGAGTCAGATTAACATCCTTAAGAGATACCAGATTATTCTTTTCTGTAAAGGTAACCCGCCCTGGTTTTATTCGTGTCCACCCAATAAATTCGCAGCAGTCAGTGCACGTGGAAAGGCCCTGCTGCAGCCTTGGTTCCCGCCTGGGAACACGCTCCTTCGCGGTGTCATGGTTTACTCTGGGTTTTGCTTTACTCGTTATCTTGGTCTATTTGTGTCTCTCTCTGACTTGTAGGTTTTAACATGTGCTGACTTAAAGGAAGACAACAGGCTGTAGACAAGGGGTTGCAGCTCCAGTGCTCTAAGGTCCAGTGAGGTGGGGAAGTGAGGGGAGTGGCCCAGGCGACTGGGAGGGTGGGGGCTCATGGGGGCAGCTCTGGGGACAGTGGAATTCACGCACAAGTGCACATCCCATATTGACAGATGGCCCTATTTTAAAAGACAAGTCAGAAATTCATATTTTATGTGAACTTTTCCTATTTTTAAATGTGCCTAACTAATTTAAAAGAGATTTAAAACATTTTGCAGCTCAAACACATTTCTGCGAGCCAGGCACAGCCCCCACACCGGGTCGGAGGACCATCTGTTCATTAGGAAACCTGCGTGGAACCTGTTTCCACACCTGGTAATAACCCTTCAGATGGAAACACTTTGCATTTAGATGTGGTAAGCATCTTGCCAAACCCCACTGCTGAAAATTCTGTAAACCCTTCCCACCTCCCTAAAGATGCCCTGGTGTGGAGCTCACCAGCCTGTCTGGCAGACGAGATAATTAACTCGATGAAGCCTCTGCGTGCAGGTCTCGTGGGCTGAAAGAGCACTGTGGATGGAAAGCATGGCCCCTCCCTGCACACCTGAAAAGGTAAGCCTGCAGCTCCTGGGAAGCAGGTGGGCCTGGGCCTCATCTCAGCCTCAGGCGGTCCATCTGGCTCTACTGGACGTTGAAATCCCGGGGGCTCTGGGACTGGAGGGATCAGGGCAGATTTTCTGCAGGTGCATTCTAGGGTTCTCTATCTTCGTGTGATAGGAAATAGAAGAAGAAATGGAGGGCGGTCCTAACAACAGGCAGGAAGCCAAGGAAATGCTGCAGCTCAGATGGGATTTTTGCACGTCTCACTCCTCTCCTTACCTCTTTGCATTCGGAATTCCCAGAGACACTTGGCAAGGAAAACAGCACTTTTCAGCTAGCATTGATATCACTGTTGGGTGATTATTGATATTCATATGCAAACCTGGAGATCTTTAGAGAAGGAAACGAGTACATAAAATAATCCACAACTTGGAGCTCAGATGCGGATCAGCGCCAGACCTTGGCTGAGATGCTTGGAACTGCATTTAGGCCGTGCTGGTGGTGAAGTGCCTCCATCTCCCGGCAAAACGCGTCTTCGCTCTTTATGCTGAGATAATTTTTGACTGAAATGTGTGGTCTTAACCAATTCTATTCGGTTTCATTTAACTTACCTTTGTCCATAAATGGTGGTAGAAAAGCTCCCCCAAAAATGAATTTATAAAAGCTTCTGAGTATCTGACCTATTACATTTAGAAATAGAGTCACATTCGAAGACACTAGGGACTAAGGACTTCTACATATGAATTGGAGGGGATGCAATTCAACTATAACAACGGTATAATTATTACTGGCATAGAAGAGAAACCTAATCCTTGCCCCATTGATCAGTTGCTCCAAAAAGTTTTTGGAGCAGTGACAATTTGTCATTATTTATTTTTTATTTCCTAGCAACACTTCACAAAACACTCCTGCAGGGCAGTTTGACCTATCAACAAAACTAATTGAAATTATCTGTGTCTTAGAAAATTTGCAGTGCTTATTTGAGATGCCTTGGAGACAGGAACCACTCCAGCTCACCATGGAAATCCCACTGGATGTCACTGGCCTGGTAACAGCTTAATGTTTTTGAGCAAGAAAATGGACATGAACATTAGGTTTACACAGATTCCTGGAGGCTCCACCTCTGGAGAGGCTTGCATCTATCTAGGTCTAGAGAGAATTAAAATAGAAATGAGCTGAGACAGCCACGGGGCCCCTGTGATCTGGACAGCGCTGTGACTCCCATCTAGACAGCCCTAGGCAACGGTGTCCATACAGAGGAGAGACCCAAGGCTTGGGTCATCCATGAGTGATTGGCACTTCTGATTTGGACCAAAAGCTGTAAGCACTGCTGCATCTAGGAGATATTCAGGCCGAGGTCTGACCTCCTGGGCCTCTCCCTGCACCCACGGCTGTCTGGTTGCACACTCTACAGATTCAGGGATTTGACCTCCAGAAATGAAGGTGCAGGACAGTGGTGGAGAATGTGGGTTGACTCCCCACATCCGTTTACCCACAGGGAGCCGCATAAGCCAGTAGTTTTGGGCCCTGTGTGTGTGCGTGTGTGTGTGTTTGAGAACTTAAGTATTCCTATGATCTTTTGTTTCAAGATAACCAAAGAAAGATGATTCCTTACCTGTTTCTCGTCACCAGCCTGTGGACAATCTGAGATATCTTACCGTAGGTAATTTCTTGTTTGCTAATTCTCCCTATCTTCCTAGAAAGGATAGTTCATTCACTCATTTGTCAAGTATTTATTGAGGTTTTCTGTATGCAAAGCATTATGACAGAAACTATGGATGTGAAAAGGGTGATTAAGTCATAGACCCTGCTTTTAATTAGTCAATAATCTCCTAAAGGAAGTTACCCAAAAGACTATGAATACAAGCAAAAATTTACAGCAAAAAAGGTGTGTTCTGCAGTTGCGTAAGATTCTATAAATATCAATTAGATTGAAGTAGCGATAGCATTGTCCAGATCTTCCATGTCCTCACTGACTGTTCACCTAGTTGATCTACCAATTACTGTGAAAGAGACATGAAAATCTCCAACTATAAATGCGAGTTCATCTATGTCTTCCTTTAATCTTTTTAATGTTTGCTTCATGTATTTGGAAACTCTTCTTAAGCATCTGCACATTTATGACGGTCATGTCTTCTTGATAAGTGACTTTCACTGCTGCAAAACCTCTCTCTCTATGTCTGACACTACTCATTGTCTTGTGGTCTATCATCTGAGCCACTGCAGATTTCTAACACCATCCGCAGGGTAGATCTTTTAATGTCTTGTTACTACCAACCTAGTCATGTTTATATACCTACAATGCATATATTGCAGACAGTGTGGACTTAGATTGGGCACTGGAAGCACCATTATGGGAATTTGGAAAATTGAAATTAGAGACCCTTTGATGAAAAGGCAGCATTTCAAGTCATTGGGATAGATGGGCTTGTGGCGGGTTGGAGAGTGCAGAAAAGAAAAGTATTACAGGAAGGACCCTGGGGAGGTCCCAACATGTAAGAGTTGGGCGAATGCAGGGAATGCCACTGAAATCAGGGAGGCAAGAACGTCAAGAAGAAAGAAGCGACTGATGGTGTAAAATATGTACAAGAGTTTCGGTAGAATGAGGACTGGGGAGAAAGTTAGGTTTGACACTGTTCATTTTTCCCAGTCTATTATCTGAGCCACTCCAGATTTCTGATGGCATCCATATGGTCTATTTTTTAATATCTTTTAATTGTTCTACTAAGCTCTTTTTTCATTTTTTCATGATTGCTATAAAGTTAGCAATATCAGTTTGTAATTTCCCACTGTCTACGTAGTTATTATTGTGCCACTTTATGTAAAACATAAAACAACTTTGCCATCACATATTTTTATTTATTTCTGGCAGTCATCCTATGGCCATGAGATAAATCAACCTTGGATGACATTAACCTTACAAACAGAGGGAGAAATAGGTCTATCAGGGTCTACAGTAACCTAATGGAATGCTGAACCAACCCGAACTAAGTCTAGACTTTTTTTTTTTTAGACAGGGTCTCTCTCTGGGACTACAGGCGCACGCCACTACACCCCGCTAATTTTTGTATTTTTTGTAGAGATGGGGTTTCACCATGTTGCCCAGGCTGGTGTCAAACTCTTGGGCTCTACTGATCTGCCCACCTTGGCCACCCAAAGTGCTGGAATTACAGGGGTGAGCTACCCCATCCAGCCAGTTTAGACTTCTTGTTGGTAAGATAATAAATATCTTATTGCTTAAACCACTTATAGTCAGGGTTTTTCACGATTTGCAACCAAATCTGCTGTAACTGACAGAAGCAGCCTCCTCTTCACTGCGGAGTCACTCAGTACTGAGAATACTAGATGTGCTGACTCAGACAAAGCAGAGTGAGGGGAGGGGCACATCGCAGGGAAAGTGTTGGGAAGGCAGACCACCGTGCTCACAGTGACCCCTCTTCTACCTGGACTCTTAGCACTTTGTTCATAATGTTTAAGCATGACAGTATTTTTTCAGAGTATAAGATGCTCTTTTTCACCCTTTTTGCTCTAAATAGTTGAAGAGAAAATAGGCATATTTTGCCCTGTAACACTTTGCTTCACATGATTTTGGAAGACAGCAGGGTATAAACAAGCCTTGTCTTATTTAGTCTTTGTCCTAAAAGCCACAGGTGGGCTGGGCATGGTGGCTCATGCCCGTAACCCCAGCACTTTGGGAGGCCAAGAGGGGCAGATCACTTGAGTCTAGGAGTTCGAGACCAGCCTGGCCAACATGGTAAAACCCTGTCTCTACTAAAAAATACAAAAATTAGCCGGGCGTGGTGGTGAGTGCCTGTAATCCCAGCTACTTGGGAGGCCGAGGCAGGAGAATTGCTTGAACCTGGGAGGCAGAAGTTGCAGTGAGCCGAAATTGCACCACTGCACTCCAGCCTGGGCGACAGAGGGAGACTCCATCTAAGGAAAAAAAAAAAGCCACAGGTGAATGACTTTGACTTATTTGTCCTGATGCTGAGCTCATCTGTTGTCTTGTCTGTGAGCATGCGGTCTGTAAGGTAAGTAAATACACCATTGTGTCTTATGTCTCACCACCCTTTACCAGCCTATGTTAAAAGCAAGGCATACTCCCTCCTCTTCCTCACTTGTCAGTCATGCCTCAACTCCGTGATGTGTGACTTCTGATGCATCATGGAATGGAAACCACACTCTTTAAGAGCACTAATCACTTCTCAATTCACCAATCCAATTGGCTTCTCTTTCCAGTCCTCGTTCTGCTTAAACTCTTCTCCATATTTTATACCATCAGGCTCTCCTTTCTTCTCGACGTTCTCTCCTCCCTGATTTCCGTGACATACCCTGCATTCGCCCATCTCTTAAATGTTGGACCTCCCCTGGGTCCTCCCTATAATACTTTTCTTTCTGCACCCCCCACATCCCATAAGCCCATCTATCCCAATGACTTGAAATATGAATACCACCTTTTCATCAATGGGTCTCTCATTTCAATTTTCCAGATTCCCATCGTGGCGTTTCCAACTCCCAATCAAACATCTTCATTTGTTTACCCTGAGAGACTTCAAGCATAATATGTCCCAAGCTGAATGTTTGTTTGGGGACACATTATCTATTCCCTCTCCTGCTCTCCCTCCCAAATCTGTTTTTCCTCCCCAGTTCCCTCTCCTCTTACCTACTTGTCTAAACTTGAAATTCATAACTATAAATGTCTACTCTCTTTATTCCCCAAATCCACCTACTCACCGAGGCCTTTTGATTCTGTTGATGATATTGTCCCACACTTTGCATCATTGGTCGTGGGGCACATGGGGACCTGGGCTGGCTAGGGGAGAGGAGAGTTATGCCCTGGGGGTTGGGGCTGCAGCACACTTGCCTCTCTCCACAGTGGCCAAGAGACTTGGTCCCCAGGATGAGAAGGAATCATGTCTGTGCCCAATCCAGGTGGAATATGTCATCTGAGGCTGCCTTTCCACCCAGAGGCTCAGAAGTGGCCCGGGGCGCTGTCATCCGAGGGTGTGGTTGAATACTGAACATCTGGGGGATCAGTCCCTGTTCGCCTGGACACCTAAAGTGGCTGAATCCATTCAGAGTCCAGGTCCACAGGGGAAGTGAGGCTGTGGCTGGGACCCATCCAGCCCGGTGTTAGGCACCCAGCAAACTAGAGGAGGGGCTGGCACAAGCATGGTTCATCAGCCTCTAGCATCAGTGCCCTTTCCTCTAAAGAAAGGTCATGTGGAACTCACCCTCAGCAGATAAGACAGGCCCCGAGGATGAAATGGGTGTGGAGCACACGCCCCCTCGGCAATCTGACCCACCCTGACACAGAACAGGTGGTCTGTGAGTGCATGCTAAAGGCATGACTGAAGGCGGTGTCCTACCCTGCCGATGTGCCTGCAGCCAAACAGTCCCTCCTCTAGTTTCCAGAACTTTCCAGTAAAATATACATGAGCCTCCATGGAGGCACACAGTGGTGAAAATGTTCTGTTACATGACTGTACAGTCAGCAGTGTTCATGACTGTATACATCTGTTGAAACTCATCAATTTATGTTCTTAAAGTTGGTATGTGTATGTAAATGATATATCAGTCAAACTGATCCTCCCCAGAATACAAGAGCCTGGTGTTTATGACATATGGAAGCTGAAAAGAAGTAAACATTATAATATTTTTAATTAGCAACAGTAAAAACACGGGAAAAAAAAGTCTTAATGGCTGTAAACAAGTATGACTGAGTTATCATGAAGTGTGGGATTCACACCCTATCTCCCTTCCTTCTGCTCCACATTCAGATGACAGTATTGAACGTATTGAAAGTATTGTCACCTAAATCTTGACCAAGTCTGCCCCCTTTGGCATCTCCGCTGTGGCTTCCCTGTGGGGACACAACCCCCTGTGTGGACTCCCTTGGTCCCTCTCTGTTGTGCTGTTCTTCAGCGCACCATCCCACGCCCTGAGTGTGCAGCGTCTGGAGGATGTGTGTGTCCCTGGGGTTTCTGTGCTCGTCATGGATGACAGCACAGAGTCCATGTCACGTGAAGACCCATGTTCCGCCTCTTCCTGCCCTCCAGGCCCATCCTCTGCACACACCCTTCCCTGGGGAAGGCCCTGAGGCTCTGGGGCCAGATGGCTGGGCAGTGAACCATCTTGTGGCCTCATTTCTTCATCTGCAAAACGGGTACCATGGTAATAAGTGACAGCAGCAACAACAACAACAACAAGAAAAACACATCAGGGCTTCGGGAGGGCCATGTGAATTGATATGAGCATGTTCAATTTGCAATAGTACCTGTATCTTCTATGAGCTCAATATCGTGGGCCGGTGTTGTTTCTTATGATTTCTTGCCTCACAGTTTAAACTTCAGCAATTGTAGAAATACTTGTTTGCTCCAGCACACACACACACACACACACACCATGCACACACACACCACACACACACCATACACACATACACACCGTGCATGTGGACACACACACATGTACATACACCACATACACATGCACACACATACACCACATATACACACATATGCAGCACGCAGATGCACACACACCACACACATACACACACATATACACGGCATGCACATAGACACACATGCACATACACCACATATGTGTGTACACATGCAATACATATACACACATGCACAGCATGCACATGCACACACACCACACACATACACACACACACATCATGTGCAGAGACACACATACACCACATACAAATGTACACACTCACTACATATACACACACACGCAGCACACACATGAACACACACCATGAACATACACACACGTATACACATCATGTGCATAGACACACACGCACATACACCACATACACGTGTATGCATGCACCACATATACACACATATGCAGCATGCACACACACACACCCAGCCTTACCTCTGCTCCTCTGTCCTCTGGCCAGATACTGCCCTCTTGGCTGCCTGAGTCCTGGCTGCCCACAGCTCAGGACTCCTTCACAAGATGCTCCTCTGCCTCTCTCTGAGCTGAGTTAGGGACTTCTTTGTGCTCTGGGAATAATGTGGGTCTGCTCTGCGTGGCCTCTGCACGCTGGATAAAATGATGCATGTTGATGGAATCCTGGCACTTGGACGGGGGCGTGCGTGCAGGTCCTGGAGAGGCAGGGGCACGGGCTGGGTCCTCTGCAGGGGGCCTCCTCTATGAACAAACGTGGGCTGTGTTACACTCCCGGGGCCCCCCAGCACTCCCTGCATCTACATCTGCAGCCAGGCCAGCCCCAGTAGGGCCTGTGAGAGGGGCCATGCCAAAGGGACCACATGACTCTTCCCATCTGCACGATGGGAGTGGGGAATCTGCATGGGGGTGGACAGTGAGGGCATGGGGTGATGGTGGGTGATGCTGAGCCCGGCTGAACCCATGGGTGTGCATTCACTATGTGGGGATTGCAGACTCTGTGTTCTAGTTTAAGACAGAAAGGGCTATGGGGCTTGCTTGGCTAAAACACGGCCCTATGGGTGCCGCATCCTAAATGAAGTCAGTGTGTGACCTGCCTTGGGATGCTGTGGAAGAAGCTGCAGCTCACAGCAGTGAGGGGAGAGGATGCTGTGAAAGAAGCTGCAGCTCACAGCAGCAAGGGGATAGTGGACCAGCAGAGAGGATTGCCATGCAAGACCTGCTTATCCTGGGAGAGTCTGGAAACCCTACCTGACTGTGAGAGCAAACCTGGGAGGGGATCTGCACCCTTGCAGAGCTCTTCTCTGCAGGCCAGGCCTCACAGTCAGAGCCACAGCCATTGCCGGATAGCTAAAGGCAGTGAGAGCCATCAGAACATGGTTTCAGGGTGGGGTGGTGCCCGCAGGCACAGCAGAGGCCAAGCAGCAGCCCGGGGAGGATGGCTCCCAGGGTCCCGTGGCCTTGGCTAGTGATGTTGGTGTTCCTAGAAGGGAAACGGAGGGAAGTCTACTCAATTCCTTCTTGATCTACATAAACAGAGAAGTTCTAGGCCAAGTGAATGAAAGCCTAGTCTGAATCATAAAAGCAGAGTGTTGCTGCCCCTAAAACAATTCCCAAACAGACTTGAGCCAGCTGATAGACCCAGAGCCCTCAAAGAAGAAGCCCGAGGAAGGACCCCACTCTCTGCCCAGAGTTTGTATTGTTACTCTTTCTCCCAGACTCCCCAAAATGGACAGCCTTTCACCCACGTCACTGTGCATGGGAAAGGAAATAATCAGAACTTTCCAGGGCTATTGGACTCTGGTTCTTAACTGACTCTGATTCCAGAAGACCCAAAATGTCTGTGGCCCCCAATCAGAGTAGGGGCTTATGGAGGTCAGGTGGTCAGTGAAGTCTTAGCTCATGTCTGTCTCCCAGCGGGCCCAGTAGATCCCCATCTTGTGGCTCCTTCCCCAGGTCTGGGGAGCATAAGTGAAACAGACACACTCAGCAGCCGACAGAACCCCCTCCTACCCCTGGCTGTTCCCAGCATAACGTAGTACACAAACTATGCTCTCAGAAGCACTGTGGAATAGAAGAGGAATCTAAAGAGTAATGATATTATTGTACACGGTGTGAGCACCAGGGGTCCTCTCACTGGGTTTGTGTTTGCAGCTGATGGTGTGGTTCTGACTATCGGCCATGGCTCTGGCCTGTCCTGCTGTCCCGCTCTTGCTCAACAGGACCACGTGCAACAGGGGCACCTCCTGGACCTCTGAAGACTTGGTTCTGGTGGGACAGCTGTCCCATCATAAGCTGCAGCTGTCGCAGCTGCTCTCACTCCCACATCCTTGGCACATGACCCTTCCACTCATGTTTTAGGATTCTTCACTAAGACCCTGAACAGCCCCTGGTTAACTTAGGTCACCTTGGAACACTTGGTGCACTTTCTTCCTCAAGTATGTGTTGAGAGAAGATTCGGAGACATGACTTCATTGGTGCTTCCGTTTTCTCTATTTACTGGGTCTCTTTGTTTTGATGTGGGGATGTCACCCCATATTTTTAGAACGAAGTCCACATGACAGTGACTCACCCCTTTTAAGCTCCCCTTGTGGCAGCACAGGGCTCAGCCATCTTTCACTTCATCTCACTGCCTTAAGAGTAAGCAGAAATTTGAAACTGAAAGATGTTGATTATAACAGTTTATTTGCTATTTCCTTCTTGGTCCATAAAATGGAAACCACTGCATTGAATCTCTTTACTTGTCCAGTAACCTGTATTTATGCAACTGCATTTCATATCAAATATGAAATAAATGATCCAAGATGCCCCTAGATGATTCTACAGTCAAATTCACAAATTATCTTACTAACTCTTGCGTTACAATAAACTGAAGACCAGGAAGTAGTGAATTGCCTCAGATTACATAAAATATGACATAATATTATTAATTTTTAAGGCACTTAGTTTACACGAGAAATAAGAAAAGAAAAGTGAGAAATGAAAAGGGAAGTGCAAGGCACTATGGGAGTAAAACATGGGCTGGTGAGGGCACAGCCAGGCCACCTTGCTCACTCTCTAGTCCACAGCCCCACAGGCTGGGCCACCTGGCCCACTGTCTTGTTCACAGCTCTGGCTCCACACCCAGCATGCAGTAGGTCCTCAATCAGGACTCGTTAAATGATCACTAAATAAACAGACAACAGAACACAAGCCCAGTCACCACTTTGGTTGCTTTTGTTTATGAATTGCCTGTACATGAAATAGAAAATAATATCTATTATCTATCTACAAGAAAATACCAATTCATTGTCAAAATCTGGTTGTAAACATAGAAATGAGGTAAGAAAATGCAAAGTATGTCATGATGAATCTAAGCTCTGTGTCTATATCTTCTCTACTTTGTTATTTAAAATATGAGTTTCACCATTTTGGGAGGCTGAGATGGGCGGATCACCTGAGGTTGGGAGTTCAAGACCAGCCTGACCAACATGGAGAAACCCTGTCTCTACTAAAAATACAAAAAAATTAGCTGGGCGTGGTAGCAGGCACCTGTAATCCCAGCTGTTCAGGAGGCTGAGGCAGGAGAATCACTTGAACCTGGGAAGCAGAGGTTGCAGTGAGCCGAGCTCGCGCCATTGCGCTCCAGCCTGGGCAACAAGAGCAAAATTCCATCTCAAAAAAAAAAAAAGTTTCTGAAAAGTCTTCAGCTCTCCCTCTTTCTTAGGAACAGGATTTGTGTTTCACAATATGTACAGTTAGGGAGACCCAGGTAAACATGCTGATGCTGGAATGAGAACGAGCCTCAGAAAAGTGGATTCCTGTGGTTCTCTCTCTTCATCAGAAAAAGAGGACAGTGTATTTATTTTTAAAATCAATAAGTTCCTAATAAAATTGAGAGGACTGAGGGTCTTTTTCTTTCCCTTTAGATAAAATTAATTTTAAGGTTCTTTCTAGAATGGCAAAGTCATTGTAGGGGAACAGACTGGCTCCCATGTGAGTCAGGGAGGACTGTAGACAAGGGACCAGGCAGTGCCCTGGGGCAAGTCAGGATGCAGAGAGTCACTCTCTGAAAACCTGGAAAGAGGATCTAGGGCAGAGCTCCTGTGGGCTAGCTCTGGTACTGTGGGCTAGCTCCAGCATCGTGGGCTAGCTGTGGCACCTTGCCACCTCAGCTTGCTCCACGCACACACTCTCAAACAGCAGAGGCACAGGTAGCCAGATGGGAGAGATGGCGTGTTTGTGGAAGGCGTCTACATGAAGAGTGGTAGTGATAAGTCCACATGCAACTACGTCCAGTCCATAAAAAGGATATGCATGTCCATCAGTGAGCACATCCTTGTCAAAACATTTTCAGCAGAAGTAGAAATGATGTAGGTGTGGGGACATCCTCACAATATCAGCTCCTAGAGGCATCATGGAGAAATTTCATTAAATACCACCTACAGAAATATGATGGAAAACAGCTATGGGTCTGTAAGCAAATTGACCTGCCCCATGTGAACTTAAGCCTAAGTATTCCAGGGAAGGCAACGGCAGAAAATCCTTTCAAAAGAAAGAAGGCTTCACCGCACAGCCCTGGGGTTTGTCTACCCTGTTCGCCTCCCTCTTGGGGAACTCTCACCAGTGAGGGCCCTGCCGCATGTGGAGGACTTGGGACTTGAATGGCCTCGTTCCTTGAGCTCTGTTCTCTTCTCACATTTCCCATTCTACTTGGTCTCTGTGAGTGGGGTTTTTTCAGATGGAGTCTCACTCTGTTGGCCATGCTGGAGTGTAGTGGCATGATCTTGGTTCACTGAAACCACCACCTCCCAGGTTCAAGTGATTCTACTGCTCAGCCTCCTGAGAAGCTAGGACTACAGGCATGCACCATCACATCTGGCTAATTTTTGTATTTTTAGTAGAGATGGGGTTTCACCATGTTGGCCAGGCTGGTCTTGAACTCCTGACCTCAAGTGATCCGCCCGCCTCAGCCTCCCAAAGTGCTGGGATTACAGGCGTGAGCCACTGCGCCTGGCCCTCTGTGAGTGGTTTCACCCACGCGTGGCCTGAAGGGTCATCTCTCTGCAACTGACTCCCAGCCCCATGTCACCCCAGGGACAACGCTGCAGCATCCTGGTATTTGCAAGTTTAATGTGTATAGAACAATGTGGTCCCATCCAGTCACAGTCAGGTTCAGCTGGCCTCAGTGCTGTGACGTGGGCTTCCACAGCAAAAGGGTCCATGTGGAATTACTGGGTGCTAGGCTAGCCACGGGCAAGGATGACAGAGTGTTTGGGGCCAGCCACCATACACATTTCTAAGGCAGGGCTGCATCAGAGTTCTCACCAATTTTGATAAAATTGGCAATTTTAAGCACAGCTCTATGGAACAAATGGAGTTGCAGGTCATCTCGGTCTCTGCACCTGACTTCAGGCTCGCGGGCTGCTGCATCCTGGTTGACACAGCGGCCCTACCACTTCTGCAGAGGCTGCGAGGCCCCACAGCTTCTCCACGTCTTCCTCTTATGACGTCAAGCTGCCCGAGGGGATGAGGCTGGGCTGCCTGGTTCTTTGACCCAAAGAGCACTGGTGATGAAGGGACCATGAGAGAAACCGAACTTGCTTTGGTCCTGTCCCCTGGAGATGGAGGTGGAAGGGCAGGATTACAGGGGTGTGTGTGTGCACATGCATGTGTGTGCATGTGTGTGCATTTTGTGTGCACCTGTTCATGTGTGTGGAGTAGGGGTGGTAGAGTGCAAAGAGGCCGAGGTTGTGGGAAAAACCAAAGGACCCTCAGGGGAGGGGTTTTGGAGCTGGGGAGGGGTGTGGAGCTGGGGCGGGGCTGCACCAGCACTGACCTCTAACTGCACATTTGACCAGACCTGCCCTTGGCGGGTCACCAGCCATCCAGTTCAGAATTGGGGTGCGCAGTGGGGAAGTGGGGGGGATTCCTGAGCAATTTAATTATGCCTGGGGTGCCCTCTGGTGGCTCACCTTTTATTCTGACTCCAAGTTCCAGGAACTTGGAAACTCAGAAAACTGGGACAGTTTGGGGGGACTTGGACATTTGTTGTGGCTATGAATGAATGAAGCCTCTAACAAGATCCTACTCACGGAAACACAGAACCTACAGAGGAAGCAAACAGATTTCTGTCTACAACGACAGGAACTGGGGAAGCAAAGTGTGTTCAGTTTGCTAAACATTCCTCAGCCAGCCTGGGTTACAGAACAAGGTCACAGTCCTTTTGTTATTAAAGTAAGGGTGGCCCTGAGCCCTCATCTCTCGATTTTGGAAATGTCTGACTTTCGTCCTCAGGGTCTACCTTCTGTGATATGTCCAGACACCTCAGGCCAAAAAATCAGCCTCCTGGATAGAAAACTAGGAAACGTCGTCACCCATCAGAGGCCTCATTCTCACGGTCATCGCTCTGTCAGGTCATCTGTCCTGCTGTGCAGGAGCCCTTAAAGACCAGGCACCTCTCTGCCCGCTCAGGCCATAAGCAAGGTCACCAGACGGCCCTCCGAGAGGAAGGGAGGCTCTCTCCTAACAGCTTCCGTGATGCCAGGGCTCATGGCGGCCCAGTTCTTCTTCATGTATCTATGCAGCTCATGTGTGTGTGCACACATGCATACACGTGCAAATGCATGCACCCACTCACACACATGCATGCATGCACACACAGGCATATGCACCCACTCACACACATGCATGCATGTGCAAACACATGCACCCACTCACACACATGCATTCATGTGCAAACACATGCACCCACTCACACACATGCACTCATGTGCAAACACATGCACCTACTCACACACATGCACTCATGTGCAAACACATGCACCCACTCACACACATGCACTCATGTGCAAACGCATGCACCCACTCACACACACACATGCATGCACACACAAGCATATGCACACACATTCACACACAGGCATATGCCACACATTCACACACGTGTGTGACACACTCCTACATCTCTCTTGCCCACAAGAACAAATTAAGGGAAGAGCATAGAGAGAAGTTTTGAGAATTTCCGACAGAGAGGGGTCACATCTCTTCCCTATCTACCCCTTTTGCCTCCAGTAGGTCTCTGCCTGGTGAGAAGCCAGGAGGGTGGGGACTGTAGCGCAGCTGGCAGGCAGCTGGTCAGTGCTGCTGGAGCACTTGTTTTGAAAATGTAAGTTTTTTTCCAGCACATTTGAAGTATTAGAAAACATTTTGAGCATAATGCAAGATATGCATTTGTTTCTGTGTGATTTCATCCACTAGAAGCACTAGGTGAAAGTGGGAATACAAAACACACACGTGCTCGTACCTCAAGCGTTCGCCAGCCCCCTCAGCCCGCCACAGGTGTTATGAGCCACCCCACTCTGTCTGTGTTACAACTGACAGGGTCAGGACACACTACCCACACACTGGGGCGCCTTGCACACTGGATATTTCAAGTTAAATATTTTCAGGTGGCAGACGCAGGAAGAATTTTCTGACCTTCCCCAGAAGCAGGTCATGAGACCCTCATGTGAGAGGGGCCTTCCCTATATCTGGAGGGACACCAAGGGAAATCTGGAGGAACAGGCTTTGCTTTCCACAGTTTGCTACACTCAGCTCATACTTTTTTAGTCCTATCACATTTTCCCATGACTTCCCACTCTTCACCAAAGTTAGGATCTTCAGTTACCTATGAAGGCTCATGAGTCACGTAAAACTTATATGAAACCAGTGTATATGCTTTTCTCTTGGCAATCTGTCTTTTGTTACAGGGGCCCAGCTGATGAACCTAAGATGGTTGGAAGAAACAGGTATTTTTCTTCACCTACACAGTTTTCCATCTGATAGCAGGTAACTGCCCCCACACTTCACAATGGTCACAGGCAGCCACCCCTACCGCCCACTTCCACAGGAAAACATCAGGGCTTTTTCACGGTAAACTGGTATCTTTTCTGTGGTTCTTATGTATTTCTTAACCATTTAATGTGTGTAAAGCTCATGTTTTTATTGGGCATGTAAAGTTCACGTTTTTATTGGGCTAATTTTTTCCATTTATTTATTTTTTACATGAATAAGTTTTTTTACTGGTGATTTCTTAGATTTTGTTGCAGCCATCACCCGAGCAGTGTGCACTGTACCCAATGTGTAGTCTTTTATCCCTTACTCTCTTCCTACCTCTTCCCCTGAGCCCCCAAAGTCCATTGTATCATTCTTAGGCCTTTGCATCCTCAGAGCTTAGCTCCCACTTATGAGTGAGAACATATGATGTTTGGTTTTTTATTCCTGAGTTACTTCACTTAGAATAATGGTCTCCAATACCATCCAGGTTGCTGCAAATGCCATTATTTCATTCCTTTCTATGGCTGGGTAGTATTCCATGTTATACATATACCACATTTCTTTATCCACTCGTTGATTGATGGGTGTTTTAGCTGGTTCCATATTTTTGCAATTACGAATTGTGCTGCTATAAACATGCATGTGCAAGTATCTTTTTTGTATAATGACTTCTTTTCCTCTGGGTAGATACCCAGGAGTGGGATTACTGGATCAAATGGTAGTTCTACTTTTAGTTCTTTAAGGAATCTCCACACTGTTTTCCATGGTGGTTTTACTAGTTTACATTCCCGCCAACAGTGTAAAAGTGTTCCCTTTTACATCCATGCCAGCATCTTTATTTTTTTAATGTTTTGATTATATCCATTCTTGCAGGAAAAAGATGGTGTCATATTGTGGTTTTGATTAGCATTTCTCTGATAATTAGTGATGTTGAGCATTTTTTCATATATTTGCTGGTCATTTGTATACTTTCTTTTGAGAGCTGTCTATTCATGTCCTTAGCTCACTTTTTGATGGGATTGTTTGTTTTTTCTTGCTAATTTGTTTGAGTTCCTTGTAGATTCTGGATATTAGTCCTTGTCAGAAATATAGATTGCAAAGATTTTTTCCACTCTGGGGGTTGTTTGTTTGCTCTGCTGATTATTTATTTTTCTGTGCAGAAGCTTTTTAGTTTAATAAGTCCCATCTATTTATTTTTGTTTTTGTCACATTTGCTTTTTGGTTCTTGGTCATAAACTCTTTGCCTAAGCCAATGTCTAGAAGAGTTTTTCCAATGTTATCTTCTAGAAATTTTATGGTTTCAGATCTTAGATTTAAGTCTTTGATCCATCTTGAGTTGATTTTTATATAACGTGAGAGACGAGGATCCAGTTTCATTCTCCTACACGTGGCTAGCCAATTATCCCAGCACCATTTGTTGAATAGGGTGTCCTTTCCCTACTTTATGTTTTTGTTTGTTTTGTTGAAGATCAGTTAGCTGTAAGTATTTGGCTTTATTTCTGTGTTCTCTATCCTGTTCCTTCCATCTGTATGCCTATTTTTACACCAGTACCATGCTGTTTTGGTGACTATAAGCTTATTGTATAATTTGAAGTCAGGTAATGTGATGCCTCCAGCTTTGTTCTTTTTGCTTAGTCTTGCTTTGGCTGTGTAGGCTCTTTTTTGGTTCTATATAAATTGTAGGATTGTTTTTTCTAGTTCTGTGAAGAATAGTGGTGGTATTTTGATGGAAATTGCGTTGAATTTGTAGATTGCTTTTGGCTGTATGGTCATTTTCACAACATTGATTCTACACATCCATGAGCATGGGATGTGTTTCCATTTGTTTGTGTCATCTATTATTGCTTCCAGCAGTGTTTTGTAGTTTTCCTTGTAGAAGTCTTTCACCTCCTTGATTAGGTATATTTCTAAGTATTTTGTTTGTAGCTATCGTAAAAGGGGTTGAGTTCTTGATTTAATTCTCAGCTGGGTTGCTGTTGGTGAATAGCAGAGCTACTGATTTGTGTACATTAATTTTGTATCCTAAAGCTTCACTGAATTCATTTATCAGTTCTAGGGCTTTTTGGATGAGTCTTTAGGGTTTTCTATGTATATAATCACGTCATCAGCAAACAGTGACGGTTTGACTTCCGCTTTACCGATTTGGATGCCCTTTATTTCTTTCTCTTGTCTGATTGCTCTGGTTAGGGCTTCCAGTACTATGTTGAATAGAAGTGGTGAAAGTGGGCATCCTAGTCTTGTTCCAATTCTCAGGGGGAATGCCTTCAACTTTTCCCCATTCAGTATAATGCTGGTTGTGTGTTTGTCATAGATGGCTTTTATCACCTTGAGGTATTTCCCCTCTATGCTAATTTTGCTGAGGGTTTTCATCACAAAGGATGCTGGATTTTGTTAAATGCTTTTTCTGTGTCTATTGAGATGATCATGTGATTTTTGTTTTTAATTCTGTTTATGTGGTGTATGGCATTTGACTTGCATATGTTAAACCATCCCTGCATCCCTGGTAGGAAACTCACTTGATCATGGTGGGTTATCTTTTTGATATGCTATTGGATTCAGTTAGCTAGTATTTTGTTGAGGATTTTTGCATCTATGTTCATCAGGGATATTGGTCTGTAGTTTTCTATTTTTGTTGTGTCCTTTTCTGGTTTTGGTAGTAGGGTGATACTGGCCTCATAGAATGACTTACAGAGGATTCCCTCTTTCTCTATCTTTTGGAATAGTGTCAATGGGATTGGTACTAATTCTTCTTTTAATGTCTGATAGAATTCAGCTGTGAATTTGTCTGGTTCTGGACTTTTTTTCTTGGTAACTTTTTAATTACCATTTCAATCTCACTGCATGTTATTGGTCTGCTCCGAGTTTCTATTTCTTCCTGGTTTAATCTGGGAGGATTTCCAGGAATTTCTCCATCTCCTCTAGGTTTTGTAGTTTATGTGCATAAAGATGTTCATAGTAGCCTTGAATGATCTTTTGTATTTCTGTGTTATCACTTGTAACATCTCCCATTTCGTTTCTAATTGAGCTTATTTGGATCTTCTCTCTTCTTGGTTTGTCTCACTAATGGTCTATAAATTTCATTTATCTTTTTTTTTTTTTTTTTGAGATAGAGTCTCATTGTAGCCCCGGCTGGAGTGCAGTGGCACAATCTCGGCTCACTGCTACCTCCGCCTCCTGGGTTCAAGCGATTCTCCTGCCTCAGCCTCCCAAGTAGCTGGGATTACAGGCGTGTGCCACGACTCCTGGCTAATTTTTGTATTTTTAGTAGAGATGGGGTTTTGCCATGTTGGTCAGGCTGGTCTTGAACTCCTGACCTCAGGTGATCCCCCTGCCTCGGCCTCCCAAAGTGCTGGGATTACAGGCGTGAGCTACCTTGCCCAGCCTTCATTTATCTTTTTAAAGAACTATCTTTCTGTTTCATTTATCTTTTGTATTTTTTGGTTTCAATTTCATTTAGATCTGCTCTGATCTTCATTATTTCTTTTCTTCTTCTGGGTTTGGGTTTGGTTTGTTCTTGTTTCTTTAGTTCCTTGAGGTGTGACCTTTGATTGTATATTTGTGCTCTTTCAGATTTCTTGATATAGGCATTTAATGCTATGAACTTTCCTCTTAGTGAGAGACAGGACTAGCTGGATTTCCTAGGCTGGCTAAGAATCCCTAAGCCTAGCTGGGAAGGTGACCGCATCCACCTTTAAACATGGGGCTTGCAACTTAGCTCACACCTGACCAATGAGGTAGGAAAGAAAGCTCACTAAAATGTTAATTAGGCAAAAACAGAAGGTAAAGAAATAGCCAGTCATCTATCACCTGAGAGCACAGCAGGAGGGACAATGATTGGGATATAAACCCAGGCATTCGAGCCAGCGATGGCTACCCTCTTTGGGTCCCCTCCCTTTGTATGGGAGCTCTGTTTTCACTCTATTAAATCTTGCAACTGCTCACTCTTCTGGTCCGTGTTAGTTACAGCTCAAGCTGAGCTTTCACTTGCCATCCACCGCTGCTGTTTGCCACCGTCGCAGACCCACTGCTGACTTCCATCCCTCCAGATCCGGCAGGGTGTCCGCTGTGCTCCTGATCCAGTGAGGTGCCCATTGCCACTCCAGATTGGGCTAAAGGTTTGCCATTGTTCCTGTATGGCTAAGTGCCCGGGTTCATCCTAATTAAGCTGAACACCAGTCACTGGGTTCCACGGTTCTCTTCCATGACCCACGGCTTCTAATAGAGCTATAACACTCACTGCATGGCCCAAGATTCCATTCCTTGGAATCCGTGAGGCCAAGAACTGCAGGTCAGAGAACAAGAGGCTTGCCACCATCTTGGAAGCAGCTCACCACCGTCTTGGGAGTTCTGGGAGCAAGAACCCCCTGGTAACATTAGCACTGCTTTTGCTGTATCTCAGAGGTTTTTATAGGTTGTGTCACTGTTATTGTACAGTTCAAAGAATTTTTAAATTTCCTTCTTGATTTCATTGTTGACCCAAAGATCATTCAGGAGGTTATTTAATTTCCATGTATTTGCATGGTTTTGAGTGTTCCTTTTGGAGTTGACTTCCAATTTTATTCCACTGTAGTCTGAGAGAGTACTTGATATAATTTCAATTTTCTTAAATTTGCTGAGACTTGTTTTGTGGCTTATCATATGGTCTATCTTGGAGAATGTTCCATGTGCTGATGAATAGAATGTATATTCTACAGTTGTTGGGTAGAATGTTCTGTAAATATCTGTTAAGTCCATTTGTTCTAGGCTATAGTTTAAGTCCATTGTTTCTTTGTTGACTTTCTGTCTTGATGACTTGTTTAGTGCTGGCATTGGAGTATTGAAGTCCCCCACTATTTTTGTGTTGCTGTCTCATTTCTTAGGTTTAGTAGTAACTATTTTATAAATTTAGGAGCTCCAGTGTTAGGTGCATATATTTTTAAGATTGTGATATTTTTCTGTTGGACTAATCCTTTTATCATTATATAATGTCCCTCTTTGTCTTTTTAAACTGCTGTTGCTTTAAAGTTTTGTCTGATATAAGAATAGCTACTCCTGCTTGCTTTTGGTGTCCATTTGCATGGAATATCTTTTTCCACCCCCTTACCTTACATTTATGTGAATCCTTATGGGTTGGGTGAGTCTCTTGAAGACAGCAGATACTTGGTTGGTGAGTTCTTATCCATTCTGCTATTCTGTATCTTTTAAGGGAGTATTTAGGCCATTTACATCCAATGTTAGTATTGAGATGCGAGGTACTATTCTACTCATCATGATATTTGTTGCCTGAATATCTTTTTAAATTTTTTTTGCATTGTGCTATTGTTTTATAGGTCCTGTGAGATTTATGCATTAAGGAGATTATTTTGGTGTATTTCAAGGATTTATTTTGAGATTTAGAGCTCCTTTTAGCAGTTCTTGTAGTGCTGATTTGGTAGTGGTGAATTCTCTCAGCATTTGTTTGTGTGAAAAAGACTGTATCTTTCCTCCATGCATGAAGCTTAGTTTCACTGGATACAAAATTCTTGGCTGATAATTGTTTTGTTTAAGGAGGCTAAAGATAGAACCCCAATTCCTTGTAGTTTGTAGGATTTCTGCTGAGAAATCTGCTGTTAATCTGATAGGTTCAGAGAGAAGATCTGGGACTCAAGGGCTGCTGTTCAGATTCTTTTGTCCCATGGGGGTGCTCCCTTGATGTGGTGCTCTCCCCTTTCCCCTGGTGATGGGGCTTCCTGAGAGTCAAACTGCAGTGATTGTTATTTGTCTTCTGGATCTAGCCACTCAGCTGAGCTACTGGACTCTGGGCTGGTACTGCGGGATGTCTGCAAAGAGTCCTGTGATGTGATCCATCTTCAGGTCTCTCAGCTGTGGATACCAGCACCTGCTCTGGTAGAGGGAGCAGGAGACTGAAGTGGACTCTGTGAAGGTCTTTGGTTGTATTTTTGTTAAGTGAGCTGGTTTTGTGTTCGTTGGCCTCCAGCCAGGAGGTGGTGCTTTCAAGAGTGCATCAGCTGTGATTGTATAGGGAGGATCAGGTGGTGGGTGGAGCCGTGGAGCTCCCAAGAGATGATGTCCTTTGTCTTCAGCTACTAGGGTGGGTAGAGAAAGGCCATCAGGTGGAGGCAGGGTTAGGCATGTCTGAGCTCAGACTCTCCTTGGGTGGGGCTTGCTGCAGATGCTGTGGGTGATGGTGGTATGGCTCCCAGGCCAATGCAGTTATGTTCCCAGGGGGATTATGGCTGCCTCTACTGCGTCACACAGGTTGCAAAAGAAGTGGGAGGAAGCCAGCAGCCACAGGACTCACCCAGCTCTCATGCAGCCCATAGCCCAAAGGGCCAGTCTCACTTCCACCATGCCCCAGGGTTGGAGTGTGAGCAGGGCTGAGAACTTGCCCCAGGCTACAAGCCTCCTGCTGAGAAAGCAAGCAGACTCACATTTCCTTGGCTGTCCCAGAGCCTGGAGCAGCAATCCACCTCCTTCAAAGGGTCTGTGGATTCTCTTTGCTTTCCTGGTATGTTCCTGCAGTACTTCTTGGCGCAAAAGTTGACAGTGTGGGTCTCCACATGCTGCTCTGTCCATCCAAGTGGGAGCTGCAAGTTAGTCCTGCCTCCTATCTGCCGTTTTTCCCAGACTCCATTGTCGGGTTCATTTTTTTAATGTTGCTGCTGGTATATTTGAGTGCTCTGCCTCTCACTCCACTCTTCCCATAGCCTCTTTTAAGGCACGATCCTGCATAGTGTGGTGGCTTCTAGGAATGCATGTGATGTACCACAGTGGAACTGACTACTATGTACAAGGACAATTGTTATAAGTAAAGTTTCGGTGCCACAAAAGAAATAGCACTCGAATATCAAATTTTCTTTTTAATTCTCAGCAAGGCAATGTACTTCTATAGAAGGGTGCACCCTTACAAATGGAGCAATGGTGAGCACACACTTGGACAAGGGAGGGGAAGGGACTTTTATCCCTGACGCACACAGCCCCTGCTGCTGTGTCGTTCCCCTATTGGCTAAGGTTAGACCGCACAGGCTATACTAATTCTGACTGGCTAATTTAAAGAGAGTGACAGGGTGAGTGGTTTGGCAGCAAAAATTGTTATGGCAGAACAGGAAATCGGAATGAGTCAGGGTGGAGCAGGTAATCAGAATGAGTCAGGGTGGAGCAGGTAATTGAAAAGGGTTGCTTTACGAGGAAGTTAAGTTTAAAACTAGAAGGCAAAGAATTGAACATACTGACATATTGTTTCTTTGAAGAGAAATTTAGAACTCATATCTAACACAAAGAATCCAAATCAATATAGCTCTGGAAATTTAAGTTTTGAGATAACTCCTTGGCTCCAAGCACATAGCAAAGATATAAATTATACAAAGAGAATATTGGAAAGACATAGCAAGGTTCAAAATCATGATCATATCTCCTGGCTCAGAAATAAAGAGCAGAAAGTGACATCCATAGGGCTGAAGCTGAGATCCCATCATGGAACTGTAAGCAGGAACAGAACAGTAAAATAATTCGAAAACATTGATAACAAAATTAAAAGCTTGGAAATTAAAAGCATTGTTAGCAGTGTTTCTAATGGAGATACTTGAGAACAATCCAAATTTCCTCAATAAAAGAATCAAAAAATAAGCTGTGAAATATTCATTTACCATTAGACTATATGGCAGTTAAAACAGCAAGAGCAGGCCAGGTGTGGTGGCTCATGCCTGTAATTTCAGCACTTTGGGAGGCTGAAGCAGGAAGATCACTTGAGGCCAGAAGTTCAAGACCAACCTGGGAAACAGGGCAAGCCCCCATCTCTACAAAAAAAAAAAAAAAAAAATTCAGCCAGGCATGGTGGCTCACACCTCCTAGCTACTTGGGAGGCTGAGGTGGGAGGATCACTTGAGCTGAAGAATTTGAGGCTGTAGTGAGCTATGATTGTGCCACTGCACTCCAGCCTTGGTGACAGAGTAAGATCTTATCTCAGAAACAAATAAATAAGAGAAGTAGCAAGAGCCACATCTATCCGCATATATAATAAACTCCTGAAATGTTACATTGAGTGGGGGGAAACCACTGTAGACTGACATACACAGTGTGACATCATTTATTTGAAAAAATTTTAATGTAAAAAATACTGTATATCAGTGGTTGGCAAATTACTGCCTGAGGGCCAAATTCAACCTGTGCCTGTTTGTGTAAATAAAGTTTTATTGAAACATAGCTGCACACGATCATTTGCTTCTATATTGTCTGTGGCTGCTTTCACACACAGCAGCAGAGTTGAGTTATGACAGAGGCCACATGCTACAAAGCTTAAAAAAATATTCATGATCTGATCCTTTACAGAAGAAACTTGCTGACTCCTGTTATATATTATTTATGGATATATATACACACACATACACACATGTGCTATAAAACATAAAAGCAAAAATTTGCTTGGGATTAATACACCCAGACTTCAGAATAGTAGCTGTGTCTGGGAGACAGGAAGGAAAGAAAATTGGGATCAGAGAAGGGCACTTTAAGGGGCTTCAGCTGTGTGGAGTGTTTTTTATTTAAAGGAATATCTTAAGTAAACATGGTAAAATATTGATTTGCTTAGATGGGTAGTGAGTACACAGTTATTCATTATGTCCTGTGTACTTTCCAGTGTTTTAAAAATATTTTATAATAACGAGTATTGAGAGGGAAAAAGATGAATGTGGTTGATCCAAGGGCCTGATGAGGCCCAGTGTCCGCGCTGTGTCTTAGTGGCCAAATCAGGGTGCAGCGTGCATGTCCACTGGGCGGTGTTTGTGGAGAAAGAGGGAGGGAATCCCTCCTTTAAGGAAGAATATACCTTTTTGTGTTTGGGGGAATTTTTTTTGCATGTGAATGTACTAATATAAATTAAACATGAAAAAGAATGACTAGGAAGGTGGCAGTTAATCTCCTCTTGGCCACACGTTATTTTCAGACTTGTCACACCATCTCTGGGTGCCGGCCATCACCAGCCACAATAACACCATGTGGCTGTGTCACTCAGTCAGTCAATGGGCATTTGTCAAGTGTCTGCATATCCAGGCTTACATGCTACTCCACCCTTTATTTATGGAAAAATGCATCACAAATCTTATCTCAGAGAACACAGTCACAAAGCAAGAATGTGTTATGCAGGCTTGGAAACCCTGTTCCCATTTGCTAGGAATGCCGAAGTTCTAATGCAAGTGAGGAAGTGTATATCCCAGCTTGTGTGCGGGTCCCTGGATTCTGCTGCTAGCCGTGCGGGGCCTGACTCAGAGGTGAAGGCCGTGGTGTGAGTGCCCTGGGAATACAGCTCACCCCTCAGAGAAGCCAGGTGGGCTCTTAAATTAGAAAGGCTAGCTGGGTTCGTCCTCACCCTGGAACCAAATAAAAGTGGCAGCATTCACTCACTATCTCCAGCCTGCAAGTGGCTGCCCTAGTCTTCCGGTCACTTTGGCACAGAGCTTGCCCCTGTAAGGCACCTCCTTGAACTGCATTGACCCCACAGGCCTACCATACCTGCACTTGTCAGGTTGGGTCACGACTAGTCTGTACCCCATGGTTTAGAGCAGGCGGCGGTCATGGCTCCATCTCTCCCCAAAGTTTAGAGTAGGTGGTGGTCACTACTCCTTCTCTCCCCGAGGTTTAGAGTAGGCTGTGGTCGCTGCTCCCTTTCTCCTGGGCTTTAGGGCAGGCGGAGGTCATGCTCCATTTCTCCCTGGGGCTTAGAGCAGGCAGTGGTCACTGTTCCATCTCTCCCCGAGGTTTAGAGTGGGCGGCAATAATGGCTTCATCTGTCCCCAGGGTTTAGAGCAGGTGGTGGTCACTGCTCCATCTCTCCCCAAGGTTTAGAGCGGGCAGCAATCATGGCTTCATCTGTCCCTGGGGTTTAGAGCAGGCAGTGGTCACGGCTTCATATCTCTCCGGGGTTAAGAGCAGGTGGTGAACACTACTCCATCTCTTCCTGGGGCTTAGGGCAGGCAGTGGTTACTGCTCCATCTCTCCCTGGGGTTTAGAGCAGGTGGTGATCACTGCTCCATCTCTTCCTGGGGCTTAGGGCAGGCAGCAGTCACAGCTCCATCTCTCCCTGGGGTTTACAGCAGATGGTGGTCACTGCTCCACTCCTCCTCAGGGTTTAGAGCAGGCAGCGGTGGTCACTGCCTGGTGGTCCATCTCTCCTCGTTGGTAGGACTTTGCAGGCTGTGGGCTGCCTATTGTCTGGTTCAGCAGAAGTGTACAAGCATCCCTGTTGAGGGTGAAGCTCCGCCCCATCTCTGCTCACTCTGTTTTCCTAAAGATCAAGTTGCCCTACTTTTATTTCTAATTGAGTCAGTTAGAAAATCAAATTGTTTTTCTAGTTGTCTAGATGACCAAGTAGGGTACCTAAGAAGTGAATCTATGAGTAATAAGCATCTAAAGTTGTGCTTTATAGATGATCTTCGGAGTGACCTGTTTATTACTCTAAATGATGAATCAGATACTGGTCTCCACTGTAGAAACATCCATCCTATCCTAAATAAAATGGAACTTCTGACTATATTCCTGGTCTCCTACCCAATTGGGGATGTAATTCAAGTGTGTCAGGCCTCTGAGCCCACGCTAAGCCATCATATCCCCTGTGACTTACACGTATACATTCACATGGCCTGAAGCAACTGAAGAACCACAAAAGAAGTGAAAATAGCCAGTTGCTGCCTTAACTGATGACATTCCACCATTGTGATTTGTTCCTGCCCCACCCTAACTGATCAATTGACCGTGTGACATTCCCTCTCCTGGACAATGAGTCTCAAGAGCTCCCCCACCGAGCACCTTGTGACCCCCACCCCTGCCCACAAGAGAAAAACCTCCTTTAACTGTAATTTTCCACTACCTACCCAAATCCTGTCAAACTGCCCCTCCCCATCTCCCTTTGCTGACTCCTTTTTCAGACTCAGTCAGCCTGCACCCAGGTGATTAAAAAGCTTTATTGCTCACACAAAGCCTGTTTGGTGGTCTCTTCACACAGATGCACATAACAAAGTGTGGGTGATGCGAACAATGTTTATGTAATCAACTTTTGGTTAAATCCCTTCCTTAAAGATTTGAATCTTGGTCTAGAACATCACTCTGGAATGTCATATTTATTGTATCATGTAAATGTCCAATTTAACATCCTATAACCCCACAGCATATTGGGTACACATGTGGTACAAGTTACCTTATACTCTGAACAAGAAATGGGTCAGAAAGAATACTAGCCCTGTCCTTGCAGATTTTCTCAATTATTCCTCGTCCATAATGCATATGTGTAGGGAAACTGGCAGGATGTAGAAATGAATAAAAAGAGGAAACATCTTTTTTCCTTGCTTTATATGACCAGCAATCAGTGCCACTGATGTAGCAAGTGCCATGTAAACATCAGTTATTTTATTCATGTCAATGATCCTGTGTGCTAGAAATTAACTCATTTTATTTATGGGGTGACAGAGGCTCAGGGAGATTAAATAACGTGCTGGAGTCTTACATCTTGCAGGCACCAGAGCCAGGATTTAAACTCACCCAGAGCCTGTGCTTTTCCCTGTGTGCCACGAAGCCCATGCACAGCAGTCCACTCTCCTCCAGGTCCCTCACTGCATCTTCCATTCTTCTGGGCAAGGCCTGAGAGCAGAGGCCCTGAAGCCCAGGGCCCAGGCCCCTCAGGGAAGCTTCTGGTGTAAAGCAAAAATAAAATGCTAAACCCCCTAACCATCTGAATGAACCCCTCTTCTTGGAATGCCAAGGGCATTCCAAAGTTAATCTGAAAAATGAGTTCAGGCTATGATGGGAAGCAGGGGTTGGACATGCCTCAATATACCTTCCACCCTGTTGGAATTCAGGCACAGCTGACCAGCATTAACATCAACACAGACTTTAAGTCTGATAAGAAGCATTTACAATCTATTCTCTGTGAAGCCTGCTACCTGGAGTCTTCATCTGCATGATAAAACCTGGCTCTCCACAATCCCTTATGATAACCCAGACACTCCCTTCTATTGATTCCAGGTCTTTAGATAAAAACTCTTTCAACCAATTGCCAATCAGAAATTCTTTGAGTCTACCTGTGACCTGGAAGCCCCTGCTTCAAGTTGTCCCACCTTTCCTGACCCAACCAATGTACACCTTACATGTATCGATTGACCCAACCAATGTACACCTTACATGTATCGATTGATGTCTTAAGTCCCCCTAAAATGTATAAAACCAAAGTGTAGCCTGACTACCTTGGGCACATGTTCTCACGACCTCCTGGGGTTGTGTCACAAGTCATTGGTCCCTCACATTTGGTCAGAATAAACCTCTTCAAATATTTTACAGAGCTTGACTCTTTTCGTCCACACTATGCAAAGAGAATAAGACAGGGATGGGAGATTTTGGTTCCACCTGGGTGGCCAAGGCTCCTGGTTTTCTAACCACGTGTAGGACCAAGCTGGCATGGCCCGTCACAGCACCCACATCCCTACCGCCTTCTGGAAGCTGCTCCTTTTCCTTCAGGGCTAAGCAGGGACCCAGATCCCTTCCTTCACTGTCCTGGAGGCTCCAGCACCTGGTCACATTCCTGCTGTCAGCCTTGAAACGTGGAGGGCTCATCTCATCTTCTCAGAAAGTAAAACGTGGCAGCCTCAGTGAGCCCATGCAGTTTTCTTCAGGGCAGCCCACATGGCAGTCCTGGCATGGTCTCCTCTCCCTCAAAGCAGGAAAGAGACCTTCTCATGGGTAACAGAAGGCCCATGATAGAAACACAAAGGCAGCCACCTGGCCGAGAAGGAAAAAACACTGATTCTTCCAGATGAGTCTGCAGTGGCGGAAAACAAAGCTGGGGTGGCTTCCCCACTGCAGTGCTTAGTTCTCAGCGGGGATCTGCTGCTCATCGATTTCTAACATTACCTTCCAGTTACATCATGGAAAACAGGAAGAAAGAGGAAGAAATAGGAAAGGAAGAACAAAATGCACTGAAGCAAGAAGTAGGAAGAAAGAGTAGAATGAAGCATTTAAGCAGAGAGGAAGGGAAAAATAGCAATCACAGAAAGACCCAGGGAGTTTATAAAACAGGCTGCATGAAAATCATTTATCAAAACACTGTCCAGGACTTTTTGTTAAAAATAAACATAAAACAATTAGCTAGTCACAAAAAGACAAGTACTGTGGAACTCCACTCATTGTTAGGCAGTGGCTAGGCAGACATGAGCAGGGCAGGAGAGGGCCCACCCCACCAGGAACGTCTGGAGACCATCAGGTGATACTCAGGCGGTGGTTAAACTGTTTCTCTAAAATAGTAATTGGTTGCAGCTGTGCCAGGGAAAGGCCGACTCACAATAGCTGGAAAACACCTGAAACTGATCAGCAGCTTTCTGTAAGATCTCAGGAGTGGGGCGAGGTGGCTTAGACCTGTGCACTAAGAGGCAAAATGTAGTTTAACTGGTGTGTGACCTTCCTCCAGGAACACGAGACAGGTAAGGGCAAAATACTTCCGCTGGCAGGTCACTGCGCATACGGAAGCCCACCCCAAGGAATGATCAAGGAAGGGGAAACGGAAACCCTGAACCATGCCCATGTATAAAACCAAGCGTGGCGGGGTTGCCCTCTTCACCCTCTTCCAAGTGTACTTTACTTCCCTTAACTCCTGCTCTAAAGCTTTTTAATAAACTCTCAGTCCTGCTCTAAAACTCGCCTTGGCCTCTCACTCTGCCCTATGCACCTCGGCCGAATTCTTTCCTCTGAGGAGGCAAGAATCGAGTTGCTGCAGACCCTACGGATTCCCTGCTGCTAACAGTATTAGTCCCTGGACTAATCAAATTCAGAGAGACAAAGTGGAATGGTGGATGCCAGGGGCTGGGGAGGGCAATGGGGAGTGAGTGCTTATTTAAGGGGGACAGAGTTCGGTTTTGCAAGATGAAAATGTTCTATTGATTGTGCAAAAATGTGAATACACCTAAATGCGTAAAAATGGTTAAAATGGTAATTGTTACGTGTATTTTGCCACAATTTAAAAACATAAAAAATAAGAATGTCTGAGTAGATAAACGTATAACGCGCTCTTTAGGTCCACAGACAGCGGCGTAGCCTTGGCCTCTGTGCTCATCTTTCCAGGACAGAGCCCCGTTTGGTGTTTACCGTTCTGTGCTGCGTAGAGAACTTGGCACCCCGGTCCTATGCACAGAAGAAGAGCTTTCCGAAGGCTCCGGGAGACAACGCTGGGGAGTCAAGGCCAGTCCGAGCACAGCAGCTGGGCCAGCTTGGAGACAGGGACTTTTTTATTCGAGAGAAAGCGAACGTAGTATCCAAGGAAGAGCCCTTGCAGGCGCGGGAAGGCAGGCCGCTCTACCCGGGGGCCGCGGGGTCAGAGGCGGAGCTTCTGCGGGAGCTCGAAGGGGCCCCACACCCCCCTGCACCCCTTCCACGGGCTCTGGGGAAGGCGTTCCTCGTGGGAGACCTGTCTCCCACGTTGTTGCCGGTTAAGAAGTCGGAGCTAAGGGACAGGCCGGGTGCGGTGGCTCACGCCTGTAATCCCAGCACTTTGGGAGGCCGAGGCGGGCGGATCACGAGGTCAGGAGATCGAGACTATCCTGGCTAACACGGTGAAATCCCGTCTCTACTAAAAATACAAAAAATTAGCCGGGCGTGGTGGCGGGCGCCTGTAGTCCCAGCTACTCTGGAGGCTGAGGCCGGAGAATCGCTAGAACCCGCAAGGTAGAGGTTGCAGTGAGCAGAGATCGCGTCACTGCACTCCAGCCTGGCGACAGAGCGAGACTCCGTCTCCAAAAAAAAAAAAAAAAAAAAAAGTCAGAGAGGAAAAAAGCAAACTGTGCCTTTAAACCAGGGCGACCTTCATTCCCACAAGAAGCACTCCGCCTTGGTCCCCTTGGGTGAAACCTGCCGCTGCTGAGAGCCTCTGCGGCCCAGTGAGATCGGGGTTCGCAGGCTGACCCAGCGTTAGGAGGTGCCGGGCTGATCACGACCCCCCCAAAGCTGCTGAGGTCGGAGCCCCGACACTGGGAACGCAGCACGGAACCTGGCCGCGGGCCGTGAACAAAGCGGTGTGCAGGGGACCCAGGTTCACAGCGCAGGTGCGCGGCTCCCCGGCGGCTGGGCCGTCCTAGCCCACGCGGTCCCGGGGCAGCTGCTTTGCGCCGAGCCCCAGAGACGTGGCCGCGGGTCCCGACAGCGCTGCCGCCCGTGAGAGGCACCGGACCTGCCCTCCAGGGCGGGGAACGGGAGGACTGTGGTCCCATGAGAACCCAGACAGTTCCAGGTCCAAGGAGGTACCCGGAAAGTTCTGAAACAAACCTGCAATTATGACAGCTCCGTATCATGTACTAGACGAAATTATTACAGCTCTAACCTCTTTTTTACATTTTCTATTAAATTTTAATACCGGTTTCTCGCGCCTATGAGCAAAAAGACAAGTGTTAAAGCTAGCAATCATTTGTGCAATTTCATTGATTGGTTCCACCGCTGCACTTGCGGCTGGTGACCAATAGGGGGTGTTAATTGTTAATTATAATCAATATTCTGCCCATTGACGACAGCAAATCCTAAAAGCTCAAGTTTCAACTCAATTCTTAAAACGAAGATTTAACTAGCTCCTTGAATCTTATAGGACTTTTATCACTCTCAGTGCTTCCAGTTATACAGGTTTTAGTCTCAAAACTAGTTGACCTAAATGTCTACAAATAAACTTTAAAGGATATGGATGTAGTTTTAAGCCAACTTTTAACTGGAAGTATGGCATATATATAGAAAAGCTCACAAATCATAAATGTTCAGCTGGATACGTTTTTTACAAAGGCTCACACATCCATGGGGCCAGGCCTCGGGTCAGACATAGAATCTCACCAGGGGTCTCCCTGACACACTTCCCAGCCCTTATCCCACCTCAGAGAGTGGCCATCTTCCGACTTGTTCCAGCGTAGATGAACCTTGCCTGTTCTAAGCTTCATATAAATGAGTTATATAATGTATCTGGATTCTTTTGCTCAGTGTTTGCTCGTGAGACTGTCCCTATTCTAAGTGCAGCCACATTATGGGGGTGTAGTGTGTGCGTACTGCCCTGCAATGCAGCACTCCGCTCTATGCACACACCACGAGGGGCATCTCCAAACAGCCGCTCCCAAGCATCGGGGCTGCTTTGGGCTTGGGACAGTGATGAACGATGCTGTTATGAACCTTCTTGTGCATGTCTTTAGGCACACATGTATGCATTTCTGACTGGCACATATTTAGGAGTAGAATTGCTGGGCCATAGAGTGTGCACATACTAAACTCAGAAGATGCTGCCAAACAGGTTTCCAAAACGGTTGTACGAATTTACACTCCCACGGGCTGCATATGAGAGCTCCGTTGCTCACATTTGCTACCATAAATGTATTTTTATTGCATGGAATTATTATAGTACTTGATGTATAGCTTTTCCAGGGTTTTCCAAAGAGTATAATCTTAGCCAGATACTAGCAAAAGAGTAATTAAGATGTAAGAACTATGTAAATTATAAGCACTCAGAATATGTATTTACCACGCAGGATTCTCACAGATATCTTAAGATGCTGTTCAAATTAGGGAGGTCTATTCTTGATGCATAGAAGGTGTTGTGGATAAAATTCTTTTGCTTTATTTCTGCACAGAGTAATCTCATAGTAAGTTTAAATTACTGCAGTGATTTATCCCCAAGTCCTAACAGAGTGTCAATGTTGGGATGACAAAGACAGTCTAACCTTACACATCTGAACCAAGTCCTCATTTTCTCAGAGCTCAACAGGAGGCTGCACCCAGCATCCCTGTCATGTCTCACCCTCTCAGAGGTGGCCTATGTAGTACCCACTCCAACATTGTTTCAGTTCTGTCCTCAAATGAAGCCAGAAGGTGATGGAGCTGTGGGAGGGGAGAGTGTAAGGTTGACAGTATCTAAGCAAGCAGGACTTGACACAGATGACAAGGCTGTCTTTTCTATTCAGGTTCAGCTGATGAGCACTGGAGAGTTATAGAAACTTCTAGAATCAGCAGAATAGTTAAATTCACTCTCCTTTAATGCAAATGAAGAATGTCTTTCCTGGACTTCAGGAGTCACACTTCTCTTACGCCAGCTTCCTCTGAGAATTCCAGATGTTCTCTGAGTAGAGGTGAATCTTCTGCCAGGTCTTCTGAAAGAGACCCCAACTCTCATCATGGGCTGCTCCTGACCTCTGCCCCCTGTGATAAATGAGCCAATTAACACTAAACTGGAGATTCCTCAGGGGTTTTAGGCTGGTTTTCCCAAGCCAAGTGTTACTCCTCAAATGTTCTCCATTCATCTTGTAGACAGGGCCATGTTTGCAGGGCTCCCAGCTCGAACGCAGCGGGTGATCGGTGGCTGTGGACAGAGCTGCAGGCCCACAAAGATCTGATCAAGCAGAGCCAGGTTCTAGCAGGTGCTACCTAAATAAGTTGATTAGAGCATGCTTTTTGGAACCAAAATAAAAAATGAATTGTTCCTATTGTTTTAAAGTTAGTTGTAATGAAGAATTCATTTAATTTTGTTGTGGTAAAATATCCATAATCTGAAATTTACCACTTAACCATTCTTAGGTGCACAGTTCAGTGACATTAAGTGCATTTACATTGTTTCTTGCGCAACCATCACTATACTGTCTTCCTTCTCCAGAACTTTTTCTTCTTCCCAGACTAAAACCCTGTCCTCATTCAACACTGACTCCCCCTCCCCCATCTCCCCAGCCTCTGGCAGCACCCATTCTACTTTCTGTCTCTGTGACTTTGAGTCCTCTATGGACCTCATCTGTCTGGAGTCATACAGTATTTGTCCTTTTGTGGCTGGTGTGCTTCACTTAGCATAACATCTTCAAGGTTCATCTATGCTATGGCACATGTCAGAGCATCTTTTCTTGTTGAGGATGGATAACACCCCATTGTATGAAGGGACCACATTTTGTTTATTCATTCCTCTGTTGGTGGACATGGGTGGCTTCCACCTCTTGGCTATTTTGAATAATGCTCCTAGGAACATGTGTGTACTGATCTTTTTGAGTCTGCTTTCAGTTTTCTTGGGCATTTAGCCAACAGCAGAATTGCTGAATCCTATGATAATTCTAGGTTTAATTTTTTTCAGGAGCTGCTGTACTATCTTCCACAGTGGTGAAAAATTCTCCTTGTGTCACTGGGACCTTTCCTTTGTCATGGCTTGTGTACATTCTCAAGTGGCTTTCAGAGTTATTTCAAAAGAAGTCGGGACCAGTGATGCCAGCATGGCTGAGCTTTTCACAGGTTTTACACCTAGAAATGGGTGGTACAGCAAGGTCCAGGGCAAAAAAGATGGCTCCTCTGACCTCTAGGACACCCCACACCCCACTCTTTGATCCAGAGGTGTTGGAGCCTTTGAGGAAGGATGAGGTGGCAAGGTGAGAATTGAAAAGCATGATAGCAGAGACAGGAGTTCTGCAGAGGTGAACAAAGAATTCAGGAGATTCTGCAGAGGCAAAGAAAGAATCAGCAAACATGAAGATAGGGCCATAGGAGTGACCAAAAGCGAGGCACAAACAGAAACAGGGATTTTTAAAACAAGCACACAAAAAACCCAGAGCATGCAAGAGCTTTGGGAAATTATCGGACATGCTAACAGATGTGTAACTGGAATCCCAGAAGAAAAGAAAATCAGCAGAAGAAATATTTGAAGATATTGGGGGAACCTGCTCCCCATATTTCAACATAGGTTCTTTTTATTTTCCATAAGTGTCAGCCAGCTGAGAAATAAAGAGAGAGTACAAAGAGAGAAATTTTACAGCTGGGCCGCCGGGGCTGACATCACATATTGGTAGGACCGTGATGCCTGCCTGAGTCTCAGACCAGCAAGTTTTTATTTAGGGTTTCAAAAGGGGAGGGGCTGTAAAACAGAGAGTAGGTACAAAGATCACATGCTTCAAAGGGCAAAAAGCAGAACAAAGATCACATGCTTCTGAGGGAACAGGACAAAAGGCAAAACAGAACTACTGATAAGGGTCTATGTTCAGCTGTGCACGTATTGTCTAGATAAACATCTTAAGCAACAGAAAACTGGGTTCGAGAGCAGAGAACCAGTCTGACCACACATTTACCAGGGTGGAGTTTTTCCCTACCCTAATAAGCCTAAGGGTACTGCAGGAGACCAGGGCATATTTCGGTCCTTATCTCAACTGCATAAGACAGACACTCTCAGAGCGGCCATTTATAGACCTCCCCCAGGAATGCATTCCTTTCCCAGGGTATTAATATTAATATTCCTGGCGAGGAAAAGAATTTAGCGGTATCTTCCCTACTTGCACGTCCATTTATGGGCTCTCTGCAAGAAGAAAAATATGGCTCTTTCTGCCCGACCCTGCAGGCAGTCAGACCTTATGGTTGTCTTCCCTTGTTCCCTAAAAATCACTGTTATTCTGTTCTTTTTCAAGGTGCACTGATTTCATGTTGTTCAAACACACGTTTTACAATCAATTTGTATAGTTAACCAATTATCACAGTGGTTCTGAGGTGACATACATCCTCAGCTTATGAAGAAAACAGGATTAAGAGATTAAAGTAAAGACAGGCATAAGAAATTATAAAAGTATTATTTGGGAACTGATAAATGTCCATATTAAAATGAAATCTTCACAATTTATGTTCCTCTGCCGTGGCTGCAGCCGGTCCCTCTGTTTGGGATCCCTGACTTTCCACAACATGAAGAGTTAATGTCCAAGAATATTTAAAATTCATGGAAGACACCAAACCACAATCCAGAGAACACCCAGGAGGACAACCACTGCTAATAATACTAATAACCACAACAATAATAAACACTGCCTAGATCAAGCATAGTACAACTGCTGCTGGAAAAACAGAGAAAACAGACACTGCAAACAGAGGAACAAAGAGAAAATCACAAACTTTGAATTAGAAACCATCCAAGACAGAAGATAATACAGTGACATTTTAAAGTATTTAAAACAACATGCCTTTAAAGCTAGAATTCTATTTCAGCAAAAATAATCTTTCAAAAATGAAAGGCAAATAGGAGACTTCAGCTTCTGAAGATGAACTAACAAGAGCAAGATTAACCATCCCATGAGGAAAAAAACCCAAAAACTAAAAACCAAAACATATGAAACATTTTCAAGATAGTGAGCATCAGGCAAGAAGGCCAGGGACCCAGAGAAATGGGCAACCAGAATTCAAAGCAAAGCAAACCCTAGAGATCTGCAGAGGGCCACACTTCCAAGCACACGTGGAACATTTTAAAAAACAATTCTGTGTGTGGTGGCTCACGCCCAGCACTTTGGGAGGCTGAGGCAGGTGAATCATGAGGTCAGGAGTTTGAAACCAGCCTGGCCAACATGGTGAAACCCCGTCTCTACTAAAAATAAAAAAAAAAATTAGCTAGGCATAGTGGCAGGCGCCTGTAATCCCAGTTATTCAGGAGGCTGAGGCAGGAGAATCACTTGAACCCAGGAGGCGGAGGTTGCAGTGACCCAAGATTGCGCTACTGCACTCCATCCAGTTGACAGAGTGAGACTCCATCTCAAAAAAAAAAAAAAAAAAAACCATTCTCCACTGGGCCATAAAGGAAGTCTCAGCAAATTTCAATGACGAATATCATACAGACCACATTCTCTGTCCACAATTCAATTAAGTTAGAATTTTTTAAAAAAGAGATATATTTTGAAACTAAAACACAATATACAACTCTTGAGTTGAATTAACAATCATCATGAAAATTTAAGAATATTTAGAGCTTACTGTGTATGCATTCCTAAAAAATATAGCTTAATTTTGCCTAAAGAAATTTGACTAATTTTATATAAATGTAATCATATTGAACTTATTATGTCTTGCTTATTTTGGCCAACATGTTTATAAAGTTTATCCACTTTGTTGCATATAGTTGTCTTTGTTTATTTCAATCAATTATCAAGTCAGGATTCTGATTACTTCTGAGACAGGAAGAAGGGAATTGTGATGGGAGCAGCACATGGGGGCTTATTTTGGGCTAAATTTCTATGGCTTTGGTAAATAAAAGGATTATTTGCCCGCTTGATGATTAGATTGAAAATAAATCTAATTGCATTTAGGTGTCCTGACCACATTTTATTCAAGAGATTCACAGTGAAGTCTTTGCAATGTATACAGTCATAATATAATGGAAAGGTACATATTTAAAGAACTTCCATTGTAAATTTCTGCAGTGACAGGTCCTTACTGGAAACTAGTAATCACCTCCTTATTTCTGCAATTTAAGAATCTAGAAGTCATGCAAGTTTGCTTGTACTTGTGGCCACTGTAGAGTCTTTTTTGTCTCTTTTTACTGTTTTTGACTTAGTCTGTTTTATCTGATTTATATATAGCTATTCCTTCTCACTCTTAGTCTCTGTTTGCATGAAATATCTTTCCATCTCTTTATTTTCAGCCCATATGTAGCTTTACAGGTGAGATGAGTTTCTTGTAGGCAGCATATGGTTGGGTCATTTAAAAAAAAATCTATTCAGCCAATCTATATCTTTTAATTGAAAAGTTTAATTTGCTTACATTCAAGGTTATTTTTGATACCTGAGAGCTTATTCCTGTCATTTTATAATTGATTACTGGCTGTTGTGGATACCTTTTGTTCCTTTCCTTCTCTTTTATTTTTTATTATTGTTGTTTGCTGGTTTTCTGTAGTGGTAACATTTGAATCCTTTCTGTTGCTTATGTATTTGCTCTACCAGTGGGTTTTATACTTTTGTGTGTTTTCATGATGGTAGATATTGTCCTTTCACTTCCAGGTTTAGGACTTCCTTAAGCATTTTTTTTATGGCTAGTCTAGTGATAATGAATGCTCTCAGTGTTTGCTTATCAGAGAAAGACTTTATTTTTCCTCCATTTATGAAAGAGAACTTTGCTGTATCTAGTATCCTTGGTTGCCAGGTTTTTTTTTTTCTTTTGGCACTTTGAATATATCATCCCATTCTCTCCTGGCCTATAAGGTTTCTGCTGAGAAATCTGCTGTTAGTCTGATGGGAATTCACTTATAAGTGGCTAGACACTTTTGCTGTTTTCAGATTTCTCTCTTTGTCTTTGACTTTTACCCTGACCATAATGTGCTGTGGAGCAGACCTTTTTGAATTGTATCTATTTGGAGATCTCTGAGCTTCCTGTATCTGGATGTCTAAATCTTTGGCTAGATTTGGGAAGTTATCAGCTATTATTTTGTTAAATAGATTATCTTTCTGTTTCACTTCCTCTTTGCCTTCTGGGACACTGAAAATTCAAATACTTGGTCACTTTATAGTGTCCCATATGTCATATAGGCTTTATCCATTCTTTTTTTTTCTTTTGTATGACTGGGTTATTTCAAAAACTTATCTTCAAGTTCTGAATTTCTTCTGCTTGATCTAGTTTATGTTGATGCTTTCAAATGTATTTTGTATTTCATTCAATAAAGTCTTCAGTTCCAGTTTTATTTTTGTGTGTTGTTGTTATTTGTTTGTTTAGAGACAGGGTTTCGCCCTGTTGCCCAGGATGGAGTACAGTGGTGTGATTATGGCTCACTGTAACCTTGTACTCCTGGGCTCTAGCAAGCCTCTTGCCTCACCTTCCCGAGTAGCTAGGGCTACAGGCATACATCATCATGACTGGCTAATTTTTTTTTATTTTATGTAGAGACAAGATCTTGCTATGCTGCCCAGGCTGATCTTGAACTCCTGGCCTCAAGCCATCCTCCTGCCTTGTCCTCACAAAGCAATGGAATTACAGGTATGAGTCATCAGGCCTGGCCCAGAATTTCTGTTTGTTTGTTTTTTGTTAATAATGTATATTTCTTTGATAAAATTCTCATTCATATCCTGAATTGTTTTTCTGATTTCTTTGTATTATTTATCTATGTTCTCTTATATCTCACTGAGCTTCTTTAATATCATTATTTTGAATTCTCTCTCCAGGATTTCATACACTTCTTTTTATTGAAATGTGTTGCTGGAGAATTATTGCGTTCTTTGAAGGTGTCATATTTCCTTGCTTTTTCATGTTTCTTGTGTCCTTATGTTGACATCTGCACATCTGGTATAACAGTCACTTCTTCCAATTTTTTTAATTTGCTTTTGTAGGGATGGACTTTTTCCTGAAGACGTATTTATGGTTTGTTGAGTAGGCTGGGAAAGGAAGTTTGGTTTTGATTCTGAGTATGTGCAGTAGTGAAGTCTCTGTATGGTTTCTTCAGCTGTAAATAGTGTCATTGGTGTCTGTGATTTCCTCAGTGGCTTAGGGTGTGGTTGTTAGTGGATGCTATGGTTAAGTTTTATTGGGGATGGAGATGCCAGGTGGGCCAGTCCTTGGGACCCAGTGGTGATAGTGATGGACCAAGTGTGTCTGTCCTTGGGCTTGGGTTGTGCATGCTGGCACTATTGTTAACAGGTCCAGGTGGGCTGATTCTTGGTGTCCTCCAGGTGACTTGCTTGGGTGCCAGCAGTGGGAGAGGTAGGCTGGGCAGGTGTGCAGGTCCTTGGACCGCTTGGCAGTGAGTGTGGTGTTGGTGATGGCAGTAGTAGTGGTGGGACAACCCTCTGGCTCCCAAGTGGTCGTGCTGCTGTTGGAGGTCGCTGAGACAGGTGGGGTGGGCCAGTCCCCAGGCCTTCCTGTGGTACATGCGAGAAGGGGTGGTAGCATGTGGTGGTGGTAGTGGGAGTTTGGGTGGGTCCATCCTCAGGCCCTGGGAAAAGTGCTCAGGTGCCAATGATGGTGAATGGAGCAAGGCGATCCCCAAGCCCCAGCACAGTGTGCTCAAGCACTAGGGAGAGCGGAGCTGGCATCTGTCCTCAGGCCCCCCGGTGGTGCATGCGGGCACTGCCTGTGGTAGGCAGGGACAGGGTGCTCCCCAACCCCCCTGCAGGATGCTGGTGTGGGGGTATCAGCAGCTGCATTATGGCCCTGCTGCTGGGGAGGGCAGTGTTGCTTTCAGTGGCAGCAGCCCTTGACAAGCAGCTGGGAGTGCGGGCTTCAGCCCCAGGTGTGAGTGAGGTTGTGAGTGGGGAGTCTGTCCTCCTGGTGGTTGTAAATGCACAACAGCCCCACTACTGGGGGTGGTGGAGTCAGTCACCAGGGCTTGCACTTTGACCCTGGTTGCAGCAGGCAGTGGCAGTGGTGGCCACAGACGGAGGATATTAGTGGGGCTCCAGCAATGTGGAGATACAGGAGCCGTTGGGCCCCCAGGCAGGATGCAGTTTGGTGGGGGCTGAGCTTCTTAAAATGGTGCTGTGCTGTAGCTGCTTATGGCTGTGAAGGTGGGGGGCGTAGGACCCAGCATGACCTTCCTCTCTGGAGCGGGGCCCTCACATGGTCTCCAGGCAGTTCCCTATGTTAGTATCATGGCCCAAGAGGGCTGAGGGCATCTCCCATGGCTAGGATTGCAGGTGTCCATGGGGAGAATGTGGACTGCTGGGGCCTCTCACTTACCCTTTCCCTGCCTGGGGAAGGCTTGGCAGAGCAGGCTGCCTTGGTCCCTCTCCTCCCTTGCCTTTGGTGCTTCCCATCACTTCTCTGTTGAATATCAGTGTTCTGTCTTGGGATATCTATTCTAAGTGTGATTCTATACTGCTGTTTTGTTTATTCGTGGAGGAGGCAAGTGCCAGGTGCCTCCAGTCAGCCACCTTGAAGCAGCTCTAGAACCTTCTTTAAAAGTCATACTTTTTTTTTTTTTTTTTTGAGACAGAGTCTCACTCTGTCACCTAGGCTGGTGTGCAGTGGCATGATCTTGGCTCACTGCAACTTCCATCTCTAGGGTTTAAGCAATTCTTCTGCCTCAGCCTTCCAAGTAGCTGGGACTACAGGCGTGCGCCACCATGCCCTGCTAATTTTTTTGTATTTTTAGTAGAGATGGGGTTTCACCATGTTGGCCAAGCTGGTCTCGAACTCCTGACCTCAAATGATCCATCTGCCTCGGTTTTCCAAAGTGCTGGGATTACAGGCATGAGCCACCGCACCCAGCCCTGGCATGGAATTCTTGAACCTGATTTTTACAGACATCCACTGAAGGCATAGTAAAATGCAAGCACACTAAATTAACTAAATGTAATGACTAAATCAAGTAATAAAACATGTTTGTCTCTGGCATTTTAGAAACATCCCTATGTTCTGCAAAGAATCCCATTTTTTGTTGACTTTCTTAAGCCAAGGCACAGCTCCCTCTGACTCCTCCCAAGTGTGAGCCCGTTCCATCTGCAGCCAACACTTCTGGAAAAAGAGAAGAGAGGGGAGAAACACCATCTCATTGTTGGCATGTGTTCTGATGAGCCAAGTGATGGCCCTGCCCACTCGGTCCTGCACTTGCTTCAGGGCTGAGAGGAGCGTTTCTTCTCCCCAAGAAAACACGTCCAGTGATTGACCTCAGCCACTGTATCCTGGGCTGACCATGGGATTAGGACTACAAAGAAAATCTGATCAAGGGGTTATGATTCTTAGGCAAAAATAAAAATTCTATTTTATTGTTTTTAAATACAGACATTTTATTAAGAAGTTAAACATTCTGTAAATTTCAATCTCATTAATGGATATTAGAGATTTTTAGTTATTAAAGTACTCATGAGATGTTTTAAAATTAAACATCTATCTTGATAAATGAACTCTAAGTAATACCATCTAAATGCATGGACTTGGGTTTTGGGGGTGAATGCTGGAGCAGTTTGCAAACTTGCAGCTATACAGTGTATCGATTACAGGCATTTTATAGCCACAAACTCAGTTGTGCCAAAATGAAACTTCACTTTTTCATGATTTTAAAATGTTATTGGAGACAAGGTCTCTGTCGCCCAGGCTGAAGTGCAGTGGTGCGATCATACCTCAGTGTAGACTTAAACTCCTGGGCTCAAGAGATCCTCCCACCGCAGCCTCCCAAGTAGCTGAGACCACAGGTGTGAGCCACTAAACCCAACTAATTTTTTAAAAATTTTGTTTGTAGGGACGAGAGTCTCACTATGTTGCCCAGGCTGGTCTCAAACTCCTGGGCTCAAGTGATCTTCCCACCTTGGCCTCCCAAAGTGCATATATTTAAGTTACAGATAATTACGATACAGAGGAGCCAACAGTCACCATGCAGGTAAAGAGGAGTAAGTCACTAATGCATGGAGCTCCCCATGTGCCCCTCCCTGACCCCACTGCTGCCTTCCTGTCCTCACCAGCAGTAACCCCACCCCAAACTGTGGGTTTCTTATTCTCTTCCTTTTTATTTGAGCTTTATTAATAGATCTGAAATGCTAACCCGTATATTGTTTATTTTCCCTAATTTTACCCTATATATAACTGGAATTGTATCGTATTTTTTCAGTGACGTGGTTGTTTTTGCTCATGCCTAAGATTTATACATTCTGCTGGTAGAACTGTGTAGTATTCACATTTCACTGCTTTGCAGTACTCCATTGTATGGATATATCACAATTCTTTTAAAATCCATTCTAACTTTCATATTTTTATCTTGAAAAAATTTCAAAACTGGAGAAAAGTTGAAAGAATTGCACAATGAGCACCACATCCCTTTCACCGAGCTTCCCAAGTCAGTAACGTGTTGGCGCATTTGCCTTCTCTCTCTTCAGTAATTTTCTTCTCCCTGAACCACGTGAAATTCTTTGTAGACATCATTATATTTCGCCCCTACATATTTCAGGGATACATTTTCTATAAATGGGGATATTCTCCTACAGAACCACAATGTCATTATTATACACAAGAAAACTAACTTTAATTCAATAATATTATCTAATAGGCAGTCCATGTTCACATTTTTTGAGTTGTCTGAAAAATGCCTTTATATGGCTGTTTTTCAATTCTGGAGCCACTGAGGACTCCCTCATTGAATGTTGGGTTTGCCTTTCTCAAGTGTGCTCTAAATCCCTCAGGAATTTTATTTTTCGGTTGTGGAATGAAGTGGGGGTTGCATTTTGATTTTTTTCCACATGGACAACCAAGGCCAGCACCATCTGCTGAACAGGCCACCTCCCTCTCTGGCCTGGAGTGCCTCATTCACGTCAGGGGCCCATCCGTGAGTGTGAGCTGAGACCCCACCAGTCCCCCTGGCCAGCGGGGCCGCAATCGCACCAGTGCTGCTGTGCTAACCGCTGCAGCTTCACACTCATTCCCCACAGCCCTGGAGGCAAGCGCCCCGCCCTGCCTTCCCTCCAGCACGTCCTGGCTGCTTTCCACTCTTTCCTTTTCCACCTGACTTTTGGAATCAATTTGCCAACTGGGATTCTTAGTAGAATTACTTTGAATACGTGGATCAATTTGGGGAAAATAATACTTTTATGGCAGGGTATATCTCCATTTAAGCCTTCTTTAATGTCAGCTCATTTTATAGGTTATTCTCCAGAACATTCTTGTACATCTCTTCTTTACATTTAGTCCTAAGTATTTTTTTTTCTTTATTTTTTTGAGACGCAGTCTTGCTCTGTCACCCAGGCTGGAGTACAATGGCACGATCTTGGCTCACTGCAGCCTCTGCCTTCTGGGTTCAAATGACTCTCCTGCCTCAGCCTCCCAAGTAGCTGGAATTACAGGCACCCACCACCAAGCCCAGCTAATTTTTGTATTTTTAGTAGAGACAGGGTTTCACCATGTTGGCCAGGTTGATCTCAAACTCCTGACCTCAAGTGATCCACCCACCTCGGCCTCCCAAAGTGCTGGGATTACAGATAATGAGCCACTGTGCCCGGCTGTCCTAAGTATCTTTTATCACAATGTAGCTATCTATACCTTTTGATTACACTTAAATCTTTGTTACTGAAATATACGAATAAAATTGACTTTCCTTATGTGATTTTCTATTCAGCAACCTTAGACATTTTATTTACTCTGTTCACTTATTCATAGTTTTTTGGGTGGCAGAGAGTTTTCTGGGGGATGGGGAACACTTTTCAAGGTGTTTCATGTAGATAATCATATCATTTGTAAATGAAACAATTTTATCTATTTCTTTCAAATCTTATGCTATTTCTTTTTATTTTTGCCTTTTATAATTGTCTATAATCTCTTATATATTGTTGAATAGAATTGGAGACAATGGATATTTCATCCCCCCGTAAATGGGGAAATTTCCACTTTTTTCACAGATATGCATGATTTTGCTGTAGAGTCTTGGTAGATATCTCCTCTGGTTTGAATGTGTCCCCTCCAAAATTCAGCTGTTACCAATGCGGTGATACCAAGAAGCAGACCTTTGAGAAGAGATTAGGCCATGAGAACTCCTTCCTCCTGGAAGGGATTAAAACTCTTGAAAAGGAGGCTTCACTCAGCGATTGGCCCCTTGGCCTTGTTCCTCCTGCCCTGCAAGGACACAGCGTTCCTCCTCTCCGGAGGATGCAGCCCTCCCCAGACACCAAATTCCAGCGCCTTGATTGTGGACTCACAGCCTCCAGAGCTGTGAGAAATACATTATCATTCTTTGTAAATGGCCCAGTCTGAGGTGTTCTGCAATAGCAACCACAAGCTGAGGGAGATAATACTCTTTCACATGCTAAGGGAGATTCTTTCCACTCATAATTTGCAGAGTTTTTATGATGAATGTTGAACGCTAATGATTTATTTTTCCACCCACTGAAGTTCATCCTATTAAACTGACCAGGAATTCAAGGGATAAACCTGAATATTTGTGTTTGCTATTTTTGTATACATTGATTTGCAAATGATTTCTGTACAGTTTTGATGCTCATGTTTGGGAGTGACATGGGCCTGCAAATTTCCCTTCTCACACAGTCCTTGCTGGGTTCAGATGCCAAAGTGATGCTAGATCAATCATATGAGTGGGAAGTGTTCCCGTTTTGCACAAGTCCAAGGAGGCCAGACTGCAGGAAGTGCAAATCTTGCCACAGGCAACTTTCTGTGAGACAGACACATTCCCCCACTCCCTGTGTGAAATGGTCATCTTAATGCCCATTGATAGTCAGGATCAATCACCCCGATCATAACAGGAACCCTCTTCTTTCCCATAAGTTCGTTGGCACGAGGAGGCCAAAGTGACCAGGGGCCAGCATCCTCCAATGCCATAACACGTGCATGTGTGTCCTCCAGTACAGGATAGGCGTGTCTTCCTTCTGTGACTGGGAACTAAGACCCCAAGTAGCTGGGATCACAGGTATGCACCATCACGCCTGGCTAATTTTGTATTTTTAGTAGAGATGGAGTTTCTCCATGTTGATCAGGCTGGTCTTGAACTCCCAACCTCAGGTGATCCACCCGCCTTGGCCTCCCAAAGTGCTGGGATTACAGGTGTGAGCCACCATGCCCAGCCCACAAAGGTGTCTTTCCAGTGAGGACAGATCACTGCCCATTCCCTTGTGGACCAGTGTAATCAGGCGGCCACCCAGTCCTCCTAGGGTATGGTGCACCACAGCATCTGGGCATGAGCCTTCGGTATTGACAGGTAGCCCCCTCCACAGGGGCTGCAGCCAGATGGGCCTCGGTGAAGGAAGGCTTGTGGCATTGAGCTGGTGCATAACCACCATCCCTGCTACCACAGGCCTTTTTTTTGTGTGTGAGCCCACTCAATAAGGACCCAGGGGCTAAAGAGAGAGGCTGCCACCCACAACATGGATTGCCATGTCTACCTCACAATTGGGCACCTACCTACTGTGGTTGGCTTGGCCTTGGAGACCCTTCCCATGGGACACACGTATCTCCTTAACACACCCATTCCATTCTGGAAGAGCCGCCTGCAGTACCTTTACCTTAGACTTCCCTGTCCTCAAAGTCCCAATCTTACTCCTTTCCAGTTCCCAGAATCCACATCAGTCCATATCTCTGCATCTTTTATCTCTTCCCAGGAGAAGTGAAAAACTAGGTGCATTGCTCTCAAGTATTTCCATAGAGAAGAAAAGCTTCCCAGTGTCCTCCTGGCTGCCCTGAATGAAGCTGTCTTAATGCTGCAGGCATCCACTTGCAGGGGGTGTCATCTGGCAGCATTGCTGGTTTCCCTGGAAAAGTGTGAGACTTCATGCCCAAATGTGGTATATTGTGTTTCCAGCATCCAGAGAAGCCTGCTGGGCTTCATGCCTCTTCTTGGTGTTAGAAGGGACAAGATGTAGCAACCCTTTTTTCACCTTTTGTAGGGTGCCCCAGACCACTGGACCCTTACAAAGTTCATCAGTATCACAGGTCTCTGAAATTTTCGTGGAGTTTATTTCACTTACTCTGGCATGAATGAACATTACCAGTTGGTTTAATGCATTTACTATTTTCTGCTCAAAAGACCCACTCAGTGAGGTCATCAATATAGAGGATCAGCTTGATATCTTTCAAAACAATGAAGGGCCCCGAGATTAGATTATGGCCAAGCTAGACAGCTGCCATGGCGCTAAGTGCAAGTGAAGATGCAGTAGTGCTCCTGCTGGGTGTAAGTAAATGGCTTCCGGAGACCGTTTCTAATGTGTGTTAGGAAAAAGAAGGCTGGGCACAGTGGCTCATGCCTGTAATCCCAGCGCTTTGGGAGGCTGAAGCAGGAGGATCGCTTGAGTCCAGGAATTCGAGACCAGCCTGAGACCCTATCTCTACAAAAAAAGAAAAAGAGAAAAAAGAAAAAAATTAGCCAGGCATGGTAGCCTGCACCTGTGGTCCCAGCTACTCAAGAGGCTAAGGTGGGAGGATTGCTGGAGCCAGGGAGGCCAAGGCTTCGGTCAGCTGTGATTGCAGCACTGCACTCCAGCCTGGGTGACAGAGCAAGACCCTGTCTCAAAAAGAAAAAAGAAAAGAAAAAGAAATTTGCAAGATCAATAGCTGACTACTAGTCTGTGTTTATACGCTTGAAGAAAGAGACTGTATCTGGAACATTAGGTACCTTTGGGTCAACAGATTATCAATTCAAAATGATCCACTGTCATTTTCTAAGATTCATCTGTCTGGCTGAGTCCAGGTAGAAGTGATTAAGGATGTGCTAGGAATCACAGCCCAAGCATACATCAGATCTTTGATGATGGCATGAATCTTTGACATTCCTGAAGGAATGTGGAATTGTTTTCCTTATTGTTGAAATTCAGGTATAGTTCACACATAGCAAAGTTCAGCTTTTGTAGTCTAGTCTGAGAATTTTGGCATACGCATACAGGCATTTAGCCATCACTAACATCAAGACATAGGGCAGGCCTCTATAGCCTCTATAGCCTGGTGCCTCTGTAGCTGACCCCTCCCCTCCCTTAGCTCCCCAAAACACCTCTGGTTTCTGTTCATATTTTTTTTCTCTGTCATATAAATGGAATCATATGGCATGCACTCCTTTTTTGGGGTGAGAGGGGGATCTGGCTTCTATTATTCAGCAAAATGCATTTGAGATTCATGGTTTGCACATATCAATACTTCATTATTTCTCATTGCTGGCTAGTATTCCATTGTACGGATAAACCAAAATTTGTTTATTAGTTCACCAGTTGAAAGGCATTTGGGTTATTTCCAGGTAGGGGTGATTAAAAGCCACTATAAACATTCATGTATGCAGGTGGGCATGGTGGCTCACGCCCGTAATCCCAGCACTTTTGGAGGCTGAGGTGGGAGGATAGCTTGAAGCCAGGAGTTCCAAGACCAACCTGAGCAACATAGCAGGACCCCAACTCTACAAAAATTAAAAAAATTATCTGGGCATAGTTGTGCGTACCTGTAGCCTTAGCTAGCTACCTGGGAGGCTGAGGCAGGAGGATCGCTTAAGCCCAAGAGTTTAAAGCCACAGTGAGCTATGGTGGTACCACTGCACTACAGCCTGGGTGACAGAGCAAAACCTGTTTCTAAGAAAAATAAAAATATAACAAAAGTAAACCAAAAAACCATTTAGGTATGGGTTTTGTGTAGACTTGTATTCATTTAACTGTAAATGTACCTACGAGTGAGTTATCTGGGGCTTTTGGGGAATGTATGTTTAACTTTGGAAAAAACTGCCTAAGTGGTTTCCAAAGTGGCAGCCCTGTTTTGCAACCCCACCAGCAGCATTTGAGAGCGCCAGTGCACCCAACCCTGCTCAGCACTGACACCATCTTTTTCAAGCCATTCGTACTCATCACTCATTGTGTTTTCTAATTGACAACTCATGGTGGGTTTTTTGTGACAGGTTTATCGATATGTAATTCACATATGATAGAAGTCACCCTTTTAAAGTACAGGCATATCTATATTGTTTTACTGTGCTTTGCATATATCATGGGGCTTTTGTTAAAAATAATTTCGACTTTTACTTTAGACTCAGGGTACATGTGCAGGTTTATTACATGGGTATATTGTGTGTTGTTGAGGTTTGAGGTATGATTTATACTGTCACTCAGTGATATGGTTTTGCTGTGTCTTCCCAAATCTCACCTTGAATTATAATAACCCCCACATGTCAAGGGTGATGCCAGGTGGAGATAATTGAATCATGGGGGTGGTTTGCCCCATACTGTTCTAATGGTAGTGAATAAGTCTCATGAGATCTGATCTGATGGTTTTACAAATCAGAGTTCCCCTGCACAAGCCCTCTTGCCTGCTGCCATGTAAGACATGACTGTGCTCCCAATTCACTTTCCACCACGATTGTGAGGCCTCTCCAGCCAGGTGGAACTGTGAGTCAATTAAACCACTTTATAAACTATCCAGTCTCTGGGATGTTTTTAGTAGCAGCGTGAGAACAGACTAATACACCCAGGTAGTAAGAACAGTACACAATAGGTAGTTTTTCAGCCCTTGCCTCCCTCCCTTCCTCCCACCTCTAGTAGTCCCCATTATCCATTATTACTTTCTTTTTTTTTTTTTGAGATGGAGCCTTACTCTGTCGCCCAGGCTGGAGTCCAATGGCACGATCTCGGCTCACTGCAACCTCCAACTCCCAGGTTCAAGCAATTCTCCTGCCTCAGCCTCCTGAGTAGCTGGGATTACAGGTGCCTGCCACCACACTCAGCTAATTTTTGTATTTTTAGTAGAGACGGGGTTTCGCCATGTTGGCCAGGATGGTCTCAAACTCCTGACCTCTTAGTCTGCCTGCCTCGGCCTCCCAAAGTGCTGGGATTACAGGTGTGAGCCACCACACCTGGCCCTTTATTCCTTTCTTTGTGTTCACATGTACCAATGTTTAGCTCTTACTTACAGGTAAGAACACACGGTATTTGGTTTTCTGTTCCTGTGTTAATTTGCTTAGGATAACGGCCTTCAGCTGCACTCATGTTGCTACAAAGGACATAATTTCATTCTATTTTATAGCCGCATCATTGAGGTTTTAGCATGCATTTCCCTTATGACTCTCGATATTGAATACATGCTTATTTGCCACCCACATATCTTCTTTAGTGAAGTGTTTGTTCAAACATTTTGCCCATTTAAAAAAATGGAGGCTTTTTTATCATTGATTTTGTAGCTTCTTTACATATTCTGGATACAAGTCCTTTATCAAGTGTATAGTTTGCAAATAACTCCCAGTGTGTGGCTTGTCTTTTCATTCTCTTACTAGTGTCTTTCAAAAACAAAGTTTCTAATTTTTCTAAAGGATAATTTATTAATTTTTTCTTTTATTATATTAGTAAGGCTTTTGGTGCCATATCTAAGTAATCTTCACCTAAACCCAAGATCACACAGATTATTTCCCCCAAAGTTTTCTCTGAAAAGTTTTACAGTTTCAGGTTTTCCACTTAGGCCTGTGATCATTTTGAGTTGATGTTTTCATGTAATATGAGAATATCTCTTCATTAATTTAGGTTTTCTTTTATCCCTTCCATGTTTTATCACTGTTTTGTCTTTTTTTAGCACACAGATCTTATACATATTTTGTAAAATTTATATGTAATGTTTTTCATGTATATTTTACCCCCTAAGTATTTCACAGTTTTTGATGCTATGATAAATGGCCTTATTTTTTAAGTCTCAATTTCCAATTATTCATTGCTAGATACAGAAATATGGCTTATGTTTTTGTATTGACCTTTTGTTTGGTATTCTAGCTAAACTCATGTATGAGCTGAAGAGCTGCAGAAGTTGTCAGGATCAAAATGGAGTCACTTGTGTTAAAAAAAAAAAAAACAAAAAACCCTGACAAACAACAGTTGAGGAAGGCCATGAAGAGAATGTTCTCATGCATAAATGACTAATAACAAAAACTATCACAAAAGATTCTACAAAAAACACAACCTTGCACAAAGGCCATCACAACCTTATACAAAAAAAAAATACTTCTGGGAGGACATCTGTCCAGCAACTGCCTGTTCAATCTTGGACTGGAGTCATCCTGTATCCTTACAGCCAAGAATAATTGTCTCAAAACAATTATATAGAGCTGAGCATGGTGGCTGCCTGTAGTCCCAGCTACTTGGGAGGCTGAGGTGGGAGGATCACTGGAGCCTAGCGGGTCGAGGCTCCGGTGAGCTATGATTATGTCACTGCACTCCATCCTGTGCCACAGGGCGAGATTTTGGCTTTAAAATAAAATAAAATGATGTAACCTTCCTCATTTTTTCCTTTAAAAACCTTTGTCTTCCTTTACCTCCCTAAATATGCACATAGTTTACTATGATAAGCACACTTACTCGCATTGCAATGTCTATTCCCCAAGAAATATCATTTTCTTTTAAAGAGCCTCTTTATGACAGAGCTTTTTTGGGGGCGGGAAGATGGTGGCAAATTTTGTTGGTTTATCTATGCAAACATGTCATCTGCAAGTAGACAGAGTTTTAGTTTTTCTTCCCAATCTGTATGCCTTTTATTCCTTTTTCTGTCTTATTCACTGGCTAGGACATCTAGTACTATATTAAAAGAAGTGTTTGTTCTTGATCTTAGGAAAAAGCAGTTCATTTTTCACCATTCAGTATGACATCAGCTGTAGGTTTGTAGGTAGAAATTCTTTCTTGGATTTAGGAATTACCTTCTAGTCTGTTGAAAGACTGAACGATGAAATTTTGTCAGGTGATTTTCTGTGTCTATTGAGATGGTCGTATGAGTTTTCTCGTTTAGTCTGTCAGTAGAATGGATTGAATGGTTTGATTTTCAGATGCTAAACAGGCCTGGAATTCCAAGCTTTGTGTGAACATATAAAACAAACTTGGTCACGACATATTGTGGTTTTTCATATTGCTGGAACTGATTTGCTAATATTTTGATGATCTATGTTCAGGAAAGGGTATTGGTTTGAAGTTTTTCTTTACTGTAATGTCTTGGTGTGACTTTGGTACCAGGGTAATGGTAGCTTGATATACAACGAGTTGGGAAGTGTTTTCTCCTCTTCCCATATTCTGGAAGAGTGTGTTTAAAAGTGGCATTACTTTTTAAACATTTGCTAGAATTCATCATTGAAACTATCTGGGCCTGAAGTTTTTTTGTTTTGGTTTTTGAAAGGCTTTTAATTAGGGATTTAATTTATTTAATGAATATAGGGATACTCATTGTTTCTTCTAGAATGAGTTTTGTTAGTTTGAATCTTTCAAGTAATTTGTCCATTTAATCTGTTATTTTTGGCACATAACTCCTGTGTTGCTGTTTCTTTCTGTGAACAAGGCTTCTCAGCACTTACATTGACAAAAATTTTAAAAGGGACAAAATTGGTGATTGCAATGTTGCTCAGTGGTCATTTTGGGCTCCAGTAGACATCTAGACTGGTCAGGTGGGCAGCCTTTCCCTCTGGAGGGGGGCACATCTGGTGAGGACTTTGGAGCCCTGTGAGGCTCAAAGATGCTAAGGCAGAGCCTCTCATGACACACAAGGTGCAGCAGGCTGGGTGGGTGTCTCCCTGCACTGCAGCCTCCCGCATTCACACCTTCCCAATACAGATGAAGGGAACCAACCAGTGTCACTTTCATCATGGGCAACATCACCTTGCGACGACACAGCTGACATCACCTCGCGACGACACAGCTGACATCACCTCGCGACGACACAGCTGACATCACCTCGCGACGACACAGCTGACATGCACCTGGATACAGCTTTCAGGGGACAGAGCTGGGAAGTCAGCCCAAGGTCAGGTTTCTATGGTGAAGAAAAAACTTTAACATAAAAGCTGAACTTTGTTTCACATCAGCCGTCAGAAATATTTACCCACGGACATATGAACTAATTGAAAAGTAAAAAAGCCCTATCCATCTCATTAAAACAATCACTTCTAGAGTCATTTTTATTTTTAATACTGTTATAAAATTGGTGTGCTACATTGTTTTTATCAGTCAGGAACTGATAAAAATTATAACAATCTAAAAGAAATGTTTTTGACACTTGGAACTTCATGATCACATTTTAAAAGATATATATTTCTACTTATATAGGCATTTTGGCTGCAAAGTATGCTAGACTGATTAATAAAAGTCCTGCAAGTATAAAAGTATATTACATTATGATAAATTTGATGGAGAAAATTAAAAATACAATTTTGGGAAAAAAGGTAAAACGTAAAGTTCAAACTTTTAAAGAACTTGGTGCATTTTAAAATGCATAATGGTGGGGATAAAATTTTTATAGTATAAAAATTCAATACAGTTAAAAGATTGATACATTAATGTTTATAATACACTGAAAGTTAAATCCTCTGCAACTATTTTAACTTATGATGAAAGCCTTTAGATGTCACTTTAAAAAATGAAAAGCTATAGTAGTTTCCCATTAGTAAAAATATTAGAGAAAGCTGGGTGTGGTGGTGCACACCTATCCCTACTACCAGGGAGAATGAGGAAGGAAGATTCCTTGAATCCAGGAGCTTGTGGCCAGCCTAGGCAACATAGCAAGACCTCATCTCTAAACACACACACATGGGCATGCGTGCGCGCACACGCGCACACACACACACACACACACACACACACACGGGAAGCACTGCTCTAAGGTGCAGCTTTCATGAGTTTAGTGGTTGTATTTGGGGATGTAACTTGAGTCACCCAGCTAAATATAAGTGCTCCATTTATTCTCTGATAACTACCCTGGGCGGCTCTCAGCCTCAGCAAGGTGGCGATGGACCTGTGTTGACGCTTCTGTTGTTTTTTTAGTAGTAAATTACGGCAAGGTTTTAATACGTTAACTGGAGGGCAGAACATTAAAAATTATTCAGATGTAAAATATACAGGCATGCCAAGAATAATTGTAAAGTGTCAACATAAATAAATTAAAAGTCATATTTTGTTTGTGAATCTGCATTTTGGACAAGGGTTGCTAGTAAGTTTCTGATGTAAAAACCTGTGTACACATCTTAACTTTGCTATATCCTTGTTACAAAAATTGTCCACAAAGCTTGAGCATTTTCTGTGTAACAGTAGCATCACGGAATTGACGAGTAAGCCCCCCCAATACTTCTATCCATTCTGTCAGCTTGTCCAGAATGCCGCGGTATTGTGATGTGTGGAACAGAAGAAGAAGTTGATATGTCTGAAAATTGATTTCATTGTGCCTGGGCTTGCCCTGCTCTGCGTCTGCCACTGCACTTTCCCTGAAGCCCTCATCCCCACTGGCCACTGGCCCTCTGGAATTGCCAGCCTAGAGGAAGGAGAGTGAGAGGCTGCTCCTCTCAGTTCATGGCTACAGATGCTGTGGTCGACTGGAATCAAGGAGAGGCCCATGCCGAGGAAAGAACTGATCCCTGCCTTGATCTCATTTTTGATCCCTAGCCACAAACATTAGGTTTGGCTTGTAGTTGACCCACAAAAGCCAGGTAAATGAGTTTGTTGGGAGGAGGAACAGGAGGAGGTGGGATGTTTTCAGCCTGAGGTGCGGCAGAGTGTCAGGTGGCATGCCGTTGGGAAGCAGTGTCTCCGAGAGGGTGTCCCCATAATTCATAGGTTGAAGCCACAACCCCCAGTGTGACTGTATTTGAAAATGGGACTTTTAGGAGGTAATTAAGGTTAAATGAGGTTATAAATGTGGGGTCTTAATTCTATGGGCTTGGTTGCCTTGTAAGAAGAGGCAGAGAGAGAGAGACAGATAGAGAGAAAGTTCCCTCTCTCTTCCTCTTCTTATAAGGGGACCAATCTCTCTCTCTCCATTCCTCTCTCCCCCTCCAGCCCCACCTGCCCCCTCTGTGAGGACACAGTGAGAAGGTGGCCGTCTGCACCTAGGAATAAGCCCTCACCAAAACCCCACCATGCAGACACCCAGATCTAGGACTTCCAGCCTCCAGAACTATGTGAAGTAAATGTGTGTTGTTTAAGGCTGTGGTATTTGACTAAGACAGGTGGTAACTTATTTGCAGAAACGTTTCAAAGCCTAGACCTGAATTTTTCAGGACCAGGAGCTACAACCTGGTACTGTGTAGGAAGGTGTGGACTCAAGTGAACCAAACCTCCAACAGACTGATGTATAAATCAGATCGCCAGTTATGAACTAAGAATACAGGGGTCTTGGGGACCAGCCAGTGAGGTCTCTTGCCAGCACAGTGACCCCCCACCCCTTGCATCAGCACAGGTGTTGCCACAAGCATTGCTGCAGCACAACGAGCGGTACCTGCACGGGCCCCAGTGGGTGTCATCAGGCTTTGAGGGCATCAGGTGCCCCCACTCCCATGGGCTGGCCAAGTGGATGGTGGTCTGTGAGCCTGGACATGTCTTCCCCGACCAGTCCTGGTGTCCAAGACGGTTTTTTGCCCCTTGCCTCCATTTCCTGCTTCATGCTGACTTCTCCATTTGGTCAGGATGTTCTTTCTACAGAAAAGAGTCTCCAGTTTATTAATAAGCTGCCCTCGATGGGATGAAAACAGAACATCACTTTATTCTTTCTCTCCAAAGCCCCTTTAAACAGATCTGTCCACTCTTTCTCTGCAGGCGTCCCAGAAACGCTTGGAACAGATCTAGGGCACAAGCCTTGGCCTTGCTGGTCGCTGTCAGGTATGCGCCAAGCATCACAGTGTTTGGGTATGAAACCGCCCGGTCACCCGATGTGAAACCTCCACGACTCTTCTCTCCTCCCCTGCCAGGCTCCGACCTTGACTCCGGACAGACGTGGTGGGGAGGGGGTGCGGCGTGACTGGCCTCTTCAGCCCCATCTTCCACCTCCCCCAGCACACGCCGCCTCTGGCTTCCCCATGGAGGGAGAGGAGGGGAGAGAGGTGAAGGCAGGAAGGTTCTCCCTTGCCGTAGAGTTGGCACCTCGGGCCAGCGCAGAGCTTCTGTAGGTTCTCCTGAGACGTCCCTGCAGTTATCTCCAGCTTGTGGTTCCCTGATGAGGACGGAGCCTCCTCCAAGTAGCCCTGAATGCCCCTGAGCCTCTGGGCATCAGGGATGCCCCTACTCTCTTTCTAGAGTTGCTGCATCTCTCCCGATATCTGTTTCAGGAGGACCCGGGTCTGGATCCCTCTTACAGGGTCCACGTCCGGCCCCAGGGAGACACAAGCACACCTCATCCCACCATACTCCTAAGGCAGCCTCATGTCTCCCTGCTACCTGTCCCTGTGCCCCCTGCAGATCTGGGGGATGGCATGATGCTCTGAGGGGTCCCTCAAGCCCCTCTCTTGGCTTGGTGGAGTGAAGCATACCCCCCGGTGAGAAGGGAGAGAGCCACAGCGCACCTGCCCTGGGGACCTTGTTCCCCTGACTGTCCCAGCCCCCATGTCACCTGGAGGTGGGGAAGGAGGGAAGGCTGGCAGACCCTTCTAATGGGGGCACCTCAGCACCTTATTTCAGAATGTGGGGTCCCTGAGCACTTGTTTTTCTTCATATAACTCAAGGCAGGAAGAGAGTCCTTTAACCCTGTATGCACGCAGAAAAAGGGTATGGAAGGATAAAGAAAAAAATCTTAGCAGCCATTCTTTCTGGGGAGAGGAGAAGGAAGGGAGGTTTTTAATTGTGCATCTGATTCCTCAGCATGGTTTGAGTCTCTTGCTCTGTGCTTCATGGCATTCTAATCAATTGGAGCAGTTGTGACTGGATAGACTGCTAGCTGATCAATTAGCACAGTCATGATTGGACAGACTGCTAGCTGGTCAATTAGAGCATCCATGACTGCATAGACTGTTAGCTGATCAATTAGCACAGTCGTGACTGGATAGACTGTTAGCTGATCATTTAGACCAGTCATGATTGCAAAGACTGCTAGCTGATTAATTAGCACAGTCGTGACTGGACAGACTGTTAGCTGATCAACTAGAGCAGTCATGACTGGATAGACTGTTAGCTGATCAATTGGAACAGTCCTGATTGCATAGACTGCTAGCTGATCAATTAGGGCAGTCACGACCGGATAGACTGTTAGCTGATCAATTAGTGTAGTTGTGATTGCACAGACTGCTAGCTGATCAACTAGCACAATCGTGACTGCATAGACTGTTAGCACTCTGCACAGCTCCTGGTCCTCACGCCATCTCTGTGAGCAATTCTCCTTTCTCTCCTTTTCTCTTCCTTGCCTAATACTTTTTCTGGCAAACTGATTACCCTGTTCCATTTAACACTGACTCCTCGTTTCACTAAACACCTTCCTCAGTTCTTTGTATCTAACCCAGCCCTCGCCTGGCTTCCGTGCGCTGTCCACTCCTCAATGCCTATGCTGGCTGGGGTCCCCTGGGAAGCGGCATGGTTGTCTTCCAGGTAGGATTGCACATGAGGGACCGGTAGTTCAATAGAACCCACTGGAGGCCACAGGTGAAGGGGGCTCTGAGCTTCCATGGGGTGACCCGCAGGAGGCCACTGCCTATGGGGCTGGCAGGAGGGAAACGTGACCATCAGAACTGAGAACGGGGGCAGGCCCTGTGGACCTGGAGCCCAGGCTCGACAGGGACTGCCAGGCTGCTGGAGCCCAGGGGGTGCTGGCCAGTCCACGGGGCCAGCCTGGGAGGGGAGGCTGCTGGTTGCTGGTGGGGCCTCCAGAGGCTGCAAAGGGCTGGTGTAGGGGAGTGGGGGAGGAAACTGAAAAGGGGACAGACAGCTCTGCCAGAGTAGGGTGGCAGGGTGAGGAGCGCAGCTTCAGCCCCCCTGGGTGCCACTCTTGGCAGCGCTTACAGGGGTGGGATGGGATTGGCTAGGGTGCAGGGAACAGAGCTGCGAGGCTCCAGTGCAGTGTGATGCAGCAGAGCACAGGAGGGCGTGTTGGGGGCTGAGAGAGAACAGCGCCAGAACAGGTATGACCTGCCTTTTAGGAAATTTTGTAATTCAGATCAGTGTTCGTGTTTGAAGAGAGTCACCGTCCTGCCATGGGAAACACTTGCATTGTCTTCCAGCCTTGACAGGATTCCGCGGGCTCCTGGACCGCGTCCACAAAGAACTCTCCCTTATGCCCAGGGCTCCATGTGGCGACAGGCTGTGGGGGCCACAGACCCCTGCTTTTCTGGGGTGTGGCCGTAGTTGTAGTATAAACAGTCATGCTTATTTTCTATACACTGACCTCACACTCTTCACGTTCCTGCTGACCTCACAATGGTCTGTGAAGGTTCTACCCTGTTTACCACGCCCTTTCCCAGTGATACCAATAATTCCAGGCTCCCACATGAAGTAATTACACTGCTATGAACACATGCATGTATGCTGCCTTTTCTTCATTTAATGTGTTTCCTTATCCTAATACTTTACTTCTAAACCACCTTTAGCCTTACGTTTGAATTAGCTGGCACCCTACACTCACATTTTATTAGAACTTCCTGTGCTCGCGTATTGCCATGAGCCTATTCTCTTTTTCTTTCTGTCGTTTCTGTGTTTTGTTCTTAACCCTTTTGACCGATGACTTCTTTATTGGGCGGTTGTTCCACTCCTTATTTTCTTAACTCCTCTTTGAACCCTTCGTTTCATTTTACTGCCTTCATCTCTAACCAGTTTCCTGAGCTAAGGGAACCCCCTCCACCAGAAGTTGTTTGGTGGGGATGAGGCTTTCTCACCCCGGGCTAATTAGCTCACACTGTCTAGGCAGACTCCTAATGAAATGTAGGACCAGGACAAGCTCAAAAATCCCTGTTTCTTAAAGGTCTTCCGTATATTCAATAAGACGCGGCTTCTAAAATTGTGTTCCAATTAATCAAACTCTAATTTAATTGATGTGCCTTTTTTTCCGGGAATAAATAAAAACAAAAACAGCAACCAGGGCAATTAAAAATGCTTCCCTTTGGAAGTAAAATTTACATTCAAATGGCCAAAGCCATATAAAGCAAAAAATGTTCATGTAAGATTGATTTACTACCCAGGTACAAAATATGGCAGGGAACTAATTATGTCATCAAATATTTATTTGTTGGTATCTGCTTCTGTTCTGCTTCAAAAAGTACTTCTCCAGTATACATTTTTTTTTTTTCAGTTTTGCACAGAATATAGGTAAAGCACTAACAGGCATTTTAAAAGAAGAATCACAGTACTGCTCACTTCTAAGGCAGTATTTGTTTCAGGCTTTGCGATTGATCAGCAGTTTTCGCACCCAGTCCTGGATTCGGTCTCTGCTATTTTACACCCAGGCAAGGGCACTGAGGACAGCACTTGCAAGCCTCTCTTAGGTAAATTCACCTGGAGAAGAAAACAGCTTTTATTTGTAAAACATTTGACTTTCCAACAAGACTTGTCTATCACGGCATCTTGATGATGCATAGAAACAAGAGCTCACTGGACTGGTTTAATCTTCCAGTGCCTGCTGCTTTCCTCTGAGTAGGTTTTCTGGGCCATGGAACTCTTCAGGCTCGTGTGTCCTCCACTTGCATTTGCTCCTGAGCGAGCACGCACTTAATCTGAAGCCCATGGCTACACCCCAGGGCATCCAAGTGCCCTCTGAAATGTTCTGTGTTGGAGGAGAGTTTCCTTAGCTTCCACCAGATTCTCAAGAGGCTTTTTAGCCCCAAGACCATTAAGAAAGAGTGTTATCCTGTTTTGGACCTTCTTGTTCGTGCTCTTTCTGGAAATAAAATGGTGTGAGAGCCTTTCCTACTTAGCCCTGGGGACGTTCTGGTACCTGCCGGGTAATTATAACTTCCACAAAAAATATGCTTCATTCCTAGTTTGGAGGCTCATTTAGCAAACTAGTGAAAGAGTTTTACGCAAGCGTGATTGAGGGGTGAGGAACTAGGAAGGGGAGGGAGAATAAAGGACAATAACTTGAAAAGAAGATGATAGGGTTGTGGAGAGATTATTAAAGGTTGGGATCGGAGACAAGGAAGGTGGAGAGAGTAGGGGTGCGAAAGGCGAGATGGGGAGATCCAGGGAATATTTGTTAGCAGAAGAGGTGAAGGGACCCATCCAAAGGACGGAGAAGACAGAAAAGGGATGGGAAAGTTAGCAGAATACCATCCAGAGGACAGGAGCAAGAGTTCTGGTGTGATGAACATACTCACCAAGTTTGGGTTGTGTTTTGGAAAGAAGGAAATGAGGAATTGGAGTGTGGGGTCTGGGGAGGGCAGAAATGCTGGGGGCAGCTGTGCTGTGAAATAGGAGAGGGGCTGCCACTTGCTCCAACCTCCTGAGCCTTCTTTCCCCCTACTTTGGCCATAAAATAATGGAACAATTGTTTTAACCACCACAAACTCCTGATTGTGAAGGAGAGAATTTTTGTTCTGCAAATATACATTTATTCCTGAAATTATAAACACAAGACAAAAATACGCTTATGGAGTTTTAAGTGCAACACACACACACAACTTTCTGAAGCTAAAATAACAAAATAATTGATGAATTAGAGGAGAAGAACATCCAAATGACTGGACTAGCACCCAAAAGAGAAGACAAATCTCAAAGCACAAATCTCAGGCAGTTTAGGCAATTCATAACATAATGTGTGCACGCGTGCTCTCTTTCTCTCTCTCCCCAATCTACACAGAAAACATAGGTGTGTGTGCGTCCATCTATCATTGCTCACAACCATTTTGTTTTCTTCATCCCTTCATGCAGCCTAAGGCCCCTGTTCTGGTTTGTGCGGTGTTGGTGTGATGTCTAAAGAGATTTACCTCCAGTGGGACATGTGGGTGATAAACGATATAATTTCATCTGTCCGATTCCCCATTTACTTCTTCTCAAAACACACATACCTTGCCCATCTCAAATTTGGTGAATGTGTTTATCATACCAGAACTCTTGCCCCTGTCCTCTGGATGCTATTCTGCTAGCTTTCCTATCCCTTTTCTGTTTTCTCTGTCCTCTGGATGGGTCTCTTCACCTCTTCTGCTGACAAATATTCCCTGGTTCTTTGAAAGTGAGTGGAAATAGGAGATGGAAATCATTAGGAAAATATCAGAGACACTGAAAACACGTAAAGAATTCACAGGAAAATAATAAAAGTTCTAAAATGTTAAAAGAAAGAAGACATGGAGGAAAGGTATTAAACAAATAATCAAAGAAGATACTTCTAAACTGAAGAGAAACTGAGTCAGGAATTTGAAAAGACTCATGAAGTTTCAGGCAAAAACGATGATAAACATGGATATGTGCACACATGCACGCACACACATGTGCACGTGCACACCCGTGCATGCACATGGTAATCATAGCCTCATGAAAGTTCTAATATCTAATGATAAGGAGAGAATATTATAAATATCTAGACCAAAATAACCAGTTATTCACAAAGAATAAAAGGATCAAACTAGCATAGGACTCCTTATCTGCAACACCAGAAGCTGTAAGATAATGGAATAATATCCTGCCATTACTGAGAAAGACAGACTGCATCTTAGTCATTCTCTATCCAGCCAAGATAGCAATCACTGGTTGGGTGATAAAAACAGATTTGCAAACATGGATGAAATTAAATAGTTCATCACCCATATGTCCCACTGGAGGTAAATCTCTGAGACATAACACCAACAACACACAAACCAGAACCAGGGCCTTAGGATGTATGAAAGGATGAGGAAGAAGAAATGATGCGAGCAACAGTAGACAGACACCCACCCTCCCATGTTATTTACAAAGATTAGGGGAGAGAGAGTGCACATTTGATTACATTCCCTGAGCATGTGTAATATAAGAGCTAAATAAAAACTCCTGGAAAAGAAGGGATATTCTACAAGTGAAACTCTAATAATAATTGAAAACTAAAACGACTAAACTGATTGAAAAATATAGGCACTAGAGGCAAAGATGAGTGGAGGCCAGAGCTCTCTAGCGGTTGCTCTGGGATGTGAGTGGGGCGGTGCCAGGAGCACAGCTCAAGGCCCTCGGCATGTCTCTTCCTGCTCATGTGGGTGGTGAGCTGGAAGAAGAAAGAACCTATTGGTGGAAAAGCAGTGCATTGTTGTATCTCACTTTTAAAACTAGAGGAATATGTGTCTGACTGTAAGCCAATAAAGGGTAGATAACTATTTTCTAAATGGAAAATTATAATGCTGTTTTTAAGTTTTAACAAAAGGACAAAAATGGAAAATAAGAGTAATTTGAACAAATGAACCAAAACATGGGAAATGAAAATAGAAAACAACAATGTAAAATAAATAATAATTTATTAAAATAAAGAGAATAAAATGAATGTATCAGTCAGTACAGGATGGACTATTTTTCTTTTAGAAAATACACTGTCAAGTACACAAAATAAGCCTGATTTCATGCTATTTATGCACTCTCACTTAAAACGAAGTCTTGAAAAAAGCTTGAAAATAAAGATATGGACAAAGAATTATCAGGTAAATACAAGTATAAAGAAAACAAGGATAGAAAAATGTCAGACGTGCTAAAATTAAGAACAGAAGAATGAGGAAAGGACATCATGAATTGATTTAAGGCATAACTTATGAGAAAGATGTAAAAGGTTTCAACCAATCTGTGCATCAAACATCTTATGTAATTTTTAAAATAATTTGGAATTTAGGGAAAATGATTTAAAAATTTATGTCCGTGAGAGGAGAGGCCAAGATGGTGAACTAGAAGCAGCTCATATGCGCCACTCTTACTGAGAGGAAACAAAAGGGCTGGTGAACACTGACCCTGCAGGTCGATCATCTGAGAAACCATGTCGGGATCCACCAAGACAGCAGTGGGACACAGAGAGCACAGAGGAGCAAGGCTGGGCCCCAGCCAGTCTGGGCTTAGTGAGTAGCCAGGAGAACCTCTCCAATATGGGAAAAGATGAGTGAGTGAGTGGAGACCCCTGGCGGATTCACACTCTCCACAGGGACCTGTGTAAGATTGGGAATGGGAGAATCTCCCTGGCACCCCTGAACACTCCCACTGTGCTTCTAGAGTCAGGCAGAGAGTCACCTGGACATTTTGTGGGGGCAACTCTTGAGTCCAAGGGCAACTCTACAAGCACTGGGTCCCAGAGCAGACCAGCACTGGTACCACAGCTCCAACAGAGCCACAGCTGCAGGACCTGGGAGGAGTAAGATTGCACCATCAGTCCTCACTGGACTGGGCTTGGCACTAGCTTCTGGCTCAGCAGCCCTGCTTTTACCTGAACTCAGAGCAGCAGCAGCCTCCTGCTGTCCTAGAAAACACCCTGATAGCAGGGTGGGAGACCCCACCCATCCCCACCCATCCCCACCACTGGCAACCACGTAAGCAACACCTGCTAGCACTTCCAGCCCAGGGTTCTCACTTCTGTGTGAACTCAGCCAGAGGATGTAGCCTCCTGTTGTCCCAGGAAATACCCAGACAGCAGGATGGGCAACCCTATCCAACCCCGCTGTTGGTAGCCAAGTGGGCAAGTCTTGCTAGAGCTTTCAGCCCAGCAGTCTCTCTTCTGCCTGAACTCTGCTGGCAAGCACAACCTTGTGTTCCTTCAGGAGGCACTCAGACAGCAGATTAAGGCTGACCCAACAAGGATATGGCCTCTCTGCCAACTGCAGCCCCTGCCTGAGGGAGCCCCATGGACGAGAACACCCAATAAAAGAAGCATAGGCATGGAGACAGTGGTTGAAGGGACCTCCTCCAAGACCCAATAGTAGACTAGAATCAAAGCCAGTTGACTGAAACCACCTTATACCACAAATGAACCCCCGAGGGCATCAAAGAAACTAAAAACAACCCCATCAAAAGGACACCAGTTTCAAAAATTATAAGAACATCAGCCTACACAAATGAGAAAAAAAAAAAAACAGGGCGAGAGCTCTGGCAACTCGAAAAGCCAGAATGTCTTCTTTCCTCCAAATAACTGCACTAGTTCCCCAACAGTGGTTCTTAACCAGGCTGACATGGCTGAAATGTCAGAAAAAGAATTCAGAATATGGATAGGAATAAAAACACTGACATTCAGGAGGAAGTTGAAAACCAATTCAAGGAATCTAAGGAATACAATAAAATGATACAGAAAATAAAAGACAAAATGGCTGTTTTAAGAAAGAACTGAACTGATAGAGCTAAAAAACTCACTTCAAGAATTACATGGCCGGGTGCTGTGGCTCATGCCTGTAATCCCAGCACTTTGGGAGGCTGAGGCGGGTAGATCACTTGAGGTCAGGAGTTCGAGACCACCCTGGCCAATATGGTGAAACCCTGTTTCTACTAAAAATACAAAAATTAGTCTGGCATGATGGTGCGCGCCTGTAGTCCCAGCTACTCGGGAGGTTGAGGTGGGAGAATCACTTGAACCCAGGAGATGGAGGTTGCAGTGAACTGAGACTGCCACTGAACTTCAGCCTGGGTGACAGAGTGAGACACCATCTCAAAAAAAAAAAAAAATCATAATACAGGCCAGGCATGGTAGTTCACACCTATAATCCCAGCAGTTTGGGAGGCTGGCACAGGTGGATCACTTGAACCCAGGAGTTCCAGACCAGCCTGGGCAATATGGAGAAACCCCATCTCTACCAAAAATACAAAAATTAGCCAAGTGTGGTAGCACACACCTGTAGCCCCAGCTACTCAAGAGGCTGAGGTAGGAAAATCACTTGAGCCTGGGAGGTGGAGGTTGCAGTGAGCTGAGATCACACCACTGCACTCCAGCCTGAGTGACAGAGTAAGACCTTGTCTCAAAAAAAAAAATTATAATACAATGTAAAGTATTAACAGCAGAGTTGACCAAGCTGAGGAAAGAATTTCAGACCTAAAAGACGGGTTCTCTGAAATAACTCAGTCAGACAAAAATAACAAGGAAAACAAAACAAAACAAACAAGAATGAACAAAACCTGCAAGAAATATGGGATTATGGAAAGAGACTAAATCTACAACTCACTGGCATCAGTGAAAGAGGGAGAGAAAGCAAGCAACTTGGAAAACTTATTTGAGGATACCATCCATGAACATTTTTCCAACCTTGCTAGAGAGGCCAACATTCAAATCCAGAAAATGCAGACAACCCCTGTGAGATAGTATACAAGATGACTGTATTAGGTTGTTCTTGCATTGGTATAAAGAAATACCTGAGACTGGGTAATTGATAAGAAAAGAGGACTAATTCGCTCATGTTGCTGCAGGTAGTACAGGAAGCATAACATTGGCATCTGCTTCTAGGGAGGTCTCAGGAAGCTTTTACTCATGGTGAGTAAAATGATCCACCCCCCATGATCCAAATACCTCCCACCAGACCCCACCTCCAACATTGGGGATTATATCCTAACATGAGATTTGAGCAAGGACAAATATCTAAATGCTATCAATGACCATCCCCAAGACACATAGTCATCAGATTCCCCAGGGTCAAAATGAAAGAAAAAATATTAAAGGCAGCTAGAGAGAAGGGGCAGGTCACCTACAAAGGGAACCACATCAGGCTAACAGCAAACCTTTCAGTAGAAAACTTATAAGCCAGAAGAGATTAGGGGCCTATAGTCAGCATTCTTAAAGAACGTAAATTCCAGCTGAGAATTTCATATCCAGCCAAACTAAGCTTCATAAGTAAAGGACAAATAACATCCTTTTCAGACAAGCAAATGCTAGGGGAATTTGCCACCACCAGGCCTGCCTTATAAGAGGTCCTTAAGGGAATGCTAAATGTGGAAAGGGAAGACTGTTACCTGCCACCATGAAAACTGACTTAAGTACATAGACCATTGACGTAAAGCAACCACACAATCAAGTCTGCATAATAACCAGCTAACAACATGATGACAGGATCAAACCTGTACATATTAATATTTCATCTTGAAAGTAAATGGACTGAATGCCCCAGTTAAAAGGCACTGAGTGGCAAGTTGAATAAAGAAGCAAGACCCAACTATATGCAGTCTACAAGAGACCTATCTCACTTGCAATGACACTCATAGGCTCAAAGTAAAGGGATGGAGAAAAATCTAGTGAGCAAATGGAAAACAGAAAAAAATCAGGAGTTACAATTCTAATTTCAGACAAAACAAACTTTCAACCAACAACGGTCAACAAAGACAAACAGAGGCATTAGACAATGGCAAAGGATTCAATTCAACAGGAAGACTATCCTAAATATATGCACCCAACATAGGAAGACTCAGATTGATGAAGCAAGTTTTTACAGACCTATGAAGAGACTTAGATGACCACGCAATAATAGTGGGAGACTTCAACACCCCACTGACAGTATTAGACAGATCACTGAGGGAGAAAATTGGCAAAGGCATATAGGACCTGAACTTGACATTTGACCAAATAGGCCTAATAGATATCTACCGAACTCTCCACACCAAAACAGCAGAATATACATTCTTCTCATCTGCACATAACACATACTCTAAAATCAGCCACACAATTGGCCATAGGACAATCCTCAGAAATGTTTAAAAAACTGAAATTATATCAAACACACTCTTGGACCACAGTGCAATAAAAATAGACATAGAAATCAATTCTAAAAACATTACTCAAACTCATATAATTACATGGAAATTAAACAACCTGCTCCTGAATGACTTTTGGGTAAACAATGAAATTAAGGCAGAAATCAAGAAATTATTTGAAACTGATTAGAACAAATATACAACATACCAGAATATCTGGGACACAGCTAATGCATTAAGGGGGAAGTCAATAGCATTAAACATCTACCTCGAAAAATTAGAAAGATCTCAAATTAACAATCTACCATCACACCTAGAGAAACTAAAGAAACAAGAACAAATCAACCCCAAAGCTAGTGGAAGACAAGGAAGAGGCAAAATCAGAGCTGAACCAAAGGAAATCAAGATGTGAAAAACCATAGAAAAGATCAATGAATCCATGAACTGGTTTTTTGAAATAATAAATAAGATTAACAGACTGCTAGCTAGACTAATAAATAAAAGGATAAAGAAGATACAAATAAACACAATGAGAAATGACAAAGGGGACACTGCCACTAAACTCACATAAATACAAAACCCCCTCAGAGACTACAATGAACACCTCTATGCACACAAGCTAGAAAATCTAAAAGAAATGTATACATTCCTGGAAACATACAACCTTCTAAGATTGAATCAGGAAGAAACTGAATCCTTAAACAGACCAATAATGAGTTCTTACTGAATCAATATTAAAAAGGCCACCAACCAGGAAAAGCCCAGGACCAGATGGATGCACAGCCAAATTCTACCAGATGTATAAAGAAGAACTGGTACCATTACACTGCAACTATTCCAAAACATTGAGGAGGAGGGACTCCTCCTTAACTCATTCTACAAGCCCAGTATCATCCTGATATAAAAACCTGGCAGAGACACAACAAAAGAAGAAAACTTCAGGCCAACATCATTGATGAACATAGATGCAGAACTTTTCAACAAAATCCTATCAAATCAAATCCAGTAGTATATCGAAAAGCTAATCCAACACAATCAAGTAGGTTTTATCACTGGAATGTAAGGTTGGTTCAACATATGCAAATCAATAAAAGTGATTTTATTTTTATTTTATTTATGAAAAAAGCCAAAAACAAAACCACCTGGTCATCTCAATAGAAACAGAAAAGGCTTTTGATAAAATTTAACATCCCTTCATGTTAAAAACCCTCTACAAACTAGGCATCGAAGGAACATACCTCAGAAGAATAAGAGCCATCTATGACAAACCCACAGCCAATATCATACTTACTGGGCAAAAGCTTGAAGTATTTCCTTTGAGAACCAGAACAAGACAAGGATACCCACTTTCACCATTCCTATTCAACATAGTACTGGAAGTCCTAGCCAGGGGAGTCAGGCAAGATAAAGAAATAAAAGGCATGCAAACAGGAAAAGAGTAAGTCAAACTCTCTCTGTTTGCAGAAAATATGATTATATACCTAGAAAATCCATAGTCTCTGCCCAAAAGTTCCTAGATCTGCTACACAATTTCAGCAAAGTTTCAGGATATAAAATCAATGTACAAAAATCAGTAGCATTTCTATTCACAAACAATGTCTGAGCTGAGATCCAAATCAAGAACACGATCTGGCCAGGTGTGGTGGCTCATGCCTGTAATCCCATCACTCTGGGAGGACAAGGTAGGAGGACTGCTTGAGCACAGGAACTCAAGACTAGCCTGGGCAACAGAGGGAGACCCTATCTCTACAAAATTAAAAATTAGCTGAGTGTGGTGGCTTGTGTCTGTAGTCCTAGCTACATGAGAGGCTGAAATGGGAGAACTGCTTGAGCCCAGGAGGTTGAGGCTGCAGTAAACCATGATCACACCACTGCACTCCAGCCTGGGTGACAGAGTGAAACCATGTCTCAAAAAAGAAAAAAAAAAAAAGGAAAAAAAAAAGCAAATGCAATGCCACTCACAATAGCCACAAAAAGAATAAAATACTTAGGAATACAACTAACCAGGGAGGTGAAAGATCTTTTCAATGAGAATTACAAAACATTGCTCAAAGAAATCAGAGATGACCCAAATGGAAAAACATTCTATGCTCATGGGCAGGAAGAATCAATATTGTTAAAATGGCCATATTGCCAAAAGCAATTTATAGATTCAATGCCATTGCTATCAAACTACCAATGATATTCTTCACAGAACAAAGAAAAACTATTTTAAAATTCATATGGATCAAAAAAATGGCTCAAGTAGCCAAGGAAATCCTAAGCATAAAGAACAAAGCTGGAGGAATCACTGTACCTGACTTCAAACTCTACTACAAGGCTACAGTAACCAAAACAGCATGGTACTGTACAAAAACAGTTACCTGGACTAATGGAACAGAATAGAGAGCCCAGAAATAACACCACACACCTACAATCATCTTATCTTCAACAAAGTCGACAAAAACAAGCAATGGGGAAGGGACTCCCTATTCAATAAATGGCTAGTCATATGCAAAATATCAAAACTAGAACCCTTCCTTACACCATATACAAAAATCAACTCAAGATGAATTAAAGATTTAAATGTAAAACCTAAAACTAAAAACCCTGGAAGATAACCTAGGAAATACCCTTCTGGACATAGCCCTGCCAAAGATTTCATGATGAATATGCCAAAAACGTTGCAAAAAAACAAAAATTGACAAATAGAACCTAATTAAAGAGCTTCTGCACAGCAAAACGAACTCTCAACAGAGTAAACAGACAACCTACAGAATGGGAAAAAAATAATTGCAAACTATGCATTCGACAAAGGTCTAATATCCAGAATCTACAAGGCACTTAAACAAACTAATAAGCAAAAAACAACCCCATTGAAAAACGGGCAAAGGATGTAAACAGACATTTTTCAAAAGAAGACATACACACGGCCAACAAGGATACAAAACAAATGCTCAACATCATTAATCATTAGAGAAATGCAAATTAAAATCACAATGAAATATCATCTAACACCATTCAGAATGACTATTGTTAAAAAATCAGAAAATAACAGATGCTGGCAAGGTTGTGGAGAAAAGGGAGCACTTCTACATTGCTGGTGGGAATGCAAATTAGTTCAATCATTGTGGAAAGCAGTTTGATGGTTTCTCAAAGAATTTAAAATAGAAGTACCATTTGACGTAGCAATGCCTTTGTTGGGTATATACCCAAAGGAATATAAATCGTTCTCCCACAAAGACACATACACATGCGTGTTCACTGCAGCACTATTCACAAGAGCAAAGACATGGAATCAACATAAATGTCCATCAGTGGTAGCCTGGTTAAAGAAAATGTGGTACATATACACCGTGGAATACTATGCAACCATAAAAAGAGGAGATCACATCCTTTGCAGCAACATGGATGGGGCTGGAAGCCATTATCCTAAGGGAACTAATGTGGGAACAGAAAACCAAATACTACACTTGTTCTCACTTGTAAGTGGGAGCTAAACATTGAATACACATGGACACAAAGAACGGAATAACAGACACTGGGGCCCACTTGAAGTTGGAAGGTGGGAGGAGGAAGAGGATCAAAGGACTGCCTATCAGGTATTATGCTAATTACCTGAGGGATGAAATAATCTGTACACCAAACCCCCATGATATGTAATTTACATATGTAACAAACCTGCACATGTACCCCTGAACCTAAAATAAAAGTTAAAAAAAAGTATGTCCATGAGAATTGACATTTCTAATAGACAAAAAAGGTGGGAACAGGAAAAAGTTTAAAAACTCAATTGGCTATTGGGAGGCTAAAATGGTAGGATTGCTTGAGCCTAGGAGTTTGAGACCAGCCTGGGCAATAGAGCAAAACCTGTCTAAACAGAACAAAACAAAACAAAACAAAACAAAACAAAGAAACCTCAATGGGGCACAGTGTGAGTCTGAAAAAGTAGCTAAAGGGAAGTTTTTTGTTTTTGTTTTTTGTAGTTTTGGGAACAGTTCTGTGGCCTGATTGTGGTATTGGTTATAAGAATCTATGCATGTGGCAAAATTTATAGAACTGTCTACATACATAGACATATAGTGCATGTAAAAACTGGTGAAGTCCAAGTAATGTCTATAGTTCAGTTAATAGTATTGTACCCACATCAGTTTCCTTATTTTGAAAGCATACTCTGGTTATGTGAGACATTATCATCAAAGGAGCTGGGTGAAGGGCACACGGGAATTCTCTCTACTTTTTGAAACCTGTTGTGAATATAAAATTATTTCAAGATAAAAAATGTTTTAATAAATTATAAAAACTTTTCATAATATAATTGCATTTTCTCTTGAACAGAGTGTACACATTTTTTCATAAGTTCATAAAATATTTAAAATCCTAGCAAGTTTTAGAAAGTAGGAATATATAGGCTTGATTGCCTAATCTCAATCAATGGCCAATGAACTCTGAAGTCATTGATAATTAAGAAAACATGTTCCTAGATAAAGATTTGGTCAAAGAGGGGGAACCCTCACACAGGGAATGTAATTTAGTACCGCCACTGTGGAAAACTGTATGGAAGTTCCGCAAAAAACTAAAAATAGAACTACCATATGATCTAGCGATCCCACTGCTGGGTATATATCCCAAAGAAAGGAAATCGAGCCAAGCACGGTGGCTCATGCCTGTAATTCCAGCACTTTGGGAGGCCAAGGTGGGCAGATGACCTGAGGTCAGGAGTTCCACCAGCCTGGCCAACATGGTGAAACCCCGTCTCTAATAAAAATACAAAAATTAGTGGGGCATGATGGTGGGCACCTGTAGTCCCAGCTACTCAGGAGGCTGAGGCATGAGAATTGTTTGAACCCGGGAGGCAGAGGTTGCAATGAGCTGAGATCAGACCACTGCACTCCAGCCTGGGTGACAGAGAGAGACTCTGCCTCAAAATGAAACAAAACAAAAAAACCAAAAGAAAGGAAATCAATATATCAAAGAGATATCTGCACTTCCATGTTTATTGTAGCACTGTTCACAATAGCCAAGGTAATGGAATCAACTTAAATGTCTATCAACAGATGAATAAGATTGGGTGCGGTGGCTTACACCTGTAATCCCAACACTTTGGGAGGCCAAGGTAGGCAGATTGCTTGAGGCCAGGAGATCAAGACCAGCCTGGGCAACATGGCAAAAACCCATCTCTACGAAAAATACAAAAAAATTAGCCAGGCATGGTGGCACATTCCTGTAGTCCCAGCTACTTGGGAGGCTAAGGTGGTAAGATCACTTGAGCCAAGGGCGTCAAGGCTGCAGTGAACTGCAATCACGCCACTGTACTCCAGCCTAGGCAACAGAGTAAGACTTTGTCACAAAACAAAGCAAAACAAAACACAGATGAATGAAATTTTTAAAAAGTGGTATATATAAACTATGAAATTTTGTTCATCCATACAAAAGAATGAAATTTTTTTGTAGTAACATGGATTAAACTAGAGGTCGTTTTGTTAAGTAAAATAGGCCAGGCACAAAAAGACAAATATGGCACACTCTCACTTATGTGAGAACTAAAAAAGTGGATCTCATGGAGAGAGAGTAGACTGGTGGTCAGCAGAGGACAGGAAGGGTGGAGGGGAGCGAGGGATGAAGACAGGTTGCTTAATGCATACCAAAATGTAGTTCGATAGGAGAAAGAAGACCTAGTGTTTGACAGATCAGTAGAGTGACTATAATTTACAATAATCTATTACATATTTCAAAATAGCTAGGAGAGAATAATTCAAATGTTTCTAGTATAAAGGAAAGACAAATATTTAAGGTTATGGATATCCCAATTACACTGACTTGATCTTTACAATAAATCTTTATATGAATGTATTAAATTATCACATGTAACCCCCAAATATGTACATCCATTATTTATCTATTAAAAAAAATTGAAAGGATTTGGCCAAACAGGAAATTGAAAGGGAACTTATAAATCCCCTTGGAAGCAATGGAAAAGAATGTACTTTCTCATAAAACTCATGGGACACAGTGAAAGTTATATTTAGAAGGAAAAGGGTAATTGAGCATTCATCTTGAGAAATGAATAAAGGCACTGTGAAGAACTAGAATGGATCTGAGATTTTACCCTACTCACAAACTAATGCAGTCAGCCACAGTTTCATGGATGCTGGAAGAAGACACGAGACTCCTGGGTCAGAAACAAAGGACCATATGAGCCCTGGCTGAGCAGGCAGCATGGACTTCAGGTTCATAACAGGCTCCTTGCTTCTAAGTCCCATGAGGCCATGCAGAGGTAGCCCAGGGGAAGGCTGCAGGCATGGTGGGCTTGTGTCACAGCTAAGGGACCTCAAGCTTGGGCAACCCTAGTCTTTAAAGGCACTGCAAGCAAACCTGCTCAAACTCTCCCAGAGAGAGACATTTTTTTAATCTACTGGTTGGCAAGCAAATTTGTCCTCTGCCCAAAAGGGGAACAATATATCTACTTTCCAAGGCTGTTTGCTTTAAAAGACTTTTGAAAAGATAGGCTGCAACAAAAGCTGTCATTACCTCTGCTCAGATATTCAGAAGTGGGAGAGACTCATGGAGAAAGGTCTCCCAAGAATTCCAAAAAGAGAAATTAAGAAGAGGGAAATAAGAAATGAAATGCATCAAATGTGTTTTTCAAAGTCTGTGAATTCATAATGGTATTCAGAGAAATCACTGGTCTCCTCTGCAGGATGCTGGAGCACCAACTCATGATGCTGAAAAGCAGTAAACAATGGAAAATGAGTGAGCATTTTATCTTGCCTTTCCTGTAGGAACTACATTTCAGAGTACACATATAGCTGATAAAGAACAGTACCTCTTGCAGAATTCTAGCTGAAATATAACTGAAGGACTATCAAGATATGGCAATTCTGAATGAAACACTGAATCTAGTAGGAATTACGAATAGTTGCTGAAGCAAATAGATGATGATGGGTGGAATCATAACGGATGGATCTGGATAGTAACACCAGAATGCACCAGTCGATCCTAGCATCACAGAGATCCCAGGACACCACGTGCCTTCTGAGTGATGTGATAGGAAGTTCCACTTCCCCTTCCTCTCATGTAATATTTCTGGGGCAGGGTCCTGATTTCTCAAAGGGCACTATTGTGAGTTAAATTGTCCACCAAAAGATATGTTGAAATCCTAACTCCGAGTACCTGTGAATGCAACCTTATTTAGAAATAGGTTCTTCACAGATACAATCAAGTCAAGATAAGGCCATCCCAGATCAGAGTGGGTCCTCATCCAGTGACTAGCATGCTTATAAGAAGAGAGAAATTCAGACACTGACACAGAAAGGGAGAGAAGGCCATGTGAACACAGAGGCAGAGATTAGGGCAATTCATATCCAGTCCGAGGAGGTTCCCTTGGATGGCTGGCCATCCACAGAAGCTGGGAGAGAAACCTGCAGCAGATTCTCCCTCTGGGCCCCAGAAAGAACCAATCCTGCCCACACCTTCACTTCAGACTTCCAAACTTCAGAAATGGGAGAGAATGTATTTCTTTTTATTTGAGCCGCCCAGCTTGTGAGACTTTGTTATGGCAGCTCCCAGAAATGCATAGGCCCCAGTAGGACTGCAGCCCAGGTTCCCATAGCAATAACCTGCCATCAAGGCAGCCTTGTGTTTAGCTTCTCCCCTTCCCTGTCCCATCTTCCCACTTTCTCCTTTGTGCTTTTCATGGTCACTTCCCAAATAGGCAGCCTGCACTGAAGCCCTGGCTCAGGGTCTGCCTTCGGGGGCAGGAGGGGACAGACCAAGGCAGATGGTATCAGAGGGGACCTTGGAAAGCAGATGCCCAGGAGGAGAATCCCAAGACACATCTCTCCCCAGCCAGATGGCACGGCCTTAGGACACTGTGTCAGTCAGCGTTCTCCAGAGAAACAGACCAATAGAATCTCTCTCTATTGACCAACTGATCAATTGGGAGAAAGGGAGAGAGAAGGAGGGGAGAGAGATTTATTATAGGGAAGTAGCTCATATGACTATGGAGGTGGGCACATCTGCTCTGCACGGGGCCCACAGGCTGAAGAACGAGAGAAAATCCTCCCTTACTTGGGGAAGGTCAGTCTTTTTTTCTATTCAGGTCTTCAACTGATTAGATAAAGCTCACCACATTGGGGAGGGCCATCTACTTTACTCAAATGTTCATTACATCCTAAAAACCCCTTTCACAGACACACCCAGAATAATATTTAACCAACTGTCTGGGCACCCTGTAGCCTTGTCAAGTTGACACATAAAACTCACTGTCACAGATGCCATTGTTGATGCGCCATGAGTGGCAATCTCCCACGCCCATTCTGCACCATCACAGTGACTGCACCTCTCACCTGTGCGGAACTGGCATGTGGAGCAGGTGCGGTGGAAGCGCTGGCTTATGAAATAACGCTAATGCCTGCAGTTAAATTGTCCCCCAAAAGATACGTTGGGCTCTGCTGAATCAGAGGTCACTGATGGCGGAGCCCTCAATCCAGAGTCCATGGGTAAAGTCAGCCTTCCTGCCCTCTGGCCAGAAGGTGCTGAGACCTGTTCCACTTGTTTCTCAAGGGCCCCCTAGGGAAACAGAGCCCTAGTGCTCATTTTCACCCCTTGACTGCCTTACCTGCTTCACTCCCCTTCCTCACTGTCCTTCCTGGGGTCACTCCCTAGCAAGCTACTTGCACCCAATTTGTTGGCTCAGGGTCTGCTTCTAGGGGAAACCTAACCAGGAGAAGCGTCTTGTTGGCATCATGTTTCATAATATACTATACTGGCCAAATGCTTTCGGATCCTGCATACTCCTCCAGCCACATGTGTTGATAAATTAATGTTTCCTACCTTGCGTCTTTTAATTTTAGCATTTGATCATATTTATCCCAAATGAATAGGACCTTGTTTCATACAATAACACACAGCAGATACAATGAGCTGCATAGAGCCACTTCGTAGTGCATTCTCCAATCCAGACGGGGTCCAACTGGATGAAGGTAGTTCTACAGGGAGTGATTACTACCTACTCTAGGTAAACGGTCATCTGCTTGTCCAGCTTAAGTTTGGAGTGGATTTTGCCTTATTTTTTAGATTTTGGCATTTTTATAGTGACCCAACACACGCTGAGTTGGCAGGGTTCAGCTGAGCTTTGGGTGGTAACTGGTTTGCAGTTGGGTTTGTGGGTGAACTCCTAACAGTGATGTGGAAGGTGCCTACCAGGCACTAGCAAGCAGCCAAGCTGGGTGTGAGGCTGACATCCTCTCATTAGAGACGAAGGAAGCGAAGCCCCAGGCTTGCGTGGAAAGCCGTTCTCCACCTCTTGAGGCAAGTCCAGAGGAGAGCCACGGAAAGGGCTAAACTCCTTAGACAATAGTCTTAACTCGAGCTAACCCAATAGCCCAAAAACAATGGGCGCCAGATTGCATTCCGCGTGGCCTCTGTGATAGGAACCTGGAAAAGTGCTAAGGAAGGTTTAACCAAAATGCCCACTTTGGATACTAAAACAACTCAATTAAGCACCTACAAATATCTAGCTTTGAGCAATGTTACTTTCTAAAATCCCTTCCAAGTAAACCCTTTTTCTGAAATTAATAAATATCCAACATAAAAGAACGCAACTAGTAACCATATAATGTTTAAAAGTCTGGGCTTCTCCCCACCAAGAAAAGACGAGTTGTAATACCTGGACTGTGGGTCTCCAGTCCGACAAGAATTGGCTCTCTGCTTCACTGGTCCCCTAAGGCCACTCCCTAGAATTGGCTTTCTATAGGACCATTTAACTGAGTCTATTTCAATCTTACTCAAGTCTACCACCTTATAAGTACCAAGCCGAATTTAGCAGGGTTCGAAATGGTAACGACTGCATTATTTCTCTAATTCAGCAGTAAGGAAAGTGAACAGAAGTCTCGGTGTACAACCACCCCCCGGGTTGACATCTTTCCTTCCATGAAGACACTGGGTACAAGCCTTGATGTAGCTGTTAATTGCCCTTCTGTTTCCTAGAAAGCTTATAGGGCAGCAGTAGGAAACGGGTTAGGTATGCCTTTGCTGGTAGGAGTCGAGCTTGGGTCTTATCTCTGGCACTTGTTCGGCATCTGATCAGTAAAAGGGGACCATGATGGGAGACGAGGCAGTACACAGCACTTTGTGAGGGTTCCTAACCAGTCGCTGTTATCACTGAGCACATTGTCCTCGTAATCCAGAATTCATACTGCCATTTGAATATTTTTTGTATTTGTAAAGAAAATTTTAACCACTTAACTCAAGGCTAGAAAGAAAAGCAATTAGTGATTGCAAGAGAAATCCACCGGCAGAAGGCAGAGGGAGACGACTTAAGCCTCTGATTATTTTTGGAAGCTTTATATGCTTTCTAGCCTTTGTCATTGAATGGATTAATGTATGTGCCTGGCATAGAGTAAGTGCTTTGCTTGTTAAACTGCCCGCGGGTCACAGCGAGCAAACTGGGGGAGCGCCCAGGGACAGTGGATGGAGTGAGTGGAGACCCGTGTCCTTTTAAGAAGAGGCTCCATTTCTCCTCGCATGTCAATGTGTGCGTGTCACCAGTTGTTCGAGGAAGCTCGCGCATGACGCGACACTTGCCGTCTGGGCTCTCCAGGTTCGGCCTGCTGCGTTCACAGCCCAGATCTTCGGCGTCCCCGAGACGCAGCCCGGCGCCCGGCCCGGCCCTCCGCACAGCCCCACTTCAGGCCACGCCGTTTCCTTGACCTTCCCCCGGCAGGGTCTGAAGCGTCACCGTCCGTCTAGAGCAGAGTCACGCATGCCCCTGCCCTGCCGGTGAGGTCGGCGCCGCGCTCGGGAGAGTCGGTTCCTCCCGATTCAGACCCATATGGCTTCCGATGGAACCATCATTTGTGTTCCGTAATGACCCGCTTGCAAGGTAGCAAAGGGAGACAAACGTCTCGTTTCAGCCTCTCCCCGCCACCTTGAAATAAAACCGGCAAAAATAAAAAGAGCATTCTGGGAAGTACTTCATCATTTCAACGCTCACGAATTCAAAACATAAACAAAGGGTTCCGAGTGCCCCGGCCAGGGGCGCGGGGCGCGGGGCGCAAGGCGGGCCCGGGGCAGGTGAGCGCAGGTGCGCGCCCGCCCCCACCCCCAGGTCCCCCCGGCTCCCTCCCCATCCGCTCCCCGCTCCCCTTCCCCTTTCCCTTCCCCGCCCGCTCCCAGCCGCCGCCGCCGCCCCGCGCACGGCCTGGAGCGGAGGCTGCGCAGGGCGCGGGGCGGCGCGGGCCGGGCGCGGGCCGGGCGGACGGCCGCGTCTTTCTTCTCCTGGCGGTGATGTCATTGGGCGACGGCGGCCGAGGCCGGGGGGCGGCGGCGGGGGCGGCGGGCGCCCGCAGGTTCCCGAGCCGCTCCTGAGAAGGCGCCTGACAGCGGGCCGGGGCGCACGGAGAAGCGGGCCGGGCTGGACCTGCTGGGCCGCGCCGAGCCAATCGCCGGCGCCGGCCGCTCCATGGGCGAGGAGGCGGCGGCGGCGGCGGGGGCGGTGGGGGCCGCGGGCCGGGCCGCCGCTCCGAGGTGAAGGCGCGCGCCCCTCCCCGCCTGCCTCCCGGGCCGCAGCGATGAATTCCGCCGAGCAGACCGTTACGTGGCTCATCACTCTGGGGGTGCTGGAGTCGCCCAAAAAAACCATCTCGGACCCGGAGGGCTTTCTGCAGGCGTCGTTGAAGGATGGGGTGGTCCTCTGCAGGCTGCTGGAGCGCCTGCTCCCCGGGACCATCGAGAAAGTAAGTCCCGGCCCGCGCCCCCACCCGCGCCCCCCGGTCCGGCCCGCTGCGGCCCGGGATGCGCGCGGAGCACCTGAGGCCGGCCGCACTCGGGGAACCAGTGCGCCCTCCTTTGTGCGCGGAGCGGCGGCGCGGCCGGCGCCAGGACCGTGGCGGGAGCTCGGGGGGCGCCATTGTGTGCGGGGCAGGGGGAGGGGGCCGGGGAGGGGTCGGGGGGAGGGGCGGCGCGGGCGGCGGGGGTCCCCGGGAAGGAGAGTGCACCGCAGCGAGGAGACGGGGCTTCTGCGCCGCCCGAACGCTAAGTTGCCCTCCGCGTGGGGGGCCGGCCCCGCTCCCTGGCAGCAGCCGGTTCGGAAACCGCGTTCCGACGCCGTGCGGCTCACTCCGCTGGCTTTGTGTGGACAGTTCTTGCCGGTGGCGTTGCGTGAGTTTCGCCTCCCGGGTTAATTGACCGGTTGCTCTGTATTTTTAAAGATGCACGCATCTGTAGCTGAGGGCTGCGCTGTGAAATGATCTACTACTTTCCCCTCGAGAAAATTCCCCACCTATCCGAGCCGAGAGGACGGCAGACACAGGGTCTAACTCCTGGCACTCTTCAAGGCTTGTTTAAAATTCTAGATTTCGTTCCCAGGTCCCTCCCTCGTTCTGAACAGAACCTTTAGTCCTGCAGGCACTGCTTCTCCCTTCCGGCTGGTGGTTCCCAGGCTGGAGCGTGTGAACCCTGACCCGAATCTCTGGAAGTGATTAAAGTTTGTTTTCCTCGCCCACAAGCCGGCCAGCGGGGCCGAGGAGACAGGAGAGCTTCCAAAAACGATGTCTCCCTGTAGCTCAAAATACTAAAATCTTATTCCCAGGGTGTTTCTTCGGGGGGTGGGGTGGGGGTGGCCAATATATAGCATTAAGATCAACAGTTATTTAAAAGTTGTTAAATATAGAAATTGAAGTGTACCATAATTAGGAAGAAGGATTTCAGTTTTTAAGTGGGCTATATTGGCCCCCATACAGGATGACAACAACTTGTAAATAAAATGCCACGTAAGTGACTTGAAAAAGTAAAATGTTTAATTTTATTCATACACATGTACATGTTATCTTGCTACATTTTAAATGAGGTCAGAAAACATTTTATTTAATATGAATTTGGCTTGCATTCCAGTTTTAGGTATTTTTCTTACTTGGAACATCTTTATGAAAACAGAATCTGCATATTAGAGTGAATGGCTGCCTGCCTGTCCATGAGATAAAAAATGTTCCTTAAAAATGAACCCGATGTCACAGTGAAATTATGATTTAAAACAGGAGGACTAAGGAGCAGGATCTGACTTTCAAGGCATTCAGAATACTTTGCTGTTTGGATACTGGTACCTCTGGTAATAAAAGACAGATGTTGAAAAGTGTTGAAATGCATGCAAAGTTCACCAAAATAGGCTTAAATAAAATTCTGTTCCATCTCTAAGAGCAAAGCTTTAAGAAATGTCATATGCTGCATTGATAAAAACATGTCGCCATCAAAGAATATGTTGTTTGGCATATTAACTGTATTAATATTGATTGGCTGACTTCAATAATCATTTTCTTTTAAATTATAGAAAGATTTTCCTAGAAAACAGTAGCATTCATTTCATCTCTGAAACAACAAAGAGAAGAACGAATAAAATGTTGAGCTTGCAGAAGCCAAGTTGAAACAACTCAACATATTCTAAAACTACAGTCATTTGGAAATTTCTTAGGTCAGAGCTGTTTTTGATTCCCTCTGAGCTCCAGTTGGTTTGTGTTAAACTGACTCTGTCACAATGAAAGTTTAATGTCAAGGCAGCATATTGTAGACACAGTTACTGGTTCTCTGGAGTTCAAAAGTAGGTTTTTGGAGTAAAATATTAGCCATTTTCTGCCTCTGAGATCCCTGTGTTTCAGAAGTTTTGTGAGCTTTTTCCATTTCCTAGGCAGAGTTATCTGGGTTTCTTTCTTTCCTTTCTTTCTTTCCTTCTTTCTCTTTCTTTCTTTCTGTCCTTCTTTCTCTTTCTTTCTTTTCTTTGCTTTCTTTCTTTCTTTCTTTCTTTCTCTCTCTCTCTCCTTTCTTTCTTTCCCCTTCCTTCCTTCCCTCCTTCCTTCCTTCCTTCCTTCCTTCGTAGAGATGGGTTCTTGCTATGTTGGCCAGGCTGCTCTTGAACTCCTGGCCTCAAGGGATTGTCCCATCTCGGCCTCCCAAAGTGCTGGGATTACAGGCGTGAGCCACCACACCCAGCCAGTTATCTGGGTTTTTGGTGTTTTCATGCTTACCAGATAATCTATGCCACAAAGCACACATGCTGAGTAACTTTTACTTAAATGTGGGCATGTGAGTCTGAGGATGTTTTTTCCTTAAAAGGAAGCATTTGGAAACTTAACTGCATGTTCATGTGGACATGACAGGGGCTTCACTTGACCTCTGCTGCAGGAGTGCCCCGACAGCCAGGGAGCGGAGGGCAAGGGCCTGGAACCTTCGCCTCTGCAGGCTCGCAACCTGACATGGGCCATGAGGCTGGGGATGAGGGCAGAACTAAGAAACATGGCTGGGTGCCTCGGGCTTCCCATATGTCTTTTATTAAGAAACCATGTCCTAATGTGTTTCTTCCATTACGCTCATTTGTTCTGTTTCAGAGTTAGGAAGAGGGTGGAGGGAGCAAAGAGGACGTTCACGGAGTGTCAGATTCTTCTGCTCATTTAAAGGAAACTTTCCACCCAGGTTCCCGCTTTGCTTTTAAGGTGGAAGGTTAGACAGTGAGAAGATGGAATTATAAACTTTACATGAACAGTTCAGAAAAGAGACGCTTTTCATTATACTGGACAGATGTTTTCTGCTGTAGGGGAGAGGAAAATGGGATTAAGAAGTTTTCCCCTTCTCTGTATCTGGAGATCCTGCACTTTGGTTTTCTCCAGGAGGGGTCAGGATGTTTGGCTGGGCTGCCCACGTCTTCGGCTTCCCACACTCCTCCCGTGAGCATACGCTCTCTGAGGTCATGACGTCTAGGGAGCCCTGGTAGCCCTTTTCTCACAAATTCACTTTAAACATCCCTAGGGTATTTAGTCAAAGGAGGTGAAATCAAGATAGGTGAATTTTAGAGGATGGAAAATTTCTATAAGACTAATACAACACATTAAAATCATGGAAATCATGAAATGCTCTTTTAATTTCACTTGTGAATGCAACAAATGAAGTCTCTTAACTCACTATGAAAAACTCAAGGAACTTGGTTCTTTCTCTGTGTGTCCCAGGAGAACAGAACACAGAGAACCTTCCTGTGTAATCCATGTGATGTGCTCCCGAGAGACCCTGGCTAGGTGTTTGTGGAACGTAATTGAAAGTCAGACGCTGCCTCTGGTCTTAGTGCTGGATGTGGAGGCATTTGTCTCTCAGCTCTGGAGGCCCAAAGTCTGGGATCAAGGTACCTGCAGGGCCTTGTGCCCTCAGAAGGCTCCAAGGAGGGGTCTGTCCCAGGCCACTCTCAGGCTTCTGGTAGTTCCTGGCTTGTGGCAACACAAGTCCAATCTTCACATGACGTCCGTGCTGTGGTTTCTTCTTTGTGTCCAAATTCCTCCTTTTTAGCAGGACATCAGTGGAATTGCATTAGGGGCACCCTACCCCAGTATGGCCTCATCTTAACTGATTACATCTGCATTAACTTCATTTCTGAATAAGGCCCCATCCTGAGATACTGGGGGTTAGGACTTCAAAATATGAATGCTGGAGGAGCACAGTTCAGCTCATGACAGGTTGTTTCTGCATTTGAACCAGATCAGTTTATTAGCTATTGATCTGATTGCACAATGCCAGGTGCTAGGAGAGATTACAAAACCTAAATAATAGAGTCTTGGGGGTTCTAGTACAGAAAACATAACCCGAAAGACAAGAACAGCATGAGGCAGAAGGAAGTCAAGAGTCGTAATGTCAGATATGGATGAGAAGGAGCAAAAGAATCGAGGAGCTAAAAAGACCAGCATTTGAGCAGGTCAGACCCAAGACTTTGCTGACGTGTGGGTAAGAATATGGTTTGCATTTCCCAAACTGTAACCTGGCAGCCCTAGGTGATTTTCCACAGGCTTGCAGAAAATCAGCAAATCTGATGTCGCATAGGAAAAAGAAAATACTTTTTTCCAGGTGAACTGGAGACTCACTTTCTGCTCAGTCTTAGGATTCTGGGGTTGGTTAGGGGCTGGGGTGGGGAGAAGCAGAAGTGCTCACCTGCTAGAAATGTGCCTTTTCTCAGGTCCTTTGGCCCTAAAAAGAACGTGGTAAGTGATCACATGTGGTGGTAGGGTAAGGTTGTCACTCAGGCCCGTGACCTGTAGCTGTCGTAAAGACTTGTTGATTGGCTAAGTCACTTATAGAGAAAAGTTATAATATGGTATCTCCAGACTGTGTTTTTAAGGAGACTTCTTTAAACCCTGCAAACTGAATGATTAGTTATATCAAGTTTCTTCTAACTAAACTACTCTGAATATGGTTTCAGAATAGTGAATTTTGCAATAATAAACATTTCCTTTTGAAGCCTGTGACTTTATAGTCCTGTCGCAACCCTGAACCAGTGTGATTCTTGTTTGAGTTTCAGGCCTAGGGAAGAAGGTAGCTGGAACTGCATTTGCTGGCTCACTAAAAAGAAAGCAAACAAACTGAAATTCAATTTAAATCAGGAGCGCCTGAAGAGATTTCCTGAGAACCAGACTAGAAACTAGTGTTTATGTTGCCATCACACAGACACAGGAGTGCACACACACATAAGCATACACACACGAGTACATGCGCACTTGCACATGCACGTGCACACACGAACTTATGCACACACACACATGCATGCCTCACAAACATGCACATATGTAAACGCATGTAAATACACATGCACACATGCACACACACACATGCGTGTACATACACATGCACACACGCACACAGACACGTCTGACTGGGGTTGAGGGAGTGGGGGAAGGAGTGCTGGCACATGTGGCATTCCATTTTCTCAGGGGCAGCTGTTCTGTGAACTCTCCAAGCCCAGTTCAAAGGATGCCGTCTCAGGACCCGGCCCTCATTCTATTAATAGAAGTCACTCCAGAATCTGCCTGCTTGTCTCCTTTCTTTAAGCACTGCCTGCCTTTCTATACATCTTCTTAAAAGAGAATAAGCTGTCCGCCCAGCATGGCAGACAGCATGCTCCTCTCATTTGTAGGCGCTGTCCCTCGCAATACCCATACTGCAGATGAGGACCCTGAGGTCTGGCAGTTAGCTTTGCCCCAGGTCATCTGGCTGCACTTGGAGGTGGAAGATTCCAGCTCAAGACTGTGACCTTTCCCATGGAAAACAAGACTGCTTCTGCCACCTATACTGAACTTAGGGGAAGATTGGCAACCACTGCCTTCAGAAATTTACAAACCAGATCAGGAAACGAGGTGGAGGCAGCAGTGTAACTGAGCACCCAGGCAGGACAAAAGTGAGGACTGGAGGAGGTGGCTCAGGTCACCGGCCACAGGGGCAGAGTGGGAGCCCTCAGGAGTGCCTGGAGCCACTGCTGGTGTCTCGCTTCTCGGGACATCTGGAAGCAGCTCTGCCCTTCAGTGGACATGACCCCAAAGGAGCCCAGGGTAGGGCCCCTTGCCCTGGGGGAACCTGCAGAAGCTCCTGCAGAAGTCTGTGTCTGGGCCTTCCTCCCCGGCCGCAGAACGTGAGTTCAGTGTTCCTGTGCCATCCAATAACTCACTGTAGTTCCTGGGCTTCCCTACTCTGTAGGGCCTACTAGATTTCCACTTAGTCCAAGATTTCAAACAATGTGTGCATCTACACCACACACACTTTTAAAATTCAAGTACTATGTACACATGAATGTCTCTCTCCCTTTAGAGGCCACTGATCACTCTAAAATATAAAAAGTAGAGGTGATGGGGGCTGTGAGGTGAGTGGGGGCAGAGCTGTTTGTTCTTGTGTAGGGTGGATTTTAGCCGTTTGGACTGGAGTCTTGTGTGGGCTTGATGCCCACGCGTCTCTCACTGCACGAGGGAGGTGGTAGAGGCACATCATCCCTTTGGGCACACAACTCTACCATGTGCATCGCTGGGAGCTGGGAGGACTGGCATCCCCCGAACCCGCGGGTTCCTGCCTGGAGACACTGGGAGACCCGGTCCTCTGTGTGCTTCAGAGTCAGGCACACCTGGCTTTGTTCCCGCAGCCATTTGCTCTGTGACTTCTGGCACCTGTCTAACCTCTTGGAGTCCTAGTTTCTTCGTCCTAAAAATGAGATGAATGATATCCACTGGTGGGGGCAGTGAGGTCATTGCCAGGGTAAATGAGTAGATGTGCTGGGCACAAAGTAATTCCTCAGTACGCAGTAGTTACTGTTTTGTTGATTGACACTGAAAGCCTTCCCCATCGTGTCCAGAAGACTCTAAGCCAAGATTTGAACCTCAGAGCCACCCAAATCCAGGAACACTGGTTAATTCTCACAACAGGGTAGACTCTTGCAACTTTCGGGGGCTGGCAGCCTCTGCATCCCACTCTGGACAGACCACCATTGTCTGGGTTGGTGGGCCCGCTGAACGTGGCTTCCAGGGCCCTCTGGTCAGCGCCAGATCTGGGCGCAGCTGCTGAGTACACACAGCTGCTGGTTGGGGAGCAGGAGGGCTGAGCGGGTGGACTCAGGTTTCGCTTATATAAAGTTTCATGCATCAGCAGGGCCGGGAGTCAGAGATGGGAAGTGAGGGCCAGCCTGCCCCACCTGGTGTCTGCAGAGAGAGGGCTTTGGGGCTGCCCCTGGGCCCACTGCTTCCCGGGTACAGCTTCTGGCTTCTCCCTCCTTTATCAGTTCTGTCAGGTTAAGTTAGGAGAATTAATCTCTTGATGTTTTTATATTTCTAACTTTAGCTTTGAACTTTTAAGGTTTGATGCACCAGACTGGCAGTTCTCAACCCTGTTTTTGCAGGATGGTGTCATGTCTGCTGGGGTCTCAAGGCGAGGGGGTGAGGGGAACTGAAATGGAATGTGTGCACAGTGTATTTCAAACACATGTATGCGAATTCATTTAATCATCCCTTTTACCAGGTTCCTACTGCGTGCGTGCTAGTGACCCACATCACACGCATGGAAGCGTACGCATGGATGCCAGCCATGCCACGTCTTCAGGCAGGTCAGGAGAGAAATGCTAGGATCTTGGGTATAAAGTATTTGTGAGTTCTCAGGATGAAGGAATGTAGAGTCATCCAGCCCAGACGCCTTCTTTTGCAGATGGCTTCACTGAGGGCACCTGCCTGTGGTTGTGTAAGCTGTGTACTGCCCAGTCTTGGGAGAACCGTTCACACTGTAGTCTAAGCGAATGACTCCAAGGCCTGTGCTGGGAGGCGGCCCTGGGATACTGTGTATAGAGGTCAGCCTCCCAGGACACAAAGCAGAGTGGAGAAGGGTTGGGGTAGATGATAGAAGTGGCCCCAGTTCTCCAACCCTCCCATGCCCCTGGCAAAGTGCCTTGTAGCGCCTCCATCAGGAGGTAGGAGTCTGCTTCCTCACTTCTTGAATCTGAGCTGTGACTTGTTTTGGCCAATGGACTGTGGCAGAAGTGACCAGTGTCAGCTCCTAGCCCAGGCCTTGGAAGGGCTTGCACTTTTCTGCACTCTCTCAGGCCGTGTGTCTACCTCCGAGGAGACCCCAGGGCTTGGGTGCTGGTGGTATGTGATCACATGGAGGAGAACTCAGTTGTCCCTGCCTAGGCCATCCCAGACCTATCCATAGCCAACCAACCTCAAACATTGATGAGAGCCCAGCCAGGGTCAGCAAGCTGCCTGCCCTGCCCAGAGCAGGCACAGCTGCACCAGCAGGCCCGGGCCAGGCTGACTCGAGCCGGCCACTGAGGTTTACCATGGCCATAGATAACAAATCACACACACACACACACAAGCCCATGCCATTCTTAACTAGGGGACATGCCGATATATGTAAATACATTCCATCCCAATCACAGGAGTGCTTGTACCTTTGTTTAAAATACCCTCTCTATCCTTTATTTCCTTGATAATTTCCTCTCTAGTGTTTTCTCTATTCTCATTTTTTAGAAATCTTATTAAGACTAATCAGAGATAATATCTATTGAGTGCATACTGTATGCCAGGCACTGTTCTGAGGACTTTGCTCACAATAATGGATTTAACCCTCCTCACCACCCTATAAGGGAGGTGGTGACAGGATCACCCCCATTTTCAGATTAGGAAACGGAGCTCCAGAGCGGCTGGTAACTGGCCATCGTTGGCTGGAGGGCTGCGCCCCCCCGGCCCCGCCCCCTGCCTGTGTGGCTGCCAGGCCTCCTGGGTTGAATCTGTCATTTGCTGACTTTCCACTTGTATCTTTCTTCTCCTTTTAAAAGACATTTCCTTGACTTTATCTCCCAACTTTTCTACTAACATTTTTTATTTTGACCTACTTTGGCTATTTTTTTTTTAATTTCTAAAAGTTCTTTTTTCTTGTTATCTGGTTTCTCTCTGTTTCTTCCCTTTCAGTCAGTCCCTTCCTGTTTCTGGGATGATTCCTCTCTTCCTGTGAACATTCATTACAGTTTCCTTGAAGGGTGATTCCTTCCCTGCATTCACTATCTCTGTTTCCTCTGAGTCCTCTTGTGCAATTTTTTTTCCATGTTGGAGATTTACTCAAACATCAGATGATCTTTCAAGTGTGAGGCCCTCAAAATGACCAGGAAGTCCTGTGTGACTGCTGGGGCCCAGGGACACGCGGGTCTTGCCGTGGGGCAGCCTAGCAATGCCCAGAAGTCTGGACCTGTTGGACTCTTCTCCAGCAGCCATGAGTCTCTCCAGAGATTCCTCCATCTGCTGCCTATCAGCAGTGTCCATCCTCACCTTGGCTCCATGCTAGCCCTCTCCAAGTTCTGGCCTCTTTGGTTCACTTTTCCCCAGAGAATAAGCATCGGACCCCTGCAAGGATGGCAAGAGGGGTGGCCAGCTGTGATGGGGCTGGGGCCCCTAGGCCTGCATCTGACTCTCAGACAGGTGGCTTGTCTACCACCTGGGAGGGTGCACGTGCCACTGGCTACTGGGATGGGACCTTCCTAGTCTCTGCTGAAGCCCCACCCATCCTCCGTCTGCTCCCTGCCTTCGTAATGGTGGCCTGGGGATAGGTGTCTTCTAGATTTTTTGTTTTGTTTTGTTTTTTAGACAGAATCTCACTCTGTCACCCAAGCTGGAGTCCAAACTCGGCTCACTGCAACGGCCGCCTCCCGGGTTCAAGTGATTCTCTTGCCCCTACCTCTCGAGTAGCTGAGGCTACGGGTGTGCACCGCCATGCCTGGCTAAGTTTTGTATTTTTAGTAGAGACAGGGTTTCACCATGTTGGCCAGGCTGGTCTCAAACTCCTAACCTCAAGTGATCTGCCTGCCTCGGCCTCCCAAAATGCTGGGATTACAGATGTGAGCTAGAGCGCCCGACCAGGTGTCTTCTAGTTTTATTGAAGATGAAGCTTGTGTTTCTTGTTCTCCTGGCTGTTTTGGAGGATTTTTTTTCAAGAGAAGTGAGGCTGAAATAATTTTACTGTACTGCTTTGGACCTGGAATCTTTCCATTATGAGAGAAAGAGAGAGAGTGAGAATATATGAATGAATATCCATGTCCTACGCCCTGGGTTTCATATCTCTTCTTCTGAGTACTTTAAAATTACTAGAGAAAACAAACTGAAAGCTGGTTGTTTGAAATGTTCTTTTTTTCTTGTTGCTTGGTATTTTGTGCATAACTTTATTATTACACTTGGAGCAGTTTTTTTTTTTTAAGGGGCTGGTGGTCATCCTATTTTTTCTTTATAGAAGCTATATATAATTCAGAATCTCAAAAAGTGTATATAAAAGAAACATAAGCCTCGTCCAGTTTATATTAAATTGTTTTTGTCTAAAATGGGCATCCACAGTTCCAAGTGTGTTTGGATTTGCGTGTTCTCTCACCATGAAGCCTTGTTCTGACAGTGTGATCTGTTAGCAACGCCTTTAAAGTGGTCCGGTTTTGATTATTTGTAAATATTGTGGCCAGTGATGGCTTTTCTCCCTCAATTCTGAGCGTCTCACTACTAATTTCCTATGCCAGGATACTTTTTCACCAATGTCCTGTCCTTAAAGTAGCTTAAGTTTGTAAGGGACTTTTAAGTACCCATTTGTAGTTAGCAGATTTTTCAGATGTCTTTTTTTAGGGATACAGATTTTCTGAAAAAGCCTTTTGCTTTCTGAACACATGCCAAAAGATTGTGGCTTTGTCATTCACTTTAAGGAAGAATGCTACAGTGATTTTGATAGGAAATTGGGAGATTCAGAGGATATTCCTGGTTCTGATTGTGTCTGGCTCCTCAGGAAGAGCGAGCCTCATCTGCCCATGTGGAATCGGTCCAGGCCTCTGTTTACCTTGAGCAATGTCATTGAGGCTTCCTCTGTGGTGCTTAGGAAAGTGCCTTAAGACCTGGGTTTGCCTCATTGATCTCATAAAGCACTGGTGCTGGTGACAGATTTCTTCTGGTGGAAACACATTTTCTGGTTATAGTCGTCCCTATTTGTTAAGGATTTTTGTTTCTTTTGAAAATAGGCTTTAAGGCTGGGCACGGTGGCTCACGTCTATAATCCTAGCACTTTGGGAGGCTGAGGTAGGCAGATCACCTGAGGTCAGGAGCTCAAGACCAGCCTGGCCAGCATGGTGAAACCCTGTCTCTTCTAAAATACAAAAATTAGCTGGGCATGATGGCAGGTGCCTGTAATCCCAGCTACTTGGGAGGCTGAGACGGGAGAATCGCCTGAATCCGGGAGACAGTGGTTGTAGTGAGCTGAGATCGTGCCACTGCACTCCAGCCTGGGCAGCTGAGTGAGACTCCGTCTCAAAAAAAAAAAAAAAAAAAAAAGGCTTTAACTAAATAGAATATGGCCAAATTCTTGTGACTTGTGACAAAGGTTAAACTTCCAGAAAGTGCCCTAGAAGCCATAATTTTCCATGATAAGAGACTAGAATGGAATGTCTTTCAGACTTTATCAATTGATGACAAATGGAGAAAAATAAAAGTTCATTTATGGCACTTCTGACCAAGCTCATTTCCCTAGATTGAATCTGAGTAATTGCAACGTCAGCTATCTAAGGTTGGCTCTTCAAACAAATAACCTAGAGTCATAAGCACACTGTTTATGAATTGCTCAAATGAAATTCTGGGAGCGAGACACCACTCACCCTGCACATAGTTAAATCTTTTGTTGCCTGTAATGGAGCTTCCACCTTAAGAAACTAGAAAAATAAGGGCAAATTAAACTCAAATTAAGTAGTAAGAGAAAGAGAACAATAAAGAACAGGATGGAGATTAGAAAATTACTAGCGAGAACAAACAAAACTGAAAGCTGGTTATTTGAGAAGAATCAATAAAATTGATAAACCTGTTTGTGGACTGATTAGGAAAAATGGGGAAAAGACAGAAATTACCAATGTAAGGAATCACCACGGATCTTACAGATATCGAAAGATAATAAGTGGATATTAAAACATTGTTATGCCAACAATTTCTACAACTTAGATGAAATGGATAACTTTCTTGGAAGACACGAAGCTCACTAAAGAAGAAATTGATAACCTTAATAAGCCTACATCTATTACAGAAATAAATTTGTAGATAAAATTCTTCTCATAAAGAAAATTCCAGGCCACATAGTTTCACTGGTAAATTCTACCAAGCTTTTAAGAAAAAAATAATAGTAATTTTACACAAGCTCTTCTAGGAAATTAAAATTGGGCCAGGTGCAGTGGTTGACATCTGTAATCCCAACATTTTAGGAGGAGGATTGCTTGAGGCCAGGAGTTTGAGACCAGCCTGAACAACATAGTGAGACCCTCCCCCCATCACTACAAAAAATTTTAAAAATTAGCTGGATGTGCCTGTGGTCCCAGCTGCTTAGGAGGCTGAGGTGGGAGGATCACCTGAGCCTGGGAGGTTGAGGCTGCAGCAAGCCATGATCACACCATTATACTTCAGCCTGGGTGCCAGAGTGAGACTCTGTCTCAGAAAAAAAAAAAAAAAAAAAAGAAGGAAGGAAGTAAAGAAAGATTAATAATGAGGTTGTACTTCCCAACCCATTCTAAGTGGTAAGCATTATCCTGATAACAAAACCTGACAAAAACATTATAAGAAAAGACTATAGGCCAATAACCCATATGAACATAGATGTAAACCTTCAAAAAAATTTAGCAAATCAATTTCAGCATTACATGTAAAAAGTAAAATATCATAACCAAGAAGCATTTATCCCAGGAAATAAAAATCAATCAATACAATTCATGATATTAACAAACTAAAAAAGAAAAATCCAGAGGATTTTCTCAATGGATGGCAGAAAAAGCATTCAACCCAATCCAATCCAACGTAAACTCTTGATAAACACTCCCGGTGATCTAGGAATAGAAGGAAACTTCCTCAACATGCTAAGGGGCATCCATGAAAACCTATAGCCTACGTGAGACTCAATGGTGAAAGACTAAAAGCTTTTCCCCTAAGATCACGAACAACACAAGGGTGTTCACTCTTACCACTTCTGTTCAACCTTATACTGGAGGTCTCTGCCAGTACAATCAAGCAAGAAAAAGAAACCAAAGCCATCCAGATTGAAAAGGAAGAAGTAAAGCTGTCTTTATGTGTAGACTATATGATTGTCTGTGTAGAAAATTTGATAGGATCTACAAAATAGCTACTAGAACTAGTAAGTCAGCTGGATGTGGTGGCTCACACCTGTAATCCCAGCTACTCAGGAGGCTGAGGCAGGAGAATCTCCTGAACCTGGGAGTTGGAGGTTGCAGTGAGCCAAGATTGTGCCACTGCACTCCAGCCTGGGTGACAGAGCGAGACTCTGTCTCAAACAAACAAACAAACAAAAAACTAGTAAGTCAGTTTAGCAAGGTTGAAGGGTTAATATACAAAATCAGTTGTATTTCTATATATTAGCAACAAGTGATCAGAAATTGAAATTTAAAATACCATTTACAATAGCAAAGAAATGAAAGACAAATGCTTAGGGATAAATCTGACAAAAGATAAGAAAAACATGTACACTCTCAGCAACATATATTGCTGAGTGAAATGAAAGATCTAAATAAATGGGGCTATACATAACATTCTGGGTCAGAAGTCTTGCTATTAAGCTGTTCTATTGATATTGATCTATAGATTCAACAGAATCACAACCAAAATCCCAGAATTTTTTCAGTAGAAATTGATAAATGATTCTAAAGTGTCTATGGAAAGGCAAAGGGCCTAGTAACAACTTTGAAATGGAAGAAGAAAGTTGGAGGACTTGGTTTCCAGGGTTTTCATAAAACAATGGTAATGGAGTCAGCACAATGTTGCAATAAAGATAGAGAAATAAATCAACAGAAGAGAATAGAGGTAGAATTAGATCCTTAAAGACATAGACAACTGATTTTCAACAAAGGTACCAAGACACTTGGCTGTCCAAAGGACACTCTTTTCTTTTTTTTTTTAATCTTTTTATTATTATTATTATTATTATTATTATACTTTAGGTTTTATGGTACTTGTGCGCAATGTGCAGGTAAGTTACATATGTATACATGTGCCATGCTGGTGCACTGCACCCACTAACTCGTCATCTAGCATTAGGTATATCTCCCAATGCTATCCCTCCCCCCTCCCCCCACCCCACAACAGTTCCCAGAGTGTGATGTTCCCCTTCCTGTGTCCATGTGTTCTCATTGTTCAATTCCCACCTATAAGTGAGAATATGCGGTGTTTGGTTTTTTGTTCTTGCGATAGTTTACTGAGAATGATGATTTCCAATTTCATCCATGTCCCTACAAAGGACATGAACTCATCATTTTTTATGGCTGCATAGTATTCCATGGTGTATATGTGCCACATTTTCTTAATCCAGTCTATCATTGTTGGACATTTGGGTTGGTTCCAAGTCTTTGCTATTGTGAATAATGCCGCAATAAACATACGTGTGCATGTGTCTTTATAGCAGCATGATTTATAGTCCTTTGGGTATATACCCAGTAATGGGATGGCTGGGTCGAATGGAATTTCTAGTTCTAGATCCCTGAGGAATCGCCACACTGACTTCCACAAGGGTTGAACTAGTTTACAGTCCCACCAACAGTGTAAAAGTGTTCCTATTTCTCCACATCCTCTCCAGCACCTGTTGTTTCCTGACTTTTTAATGATTGCCATTCTAACTGGTGTGAGATGGTATCTCATTGTGGTTTTGATTTGCATTTCTCTGATGGCCAGTGATGGTGAGCATTTTTTCATGTGTTTTTTGGCTGCATAAATGTCTTCTTTTGAGAAGTGTCTGTTCATATCCTTCGCCCACTTTTTGATGGGGTTGTTTGTTTTTTTCTTGTAAATTTGTTGGAGTTCATTGTAGATTCTGGATATTAGCCCTTTGTCAGATGAGTAGGTTATGAAAATTTTCTCCCATTTTGTAGGTTGCCTGTTCACTCTGATGGTAGTTTCTTTTGCTGTGCAGAAGCTCTTTAGTTTAATTAGATCCCATTTGTCAATTTTGGCTTTTGTGGCCATTGCTTTTGGTGTTTTAGACATGAAGTCCTTGCCCATGCCTATGTCCTGAATGGTAATGCCTAGGTTTTCTTCTAGGGTTTTTATGGTTTTAGGTCTAACATTTAAGTCTTTAATCCATCTTGAATTGATTTTTGTATAAGGTGTAAGGAAGGGATCCAGTTTCAGCTTTCTACATATGGCTAGCCAGTTTTCCCAGCACCATTTATTAAATAGGGAATCCTTTCCCCATTTCTTGTTTTTTTCAGGTTTGTCAAAGATCAGATAGTTGTAGCTATGTGGCATTATTTCTGACGGCTCTGTTCTGTTCCATTGATTTATATCTCAGTTTTGGTACCAGTACCAAGCTGTTTTGGTTACTGTAGCCTTGTAGTATAGTTTGAAGTCAGGTAGTGTGATGCCTCCAGCTTTGTTCTTTTGGCTTAGGATTGACTTGGTGATGCGGGGTCTTTTTTGGTTCCATATGAACTTTAAAGTAGTTTTTTCCAATTCTGTGAAGAAAGTCATTGGTAGCTTGATGGGGATGGCATTGAATCTGTAAATTACCTTGGGAAGGATGGCCATTTTCACGATATTGATTCTTCCTACCCATGAGCATGGAATGTTCTTCCATTTGTTTGTATCCTCTTTTATTTCCTTGAGCAGTGGTTTGTAGTTCTCCTTGAAGAGGTCCTTCACATCCCTTGTAAGTTGGATTCCTAGGTATTTTATTCTCTTTGAAGCAATTGTGAATGGGAGTTCACTCATGATTTGGCTCTCTGTTTGTCTGTTATTGATGTATAAGAATGCTTGTGATTTTTATACATTGATTTTGTATCCTGAGACTTTGCTGAAGTTGCTTATCAGCTTAAGGAGATTTTGGGCTGAGACAATGGGGTTTTCTAGATATACAATCATGTCATCTGCAAACAGGGACAATTTGACTTCCTCTTTTCCTAATTGAATACCCTTTATTTCCTTTTCCTGCCTAATTGCCCTGGCCAGAACTTCCAACACTACGTTGAATAGAAGTGGTGAGAGAGGGCATCCCTGTCTTGTGCCAGTTTTCGAAGGGAATGCTTCCAGTTTTTGCCCATTCAGTATGATATTGGCTGTGGGTGTGTCATAGATAGCTCTTATTATTTTGAGATATGTCCCATCAATAACTAATTTATTGAGGGTTTTTAGCATGAAGCGTTGTTGAATTTTGTCAAAGGCCTTTTCTGCATCTATTGAGATAATCATGTGGTTTTTGTCTTTGGTTCTGTTTATATGCTGGATTACATTTATTGATTTGCGTATATTGAACCAGCCTTGCATCCCAGGGATGAAGCCCACTTGATCATGGTGGATAAGCTTTTTGATGTGCCACTGGATTCGGTTTGCCAGTATTTTATTGAGGAGTTTTGCATCAATGTTCATCAAGGATATTGGTCTAAAATTCTCTTTTTTTGTTGTGTCTCTGCCAGGCTTTGGTATCAGGATGATGCTGGCCTCATAAAATGAGTTAGGGAGGATTCCCTCTTTTTCTATTGATTGGAATAGTTTCAGAAGGAATGGTACCAGTTCCTCCTTGTACCTCTGGTAGAATTCGGCTGTGAACCCATCTGGAGGGACACTCTTTTCAATAAATGATACTGGAACAAGTAGATACTCATATTTTTAAAGATGAACTTTGATCTATACCTCTTAGTATACAAAAATTAACTAAAAATGAATTATAGATCTAAATGTAAAGCCTAAAACTAAAAAACTCCTAGACGAAAATATAAGAGAAAACATTTGTGACTTTGGACTAAGCAAATATTTTTTATATATGACACCAAAAACATGATCCATAGAAGAAAGAATTCCATACAAGAAAGAGTGGACAAATTGGACTTAATCAAAACAAAAAGAACTTCTATTATTTGAAAGACACTGTTAAGAGAATGAAAAGACAGTCTATATATTGGAAGAAAATATTTGCAAATCACATGTCTGTTTAAGGATTTGTAGCTAGAATATATAAAGAACTCTCAAAACTTAGTAATAAAGAGCCTGATTTTAAAAATGGGCAAATGGTTTGAATAGACATTTCACCACAAAATATGTACAGATGGCAAATAAGCACTCAAAAAGCAGCTCAACATTATCAGTCATTAGGGAAGTGGAAATGAAACCTGCAAGGAGATAGATACCACTACACACCTATCATCACGGCTGAAATCTAATAGAGTGATCCTCCCAAGTGTTAGTGTCTATGTGAGGGAACCAGCACTCTCATGCACTGACAGTGGGAAGGTAAAATTGTACAACTGCTTCAGAAAACAGTTCATCCGTTTCTTAAAAGAGTAAACATACATCTACCAAATGTTTCAGCTATTCTACTTTGAGATGTCTTCCCAAGAAAATGGAAATGATACGGCCATACCACGCCTTGCACGCAAGTGTTCATAGCAGCTGTATTTTTAATAGCCACAAACTGGAAATAATGCAGATGTTTTTCAGTTGGTGAACAGATAAACAGATTGTGGTATATTCCTGTAATGGAACACGGCTCAGCAATAAAAAGGAATATTCCATGACATGGATGATTCTCAAAATTATGCTGAATAAAAGAAGCCAGACAAGAAAGTACTTAATGTATGATTCCATTTATAGAAGATTTCTAGTGACAGAAAGTAAATCAGTGCTCGCTTGGGGACAATAGCTGGGGTAGGAGAAAGTGATTGTGGAGTAGCTCAAGGAGACCTCTGCGTGAGGGGCAGAGTCATTACCTTGCCTCTTGTGACAGTTCCATCAGGTTGCACTATGTCAAAACTTATCAAAGTGCACAGTTCAGATATGAGCAGTTTATTGTATGTCAGTGATACCTCAATACGGCATATGACAGTCTTTACCCTGAGCATAATTACGTTTTTGTTGAGTGTAATGGAGCTTTAACTCTTTATTTGCTGTCCCCTACTTTTGAACCTAATCGTGAATTTAGAAAACGTATAGAATTTTAATGTGCAATGGTAAATTGTGTACTTATGTTTTATTAGGGGAAGGGATTTATTGACAGCTCATTTATTGATTTATTTGTTTATTTTCTCATCAAGTCTTTACTGTGTTCCAAGGATAGTGCTAGGAACTGGAGATTTCGCAGAAATAGACTCGCATACTATTTAGTGGGGGAGAATAACATGAAAAGAATTACACGAACTGATTGTATCACACGAGCTATGTGCTCTGAAGGCAAGAGACAGATTTCCAAACACGCAGCAGAAGAAACTATGCCCCTTGGCAGATGGGGGCCCAGTGGCGGTTTGGGGAAGTCTGTCCTCAAGAAGTGGCATTTGAGTTGCCCTCTGACTGATGTATAGCTGTCGTAAGAGGAGGGGCATGCACCCCTAGACAGAGGGGCCCTTCGAGGCCTGGGGCAAGAGGAGGACTGCTTTGTTGGGAGTGGCGAGGAAAGGCCTAGACGGGTAGTGCTGGAACCAAGGGGACGCGGAGAGACAGGCAGAGCCAGGCAGCACGGGGCTGGTGGGCCCTTAGTTTGTAAAGGTTTTGATACTTTTCAAATTTTTAAGGGGAGAACGATATGATCAGTTTTGTGTTTTGAAAACAATACTCTAGCCATAGCGTGGAGAACAGATGAAATGAGCCCAGGATGAAGGATGTGAAGATGGTCATGAAACTCCCACGGTTGCCCATGGAGAGCTGTGGGAGCCTGGGCTGGAGTGGAGGCAGTGCTGACAAGGAGATGGGGATGGCACTGAGGGAGCCCAGGAGGGTGCGGCGGCGGGCAGACAGGGGGACAGTGCTTAGGGTGACTCCTGGGTTTCTGGTTGCACAACAGGATAGATGGGGCGGTCGCCTGTGCCGGAGCCCTGGGCGAGGCTTACCTAGGTTTGGGGCAAGGAGATCAGGAATGGATTCAGGGTTGGGTGTGTCATTGGAGGCATCCGCATGGAACTGTTGGAGCTTAGAGGCCCCCTGGACTGAAGCATACACGTGGGACTCGTAGTTCAGAGATATGAACTGAAGCTGAAGGACTTGTGAGGTTTCTTACAGGGCAGTTAAAGTGTGAACGTGAGAAGGCCAAGGGCCAGCCTTGGGAAGGGTGGAGATGAATAACCAGGCGGTGCTGATGAGCCTGAAGAGAGAGACTAAGGCAGGGTGGTCAGAGGCCATTAGGAGACAGGCAGTGACCTGAGGTCAGGGGACGAGAGTGCTGGTGTGTTTCTGAGAGGTCAGGTGAGTGCAATTCAGAAGATTGTCTGCCGGCTTTGGCCTGTGCTGGATGGGAAGGAGGGTGCTATTCCTAGTTGTTCTAGGACAACTGGCTAGCACACACCCAGAGCCCACATACTGGAGCAATGCGGGCGTGCCCAGGACTGAAGATGGGGCTGGGAGGGAGCCTGGCAGTCACCGAGGGGAGTGGAAATGTTGGAATAGAGTTGTGGAGTATGAGAGAGGGGTGGACTCAGTGAGGGGGGTGGATGGTGGGCCCTGTGGAAACCCACCCATGGAGGGGTGCATGCACCTGTAGCGATTGGCAGGGAACTGAGCGGGAGATTAGGGCACTTATTAACTGTCTTGAATGTTTGGTTAAGAGGAAGTGATCTTCAGTGAGGGTCAGCGTGTTTTTCTTGATAAAGGAAGCTCTAGCAAACTGTATCCCTTTCAACAGCTTTAGGGGAGAATGTCTGATATTTTTTCTTTCCTTTCCCACGTTTTAAAGTGTGTTCTTTTCCTTCCTGATGGATGCATCTGGTGGTTTAAGGCCAATAAGTGTTGCATTGAGCCTGAACAATTGTTTGTTACTCTCAAAATGTCTAAGACTTTCATCTCCAGCTTATAAATGTATTGATGTCGGGTGTTTAATATTTCCCCTTTGATTCATTTTGATAGTGAATGGCTTCTGAGGTCAGGATGGGGACACTGCCAAAACTAGCTGCTCTCTCCTGAGTCTCTGTTTTGCAGGTGACATTTGAAAGTCTAGATTTGATATCATTAAGGCATTTTAGGGAAGTCAATGTATAAGTTTTAGAAAGTTCAGGTGCAAATTGAGGACTATTTGTGTGAGAATTTTATGAATACACTTGTGTCTCTCCTGGGATTTACTTTTTCTTTCCCTTTAGAAAATGCTCACAGTGTGTTACATATCACGCTAAATGGATGGAGATGAAGCAAATCCAGTGGTGCTTATTGGGAATATAGTTCCTAAATAACTGCAGTAAATGTAAGTAATGTTTTGGGGAATTATTTTTCTAATTCAAAGCATTAAAACATGAACAATTCAGTTCTGTCTCCATGTGTGGGAGAAGTAAACTCACCACTTACTTTTTTCTTTTTAATCCTTTTTTTTTTTAGAGGAAGGTGGGTAGAGAGTGTTATTGGGAGTAGGGGTGGGGATATTGAGGGAAGGGAGAATGATATACACACACACATACATGTACACACATAAGTACACACACATCTATGCATATACACACATGCATCTGTATACACATGTATATATACACGTGTATGCACACATATTTATATATACACATGCACACATATACACATGCATATACACATATGTATACACATCTGTATGCACACATATACACATGTATATACACATACATATATACACATATATACATACATGCTATCTACATTTATACACGTGCATATGTACACATGTGCACGTGTATATATGTGCACGTGTATATATGTGTATATATGCATACAGTATATACACACCTCTATATGCACGTATCTATAAACACATATGCCTATACACATGGATATGCACATATGCAGACATACACATGCACACGTAAACATACATGAACACGTGCATATCAATACACATGTTGATACACGCATGTATGTGCATGCACATATATACATACGTTTCAGCTTATGGGCAGAAAATATCTGGGTTGGTTTGGTTTTCCTCTGTTTATAGTTAGAGATGGCAGAGCTGCTCAACACGAACTTTTGTCCATCACATATAGAAATGTTAGCGATGTCACTGACAGCAGAATTGGCAGTACATGTTTTTCCAAGTTGTTTTCAAGTAAGATGGTTCTTCCATCTTTTTTTTCTTTTGTCTAGGTGGTTATATGGTTTGTAAATTTGGGTGTATGTGAGACTGCCCAAGGACCTGTGGAAATTGAGTGCTGGATACCACCCCCAGAGTTCCTGATTTCATAGGACTGGGATGGGGCAGAGAATCTGCTTTTCTTTTTTATATATATATAAATTTATTATACTTTAAGTTCTAGGGTACATGTGCACAATGTGCAGGTTTGTTACATATGTATACATGTGCCATGTTGGTGTGCTGCACCCATTAACTCATCATTTACATTAGGTATATCTCCTAATGCTATCCCTCCCCCCTCCCCCCACCCCACAACAGGCCCCGGTGTGTGATGTTCCCCTTCCTGTGTCCAAGTGTTCTCATTGTTCACTTCCCACCTATGAGTGAGAACACGCGGTGTTTGGTTTTTTGTCCTTGCGATAGTTTGCTGAGAATGATGGTTTCCAGCTTCATCCATGTCCCTACAAAGGACATGAACTCATCATTTTTTATGGCTACGTAGTATTCCATGGTGTATATGTGCCACATTTTCTTAATCCAGTCTATCATTGTTGGACATTTGGGTTGGTTCCAAGTCTTTGCTATTGTGAGTAGTGCCGCAATAAGCCTACATGTGCATGTGTCTTTATAGCAGCATGATTTATATTCCTTTGGGTATATACCCAGTAATGGGATTGCTGGGTCAAATGGTATTTCTAGTTCTAGATCCCTGAGGAATTGCCACACTGTCTTCCACAATGGTTGAACTAGTTTACAGTCCCACCAACAGTGTAAAAGTGTTCCTATTTCTCCACATCCTCTCCAGCACCTGTTGTTTCCTGACTTTTTAATGATCGCCATTCTAATTGGTGTGAGATGATATCTCATTGTGGTTTTGATTTGCATTTCTCTGATGGCCAATGATGATAAGCATTTTTTCATGTGTCTGTTGGCTACATAAATGTCTTCTTTTGAGAAGTGTCTGTTCATATCCTTTGCCCACTTTTTGATGGGGTTGTTTTTTTCTTGTGAATTTGTTTGAGTTCATTGTAGATTCTGGATATTAGCCCTTTGTCAGATGAGTAGATTGCAAAAATTTTCTTCCATTCTGTAGGTTGCCTCTTCACTGTGATGGTAGTTTCTTTTGCTGTGCAGAAGCTCTTTAGTTTAATTAGATCCCATTTGTCAATTTTGGCTTTTGTGGCCATTGCTTTTGGTGTTTTAGACATGAAGTCCTTGCCCATGCCTATGTCCTGAACGGTATTGCCTAGGTTTTCTTCTAGGGTTTTTATGGTTTTAGGTCTAACATTTAAGTGTTTAATCCATCTTGAATTAATTTTTGTATAAGGTGTAAGGAAGGGATCCAGTTTCAACTTTCCACATATGGCTAGCCAGTTTTCCCAGCACCATTTGTTAAATAGGGAATCCTTTCCCCATTTCTTGTTTTTTTCAGGTTTATCAAAGATCAGATAGTTGTAGATGTGTGGTATTATTTCTGAGGGCTCTGTTCTGTTCCATTGGTCTGTATCTCTGTTTTGGTACCAGTACCATGTTGTTTTGGTTACTGTAGCCTTGTAGTATAGTTTGAAGTCAGGTAACATGATGCCTCCAGCTTTGTTGTCTTGGCTTAGGATTGACTTGGCAATGTGGGCTCTTTTTTGGTTCCATATGAACTTTAAAGTAGTTTTTTCCAATTCTGTGAAGAAAGTCATTGGTGGCTTGATGGGGATGGCATTGAATCTATAAATTACCTTGGGCAGTATGGCCATTTTCACGATATTGATTCTTCCTATCCATGAGCATGGAATGTTCTTCCATTTGTTTGTGTCCTCTTTTATTTCCTTGAGCAGTGGTTTGTAGTTCTCCTTGAAGAGGTCCTTCACATCCCTTGTAAGTTGGAAGGTATTTTATTCTCTTTGAAGCAACTGTGAATGGGAGTTCACTCATGATTTGGCTCTCTGTTTGTCTGTTATTGGTGAATAAGAATGCTTGTGATTTTTGCACATCGATTTTGTATCCTGAGATTTTGCTGAAGTTGCTTATCAGCTTAAGGAGATTTTGGGCTGAGACGATGGGGTTTTCTAAATATACAATCATGTCATCTGCAAACAGGGACAATTTGACTTCCTCTTTTCCTAATTGAATACCCTTTATTTCTTTCTCCTGCCTGATTGCCCTGGCCAGAACTTCCAACACTATGTTGAATAGGAGTGGTGAGAGAAGTCATCCCTGTCTTGTGCCAGTTTTCGAAGGGAATGCTTCCAGTTTTTGCCCATTCAGTATGATGTTGGCTGTGGGTTTGTCATAAATAGCTCTTATTATTTTGAGATAATAATAAGAGCTATTATTTTGAGATATGTCCCATCAATACCTAATTTATTGAGAGTTTTTAGCATGAAGAGTTGTTGAATTTTGTCGAAGGCCTTTTCTGCATCTATTGAAATAATCATGTGGTTTTTGTCTTTGGTTCTGTTTATATGCTGGATTACGTTTATTGATTGGTGTATGTTGAACCAGCCTTGCATCCCAGGGATGAAACCCACTTGATCATGGTGGATAAGCTTTTTGATGTACTGCTGGATTTGGTTTGCCAATATTTTATTGAGGATTTTTGCATCAATGTTCATCAGGGATATTAGTCTAAAATTCTACAGAACTCTCCACCACAGATCAACAGAATATACATTCTTGTTAGCACCACACCACACCTATTCCAAAACTGACCACATAGTTGGAAGTAAAGCACTCCTCAGCAAATGTAAAAGAACAGAAATTATAACAAACTGTCTCTCAGACCACGGTGCAATCAAATTAGAACTCAGGATTAAGAAACTAACTCAAAACCGCTCAACTACATGGAAACTGAACAACCTGCTCCTGAATGACTACTGGGTACATAACAAAATGAAGGCAGAAATAAAGATGTTCTTTGAAACCAACGAGAACAAAGACACAACGTACCAGAATCTCTGGGACACATTTAAAGGAGTGTGTAGAGGGAAATTTATAGCACTAAATGCCCACAAGAGAAAGCAGGAAAGATCTAAATTGACACCCTAACATCACAATTAAAAGAACTAGAGAGGCAAGAGCAAACACATTCAAAAGCTAGCAGAAGGCAAGAAATAACTAAGATCAGAGCAGAACTGAAGGAGATAGAGACACAAAAAGCCCTTCAAAAAATCAATGAATTCAGGAGCTGGTTTTTTAAAAAGATCTGCAAAATTGATAGACTGCTAGCAAGACTAATAAAGAAGAAAAGAGAGAAGAATCAAATGGACGCAATAAAAAAATGATAAAGGGGGTATCACCACTGATCCCACAGAAATACAAACTACCATCAGAGAATATTATAAATACCTCTACGCAAATAAACTAGAAAATCTAGAAGAAATGGATAAATTCCTGGACACATACACCCTCCAAAGACTAAACCAGTAAGAAATTGAATCTCTTAATAGACCAATAACAGGCTCTGAAATTGGGGCAATAATTAATAGCTTACCAACCAAAAAAAGTCCAGGACCAGATGGATTCACAGCCAAATTCTACCAGAGGTACAAGAGGAGCTGGTACCATTCCTTCTGAAACTATTCCAATCAATAGAAAAAGAGGGAATCCTTCCTAACTCATTTTATGAGGAGAATCTGCTTTTCTAACAAGTTCTCAGGCAGTGCTGGTGCTGCTGGTCCTGGGGCCATGATTGAGAATCACTGACCTAGCCCACTGAGCTCATTAGCCCAGCAGCACCATGACCTGGACCACCCAGATGGTGTGCATGACCCTTGAAGCAGACAGGAGGCCACGGTGTGCTCACCTGGGCATTTTTTCCCTGCGTGGCACAGGCTGCTCGCTCACCTTGGTGTGCCCTCCCCATCCTCATGCTTAACAAGTTTCCTAACTAGTACCTTCTTAGTTCAAGACAGAGCAGACCCCGAGTGCTGCTTCCTCATGGGCTTTTGGAGTATTTAGCATGGAGGCAGAGAGACAGAAAAGACATCCTGCTTGGGTTGGAAGGGGACTCGGAATTTATCTGAAAAATTGGAATCCCATTTGTTTCTGTGCATAATTTTTTAAAATAAGAATGTATGTTTTTTTTTCGTACAACAGAAGAGAAACAATCTCCATTAAGAGGCCAAGCTCAGGAGGTTTGTACAAGATTTGATGAAATATGTTACTTAAATTGAGGCATGTATGGAGACATCAGTGAAATATTCAAGTTAGGGTTGGGAAGAACTATAGCTAAATAAGATATTGAGTCACAAAAAATGACCAGAAGATGAAGTCATACTGTTTTAGGTAAAGATGCTTTTTAATGCCGAGGCTTTTAAAGAAGAGTAAATCAACCATGTTGCCTGGTTATGGGAACTAAGGGCAGCCTCAGGGAGGAGTCTGGGTTGCCAGTTCAAAAACACAGCTGGGGCCAGGCACGATGGCTCACACCTGTAATCCCAGCACTTTGAAAGGCTGAGGCAGGCGGATCACTTGAGGTCGGGAGTTCGAGACCAGCCTGACCAACATGGAGAAACCCCATCTCTACTAAAAATACAAAATTAGCCTGGCGTGGTAGCACATGCCTATAATCCCAGCTACTTGGGAGGCTGAGGCAGGAGAATCACTTGAACCCAGGAGACAGAGGTTGCAGTGAGCCGAGATCTCACTATTGCACTCCAGCCTTGGCAACAAGAGCAAAACTCTGTCTCAAAAAAAAAAAAAAAAAAATTAGCCGGGTGTGGTGGCTCATGCCTGTAATCCCAGCTACTTGGGAGGCTGAGGTGGGAGGATCACTTGAACCCAGGAGGTGGAGGTTGCAGTGAGCCGAGATCGCACCACTGCCCTCCAGCTGGGATGACAGAGCGAGACTCCATCTCAAAAACAAAAACCAAAAAACACAAATGGGCAAACGGCTGCTTATCAAGGAAGCAGTTCATGTTGTGGAGTTCAGCTGAGCCGTAGCCTCTTTCTAACTCAAAGGGTTGGTGGGTTTTGCCGTCCTTAAATTGGGGATGCCCTTGTTCTCTGAAGGTCTGAAGCATCCTGCACTGCTCGCACTATCCTTTCGGCAAAACCAAAGACACATTGCTCAATTTCAGTCCAGCGTACGCTTTGCAGTTCAGTGGCCAATTGAGGGTCCATTTGTAAAAACTGAATATGGAGAAAATGATGACAATTTTGACAACACCCCACCCCCAAGTCTGGCCATAGGAGAAAACACTGCATCATGCAGAGAAAGAGCTGGGTCTGGAGAACCGGCTCCAGCTGGCACAGAAGCTCCTTTTCTAGACGGTTCATTCCCTGATGACTTTGCTGAAGCCTTTGGTGACCGTGGCTGCTTTCATGAATGGCGCTGGAATCAACCGACAAGGATTTCCAAGCACCCATCATGAAAAGGGCTCAAAAAGCAATGACAGGTTCTCTGGAAACAAATGAAACAATGGAACATCTCGGCAAAGAAATAAAACTTATGAAAAGGAAATTAAAAGTATAGAACTGAATAGAATAATGGAAATAAAACTCACTGGATGGGCTCAAAGGTACAGTAGAGATGGCAGAAGATTGATTAGTGAACTTGATGGAGGACTTGTCAAGGGAGGGGCTCAGTGTGGACAACAGAGAGAAAACAGACCTCAGAAAGCAAGGGCTGCCCAGGGCGGTACACACTGCAGGACAGCAGACAGCGTGGGAACAACAGCAGGATTCTTCCCTTCCCTTGCTGTCTCCTTGTCTCTCCCTCTGTGCCTCTCTGTGACTCTGTTTCTCCCCTTTTTGTCTCTCTGTATCTGTGACATCCTCTGCCTCTCCGTCTCTCCCTCTCTGTGTCTACGTCTCTGTCTCTCTCACCTCTGAACTGTCAGAATCACAGGAGGCCTTCAGAGTGTGTTTTGTCCCCCTTGGTAGAAGAATGAAGGCCACCCTGTGAAACCTGTGGCTCTTGCGGGTGCCTGCGTGGAGCACTGGCGGGTGCCTGCGTGGAGCACTGGTGGGTGCCTGTGTGGGGCACTGGCGGCAGACAGGGGCCTGATGTGGGCTGCAGGAGCAGGCCAGCTGCTTAGGGGAAACCCAATTTGGGGCCTGCGATTTTCCTTAGCGATAGGGAGGCAGGAGCTGTGACCAGAGCTTACTCTGGACAGCACTGGCTGAACTGATGCCCATGCACAGAGGAAACTGAGCCATGGGCCTGCAAGTGGGCAGTCCTGGAGAGCGCTGGGAAGCCCATGGGCAGCTGGCCACAGGCCGAGCCAGTGGCAACAGGATGCAGCTATCAGTCTCAATAGGGAGGGGTGAAACTTTTAAGGTAAAACTAAGACAGTCTTTGATTTATGTCTACCATTTTGTCTACACTGATCATATTTCCAAGTCTTTTTCAGGATTGTTCCTGTCTTAAACATCCAATTCTCACATTAGACCAATTATATTACTTTTTGGTATATTACTTTTTGCCATGTCAGTATCACTGAACTTCACTTTTGATAGCCATAATCAAGTGATTTATTAGAGTGTCACAGGTACAGGTCCTTTGTTCATTAATTCACAAATAATAAACCAAGTGCCTGTCTGTATATGCCATCTGTTAAGATACAACCGTCATCCAAACGGACCAAATACACTGCAGCTGGAGCGTGTATTGTATAGTGCAGGGAGAGATTCTGTAAACACCACACAGAAATCAATGAGACATTTCATTTACCAGTGATATGTGTTATGGAGGAAAACAGCAGGTGGTGGGTGGGAAGTGCCAGCACCTAGGGCGGTGGTGCAGATTTATATCAGGTCATCTGGGAGGTGTTACTGAGAAGTGACGTGAACAGAGACTTGATGAATGGGAATGAAGAAAGGAGTGATGTGAAGATCTGGGAGGATGGTGTTGCAGGCAGAGGGAATAGCTAGTGCGAGGTCCTGGGGTAGAAGCCTGCCTGGCGAGTTCCAGAACAGCAGAGGCCAGTGAGAGTGGGGAGGGTGGTAGCTGGCTGATGAGGTCAAGGAGGGAACAAGGGAGCGATTGTGTAGTACCTGCTTGGCCATTAGAAGGACTTGGCCGTTTATTATTAACCTTTTTTTTGTTTGTTCGTTTGTTTGCTTTTTTAGAGGCAGGGTCTTGTTCTGTTGCCCAGGAGGGAGTGCAGTGGCAGATCACAGCTCACTGTAGCCTTGAACTCCTGGGCTCCATAGTAGCTAGGACTACAGCATACGTCACCATGCCCAGCTAATTTTTAATGTTTTTGTAGAGACAGGGTCTTGCTATGTTGCCCTGGCTGATCTTGAACTCCTGGTTTCAAGTGATTCTCCTGCTTTGGCCTCCCAAAATGTTGGGATTACATATAAGGTCTAGGCATGAACTACCACACCCAGCCTAGACCTTATTTTTTAGAGCAGTTTTAGGTTTCCAGAAGAACTGAGCAAAAAGTACTGAGTTCCTATACACTCCCTTCTTTCAGCCCACCCACTTTCCCCCCATTATTAACACCCTACATTAGTATAATGCACCTGTTACAATTGATAAGCTGATACTGATACTTTATTATTAACTAAATAAAGTTCACAGTTTCCATTAGGGATCACTGTGTGTTGTATGTTCTGTGGGTTTTGACAAGTGTATAATGACCTGTAGCCACTGTATAATATCATGCAGAGTAGTTTCACTGCCCTGAAGTCCTCTTTACTCCGCCTAGTCATCCCTCCCTCACCTCAACCCCTGGCAACTGTTGATCTTTTTACTGTGCCCATGTTTTTTTTTTTTTAAATTACATTTACTGGTTTATTATAAGGATATTGCAAAGGCTACAGATGAAGACACATGTAGTGCGAGCTACGGGGGAAGTGTCACACAGCTTCCATGCCCTCCCTGGGTGTGCCCCCTCCAGGAACCTCTACGTATTCAGCTGCCTGGAAGCTCCAAAAGTTTTATCTTTTCCAGAATGTCATATAGTTATAACTACATATTCTATAGCCTTTCTGATCGGCTTCTTTCACTTAGCAATATGCATTTAAGTTTCCTCCATATTTTTTTTTATGGATTGATAGCCCATTTCTTTCTATCACTGAATAATCCCATTGTATAATGTACCACTGTTTTTTCTCCATTCACCTATTGAAGTACATCTTGCTTGCTTCCAAGTGTTGGCAATTGTGAAGAAAGTTGCTATAAACAAATGTGTGCAGGTTTTTGTGTGGATATACGTTTTCAGCCCCACGTGGGTAAATATAATACCAAGGAGCACAATTGCTGGATCATATGGTAAGCCTACATTTAGCTTTGTAGGAGACTGCCCAACTGCCTTCTAGTGGCTGCACCATTTTGCATTCCCACCAGCAATGAATGCGAGTTCCATTGCTCCACATTCTTGCCAGCATTTGGTGTTGACAGTTTTGTGGATTTTGGCCATTCTAATAGGTATGCAGTGGCATCTCCTTGTTTTAATTTACATTTCCCTTATAATATATGATGTTGGACATCTTTTCATGTGCTTATTTACCATCTGTGTATCTTTGTTGGTGTTTTTTTCACATCTTTCGCCCATTTTTAAAACTGAGTTGTTTTCTTAATGAGTTTTAAGAGTTCTTTATACTTTCAGAATACAAGTTATTGGCTAGATGTGTTTTGCAAATATCTCCTCCCTGTCGGTGGCTTGTCTTCTTGTTCTCTCAAGGACTTTGGCTTTTCCTGAGTGAAATGGGGAGCTTTTAATGGTTTTGAGTGGAGGAGTGACATTACAGGCAAATTATAAATAATGATAGTAATATGAACCAAATGGAATTCTTGTGTATACATTAGCAGCCTTATCTTTAAGTAATGAAGATCAGTATTTCTAAGTGGTTTTTAAAAAATGCATTTCCCAAGTACAGATTGCCACACATCTTATTCACAGCTATGGCCCTATTTATCTCAGCCCACACTGCTGATACTTGAGTTTTGGGTAATAATGATCTTTTTGTCAACCTTTTTGTTACTCACAGATAATATGAAAGTCCCAACTGGCCTGTCTTTCATGTAAGAGGCTTTTATAGCCCACAAGTGTCCTTGGCCAACGCTTCCTGCCCTCTCTTCCTCCTCTCACCTCTCTCTCTAGGGAAGGCCCAACTGCTATTTATAGAGAGATGTGCTTAACTGTGGATGTCCTCAGCTGTTTCCAGTCCCCTTATTTCACTTTCTTCCTCTGGGTGAATGGCTCCCTCCTGCTTCACCATCTCCTCTCCAAAATGAGCCTGCCTCTTTGCATGCCTTCAAATCCCCCACAAGTTAACATGTAGATGAAAACAGATTTCTTCCTAGGTGGTTGGGTTCAGTCTTCTCTTAGGTGGCTCTGAGACTTGAACTTGCATTAAACACAGCTTCGAACCAAAGACTCTTGGGTGGGAAGGTCCAGGAACAAAACAGTGCACGACTGTGGAGCTCCCACTCTTGTCCCCTGACTTCACTGTGTGTGGAGCTGGACGGCAGGAAGACACTTCAGAAGGAAATCTGAGTAGTGGAGGCAAACAAATGCAGGGCCGCCATAAAAAACTCTAGACGTCTGAGAACATAAATATGAACAGCAGAGTAGCACTCGGGACTGCAGGGACAGGAGCTGCCATTCTCACCGAGGTGCCTTGGTCAAGAATAGGATGTTGGGTTATTGGTGAGGCAGAGAGTAGATACAGGAGGCAACATCCCGGCAGAGAACAGACTGCTTGTGCTGAGGGTGGACATGACCCTGCCTCATTTCGAAACTCACCCAGACAATGACTACACAGCCAGTACCCACCTTGGATTCACTAACACATTTCCGTCAGAGGCCACAGTCTTCTCCATAAGTGTCTTTAACAATGGGTAATAAGAAAATAATCACCAACCATGCTGAAGTGCACTCAGTGGGAGAGGGAACATGCCAAAGGGTCGGAAACAGTAGAGCAAGGGAGCTTAACAAGAAAGTGATGGGCAGCTCTGATTCACAGAATGCCATGCCATCATTTACAGTCTGTTTCCATTAGGTCACAAGCATGAAGGTGAAAGAAAAAAAACAATTATTCCACGTGAACAGGTGAAAGAACAATCTTCGACCACAAGACTCAACTTGAATTGTCTTATGAATCTGTACTGCTCTCAGTTTTCTTGTACCCAGATCCTTCAAGGGCACATGGAATGGTGGCTGCCGATGGAAGTGGCGAGACATCAACCGTGCCCATCCCAGCTGCACTTGCTTCCTGGGGGTCTGCATCGCCGCAGCCTAACCTTGAGGGGTGGCAGGGTACGTGCTGTTTCCCAGCTCACTCTCATTCAACAATTAAGATACAACTGCTACGTTTTCATCTAACAATACTGGGAGAACAAAATACGACTCAATGGTGAAATGTCTTCTGGGTTATCTGATGAAGTTTTATCTTTAAATATTTTGTTATCCATTTTTGGCATTGCTGTGAATTTGGGACTGTTGCCACCAATTCTGAGGGATTTTAAACTGTGCTTTTAGAGTTTGTGAGAACCAAGCCTCAAGGGATGCATGAGACAGTTGAAGCACTGTAGTCTTGTTGGTCTCTCTTTGACATTTCATGTCTCTGGCATATCTGAATTTAGGTTGGGAACTGGAGGTTGGGAACTGGGAACTGGATTACTACCCTTTATAATCTGGCCAGTTCCATACTCAGGGAAAACAATTTGTTCCTAGATGGCTGCAGCGTTTCATTTAGAGTTGAGCTTTGGGATTTCTTGAAGAAGGAATGCAAAAGAGAAACATGCTTTATAAAAGGTTTAAATTTCTTCCAGTAAATGACTTGCTTAGTATGCTAAAGACTTTTTGGGGGAGCAGCTTACTTGTCTGGTATTTAACAGTCAAATCCTTGGCATTTCTGCCTGTTGCTTCATGTTTTCCAATGGATTTGGAAGAAGAGTTGTCCTGGAGACTTCCAAGTTAGCTCCACTGACCTACATTTTCACTCCATTTAACATTATTGACTGTGGAATGAGCCAGAGTGCTGTGGAAGAGCATAATTCCTGATCAGAAGACAGCTGCAATTTAATTAGAATAAAGCAGTGACTACCATGTAATTAAAAATTAGATGAACCATTGAATGCTAAGCGGACTTTTAGAAGGTGAACTTAGGATTTCAAACCTACTATTGCATCTTTGCATGACATGGTGGAGATCTGCCCTACAAAGACCCCAGCATGCTGGCAGCCCAGCTGTCTTGAGGACTGTTTTGTGATGGGGCAGTCACGTTGGCCTGAGGGGAAGAATAATAGATTGGGAGTGGTCATCGTCTTCTTCTCTAATGTATTTAATAATACTTGCACATGGGACAACATTCAAAGGGTACAATAAGTAGAGAGAGAAAAGCACATTTCTCTTGCTTGTTCCCTTGTCCTCCATGCCCAATTCTGTTTCCCCGTAGGGAACTCTTGTTAAGTGTCTGGCATATGCTTGCAGAGACAGCTCCATGCATTTCTAAACACCTACATACATTTTCTTCTTGCTTTTTTTTTGAAAAAATAGAAAAGGTAGATATTATCCACAGTGTTCCCAATGTTCCCTACTGCGCCAAACATAACTTGGAGATTGTAACATATCAGGATATAAAGCTGCCCCTTTTTTAAAGGCTGTATGGTAGTGGTGATAGTCTGTTTGTGGAAGCATTAGAATTCATTTAATGTGTCCTCTAGATTGTTTCCAATCGTTTGCCATTACATTGTGTTCTAATTTTAGATGCTGCCAGGAAGCACCCCAGGTTAGGGGCCAGGCAGAAAACAGATAGATGGCACACTGAACAGAGGTGGTTTATGAGATGATTTATGAAGTGAGGGCAGGAAGAAGGACAACTTAGAAGAGATGAGTTAATGACTGAAAAGTCATTAACTCTCCCTGACCCCAAAGGGAAAGGTCAAGGGAAGCAGGGTTTCTCCAGCCAGTGAGAGCTGTAGTTACAGGAGAGGCTGCCTGACAGGAGCCATGGTCTTCCGCCAGTGGTGTGTTGGTACATGTTAAACACCTGGCTGTTTGCGAGGGGGGGCCCTGGCATGTACCGTTTGCTAATTTCTGTGCTGTAGGTACTTACACCAGGGCTTTCAAGACACAAGTGTGACAGGGTGAGACCCATACAGCCCCCTGTGAGCCAGCTCCAGCATCTACCGCTCTAGGCCCCTGCTTCCTGCCAGGGCCCCCTATTGGCTCAACCCCACCAGAAGCCAGAGAGCAGGGAAGCCTGGTTGATGCAGTCCTCAGAGGTCGGTGCAGGTTGGTGAAGTCCACAGGCTGTGTAGTTTTGGACACGACATTTCAGCTGAGTCCCTGTTTTCTCATCTGTAAAATACCAGAACTACCTCAAAAGTTTTCTGTGACCCTTTCAGCTAAGGTTCTTTGTTTCACTTACTCCGTGATGAGTGGATTTGGTGACCCAAGTGAGTTAGGTCATTTAGTGCACAGTTGCTGACTATTTAACATGAGACATTGGTGGGCCCTGCAGTTAGGGAGCTTATGTCTAATGAGGGAGATGAGATGTGCACAAGTAGGTCCAGCTGTGTTGTAGGTCTAGCTGTGGACGGAACCACACACATTCAGAGGAGGAAGTGATCTTTCATAGCTGGGGTGTGAGATTTGATGGCAAAGACCTGGGGTGACCTTCGTTCTGTGGTTGGGAGTCTGCATTATTCTCCAAGTAGGAAAAAAACAGAACACTTCTAGAGTCAGTCTATATATACCACTAGATTCTCTAAGTATGGCCCTGATACCATCAATGTCTACAGGGAACTTGTTGGAAATCCAAATTCTTCGGTTCCACTCCACCTACTGAATCTGTGTTACTCCAGGTGATTCTGGTGCATGTAGATGTTTAAGAAACACTGAGTTATACCATACCAGTGGTTCCCAAACCTGGCTGAAAATCAGAATCAGATGAAGACTTTAAACATACACACACACGTGCACACTGACGCTAGGCTCCTGGGCTGTATGTACTTCAGATCTACGCAGAATCAGAATCTCCCTGGGGAGATAAATACTTCTCAGATGTGACTATTTTCTACCGTTGATCTTAATTGTTGAGATAACATTGAACCTGTTTAATTATTTGCCTTGCTGATACTGCTTGTTCTTCCTTCTGTAGTGGTTTTTTACTCAAACTCTTTCAAAGTTTGAGAGTCTTTAAATTCTGAGAGGTGGCAGCTGTCTTAGTTGGCTCTGCTTTGGTTGAGGGTGGAGATGATTGTTCCTGCCCTGGAGTAGTTGGTAAGGACATGACATGAAAACTGGATAGCTGTGGACGCTTCTGAAGTCTGACCTTAATGTTGCTTTGTGATTAATTTGTAGCAAATTTTCATATCACACACACTGCTTATCAAATATTAAGTACAAAAGCCATACTTTGAAGGAAAATTGTAATGATTCTGGGACTGGCTATGCCTCTGCCTGGTTAGAGTTCTTGATGGAAAAGCCTGGAGTTTATTACCATGGAGAATTTGGCACAGGATTTCTGAAAAGTGAACTGGGCAGAGTTGTTGGTCATTTGAGGCCTGAGTTTTCTGAATATTTCTGGAGACTACATGAAAAAGGAGACTTCCCCACCCCTTTGAATTGTGAAGGCTTTGCTGATTATAAATAAAGCTATGAACATTGTTGTACATGGCTTTCAGTGGACTTATGCTTTCACCTCTCTTGGGTAAATACCTAGGAAAGGAATGCCGGTCTTAGGGTAGATGTATATTTAACTTTTCAAGAAACTGCCAGTTTTCTAAGCATACCATTTACACTCCCATTAGTCGTGTCTGGGAATTCCAATTACTTTACATCCTTGCCAACACTTGATATATTGTCATCCCTTTCCATTTGATCCATTCTGGTGGGGTGCAGTGTTATCTGTGGTTTTAATTTGCATTTCCCTAATGACTAAAGAGGTTGAAGTGTTTTTCACGTGCTCACTGACCATTCGTTCCTATAGCTTCTTCAGCGAAATATTAAAGGGACTTTCAATCATCTTGTTTGTATCATAATATTCCAAACATGTTTTTCCACTGCAGCTTCACCCATGATCTCAGCTGCCCTTTTCTACTTGCCATCCTTGAGAACACCCTGGACTGCCAAAATGGCACGCCTTTGAGATGCCGTTCCATTTGCCTCTTCACCCTTCTGGGCCCAACTCAGAGGTCACCTTTTATGCTGGTTAAGCCTCTAGCCCTGCCCTATCTCTGCAGAATTTAGGTTTCCCTCTGCCATGCTTCTGTAGTGCTGAGTCTACATCTCCGTTAGCCACACTTGCCATGCTGTGTGCAAGCTTCTGTGCGTCTCACTCTTTGCATTCACCGTGCTTATGCCATCATCTACAGAGGAGTCTAAGCCCAATATTGCTGGATTAATTTATTACCCATTTCATCCTCCCAGCCACTCTGTGCAAAAAGATGTGTTAGCCTTAAATCAGGGACAAGGGCATAGACCCAAGAGGTCAAGTGACTTGTCCAGTGTGACACAACATATTTGTTACACAGCCAGGTACTACTTACTATAAAGTTTTGACTCTTTGACATTACAGTTTTCCAAACAAGTGTGTTTTAGATACAGTGTTCTTTGACCTAGCTTGCTACAGGTATGCATGTACATGTACAGAAATATTTTTCAAGGGATATGCAGGCACAGGATGGTATTAAGGGAATCCACTTCCAGACCCTCAGCTTGCATACACAGTCACCTAAAACTGACTAGCCTTAGAAGGTGCCAAGCCACGGAAGACATGAAGCTGGTTTGGCCGCCCCATCTCCTCTCTCACGATAGCCATTCTCCCAGTTCATACAGAAACGCAGACTTCGCACCTGTCATCTTCCTGAGGTACACTGCTGCAGGATGGAAAACTTCCAGGCCGTGGAACAAAGAGACAGTGAGAAATATTGATGGTATTAGGGAGTCAATGACTTTAACGACTGAAATTTTGCTACTCAGGGGTTTCCACTTCTTAGCTTTCACAGAAATCAAAGGAGACCTAATCAAGTTGTTAATAAATGATTTAAAATATTTTTAACTTATGAGAGACCATATCTGGACTTTGTCCATGTAACTCAGAAGACTTCAAAGAGTTAAGTTATATCATGACAAATCTCCTTCCATTTTCAAGTATTTATTTTTGTGAACAAAGTTTTCCAGGGTTTGCATAAAAATCCTCCAAGATAGGAAAACAAGTGATGCTAGATCATACCTCACTCTAGCAAAAAGTGATAGTCATTCATGGGTAAATTAACAAACTAAAAAAAAAGCCCTATACATTTCATTAAAAAAACCATTTCTGGCCAGGTGCGATGGCTTACGCCTGTAATCCCAGCACTTTGGGAGTCTGAGGCGGGCAGATTGCTTGAGCCCAGGAGTTCAAGACCAGCCTGGGCAACATAGTAAGACCACTATCTCTGAAAAAAAAAAAAAAAAGAAAAGAAAAAGAAATACACTTCCAGATAAAACTTTGCTTTTTATATGTAATAATTTATAAAAACTGTAACATATTGTTTTCATCATTTGTGTACTCATAATAGTTGTGTTAACTCAGTTCAGAAAAAAATCATAGCAATTAGATTCTTATGGCTTAATACTCTTAAATGTAGAGTCAATTATCATTATTTGTGGTAGTTATGTTCTAGAAAGTTACCTTGATCACTGAATTACTGGCAAATGCAACACTGCTCTGAGGAGAAATATAGCGTTAGGATATACGAAGACTCTGGCCAGAACATTTTGCCAACCAATCAATACATAACCTTGTTTTATGTGTATTTTTGTTTGAAGATAGCTTATTTAATATAAATTTCTTACAATTAATCATATGCAGTATTTCTTTATAATAAACACTGTGTTTCAGTTACAGCATTATGTACTCCTATGACTACTAGTTTAATTCTCAGTCATAAGTACACACATGCACACAATACACATATACAGTACTCACATAACACGGAATACTGTGAACATGCTTTATACTGTATAGCACAGTAATAACAAATACATGAAGTCCTGAAAAAAGCATTAAGTGAAGATTAAGTATTTAAAGTTTTATACACATTAACTAAAGTCTTACTGTAATGGAGCTGCAGGATGTGTGATGGTCAGTGAGTGCACTGTGGTTTACCCTATCAACCTTAGCTTGCCCCATGAAAATCAAAAGAGGCTGGTGGAACTCACCTTGCACAAGAGGAAGAGGTCAGTAAGGGCAGCACATTGTGATCCGGCAGAGCTACCTTAGCAGTTTGTCTTTTGCAACTTGTTGATGGTGTTGGCAACTGTCTCTCAAACTGGCTAGAAAAATTGGTTCAGCCTTGTCTTCCTGGCTTTTCGCCTCAAATCTTTAAGCATCTCAGAAGAAGGGATAAATGCAGTGGAAGTAAGGTGCTTAAATGTGAGGCTACGTTCAAGTACAGGGTCACATTCTTCCATGTCATTGAAAATTTTTTCCAAGGCAGAATTCTATTCTGATATTTTGGCTGCCGTGAGAGGGACAATTCTTGGAGTCTTAGGGTGACTTTCATCCCTGACTATGCTGCCGTGTTTTGCCATCTCACCCAGGTTTTTGTTTGTGGGTTCTACTGCGTTCTCTGACAAAATTTCCTCCACATCTTCTTCCTTCATGTCACTGAAACCTTCTCCACTTATTTGCCATGCAATATGCATTGTTTTTTTACATTGTTTTTTATATTTTCTGAAACAACTTCAAAGCCTTGAAAAGTTTTCACAGAGTCTGGTCAGATGTTTTCCCAGCAGTTATTGATAGTAGCCTGCTTGATGCCGTCCCGGGCTGTGCCAACATAATCAATAATGCTGCTTATAGTGAGTGATTTCCAGTAGTCTATCATGGTGGCTTCCTTGTTGGCGTCAAGAGCCTCACAAGCTTTACAATAAAGTTCCCTCGTGTAGTGTGCCTTGAAAGTTTGTATTATGCCCTGAGGGGCTGGATGAGAGCTGTAGTATTGGGGGCATGAAAAGAACTTCTTTGTTGGGGTGAGCATTTTCAAGTTCATCGTGCAATGAACTGTGGCATTATCCAAAATTAATAAGACCCAGAAAGCAAGGTTTTTGCCCTGGAGATATTGTTCAGCTTCTGGAATGAAGCAGTGGTGGAACCAATCCCAGAATGTTTCAGATACCATCCATGCTTTTCTATTCTACCTCCAATGGACTGGCATGCAGTTCAGGTTTTTCCCTTTAAGGGCTCATGGGTTTTGGGCTCTGTACACCATCAGAGGTTTGCACTTAAAGTCACCCTTGGCATTGTGCACAATAGCAAGGTTGAATGCTTTAAAGCCAGGGGCTTGCGTGACCATTTACATTACATAGGTTAATTTGCCAGCATTCTTATAAAACAAGCAGTCTCATCAGCATTGAAAACCTGCTCTTTAACATAACCCTTTAACCCTTTTCACGTCTAACACTTAGCAGGCGTTTTTAAAATTCTTCCGCAGCCTCCTTATGGCAGAACCTGCCTTGCCTGCAAGTTTAAAATTTGATTTCATGCTGTACCGCCTTTTGAAATGTGCCAGCCAGCCTGCACTAGCTGAGAAGGGTTTAACATTTTCCTGACCTTGGGTAATATGGCTGTAAATTTCTTTGGCTTTCAGCCTCACAACAATACTGCCCACTACACTTTTTTTTATTGGTTGTCGTCTCATGAATCCACAAATTTAGCTGCTTTTCCATCTTTTCCATAGCTTCATCATGCATTATAGATGTTACTTTAGCACTTTCTGGAGCAGCCTCATGTACAGATGTGAATGTACCGTATTGTTGATTCATTAACATTGAACTCATGGCCAATAGCACTGTAACTCATGCCCGAACGAAGCTTATCTAACACATGTATTTTCTCTGTTAAGACACATCACAGCCTTCTTGCGCTTAGGGACATTAGACAGCATTTCAGCACTACGCTTGGGGGCCATTTGAAACAGAGCAATCACTATCGGAAAGCACAGAAATTTGAAAAACGTGACACTGAGTGAGAAGAGGACATATATTTACAGAATGAGAACTAAAAAAAGAAGGCAGAGCATGGCCTTGTTCAAGCACAGCTGGGAACGTGTACATAAGGTGATCCAAATTTTTCACTGTTCTGCATGTGTCCACATATGACTGAGAGTGCTTCAAGTATTGATTTTTGGGTTACACACAATTTTTAGCAAGTAGCTGAGTTCATAAATACAGATTTTGAATGATGATTGACTGTATTTGTAGAGGTCACTTGTCAAAAAAGAGTGTGTTTCAAGCATAAAAATAGACTATATGAGGATACAACTTTTTGGGTGAAGTGGAATGAATTAAAGGAGAAAGAATTAATGTCTGACTTGTTCAGAAACTTTTTAGATGGAGAAATGGGTATTACGTTTCTATTACATTTAGATTCTATTGGATATATTTTTTATAAAGGATGCAATGGTTTAATTTAAAAATGTCTTCAGAATGTCAGAAATTACATCCTTTACAACTATTTAAAACTGAAGAAAAAAAATTAGGTATTACCTAGATATGTGATAATTTTTGAAAATTATTTTAAAGAGAAGAGCAAAATGGATTAGGAAGCAGCTTTGCTTTTGCCATTCCACTGAAAAAATGTATAATTTCGATGGAAACATGTCAGCACTTGCTTGTAGGAATTTTTCAACTATAGAAAGAAAAAAGCTTCATTTCATCCCTTTTGGCATTGCTGAACACTTGGTTTTTATGTATAAAACACCTGAGCACCATGAAATGAAACCACAGTATTCCTGAGAATAACCTGGTGAAATGTCGTGATTTTCTCCTACAGTACAGGACAAAAATGCCTTTAATGTCCTCAAATGCTAGAGTTCTAGATGACGCATTAGTTTAAATGTCAACGCTTAATGTCTTCACATGTAATTTGGAACAGAAATTTTCTTACAGTTAAAATAATCCTTAGAGTAAAAAACAAAATAAAGTTTTTCGTATGTCTCAGGCTTCTTAAAATTTTCTAGTAATTGGTACTGTTTCTGGTTTCCTTAGTTTCTTGCCGTGGGTAAGTTCCAAACACCTTACATGTGTTGCTTTAGTCCAATTCTACCTTGGACTAAAGCACTAGGGAGTCTGTAGGCGCCTTCCTGCGCTCCTCCACTGCGGTGGATCCAGAATTTCTTCTCAGCTGACTTACTGGTTTTCATGTTAACTGTCTATTTCGGTTAATCATTCATGAAGCACGTGGCTTATATTTGGGAAAACATTGCACCTTAATCCCAACATGCATAATTTATGTTGCTTAATTATTTTAAGTCATTGCATTAGAATAGTAACTGCGCTCTCCATGAGCCTTCGCTAGAAAGAAGGGAAGAAATCCCAGGTTCTCTCCCAACAATCAGGGGTTACTCAAGCCGCCCGAGTTCTCTGGGGCCCCTTTGGGCCAGGCTGCGTCCACTTGGGAGAGGCCGAGGACCGGGCGACAAGAGGCAGCGGCGTCCGCGCTCGGGGCCGAGCCGGGTGCGCTGTGTCTGCGGGGCCAGGCCAAGGACCTGGCGCAGGGAGGAGGCCGCGCGCGGTGCCGGGCCTTGTCGGCTGCGTCCGCGGGGCTGGGGCTGAGGCCGAAGACTGGACAGGAGGCGGCGGCAGTGGCCGCGCGTGGGGCCAACCGGTGGGCTCCCTCTACCGGACCGAGGCCCAGCACTGGGCCGGAAGAGGTGGCAGCTCGCCGGGTAAGCAGGGTGGGCTGCCTCTGCGGGGGCGAACACCCGGCGCCAGCCGAAGACGTCCGGCGCGGGCCGGCGGGGGCGCGGTCTGAGGACGTCACTTCCGGCTCCGGGGCTCACTTCCTGGTGCGGGAAGGGGCAGAGATTGGTGCAGCCCCGGAGGAAGAAAAAAGGGTGAGGAGAAGCAGCGGCTGAGCGGCTTGGCATCTGGGGCAGCGGGCTCGCTCCAGGCCGTCGGGGGCCGCTCGCCAGCGTCGCCCGCTGTGTTGGGAGCGCGGGCCGTGGGCGTCGCTCGGCCTTGTCCGCGGCCTGCCCGCTGCCGGCCACGGCGCTCAGCGCTTGTGCTCTGTGTTGCAGGTCTACCCGGAGCCCCGGAGCGAGAGCGAGTGCCTGAGAAACATCCGCGAGTTCCTGCGCGGCTGCGGGGCTTCCCTGCGCCTGGAGGTGAGCGCGGGCGGCCACGGGTCGAGGGAGGGGCCGGGAAGACGGGGTTGGGCCCAGGGTGGGTGCTTCGCTCCAGCCGGACCTCCCGCCTCCTCCGCGCCCGGGTCCGACCCTCCCCGGCCGCTCGGGGTTACGGGATGTGTGGAGCGGGGCGTTGCGGGTTTGGGTAACGGCCGGGAGGTGGCGGCGCGCGGGCCACCCCCAGGGCAGGGTGGAGTCTGCGTGTGGAACCCCAGACATTGCCCTCGTTGCAGTGAGGAAGAGTGGTTCTGGCCGCTGGTGGTGCAGGTGACACACATTTTCAACAACCGTTTATCAGGGGTGTGAACCGATTTCTTGGCACCTGCCTCAGCATGAACTCTGCTTTTAGAGATTGTCATCTAAAGGCTCGCATCTAGGTCTGGGTCAGGCCTTAGAATCCTCAGCAGGTGATCAGGCAAAGTCGTGCAGAAATAAAATTGGCCAGCTCTCCGCCTGCTTCTCCCAGCTGCACTCCTTTCTCTGCTTTTTCTTCCTGAGACCAGAAATTCGGTGGTTTTTCCGTACCCTCAACACTTAATGTTTAGGTTAGAGAATTCACATTAACCGGTATCTGTGGTTTATAAAACATGCTGTCGGGGAACATACTGGGCGGGGTCTCGATTCCCTGTTGTAAAATGTTGTGTCACTTTACTAAACATTGTCTTTTCAGTCTTTCAGTGGCAGTTTCTGGGAATTTAACGCTTTCATTTTATTTTTCTATTGCGATTCTTCCTACACTTGGGGTAGCGCTTTAAATACAGAAATCTAGCTTTGCTTTTCTTGGGATCTACTTAAGTGGTTGCAGTCAGTCCTGTAGTTAAGTCTTGCCGTTTATGTTGCCACTTTGTCACTCTTAACCTTAGTTTTCTTATCTGTAAACTGAGATGGGCAATATCAAGCTCCCAGATAAGAGTACAGTCGGTCCTCCGTATCCAAGGTTACCCACCCGCGTATTCAGCCAACCTTGGATTGGAAATATTGGAGGAGGGGGAAACCAATTAAAAAAAACAATAAAAAACAACACAGTATAATGATTATTTACATATCATTTATAATGTACTAGGTAGTGTACGTAACCTAGAGATGATGTAATGTTTACGGGACTATGCCATTTTATATAAAAGACTTGAGCATCTGAGGGTTTTGGTATCCACAGAGATCCTGGAACCAATTCCCTGCTGATAAAAAGGGACAACTGTATATGAAAGCATCTTTGTAGAACCTGTTATATAGGATAACCCAACAGAGGTTTCCCTTCCCGAAGGGTAGTCTTTTGCTATAGGTTTCTCGGAAAGCCTAGAACATCAAATCTGTGAGGGCAGGTTACATGGAAAGTTTATTTAATTGAATTAGACGTGTAGGAATTCATAGATTAAAGTATTACTGGAGTTGTTTATGATTGTAAACACAAAGAAATTTATTGTTGGTAGTATTTCATGTTGGCAAGGAAATTATTACACGTAAGTGAAAGTTCTCCGTGAGATTCCAAGAAACTTAGGGCCCTTTCAAAAGGGAAAAAGACAGTGTTTCAGTAGTCTTTCCCTGATACCCTTTGTCGTATCAGCTTTGTCATTTTGTAATCCAGCTGCCTTATTGGCTGTGATAATATGCGTTGCTGGTGGCAGGTTTTACTTTTTCTTGACTTTTGTGTGGGATTTTATTATATTATCCTCTTGAAACTGTTGAGTTTTGTTTATGTTAACACACTTTTGAAACTCAATTTGCACATTGATTATCTGACCTTAGTGTAAGACTTTTTAAAAAAGTTTTGTTTTAAAGTAAATTGAGGCTGGGCGTGGTGGCTCACGCATGTAATCCCAGCACTTTGGGAGGCCGAGGCGGGTGGATCACATGAGGTCGGGAGTTCGAGATCAGCCTGGCCAACATGGTGAAACCCTGTCTCTACTTAAAAAAAAAACAAACCCAAAAACAAAAATTAGCCGGGCGTGGTGGTGCGCACCTGTGGTTCCAGTTACTCGGGAGGCTGAGACGGGAGAATCCCTTGAACCCCGGAGGCAGAGGTTGCAGTGAGCTGAGATCGCCACTGCACTCCAGCCTGGGTGACAGAGCAAGACTCCCTCAAAAAAAAAGAAAAAGTAAATTGAATGTTAAAAACTTGCCGTTTTTAGTTTTCCAAAGGTTGCTGCTGACATTTCATATGGTAACTATTGTTTTTATAAGTAAGGGTTTATTTGAAGGTTCTCTGGAAGAGAGTTTTCACTAACAGATCCCAAGCATCTAGAGTAGTGCTTGGCACATAATAGGCTTTCAATAAATATTTGTTACTAATAGAATGAACTTGAGATTGTAGTTGATAGCAAGTGAGTTTCATTTTAAAGTAAAAAATAAGTTTTGACTTATTTTGTGCTATTTTTAAAGAGTAAATATCTCTTCCAGTAAATTTAAACAAGAGGCAAATGTTAGCATTCTTCAAGCTTAGTGTGAGTCACACTTGTATTTATTTATTATCTAGGAGATAATAAAAATGAAAATATGAAAACAGCACATGAAAAACCTGATAAATTGTTCAGTCATTGTGTTTTTTGGGAAGTTACCCTGAGAAGTCATTTTGTATGATATGCATCCACCTCTGGCTTCCAGCCTTGTAAGGTGATGTGAAGGGACAGGGCTGGGCCCTGAAGGACTTGGTCATCTCCCATGCGGGCCACAGTGCAGCAATTTCCCAGTGTTTAAGAATTGCTTAGGGAGTGAGGAGGGAAGGGCCTTGCACTTGTGAAATATGTTGTGGGATTTACACATTTCATTTTCACAAAATTCTGAAAGGTGGGAAATTGATAAGAAATGTTTTGAAATTACAGACACAAAACTTAAAACTGATAGCTTAAATTCTAGTTTAGCTTTTGTTCTGTGGTTGTAAATGTCAAGGTGCTTTTCTTCCAGGGGTTAGTTTAGACTGAATTGTGTTTGTAACAGATTGTTTTTGGTGTATATATTCTTATTTACTGTCAATTTAAGCTCTGCTAAGATTTGTTAAAGGGAAAAAGGAAGTAAACTTGGTTAATATGTCAGCTATTTTGGTGCATGCCCTCCTTAATTACTTGTAGAGAATCAGATATTATCCCCCAGTTCTGATGATGAAAATATTTTTATAAATTGGTTTTAAAGGAATATTGTGTGAGTTGCATTTATTGGTAAACTTTGAGAAGCACTAGGTTTTAGGTTGGAAAACTTTGAAATTTGGAAAATTAAAAAAATTTAATTAGTGTTGGAAAGCAGTGCAACTTGGATGACTTCATTTTCTTATAACTTTTTTACTTGGCATGCGTAAATTTTTTTTTTTTTTCCAGTTAGGGCAAAAAAACCCTAGGCACACAATTTCTCTCTATTTGTATCTCAAAAGCACCCAAAATAATAATTATTAATAAGAATAATGATGACATTGGCTGGGTGCAGTGGCTCATGCCTGTAATCCTAGCGCTTTGGGAGGCTGAGGCGGGTAGATCACCTTAGGTCAGGAGTTGGAGACCAGCATGACCAACATGGTGAAACCCCATCTCAACTAATCACGCCACTGCCCTCCAGCCTGGACAACAGAGCAAAACTCCGTCTCAAAAAAAAAAAAAAAAGATGATGATGATGATGTTTGTAGAATTTCACTTGAGGATAAGTAACTTACTGAGGCAAACCAAGCAAGTGATAGAACATTTCTTTGCATTTTCTTAGGTAAATAGCTACAGAGAAATTCCGAGTGATTTCTGTTTCCAGTTTTTTGCTGTGTTACTGTGGAATTCTGATTCAAGTGTTGTAGCTACTGTAGGGTGTGTATGTGTGCATGTGTGTGTGTGCACATGCTTCTTTGTTCACTGAAAAGGTCGCAATGAATTAGCCTCCAAGATGTTCCCACCCTATACAACATTGTCTGATTAGGCATCTGACAACTAGGGAAGCAGGTGAAATGTAACTGGCAAAAGCAGATTTTATGTTCCTAGGAGAAAGCTTGTTTGGTTAAAGCCATCACACCTGTAACATGTGCTGTGTTTGGTTAAAGCCATCACACCTGTAACATGTTTACCAGTTTTTTATTTCAAGAGCTGAAAGTTAAGGATATAAGATTCCAGTTGTTTAAATGATACATTATTAAGCTCACATTAATAACATGTGGTTTCAGGAATATTAGCAACAAAATTATTATAATAAAGCTATGGATTTTAACTTAGTTCTGTTTGAAAGAAAGATGTCTACTGTTCTCGATATTTATATTCATACATAATAGAAAAGGGTAATCTTGATGGATAGTTTGATATTAATGAGGCTTTTTTGCTTAAGAATTGACTGTGGGCTCACATACAGTGTTACCATCACTACTGGAAAGGAAAACAAAACATTTCAGATGAAACTGGGTGAGCCTGTTCTCATAGTTGCCAAGAGGGAATAAAGCCAATTTGTCAAGTGTAAGCAAACCACAGCTCTTTCTTGTCATAGACCATTTCTGGAATAGTTATGTTTGATATGATAGGGATGGTAACCCTAATATATTAATAATTGATCTTTCCAGCTCCTTGGCACAGCAACTAATACTAAAATTATCTGCAGGTTTCACAGTTGCTGTTCATTTACTTAACTGTTTTTCTGGAAAAATGGAAAGCATCCAAAGGCCCAGGTGGTTCAGAACAGAAATCTGCTGTTTTCTCATCCTCACCCTTGGAAGTTTTTGGTTGGTTTTTTGGTCTCTCAGATCAACAGAGCATGAAATGCAGACCAGCTAGTCACATAAAGCTTGCGTCATATCCAGTTTCTTTTCTTTAATTCTTATATTTTGTTTCTAAATTGACAAATAGTTGCGTGTATTTATGGAGTAACATCATTATGTTATGGTATATGAATGCACTGTGGAATGATTAAGTCAGGGGAATGAACATACCCGTTACCTCACATACTTCTTATTTCTTTGTGGTAAGAACATTTAAAATCTAATCTTTTAGCAATTTTGAAATATACTTTACATTATTGTTAACGGTAGTCACCTGCTGTACAATAGATCACTAAAGTTTATTCCTCCCATCCAACTGAAATTTTGTACCCTTTGACTAACATCTCCCCTTTCCCTGTCTAGCTCTTGTTCCCTCCTTCCCAGCCTCCTCAGCATCTGGTAACCACCATTCTCTTGTCTGCTTCTGTGAGTTCAGCTTTTTTACACTTTGCATATAGGTGAGATCATGCAGTATTTGTCTTTTTGTGCCCTGCTTTCTCTTAGCATAATGTTCTCCAGGTTCATTCATTGTTGTTGCAAATAACAGGATTTCCTTTCTTTAAAAGTCTGACTAGTATTCTATTGTGTATATATCCCACATTTTCTTTATTCTCTCATCTTTCAGTGGACACTTAGATTGATTTTATATCTTGGTTGTTGTGAATAGTGCTGTCATGAAAATGGGAGTGCAGACATCTCTTCAACATACTGATTTTAGTTTCTTTGGCTATATACCCAGTAGTGGGATTGCTGGATCATATGATAATTCTGTTTTTAGATTTTTGAGGAACCTCCATACTGTTTCCCAGAATGGCTTCAGGAATTTACATTCCCACCAACAATGTGCAAGGCTTATCTTTTCTCCACATCCTTGCCAACACCTGTCGCTTTTCATCTTTTTGATAATAGCCATTCTACAGTTGTGAGATGCTCTCAGGATTTGAATGTGCATTTCTCTGATGATTAGTGATGTTGAACATTTTCTAATCTGTTGGCCATTTGTATGTCTTTTGAGAAATATCTTTTCGGGTCCTTTGCTCATCATTTTTTAACCAGGTTTTTTTTTTTTGTTACTGAGTTTTTAAATATATTTTGGATATTAGCTTCTTATCAGATGTATGGTTTGCAAATATTTTCTTTCCATTCTGTGAGTTGTCTCTTAATTCTGTTTTGCTGTGCGTAATCTTTTCAGTTTGATGAAATCACATTTATCTTATTTTTGTCTTTGTTTTCAGTGCTTTTGGGGTCATATCCAATAACTCATTGTCCAGACCAGTGTCATGGAGCTTTCCATGGTGCTTATTTCTGGTAGTTTCATAGTTTCAGGTCTTACATTTAAGTCTTTAGTCCATTTTGAGTTCATTTTTGTATGTGTTGTGTGACAAGGTTCCAATTTAATTTTTCTGCATGTGGATATCCAATTTTCCCAGCACCATATGTTGAAGACTGTCCTTTCCCCTTTGGGTGTTCTTGGCACCTTTGTCAAAGATCTGTTGCCTGTATTATGTGAGTTTAATTCTCAGCTCTCTATTCTGTTCTGTTGGTCTATGTGTCTGCTTTTATGCTAGTGCCATGCTGTTTTGGCTGCTATAGCTTGGTAATACACTTTGAAATCAGGTAGTGTGATGCCTCTGGCTTTGTTCTTTTTACTTAAGATTGCTTTAGTTATTGGGTTTTTTTTTTTTTTTTTTGTGATTCCATGTGAATTTCAGGATAATTTTTCTATATCTATGAAGAATACCATTGTAAATTTGGTAGACATTGCATTGAATCTGTGGATCACCTTGGGCAATATAGATGTTTTAACAATACAGGTTAAGCATGCTGACTGATATGGTTTGGCTGTGTCCACACCCAGATCTCATCTTGAATTGTAATCCGCATAATGCCCACGTCTAGGGAGAGACCTAGGAGATTATGGGGATTACAATTCAAGATGAGATTTGGAGTTAGAGATCAGCCTGGGCTATGTGGCAAAACCTCATCTCTACAAAGAAAAAAAAAACTATTGGATAGTGCTGGATCCAGTAGAATCCTAGGAGATTGGATCATGGGGGTGATTTCCCCCATGCTGTTCTTGTGATAACGAGGGAGTTCTCAGGAGATCTGATGGTTTTATAAGGGGCTCCTCCGCCTTTGCTCCTCACTCTTCTCTCCCCTGCTGCCCTGTGAAGAGGTGCCTTTCGCCATGATTGTAAATTTCCTGCGGCCTCCCCAGCCATGTGGAACTGTGAGTCGTTTAAACCTCTTTTCTTTATAAATTACCCAGTCTCGGGTATGTCTTTATAACAGTGTGAACATGGACTAATATACATGCCAAACCTGAAAATCCATAATGCTCCAAAATCTGAAACTCTTTGAGCACCAATGTGACACTCAAAGGAAATGCTCATTGGAATGTTTTGGATTTTCAGGATTTGGGATGCTCAACTGATAACTATAATGAAAATATCCCCAAATCTGAAATACAAAACACTTCTGATCCCAACTTGTGTCACTTCTGAGAATGTGTACATGATGCTGAGTAGCACAGAGCATGCTTGTGGCATGGGTGCTAAATGGTCAGCTCGGCACACTCACAGCTAGTAATTGTGACTTTGATCTTCAGCTGATTTCTCCTTTTTTTATTCAGGGTTATTGCTCACTCCTGGTAGCTCTCCACGATTATCAGGTGTTTGCTTCGCGGGGGACGGTATGGGGGGAGGGAATGTAGTGCCTGACCCCAACTCCTTTCCTGGGTTGCTGTCCTGTGTTGCCACTCGCCAGCTGTGCCATCAGGAAAATGGGTGTCACACGTGCTTGCCCTTTGTGTCTGTCGTGAGGATTACGTGAATTCATGCAAAACTCTTAGAACAGTGCCTGGTAGGTTGGAGGTGCCAAAGAGACATTAGGTGTTATTATCATTTGCATTATTATTCTTTCGTGTAGTTGGAGCCATATGGTATATTTTAAATCTTTACCCAGGGTTCCATATTCATTTTTTAAACTGCAGTAAATAGAGCTATGTAAGAAGAAAATGAAAAGCTGTGTAATGCTACCATCTAGAGATACCAGTGTTAAAATTAGTATTTCTTTTTTGGTCATTTTTTTTTTTTAACCATTGCAAATATGTAAATATATTTTAAAAATATCCATGACATCATAGATACATGTAATGTTTTATAACATGCTTTAATTTGATCCAGTGTGAGTCTTTTCCCATGTTAAATAATTATTTTACTACTGATTTTAATGGCTGCCTCTTAGTTCCTGGTAATAATCCCCATTTTTGGATACAGAGGTGGATTCTAAGTTTTCACGGTTGTGAACAGTGGACTGTGCAATGGACATTTCTGTACCACACCCTTAATCCTTGATTTTCTTTGTAGGACAAATTCCCCAATAGGGCACTGCAAGGCCAAAGGTGGGGGCTTTCAAAGGCTTTGAACACCTGCTACTGTACAGCTTCCAGAGAACTTTTGCCAGTAGCAGTACATGAGAGTACTCCTTCCTGTCCTATGGATGTCCTGTGGACAGCTGTCTTGAATCTGTTATATATTTTCTTTCCCTTAGGAAGATGGAAAACTTGTTATGGATAAACATTTTGGATTTCTATCTTATATCTTCTATAGTGCTTTACATTTCTGGGGATATTGCAAACTAAAATAAATGTAAGGCAGTCAACATTTCCTGCATTGGACTTTTGAAAGAGGAAAGAAAAGCTGCTAGAATTGGAAATAAAAGTTGAAAACTCTAGAAATTAGCAGTGTTATCAGCTGTTGCACAAGTAACCTCGCATGGCACTGGGTGGGACATTCTTGGGCCACTCTGTACAAGCTGGAGTTCTGGCTGTAAATGCATCTTGAGACTGTCTGCAAAGGTGAGAGGGCAGGTTTTTATTTTCTCACTTTACAGTCGAGAGACTTCAAAAGGAGTTCAGGTGGGCAGTCCAGCATCGTAAGGAGCTGGGATAATTCAGTGAGTGAGAGGTTTTGGAAAAGAAATTGCTTTACCTGTTTCTAAAACACTCATCTTCCCTGTGTATTTCCGAAGGACAAATTCTTTTATTATACTGCTTTGCCTAATGCTCAGTTCTCTTTTAGATTTCTTTTAGGCAAGATTGTGATTAGGATTTCACCCACAAGAATAGTTAAAAATATTAATACTTTTGAAAGAATTAAAACATGGGAACCACTTACTGAAACTCAAAACTTGTTGATACAGGCTTAATAATTAATTGCAATAAAAACAGAAGTAAATCTATAGTCTGAGATGGGATGCCCAGCCAAGTGTTGTCTTTGTTCTAGATTCAGACAGATGAGGAGGTAAACTGTTTACTGAAAGTTGGCGTTGAAGGTTTATGAAGCACCAAAGATAAGTTTGAGGCATTCTTTTTAGCTGGGCACCCTTCTATACTATTGATACCTAGTGTGAAATGGTTGGTCACAACATAGTGTTTATTGACTGATTTATTGAATAAGCTGTTGAAGCTGATTCCTGTGTAGAACTTTAGTTAAGGAAGTTAAGTAAAAAGATTGTTTGGGAGAAGAAATGAGTAACTATTCCCTGAACATTTTGTAGGTAGTTTAAAGAAAGACAATTTCCATTCAGACACTGTAATTATGTTTAAATTTTACCTGGCAAGAAGTGTCAAGAGATGGCCCTCTGTCTTGTACCTTAGTGCCTTGCTGGGTGAGCACGAAGTGTTCCTGGTTATCCAGGCTGCTTTTCTAGTGTAGACAACTAGACTTCCCCCTTCATTTCAGATGTTTGGAATGTCTTAATTGTCTAGATCAGCACTATGCAATAGAAATATATTGGGAACCACAGATGTGATTTTAAATTTTTTAGTAACTACTTTAAAAAAGTGAAGCAAAGTTAATTTTATTTTTCATTTTCAAATATTTATTTACTTATTTATTTTGGAGACAGAGTCTCACTCTATTACCCAGGCTGGAGTACAGTGGCGTGATCACGGTTCACTGCAGCCCCCACCCCACCAAGTACCTTAGACTACAGGCATACACCACTATGCCTGGCTAATTTTTGTATTTTTTGGCAGAGATGAGGTTTTGCCACGTTGCCCAGGCTGATCTCTAACTCCTGGGCTCAAGCAGTCTTCACACCTCAGCCTCCCAGAGTGCTGGGATTATAGGCATGAGCCGCTGTGCCTGGCCTAAAGTTAATTTTAATAATGCATTCTATTTAACCCAGTGTATCCATAAAATTATTTCAACATGTAATTGATATATACATATTAATGAGGTATTTTAGTTTCTTCACATTAAGTCTATAAAATCTTGTTGGAATTTGTTATGGCCACAGCACATCTTGGTTTGTATTAGCCACATTTCAGTTGCTTAGCAGCCCATTTGTGAGTGGCTCCGGTATTGCATGTTGCGTTTGGATTATTTAAGAGGCTGAAGAAATACAGTGATCTTTGAAATGAAATGGGACCAAGGTTTGTTGAGAACAAATTGTGTGTCTAGGCATTTTACTTGTACTGTTTTGTTTAAACCTCACAATGCCCTGCAGAGAAGATGGCAGTTCCCCACTTAGCAGATGAGGAGGCTGAGACTTGAAGTGATTCAGAAGTCCCAGGTCCCAGCTCAGCCAGTGAAGAGATTCGGAATTTGAACTCAGATGCACCCACTGCACTGGCTGGGTTCTTCATACGAGCATGCTGCTGCATAGTGTGGCATGAGGTGAGGTATTTGACAACATCAAGGCAATACTCTTAGGCTAACTGCTGGCAAGGCCCATGAGCAAGTTCTCTGGAGAACTTACCTGGTGACAGGGCCTGCCTCATGGGTGTGCGACTAGTGTTGCCACACAGGGCCCTGTGCTTGGTTTCATGCTCCGCTGTTGCCATCAGAAACTCTTAAGAATTTTTTGACATGGAGCTCTGCATTTCCAATTCGTGCTGGACCCTGCAATTGTGTACTTGGTCCAGCCTGCTGGTATTGTTCTTACAGGTCTGTGATCAATAACAGGATTAAGCAGCATTTTCTGAGTGCTGATTATGGCCTAGGACCCATTATGAAGTGTGTGTTAACCCAGGCTAAAAGTAGCTGTCTCAAGTTGTTATCACCATTTTCCTTACACGATTGCATCCCTGACCCCAAGCAAGCAGAATTGGGATAAGAATAACCCTCAACAATCCCTGCTACTAAAGAGTTGCTTAAAGTACTTCCTCCTGATAGGAAGTTAAGATAATTTGTTGTCTCTCATGCATTAAAAATTGCCACAGCTTCCAAGGCGGCTACCATTTTACCTGTCAGTGATAAGGACCCGTGATAATATTGGCTGTGGGTTTTGTTTTTCTAAAGGATCCTTTTGGGAAAGCCATCCTCTCCAGTGTTGGGATGATAAAAGGATGGGAAGTCGGAGTCAGCTTGAACTTACCGATCAGAGAACATGTTGGGGTTGAGTGGAGGGGAAGAGCCTCTCCGAGGAATTGGAGAGAACTTTCTACTCACATTACGTCTAACTAGCCGGAGGATAGGCGCTGGGACCATATACTTGTAAGGTTCCTTCAAAGCCTGACTTGTGTGAGTCATTGATGGAGCCACTTTCTAGATGAGCTACCAGTTTAATAATAGGACTTAGCCCCAGATTCTGCTCTCCCTTTTTGGCCCTTGACATGGGACACAGATCCCTTAGTAGGTGTTCATGCCTGGCCCATGTGGGCAGCCGGGTAAGTCTTTCCAGTGCAGCTGGTCAGTTGGTCTCACCCAAGAGTTGCGTCACTCATATCTCAGCTAGTTGTTCAGCAAGTACTGGCAGCACTTAACACATGCAGTAAAGTAGCGAGGCTGTTTTGCCACTGTGACAATGCAGTTGAGTTTTGCCTAACGTGAAAATACTAAGTTTCTGTGTACTCTTTGCTACCCACAACCAGAAGGCTTGGAGGAACAAGCCTTCTGGTTTGTTTCTCTGCATCTCTTTCCCTTGATAAAGCAACGGTGAATTTGGTCTTAATTAGCTGTAGAGTCTGTTGAACCAACTCAGTATAGGCAGGGTAGAGGCAGAAAGAAGTGTGCACAGCGGTGCAGCTGAGGGCTTCGTGCTCCTGAGATGTTGGCACAAGAGAGGGATTCAGTGGTCAGCTCTGCATAGTCTCTCATTTTCTAGCAAATAGAATCCAGAGTGGATGGCCTCATATGTGTAAGTTCTCATGAGACTCAAATGGAAATTAGTTGTCCCTGAGGTTCTTCATGCTTGGCTGATTGAACTAGATGGTTTGAGAGGGGTATTTTGTAGATTAAAGGGTGAGATTAGGGCTGGGGAGACCAGTGGTGGTAGAGTGGCCTTAAAGACCAGCCTCCAGGAAAGCCTCTGGCAGTTGGAGTCCCCATTCCCTGCCATTAATCATCTGTCACATCTGGTTCATCTTCCTTTTACTAACCCCAGAATCTTGGCTTTTCTCTTTGCCCACCACCATTAGCCCAGGCTGTCCACATCCCTCACCTGGATCACTGCAGCAGCCCCTGGCCAGTCTATCCTTGCCTTTCTCCAGACTGTTTTTTTCTGAAACTCAAGGCTGATTTTGGTCATTTTCCTCCTGACTCTGATTTTACCTAATGTCTTAGAATGAAACCCATGACGCTTGGAAGAGATGGGGAATAATAGGAAGCGAGGCCAGGGAGTCGTGGGGAGCGAGATCAGGTGGTCCTGTAGGTCCTGTCTTTTCCTCCAAGTGATATGGAGCCTCTGGGGGTGTTTGGGCAGAGGGGAGAAGGGATGTGATGTTAAGTTTTAACAGGATCATTTTGGCTGCTGTTTTGAGTATAGACTGAAAGACTCAAGGGCAAAAGCACAGAAACCAAAGAGGGCAGGATGGCAACAATCCAGGTGACCTCCCAGGTGATGGTGGCTGGAACCACAGTCCTGTCAGCATAGGTGGCAGGAGAGATTGAATTGTAGTTTTATCAAGAGGGTAGAGATGAGATGATTTACAGATGGACCAGATGGGATATGCAGGAGAGGAGTCAAGGAGGACCAAGGGTTTGGCCTGAGCAGTTAGAAGAAGTTGTCTTTGGGATGGGGAAGTCTGGCAGGGCCAGATGTGGGCACTCAGCTTCAGACATGCTCCATCAGGATATCTGTGAGATGCCTCAGTGAAGATCAGGTCTGGACTTCAGGGATGCGGCCTGGGCTGGGATATCAGCTTCAGACTTCTGCACAAGCAGGTTCTGATTGTGTAGAGTGATGTTCCTGTTAGTCTGTGTCATGTGGAAGAGTGTCTTAAACACATATTATGGGCAGGTGCTGTGGGGAGGAGGACATCCATGCCTCAAAGAGAATGAAGGAATACCTGGTGAAGGGCTGGGGGAGGAAGTGAGGAGGTGTTAGTCCCGGAACATTTTAGTCCTGCTAGATGTGCGTACTGACGTTGCTCATTTCCTGGCCAAGCTGTAACCACCTGAGTAAACGGTTGGTTTGTTCTTGGGTCAGGTGTATCCACAGCAGTCATTCAGTGCGAGGGTACTTAGGTCCTCTTTATCGTCAGAAAATCACAGAGAAGCACCATGCAAAAATAGGTTGGTGGTCATGTAGCGTGAAAGTTGGCAAAGATATGATCT